>NC_044035.1:50628478-51284883 GCF_901765095.1 Microcaecilia unicolor
ACTCCAAGGGGGTCTAACCAATGACTTCTGCAAAAACATTATCACTTTCTCCCTTCTGCTGGTTATGCCTCTCACTATGCTGTCTAGCATTTATTGGCTTTGGCTACTGCCTTGTCACATTGTTTCACCACCTTGAGAGCCTTAGACACTATCATCCTGAGGTCCCTTCTCCTGATTCATGCAGAACAGCCTCTCTCCTACGATCATAGAGGGGAAAGGCTGATCCTCATAGACCAGACCTTGGGGTGATAGTGTCTTTAGATCTCAAGGTAGTGAAACAGTATGAAGATGGTGATTAAGGCCAGAAGGATGCTTGGCTGCATTGAGAGGGGCATAATCACCTGGACATGATGTCTCTGTAGAAGTCATTGGTGAGACCCCCTTGCAGTACTGCATTCGCTTTGGAGACCATATTTTGCTAAAGATATAAAAAATTTGAAGTTGTTTAGAAGAAGGTGACCACACGGCACATCTGACACCATGGTCAGGCTTGGTCCTACAGTGTTGAGGCATTAAGTAACCCTGATTCCATGAGGAGGCTTCTTTCTGAGACACTGAAGACTGACACTGGCTCAGTACAGACTGGTTCTGAAGCTCTTTGGAGCCTTGGCATCAATGTGCTGGCTGCAGGCAGTGCAAGGGTCTCCAAGATGGGTTGGAGCTCCTGAGAAACCAACATCAACACCCTCGTTGCCATGGACTCTTTCTAGGCAAATAGGCATTCCATAAGCTCTTGGAACATGGCCTGCCATCTATAAAGACTGGGACACAGCTGGGGTGGTCATGTCCTTCAAAGTCATCAGGGCCACATCAGTGACCTTGTCTTGGCTCAATGAAGGCTGGTGCACCCTATCCAGTGCTGGAAGGGTGAGCAGCCCTCATGTCAGGGGCACTTTGAGGACTTCAACAATCCTGATGCCTCGGTGCTGCCAATGCTGTGCCATGAAAGAGATTGATGCTGATGCTTCCTGGCCTTTCCCCCAGACATGGCATGAAAGTCCCTTGGCATTACTGAGGATGATGACAAATTCTTCCTTGCGCTCAGGAGGAGATTAGAAGATACTCAATCCTGGTGGCACCTATCAACGCTCATTGTTGTGAAAGATGGAGACCATCTCAATGTTGATGTGTTCCCAGTGACTCGTACAGCACTTGGAGCCATAGAGACTGATGCCTCTAATGCCTCAGACTCCTTGGAGTCAAACTTTAGTTTGCACTGCTTCTTTCAACCTTTAATCCCTCTTTGTGAACATAGTTTACAAGAAGAGGGATCATAATTGGGCCCCAAACATAGCATAAGAACATAAGAATAGCCATACTGGATTTAGCCCAGTATTCTGTTTTCAACAGTGGCCAAGCCAGGTCACAAGTACCTGGCAGAAACCCAAATCGTGGCAACATTCTATGCTACAAATCCCAGGGCAAGCAGTTGCTTTCCCATGTCCGTCTCAATAGCAGACTATGGACCTTTCCTCCAGAAACTTGCCCAAATTGTTTTTTAAACTCAGATATGCTAACCACTGTTAGCACATCCTCTGGCAAAGAGTTCCAGAGCGTTGAGTGAAAAAATATTTTTTCCTATTTGTTTTAAAAGTATTTCCATGTAACTTCCTTGAATATCCCCTAGTCTTTGTACTTTTAGAATTAGTAAAAAATTGATTTACTTCTACTTGTTCTGCATCACTCAGGATTCTGTAGACCTCAAATCATATCTCCCCTTATCCATCTCTTTTCCAAGATGAAGAGCCCTAACCGCTTTAGCCTTTCCTCATATGAAAGAAGTTCCATCCCCTTTATCATTTTGGTTGCTATTCTTTGAACCTTTTCTAATTCTGCTGTATCTTTTTTGAGATACGGCGACCAGAACTGAACACAATACTCAAGGGGCAGTAGCACCATGGAGTGATACAGAGGCAATATAGTATTTTCGGTCTTATTCATCATCCCTTTCCTAATAATTCCTAGCATCCTGTTTGCTTTTTTGGCTGTCTCCGCACACTGAGCAGAAGATTTCAGCTTATTATCTACAACGACAACTAGACCCTCAAGGTGGACCCTAGCATCAGGTAACTATGATTCGGATTATTCTTTCCAATGTGCATCACCCTGCATTAGTCCACATTAAATTTCATCTGCCATTTGGATGCCCAGCTCTAAGGTCTTCCTGTAATATTTCATAGTCTGCACCAAGTGTGAGTAGCTATAAGGGACATGGTCCTGCTTTACTGGATGCACTTTTTAAAATTACAGGGAGTTTTTTGGGTCATATCTTGAAAAACAGCCAAGATGAAATCAAACTGCTTGACAGTGAAAACAAATTTGAGAGTGACGAAAAACCTGACTGTGAAAATCAAAGGTTGTTTGAAGGATACTGGCCTTGCGTGAGACACTTACAGAAAGTAAAGTCATGGAAGGAGACCACGAATCACAAGAAAGCACAAAGGTGCGAGCCATGAGAAGAATGAAAGAACAAATGTCCATTATGGATAAAAATAAAAATTGAGCTGGTCCAGTATGTTGATTGCAAGTGAGAAATGCATACACCATTTCCAAAGGCTTCCAGTGTGTATTGCAACAGGCTCCATCAGATGACGTCACCTATCAGCCAGGATAAGTGAATCATACTTGTCCTTGGAGAAACTATAGAACTAGAGGGCATGAAATGAAGTTGCAAGTAGGTAAGCTTAAAAGCAATACCGGGAAATACTTTTTCATAGAAAGTGGGCTGGGTGCCTGGAACACCGCCAGGTGGAAATGGTGGGGATAAAAACAGTCACAGAATTCAAGAAGGCATGGGATAAACTCAGAGGATCCTTATATAGCAAAAGGATGGGATCAAAACAAAAATAACTTTCACAGTTCAGAAAAGTCATAACAGGGTGTAACCTATATGGAGCAGCAAGTAAAATACCAAATAAAAGCACAGAGCAAGCAAACTGACTATTCTGCACGGAGTGGTACGTATGACTCTCGCCGCCTTGCTGGGCAAACTAGATGACCATGTTGGTCTTTATCTGCTGTCTTGTTACTGTGTCAAGTTATTCTATTTTATGTATTTCTAGACTGCCTTTTGAGGTACATTATGGCTGTCCATTAGGTGACTGAACAATCATGGTACTGGACAGTACAGAAGATGACTGATTTTTAAAATATCTTGAAACTTGGCTTGGATCATAACTGGCCATTTTTAAAAAAACTGATTATCAGGTAATGAAAATTCTTATTGGACCTTCAGATAAAACTGGCAAAGGAAGTTAGAATATTGTGTACTATCAACTGTCTGTGATTCACTTACTTGTGCCCTTGGCATGGGTTGTTTATTGGCTGGTCACAATGAGGCCCTTCCCAACCTAGCTCACAATGGCAGACAGGGCCATGGGCAGTGTTAGGTTGACAGATGCCATGGAGGCAGAATAGTTTGCGGCATGGCTCACAGCCTGGAACAACGCCAGGTTTCATCTGGGTCTTAGTGAAGTCCTGTAGCTCATTATTGATATACAAGTTGCGGATACAGCCATGGAAACTGGTACCATTGAGGATCTGCCAAAGTCGAAATGCAGCTGAGTTCACATCTACTGGCATACCTGGAAACAGGAATAAGTATATCAAATGATTAATACAGTAGTTCACTGAGGATTCAGGCACATACTGCAGCAGGACATATTTATCTACTCCTGCCCTAACTGAGATAAAATTTAACCATCTCTCTGACCTCATGTGTGACTTTCTTTAGTCACCTTACTTTCTAACTCTTCTTACTCTCTTACCTATCTATATGTTCCATCTTTGCTTATACCCTTCATTGTTGATTACAATGTTCTATTACATATTGTGTTGACATTGTAAGTAGTATACTATGCCACACTTTGTATTGTTATTTGAATATTTTTACTGCTGTAATTGCCTATTGCTCATGTTTGATGTATTCTTACTGTACACCGCCTTGAGCGAATTCCTTCAAAATGGCAGTAAATAAATCCTAATAATAAATAAATAAATGCAGATAATTCAGTAGATACTATACAATGTGAACAGAAGGCCCAATATTCAGAAAATGATGAGCTCCTAAGTTTATGCCCATAAGTTAGGACCATAAATTTGTGCCCTATTTTCAACCAAATTTAGGGGCATAACGTTTCAACTGAAAATTCATCATATTTTAGGAACTTAAATTATGCTCATAAATTTAGGCCTGCCATTCGTTTGCCTAGATTTATGAGCCTAGTGAAAAAATCAGTGCCAAGCTTCTAACTTCTTTTCCCTACCCCAAATCCACCCCTGTTTTCACCCATTTTTTATGTTCCTAAATTTAGAAGTTTAGTAAAATTATAAGTAAAAAGTTATGCACTCAGACCTAGTAAATTAGGCCTATTTATGAGTACAACTCTCAAAGCTTAGGCGCATAAGACCTTTGAATATCAAGTCCAGTGTGACTAAGTACGACTAAGATTTGTATGTTTCTATATATATATAAGAATTTTTCAGCAAACATATGTGCAGCTAGGTAAACTCCTGTAATGTGTTGTATTTGGAACTTATGGGCTTCTTTTTTTTTTTATTCTTAAGTGCATTAAAGTTTTGCACCTGTATGTAACCAAATTACCACATGATAAGTGCAAAGCCTATGCGATAACTGTTGGAGGCATTCCCAGCCACTTAAATGAAGTTATTGCATAGAAAAAAAATCTTAAGTGCATAGAAGCCAACTCTGTGGGTGCTTGAACATTCCCAATATAGGACAAATGCCTTGACTGTGTCCAGGGAGAAGTCATATCCATTGGGTTTAGCACCCCTAATAATTTCGAACAGTTGTCTTCTATGAGTAAGTGAATATAGGAGGTGGTAAGTTCATCCATGCTGTCTGCAACAATGACAGCACATGGTAAGATACTGTCTACTAACTAAAATGTGCATTCCATGCCAATCCCCCATCTATTTCCGCTCCATAGCAGCGAACATGTAAATCAGTGAGCTCTGCTATGCAGAGTGGTAATGGTTACATCAACTGCGCACAGTTAGTGCTAATTCATGCACTAAGGTTCCTTTAACAAAGCTATGCTAGCAATTCCGGTGCAAGACGAAGCCCATTCAATTCCTATGGGCTTCATCACATTTGCCGCGCCGGAATCACTAGCGTGGCTTTGTAAAAGGAGCCCTAAGGGAGCAAATCTATAAGTGGGCACCAAAATATAGGTACCCACTTTCCGCAAGTCATGCACCTATTCTATAAGCATACTTTTGTGTGCTAGTGTACTTATAGAATATTAGCATGAGTCAGCAGAAATATGCACTTCCACCAAGTCTATGGCAGGCATAAGTGGGCACGCCTAAAGTGTGCATGCAACTTATTCTGTAAGTTGTGTGTGTAATTGTTGCCCCCCCCCCCCCCGCGCTTCACCTATCTATATGCCCCCATGTGTTTAAGCACTAAGGGGCCCTTTTACAAAGCAGCAGTAAGCCGGAACTACTGCCAGCCCAATAAAGGCGCAGGCAGTAGTTCCACCCCCGGCGCATGGCATTTCCGGAGCTGGATTAGTTTGGAAGCCCTTACCGCTACCTCAATGGGTAGCGGTAAGTGCTCCCCCTGCATGGCCATGCAGTATCTTACCACATGGCATTTATTTTTTGGCCTTTTTACCTGCTGTGGCTAAAATGGCTGCTGACGCTAGGATAGGGCCCCGTTTACCGCAGCTTAGTAAAAGGGCCTCTAAGGCATTTGTGCGCATATCTTATAGAATACCGCTGTGCACACAGCAATCTTGTAAGCGTGCGTGTGTACATTTGTGTACATGAGTGATGGTATTCTATAACTATATGTGTGCAAATGGTGCTCAACAGGTGCATTGTTAAAGAATTAGGGGATAACTGCATAGCACATATTAGTAAATGGGCCCTTTAATTTTCATACTGAATAAGTCTCTGGCTCTAGCTGTCTTCTGTTACAGTGCTCCTTTATTTTGAAACTAACAAATTCTTTAGGTGATGTGGAGAGGCATAATCAAATGGGGTGCCCAAGTTTTCATGAGCGTAAAGGGGCGGGGCAACCCGTATTATCGAAACAAGATGGGCGTCCATCTTTCGTTTCAATAATACGGTCGTGGACGCCCAAATCATGAAATTTAGGTTGACCTTAGAGATGGTCATCCTTAGGTCGTTTTTGAGATGGTCCCCAGTTTTCGACGATAATGGAAACCGAGGACGCCCATCTCAAAAACGACAAAATCCAAGCCATTTGGTTGTGGAAGGAGCCAGTATTCGTAGTGCACTGGTCCCCCCGACATGCCAGGACACCAACCGGGCACCCTAGGGGGCATTGCAGTGGACTTCAGAAAAAGGTCCCAGGTGCATAGCTCCCTTACCTTGGGTGCTGAGCCCCCCAAATCCCAACACCCACAACTGTACACCACTACCATAGCCCTTAGGGATGAAGGGGGGCACCTACATGTGGGTACAGTGGGTTTCTGGTGGGTTTTGGAGGGCTCACATTTACCACTACAAGTGTAACAGATGGGGGGGTTGGGCCTGGGTCCACCTGCCTGAAGTACACTGCACCCACTACAACTGCTCCAGGTACCTGCATATTGCTGCGATGGACCTGAGTATGGCATTTGAGGCTGGCATACAGGCTGGCAAAAAAGTTTTTTTAAAGATTTGTTTTGAGGGTGGGAGGGGGTTAGTGACCACTGGGGGAGTAAGGGGAGGTGATCTCCGATTCCCTCCGGTAGTCATCCGGTGAGTTCGGGCACCTTTTTGATGCTTGGTCGTGAAAAAAAATGGACCAAGTAAAGTCGACCAAATGTTCGTCAGGGACGCCCTTCTTTTTTCCATTATCAGCCAAGGACGCCCATCTCCTAAGCATGCCCCAGTCTCACCTTCACTACACTGCCGACACGCCCCTGTGAACTTTGGTCGTCCCCACGACGGAAAGCAGTTGAAGGCGCCCAAAATTGGCTTTCGATTATGCTGATTTGGGCAACCTTGCGAGAAGGACGTCCATCTCCCGATTTGTGTCGGAAGATGGGCGCCCTTCTCTTTCGAAAATTAACCTGTAAGGGGTTCATTTTCAAAAGAGAAAAACGTTCAAAAAGTGGCATACCAATTTTTAGATGCTTTTCTGTGAAGTCCATCAGAAGTGTGTTCAAATCACAAGGGGCTATATTCCCCACTTGAATTTTGGATGTTTTTAGCAAAACATCCAAAGTTCGACTTAGACGTCATATTTAAAATGCCCCTCTATGGATCTGAAAATTAACTTCCACTACTGCTTGAAATTTAAGAAACTTTTTCTCCAAAGATCTGTCTAGCATAGAATTCATCTTGATTTTGCACTCTTTGGCTGGTCAAAGATGTGGGGTTCCCTAAATCATTGTATGATAAATTTACTTGTGCTGTTCTCCAACCTATAATCTTGGAGTGAATTTTCTCTTTTGGGACATGAGAATTTGGTTTTCCTTCATTCTGTCTTGTAATCTTACAATCATGCTGATTTGAGCAGCTCAGTCTAACCCAAAGTTGTCTAAGATCATGAAACTTACCTCCAACATATAGCGGGGCTTCATTTAGGGTATACTGTTTGCCAAAATTATCCATGGTCATGGGAGCACCTCCATCAATAGAAAGATTCACCATTTGATCAAAAGTGACCAGTTCCACTGTATGGAATTGTCCATCATTGATTGTCTCTGCACTAAAGGAAGAAAACCAGTAACAGTAATGTAGTAGATTATGGTATAGGGCCATCTAGCACCCTGCCTGCCCGGCTATCAGCCATAGAGCGTAACTGCTTGTAAGATATTGATTCTTAGCTAAGACAGTTTGCAAGAGTAGAGTACAAAGGAGAGAGATAACAAAGTCCCCCTATTTGATATACTCCTAGGAGCCCTTCCTCCCCATGTCTAACCACAAATTATTGGGGCAATTCTACAATGGGGTGCCAAAATGTAGGTGTGACAAAGAAGTGCGCTTAGCACCAGTTCTATAAAGGCATTAAGGCATACCTAACTTGTTACAGAATAGTAGTACAAAGCTGCTTTGATGTGCCAAAACTTAGGTGTGACACCTTATGCCAGGTCAATGGCAGGTATAAGGGAACGGAAGGGGGATGGGACTTGATATGGCGCCTTTCTGTAGTTACAAAGTGGTTTACATATTATATACAGGTACTTATTTTGTACCTGGGGCAATGGAGGGTTAAGAGACTTGCCCAGAGTCACAGGGAGCTGCTGTGGGAATTGAACCTAGTTCACCAGGATCAAAGCCCGCCAAACTAACCACTAGGTTACTAAGTTGGCGTACCTAAGTGCGCATTACAATGCACACATCTAATATGATTTATAAGGTGTGCGCATTGCTAGATGGAGTGCCTATGACTTGCCTATGCTCCACCCACTGGTGGAGCCCATTTGCTGTAATGTGCCATGTGACTAATGTACCAATTTTGTAGAATAGCGCCTAGCATAAGAACATAAGAATAGCCAGACTGGGTCAGACCAATGGTCCATCTAGTCAAGAATCCTTTTTCCAACGGTAGCTAAGCCAAGTCACAAGTACCTGGCAGAAATCCAAATTGTGGCAACATTTGTATGGAAATGCCAATTTGTGACATCATTCATATGCACAAATGCACCTATTCTACAAGTTAGTGGGTGCAACTGGTGCCTAAATGTAGGTGCCCTTTATAGAATTGATGTTACAGCTTGTACATAGCTACCAATACTAGCAGGGCTATTGCCTGAACATCCTGTTTTCTAGCTCCTGAGCTCCCTTGATATTTATTTATACATTTACAAAGAAATTAAGCCAAAGGTACTGGCCCTAATACCGAGGCTTGAAGATGCACCTCTAAAAACGTCTTCTCCCCCGATATTCAAAAGCACTTAACAGGCCAGGACCAGCACCTGGCCAGTTAAATGCCTCATAGGCAGCCACCTCCCGCTGAATATCACCGGTTAGTGATTAGTGGATAATTGGTTGTATTGGGCAAAATAACTGGCTATCCGCTGATTTTCAGCCCCACTTTAGTGGCTATATTTGGTTGCGTGAATACATGGGATATCTATGGCTAGTCTGAATACTGACTTAGCTGGTTATGTTCAAACTGTCCAAAAATAAACCGGATATTACATGCCGGTCACCGGAAACTGCCTGGCATTGAATATCCAGGTTTAGCGCTGACCGTGGGGATTAGCCGGGCTAACTCCCGTGGTCTGAATATCGGCCCCCTTGTGTCTCATAGGACAGGCCAGGAATACATGAACCCTATGACCTATGAAAAGTTCTAATCGGTTCCTAAAGTACGGTCTCAGAACAAATTCTTGGTCCTGTGGAAAAGCACAGGTGATTTCCGGAGTCACTCTCCCAACAACCATTTCTTGCAAAGCATTGAAGATACCAGAGACATCTAAACTCTCAACACATTGATCTCTTACAGTCTCTCCCTCCTATTCAATGGCACCTATGCTTCCATGTCCATTAGTGGCCAAATTAAATATTTTACCAATAGGAAGTAAACCTTCCTCAGGAATTTTCAGTATCTTCTTCAGGTAACAGAGAAGAGAGAAGAAAGAGCAGTTTGGGGAAAATTCAGGATCCTTAAATTCCAAGACTTAAGAGACTTCACTACATTTTCAAACCACTGATGGACCACAATTTTGTTGGTCCATCAGCTTACATTTTTTTCATTGTGCTGAAGCTTGGGCCAATTTTTAACACCTTTGAGACAAAGTCGATATGCTAAAATCCTGAGACAGCAATCTAATATGAATATCCAAAGTTGCAAGTGAGGAAAATATTCCATACATCTATTCCAAATAGAATCCAAAGTAAAAGCTTCAGTAAGTACTAACGTGTGCTTACCATTGGTTAAAATGCATTACCATGGGGTGTGCTCAGGCATCCCATAGTAGTTTTTACATGTGAGTACACTACCCACACATTAAAAAATAGTTTTTATGTTTTAGCGCTGGGGCAGATAATACATATTTCCTGTGCTAATCAGTAAGCACAGCTACATTGCTGTGCACTAACCAATTACCAATGTGGTTAAGCACATGAGCCCTTACCATCTACAAAATAGGTATTGGTAAATACTCAGGTGGTACGGACCATGCGCTAATGGGAAAATTAATCAGCCATTTCTCCACAGCACTAAAAGTGGCCTTCGTGTGCGGGAAAGACCTGCACTGTGGATAATACAGGCCAATTTTTTTGCCCAGTTCTTTCTGCCAGTGTATCAACATCCATTTCCATGTCTGCTGAAGCCGCAAACCCCACAATAGTTGTCTCACTAACTTCTCCCATGCTCTGGAGAATTTTCTCTACTGTCTGAAAGTGCCTGCTTTACCTGAGATGATCGTAATCTGGAGGCATAGAGGGAATTGGGTATTGCGACTCAAGGCTGTTTCACCTTTCAGCCAGTCCATTGCTACCTGGCTGGCAGCGGAATCCTTACCTGACGCACTGTGGATAACAGCTGCAAGTAACTCGGGCTCTGAGACTTGGCATAATGAAATTCCTCAGGATAGTAGAAGGTTTCTGCTACACAAATCCTTTGTGTTTCCCCAAGGGTAAGAAGAAATGTGTTGGAGCTCTCAGAGCAATGTTTCACAATCCACCATCATCTTGGGCGTCTTTCAGTTTGTTTTAAATGTAGTGCTGTGTAACTTCATGGCATGTCCACTAGTTTTTTGTATCTTTTGAAAGAGTAAACAATCGATTTGTGTTTATCTGTTCCATTCCACTCAGGATTCTGTAGACCTCTTTCATATCCCGGCTCTTCTCCAAGTTGCTCTAATCTCTTAAGCCTTTCCTCAGATGAAAATCATCCCATTCCTGTAATAATTTTGGTTGCTTGTCTCTTATCTTTTCATGAGAAGTGACAACCAGAATTCCACACAATACTCAAGGTAATACTGAAGTATTTTCATTTTTAATGCAGTTCATTGAATCAGGCAGGTTTATGCAAGTACAATTTTGCAGCATTCTCAAAATGCATGTAGTTGACCTACAAGAAGATACTTAGTAACTACTGTTCTGCCCTCCTGGCAGCCTAACACTAGTTTTATAGTGTGGCCCTAAAATATGTTTAATGCCTTTACTGTTATTCTCAATTCTAAGGATCATCACTGCTGCAGTCACTCACTGCAAAGATATATGAACAATGCCTTGTGTAAACGTAGTCTCACATGTACCGCAGCCATTTACTAGTGGCCTAATTTTCTGCAAAGACCTCCTTCCTTTCTCAGCCAAGCTTAGCTCCTTTGTTTACCTACGATCATTACCTCTGTCCTGATGGGTCAGCTAAAGTATGACCTTTCTCTCCAATCGAGGACTGCCCTGTAGGACCACCTCTGCTACCTGGTCTCAAGCTCTGTCCCTATTGGTCCCTTTACTTCACCCTCCATGGGATTGTGTGTGCCTCTGTCTCCACAAGTCAGACATTCTCCATCTTTTCCAGATGCAGATGTTCCTGCTTCCCTGAAGAGAACCTGTCTTTTTATCTCATTCATTCTTTCTCTCAAGATATTGCACAAACCCATCACCCCATCTCTGAACTGCTTTCACCTCCCTGATCACTCTCCCACCTCTCCAATAAAGCTTCCTTTCTTCAGAATTCCATACCCACCCACCGATACAGCTGTCAGAACCAAAAAGCCTCTTGCCTTGGGTCATGACCATGAGTTAACAAGATAAGAATAAGAGGATTAGATTTATATAAATAAAATGAAAAGATTTTTGCAATTCTAACAGTTGTTGTTATGTGAATGTTCAATGAATATTCATGAGATAGATTTGCATCCACTGCTTCCAACGCAAGCAGATTTCTCTTATGTGTGTTCATTAGGGATATCCTAAAAACCCAACTGACTGAGAGTTCCCCACGTTTTGGAACCACTGTTCTAGACTTCTCTTTCAATACCTAAAAAGTCATGTCTTACAAATATTTATTCCATTGAGGTATCTGGATGTCTCTATTAGATCCCCTATCTCTTCTCTGCTCAAGTATAGTAGAGTCTCGATTATCCAATGTAAATGAGATCAATATATTGTTGGATAATACAGAAAAGGTGGATGAGGGATAAAATAGAAATATATTGAATGCATGTTTTAAAAGAAGAAATGTCAGATAATCCAGAATTTCAGCTAAGGCTTGTCACCCCTTCTTACATTTCTAGCCATTTGTTCTTCCATGTGTGCTTTTGCCAGACGTATCTCTCTCTTAGCTTCTTTCACTTTCATCCGGTAATCCTCTCTGTGTTCCTCTTTTTGAGTTTTCTGTACTTTATGAACGCCATTTCTTTAGCCTTTATTTTCTCAGCCACTTGTTTGGAGAACCATATCGGTTTCCTTTTGCTCTTGCTTTTATTTACTTTCCTTACATAAAGATTATAAGCCATATTTATAGCTCCATTTAGCCTGGACCGCTGCCTTTCCACTTCTCATATGTCTTCCCAGCCTGTAAGATCTTTCTTCAGGTATTCCCCTATTTTGCTAAAGTCAGCATGTTTGAAATTCAGAACTTTGAGTTTTGAGTGGCTGCCCTTCACTTCAGTTGTTATATCAAACCAAACTGTTTGATGATCACTGCTGCCCAGGTGGGCACCCACTCAGACATCAGACACGCTTTCCCCATTTGTGAGCACCAGATCCAGTGTCGCTCCTTCCCTCATGGGTTTTGTCACCATTTGACTGAGCAGAGCACTTTGTAAGGTGTCCACAATCTCTGTACTTCTTTCTGATTCCACAGATGGAACTTTCCAATCCACATCCGGCAGGTTGAAATCTCCCAGCAACAACACCTTTCTCTTCTTTCTCAACTTTTGGAAATCTGTAACCAGATCTTTGAGGCTGTACTTTCTCTTGGGACACCTCCATTGCTTTTTGTTCTACCTCAGTTCTATTTTCTGGAGCATCACAGTACTATAATAGAGAAAAAAAAACTGTAGGGGCAAGAATTGTGAGGGTGGATGCTTCTGTGCCACACTACCTGAGCCTACTGTGATCCATCAATTCTTAGGTGGTTTTATTCTTTGAGGCAGTGGTGAGAAACTGGTATGATGCTGTGCAGTGATAGAAGCTGCTTTAATTGCATCCAATTCCTGCTTTAGTTTGTTGAGCTCCTGTTTTATACCAGCAAGCTGAAGACAGATAGGACAAGCTTTAAGCCTCCAGATGGTGTGCCTTGGAACTAAAGCACCACAATTATTACAAATAATAAAGGTCATGTTGATTGGTTGGAATGGGAATGAATAGGTATACTATGATAAGGTTAACTGTAAGATTGCCTGTGTATGACTGAGGAATAACGTTAATGATTTTTGGGTTGTCTTTATATGAGTAGAAAACCCTGGGGAGAGAGTAATGTTAATGACTTTTGGGTTGTCTACATATGAGTAGAAAACCTTGGGGTGGGTGGCTAGGACTATAAGTCCCAGTGAGTCAGCCAAGTCCTCTAAAGGTTCTGACCAAGAAATTACACAGTTTGCTAAAATAATCAAAGTCAGTTTGATACAACAGTCAAATTCAGCTAGAAACTAACTTTTCTCCTGTAAATCTAAATATTCCCAATAATTATAGAAGCCTCTGCAATGTAAATGCAAATTAAGCCAGTTGTAAGACTGAAGCTGCTTTTTTTTTTAACCTAGGACTGGCAATGGAAAAATAAACCTGACAGAACTTGTCTACAGTATAGTAGCCAAAGTTAGAATGCTACAGCTAGGGTTAGCAGGGTGAAGGACAAGAAACTGTTTGAAAAACTTATGCTCACGAATATCAGAACTAGGCAGAACGGGAGAGAAAGTTTTTTTTAAATTTTTGTTTATTTTGTGTTTATCTTTTTTGAGGTCTGGGTTAGAAGACAGAGAAGTACACCACAATACCGTACACCAACACGGGCTTACCGCTCGCTAAAAGGGAAGTACCACCGGGCTACCGCAGCAGCCCGGCAGTAGTTCCCACCCCCAGCACACACCATTTCCAGCACTACAGAAATATTTTTGTAGCGCCGGTGTGTACCCAGCGGTAATACAGCAGGGCCACGTGCTGCCTGGTTACTGCCAGAGTAGCGTGGGAGCCGTTACCACCACCTCAATGGGTGACGGTAAGTGTTCCCACCCGAAATGGGCATGTGGCAAGTGCTTCACTTGCTGCATATCCAAAAACCCGCCTTTTACATGCTGTGGTAAAAGGGGGTCTCGGCGAGCGTCAAAAACATGCGCCGATGTCAGCACAGGCTCCTTTTTGCCGCAGCTTCGTAAAAGGACCCCATAGAGAGCCCAAATCTTTAGGTATCTTTTATCATTTATTTTTATTATTGCTGTACCGTTACTATTTGCAAAGCATGGTTTATTTGCAAGGAAGTTATTTTCTATGCAAATCTTTACTGGTATTGAGAATTATAACCGTCTGGACCTTCTTCCATCTCAGGTAATTTTGGTTTTTAATTTCTCTTCTCCGGGGCTTAATTTGTAGATAAAAGGAAGTAGAACTGTGGGGGAGGGAGTGGACAATATGGAGCAGGAATAACAGGAGAAGAGGAGTCTGGGTTAGGGATTAGAGTGAGTGCTCTGTTCTATGCACACCCTCTCCTTTCCTCTTCTTTGCAGGCTGTCTAGAAGGGAAGGGCTGGAATAGAACACCTCTGCTGCTCTGGAGTTTGAAAAGAAGTAGTGGAGCTGCATTCCAGGCCACTCCCCCACAAATTAAGCCCTATTCTTCGCAATGTTAGATCTACTACTTCATTATTCAAATCTCCATCACCTGAAGATTTGGCCACTGCATTTTCAGAGGTGGTTCTCTACTGTGCAATACTACCCCTTCATCTTTTCCCCCTTGACCTTGATCCCCCTCAGAATATGACACAATCTTCTTTATTCTCTCATATTACACTTCCACATCTCGTATTTCACATATTATTTCATCTCTAAACTCATCATTTTTAAAGCGGTTCTCTGAACCTCTACTCCCTTCTATAACATCAGTGATGACCATTAGTCTTCTATATGGACATTTTCCTGACTTGTGGAAAAAAGCTGATGTCCTTCCACACTGTAACAACAATAAGGGGGACCTTTCATTCTCCTCAACTACCGACCTATATCTAATCTCCCTTTCTTCTTTAAGACAGCAGAAAAATTAGTCACAAAACAGTTGATAGACTACTTCAGACAAGACAAATGCAGTCCATCCACATCAAACTAGTTTTCGCATTTATAATTCCACTGAATATTCGCTTTTACGATTTTATAACTCTATCAACCTTTTTTACAATAGCAACAGAGATGTACTACTAATTACCCTTGACCTCTCTGCTGCATTTGACCTTGTGAAAAGAGGAGTAATGAGTAGCCTAGTGGTTAATGCCTAGTGGGGAACTGGGTTTGATTCCTTCTGAAGGTCATTGTAACTTTGGTCAAGTCACTTAACCCTCCATTGCCCCAGGTACAAAACTTAGATTGTAAGCCCACTAGGGACAGAGAAAGTACCTGCATATAATAAATGTAGACCACTTTGATTGTACCACAGAAAGGTGGAAAATCAAATCCCATTACCCTTACCCTGCTGAGTCACCAAATATGTTTGAATCATTCCATCTCCCATTCAATGTTTGGCTGACTTAAATGTATACAGTATTGCCTTACACTGGTTTCAATCCAGCCTTGCTAATTGCTCATGCACTGGTTTATATCAATATCACAAGTAAAACCAGTCAATTCAGGTGCACCACAGGGATCCATCCTTGGTCCAATCCTGTTTAACATTTTCTTTGTCCCCATTAGCTTTACTTATTCAGTTACTTGGGTTTACAATTTTTATTTATGCCAATGACATCCAGATTCTGGTTCCATTAAAATCCTCTTCACCATAAAATATGTCAGAAATTTCCTCTAAGCTTGAGAAGATCACTGATTGGCTTGCCACTAATCACATGAAATTAAATCCATCAAAATCAGAAGCAATTATCTTCCTAGATAAGGCCTTTTCGCCTTCCAAACTCCCTCCTATAATACACAGTATTGCACTCCCCTATAAGGGAAAAGTGAAGATCCTAGGAGTCATTTTTGACAATTTATTATCCTTCCGACCTCAAATTTCAAATGTTGTTAGTAAATGTTTTCGCACTTTATGACAAATTTGTTCCATTCAATCCATTCTGGAACCTTCTTCACTCAGAACTCTTCTACTTACTCTTGTTGTTGCAAAACTTATTTATTGCAACTCTCTTTATCATGGTCTCTCTCTTTCACAGGTCAGGAGATTACAACTCATACAAAATACAGCAATACAGCTACTTTACAATAAGAAAACATTTGACCATGTCACCCTTCTTTTTCAGTTTGAACATTAGCTACCAGTAACTTCTCATGTCATTCAGAAATGTTCTATTATTTATCAAATGTTGCACTGAGGAAATCCCTTATTCTTAGCTCATCTATGCATACCATACACCCCTATGCGTACCTTACAGTCTTCTAATAAAAAACGACTCACAATCCCATCATACCGTCAAATCTGGCTTGATACTATTTATAAATCTTGCTTTAGTGTTATGACTCTTTCCACTTGGAATAGCCTTCCTCTTCCCCTTCACATGGAACCTCCATTCTTAAATTTTAAGAAGGCATTCAATCAAACATACCCTTAATCGGGACACATTTAGGCAGTGGTGTGCTGGTAAAATTTTAACAACAGGCTCTCTCCCCGGTCCACCTCGGCGCCCCCCATCCACCACTGCACCCCCCCCAATCCACCTCTGCGCCACCCCATCCACCTCTGCGCCCCCCCCCCCCCAAATTGCAGAGCTGGCTATAGCCGGGGGGGGGGGGGGGGAACAATGCATTACTCTCTCCAGGAAAAAAAAATTAAATGATCCCAGGTTCCAATCTAATTCATGTTTAATATGGGATAAAATGCCATAAATAAGTAAATAAATATAAACTTTTAATGTTCAGCACCTGATTCTCAAAGTGGACATATTCCAAACACTATAATGAAAATAAAATTATTTTTTTCTACCTTTGTTGTCTGGTGACTTTGTTTCTCTGATCATGCTGGCCCAGTATTTGATTCTGCTGCTCTCTATCTGTTCCCTTGACTCCGTTTCCAGGGCTTCCTTTCCATTTATTTCTTTTCTTTCCTCCTTTCTTCTTCATTTCTGGTCCTCCGCACACTTGACTGTACAGTGGATCCAGCTTCTGCCTATTTTCTCCATCCATGTGCAGTTTCTCTCCTCACTTCCTTTTCCCTCATCTAATCTCCTTCCTCTATCTTCCCTCCATGTCCAGCATTTCTTCTCTCTCCCTTCCCTCCCCTCCATCCATGTCCTGAAACTCTCCTCTCTCCCCTGTCCTCCTCTATCCATCCATACCCAGCAATTCTCTTCTCTCCCCTGCCCCCCTACCCATCCATGCCCAGCAATTGCCTTCTCTCCTCTGCCCCCCTCTATCCATCCATGCCCAGCAATTGTTTTCTCTCCCCTGCCCCACTCTACCCATCCATGCCCAGCGATCCTCCTCCCTCCCCTGCCCTTCCCTCCTGCTCCCATCCATGTTCAGCGATTCTCCTCCCTCCCCTGCCCTTCCCTCCTGCTCCCATCCATGTCCAGCGATTCTCCTCCCTCCCCTGCCCTTCCCTCCCGCTTCCATCCATGTCCAGCGATTCTCCTCCCTCCCCTGCCCTTCCCTCCCACTCCCATCCATGTCCAGCGATTCTCCTCTCTCCCCTGCCCTTCCCTCTTGCTCCCATCCATGTCCAGCAATTCTCCTCCCTCCCCTGCCCCCATCCATGTCCAGCGATTCTCCTCCCTCCCCTGCCCTTCCCTCCCGTTCCCATCTCAAGTCCAGCGATTTTCCTCCCTCCCCTCCTGCTCCCATCCATGTCCAATGATTTTCCTCCCTCCCCTGCCCTCCCCTCCCGCTCCCATCTCATGTCCAGCGATTCTCCTCCCTCCCCTCCCGCTCCCAAACATACCCAGCGATTGCCCTTCGCCCCCACCGTCCCCTCCCGCTCCCATCCATCTTTTTTAAATACCTCCTCGCCGTTGAAGCGCTGCGTTAAAGTCCTGCTGCCCGTCTCTAGCTTTCCCTCCCTGTTTGCTGCATACGTCAGAAGGCGGGACTAAGGGCACGAAGTTCACGCTAAGAACTACAGCAAATGGAGGAAAAGCTTGGGCAGCAGCAGCAGGGCTTTAATGCGGCGCTTCAACGGCGAGGAGGTATTTAAAAAAGATGGATGGGAGCGGGAGGGGACTGTGGGGGCGAAGGGCAATCGCTGGGCATGTTTGGGAGCGGGAGGGGAGGTAAGCATGGTGCTCTCCTGCCATGCTTACCTCCTGCAATGGAGCCGGCTCGCCCCGAACAACAACCGGCTCGCAAGAGCTGTCAAAATTTAACAAGCGGCTCTTGCGAGCCGGAGCGAGCCGGCTCCAGCGCACCACTGCATTTAGGCATCTCCCTGTTGTTTCTAACTCATCCCTCTCTTTCCTTATACAGCTCTCAATGTAAAAGATTGTAAAAATTAGGCTATACCCTTGTACTACATGCCTCATGTGTATGTTTTGTCATCCCCTAATATACCTGTGACATTTTATGAAACGTTGTCTTAATTTTATGGGGTTTTTTTCTTTTAAATTATCACTATTTTATGTGTAACTGTAAACTGTTTAGATGCCATACTTAAACTGCCTAGATGTTATATTTATGATTTGCAATATATTGAGAAATAAATAAACTGTAAACTTACCCTGGGTGTTACTAAAGGGTCAGAAAAATGGTAGGAACATTCATTCAAGCCCCCGGAGAATATATAATACCTGTAGATGGCAGAACTAGGGAAGCTGCCTGGGTCATAACTGACTCGTACATGCCCCTGGTACAATTCCACAGCCATATGGTCATTGTCCCCATTGTAAAGCAGGATTCCATTATCTTCTGCTGTTGATACCTACATGAATGGAAAAGTCATATGAAACTAAACCGTCATGGTACAAACTAAACACTTATCTCCGGATTATATATAGTGTGACTTAGGTTGTACATACAAATCCAGTCATATTCTGGATTTGTGAGTGAAACTTAATTAGCTCTGATAATTGCCAATTAACAAGCAATCATTGACACTAATTGACACTAACAACTGTCTAAGCGTATTCTGTAAAGTAATGCGTGTAAATTCTAAGGTGCATAGTTGGAAAAGGGGCGTGGCCATGGGCATGAAATGGGTGGGTCATGAGCATTTCAAAACACTATGTGCTTCGTTAAAGAATACACCCAGCTCATGCGGATGAACGCTAGACGTAATGTATAAATCACGCCTAAATTTAGGAGTATTTTTTCACTGCCAATTTTTTTAGGTGTGATATATATAGACTCTAGACCTTAGAGGGCAAATCTTTGAGTGGGCACCTCCAATTAGGAACCCTGAGGGTATGTGGTAGGATTCTAGTCTATAAAGTAAAGTAGACAACTATATTTCTAAAATATTTGCTCCCTCTGTATATACTGGCAAATACACATGCACTCTTTCTAAAATACTGCTGGAATCTTGATTTCTACTTTCAGAGTAAAATGGCTCTTTAACCCCCCTCATTCTATAACTTGGCACCTACATTTACACACTGAGCACACATGTAAGTTATAGAATACTAACACTTACACGCATGACTGTTACCGTTACATGCTGGATTCTAACTGTAGCGTGCAATTCACTTAATGCAAAGGAGCATGAATAGGGGAGGCACTTGGGTGTGGTACAGGTATTTCCAAAATTTACCCAAATAACTTACAGTGCCGCTTTAGGCATGTGCATTTACACCTGCTATTGATACGGCATAAATGGGTGGGTCTAAATGTAGGTGAATAGATGGCGACTTACGCTAGTATTTTGTAATGGAATGCGAGTGCAAGGAAACAAATAGGCAGGTGATCCGCAATATCCAGCACGGAGTCAAAAAAAGGAAGCAGATCACTGAAAGTTCACTGAACTTTGTGCTGCTTCTCTAGAAGTGAAGCTGTTTTAACTTGAAAGGTGAAATTTTGTGGGACCACTTTCAGGTTGTATTATTGAAGCCCCTGATCCAGCCCTGATTAAGGTGAAACCAGGGGCGTATCTGCGTGGGGCCTCAGGGGCTTGGGCCCCCGCAGATTTCGCCCTGGACCCCCCTACCGCTGCCAACCCTCGCCCTCCGTTGCTCACCTACCTTCGCTGGCGGGGGACCCCAACCCCCGCCAGCTGAGGTCCGCGTCCTCCTGCCGCTGCCGGCTGCCTTTAAAGAATTCCGTCAGCTGGCGGGGGACCCCCAACCCCCGCCAGCCAAGCCGAGGTTCTTTCATTTTTCCACTGAAGCTGGTGCCGACGAAAGTTTCTTTTGAGTCTGACATCGCTGCATGTTGTACGTGCAGGACGTCAGACTCAGAAACAGAATGAAGCTGTTTCTGAGTCTGACGTCGCTGCAGACTCAAAAGAAACTTTCGTCGGCGCCAGCTTCAGTGGAAAAATGAAAGAACCTCGGCTTGGATGGCGGGGGTTGGGTGTCCCCCGCCAGCTGACGGAATTCTTTAAAGGCAGCGGCAGGAGGACGTGGACCTCGGCTGGCGGGGGTTGGGGTCCCCTGCCAGCGAAGGTAGGCGAGCAACGGAGGGGGAGGGTTGGCAATGGCAGCGGCTGGGGGGAGGGGGATCGGCAATGGCGGCGGTGGCGGCGGGGGGGGGGGGGCTATAATGTGCCCCCTCACTCTGGCCCTGGCCCCCCCTACCGCCGCGGTTCAGATACGCCCCTGGGTGAAACAAGATCTAGTTGGGCATTTTTCACTTTATGATTATTTATATGTGTGGTGAATAAATTTGGATTTTATCCTTGTGATCTGCTTCCTTATTTTACGGAATCTTGGTGCCCGTTATGGAATTAGCACTCAGCATGCTGCAGCTAGTTACCAAATTTGTGATGCCCAGTTACAGAATTGTTTCCTAAATGGATAGCATCAGCACGGTAACTACACTATCCATATATTTAGTGTTGCTACCTATAGAGACAGTGGCGCTGAACATACAAAGTTAAGCTGGTACTTAGCAGTGGAGCGCCTGTTATGGGGCAGGAAATGGGCACAGACTGTGCACCACAGTTAGTGCATGGTACTTTACCACACACTGTCAATGTTGCAGTTAGGAGGCAGTAAGTGCATCTGTACTATAAATACACTTGGAAGAACACCGCAAAAGCGGAGGACCATATACCACTATGTAGAAGAGTGCCGAAGTAGAGAGTAGTGAGATCAGTCGAGTTCTTCCATAAAAAGACAGCAGGAAAAAGGAATATAGTGGAAAAATCAATCTTTATTCTTCAAGACCCTCTTTATTCTTCAGGACATGTATCACAGATCCTAGGAGTAGCCTAGTGGTCGGTGCAGTGCACTGTAAAGAAGAGGACTCAGGCCCATATCCCCCTCTAACTGGTACACTTGTGGTGGAGGAGTGGCCTAGTGGTTAGAGCACTGGTCTTGCAATCCAGAGGTGGCCGGTTCAAATCCCACTGCTGCTCCTTGTGATCTTGGGCAAGCCACTTAATCCTCCATTGCCTCAGGTACAAACTTAGATTGTGAGCCCTCCTGGGACAGAGAAATATCCAGAGTACCTGAATGTAACTCACCTTGAGCTACTACTGAAAAAGGTGTGAGCAAAATCTAAATAAATAAATAAATATATGGAATGTTGCTACTATTTGAGATTCTACATGGAATGTTAATGTTGCTATTCCACTAGTAGCAACATTCCATGTAGAAGCCTGCCCTTGCAGATCAGCAATGCGGCCGCGCAGGCTTCTGTTTCTGTGAGTCTGACGTCAGACTCACAGAAACAGAAGCCTGTGTGGCCGCGTTGCTGATCCATAAGGCCAGGCTTCTACATGGAATGTTGCTAGTGAAGGACTGGCCTAGTGGTTAGAGCACCAGTCTTGAAATCCAGAGGTGGCCAAATCCCACTGCTGCTTCTTGTGATCTTGGGCAAGTCACTTAACCCTCCATTGCTTCAGGTACAAACTTAGATTGTGAGCCCTCCTGGGACAGACAAAAAGGTGCGAGCAAAATCTAAATAAATAACTACTTATAGATGACACCTGCAAACTTGAGGTCTACTGTAGTGGTGTACAGTAGGTTTTTCTCTGTTCCTGGAGGGCTCACCATACAATATAAGGGAGTTATGGTGAGATGTGTACCTGAGACCTTTTATGTGAAGTCTACTGCAGTGTCCCCTAGCCCCACTGCTCTGCTGGGATGTCTGTGTGGCCAGTCTACTAAGAATGATGGCCCACAGACTTGCAGCAGTTGGTTTTGGGGTGTTTTTCTCGTGGACATTTTTTTTTTTTTTTACAAAATGGTACCAAAAGAAAAATGTACTGAGCAGAAAATGTCTAGAAAAAGTGGCCATGTTTTCTACTCAATTTTTGGAGTTTTTTTTTTTTGCAAGACATCCAAAATTAGACATGCCCCTCCGTATGTCCAGTACAATATTTATATTCTGCTAAAAGCCCAAGATCATAGTGGATAACAAAAGAAAATTGGCACAATGCATAAATCCCAAGCTAACTCATTACAATTAGAACAGAACAATTACATTCAACTGATAAAACATTATACCCACCCAACCTTATTCCCCCCACTCAATGCTACATAAGCAAGTCTCTCAGTGCTCACTGCCTTCTTCTCAATGTTGTTTGCTTCAGCTTTCTCTTTTGAGTTCAGTCAAATTGACTTTTACTAAAAAAAAAATAGAGCTTTTTACTATGCTGGATCCAGTGGCTTAGCTAAGGGGGGGCAGCTATTTTTTACTCAATGTGTTACATTTAAAATGCGCGCTGGCGGAAGTCCGCTCTTACGCTGCTCTCGCTCCCCCCGCGCCTTCAACCTGGCTCCACTTCTGGCTGGATCATTTCCTTACCAGCCAAAATCAGTAGTATCGCTACTTATATTAGATTTTGTAAAACTTTAAATACCTGGCTCTTTGAAAGCAGCTTTGACACTTGGGGGTCCTTTTACAAAGGCGCACTTAAAAATGGCTTGCGGTAGTGCAGGCGTGGGGTTTTGGCGTGCGCACATCCATTTTTCAGACATGTAGCAAAATCAAAATTGCTGTTCGTCCGTTTTGAGTCTGAGACCTTACCGCCAGCCATAGACTTAGTGGTAAAGAATTTGGGCAGTAATGACCTAGGAGCGTCAGATGCCACTTGGTGCGTGTCCGCTATGCATGCCAGAAAAAAAAATATTTCAGATGCACGCCAAAATTGAAATTACCGCAAGAGCCACATGGTAACTAGGCGATAACTCCAATTTGGCACGCGTTGGGCGCACATAGGCTTAGTAAAAGGGGCCCTTGGTAACTTAAAATGTTTTAACATGATTAATATGATTTTGTATTATACATATCTTTTTTCTTTTTTGTTCTGGTTTTATGTTTTGTTTAATGCTTTATTTGTATTATAATGTTTTTATACTATTATCATATTGTATTTAGTTTATCATTGTAAACCGCTTCAATAAATCAAATCAAATTAAACAGTTCATGAAGGAAAGCATTTAGAAAATTCCCAGGTCTTCAATAATTTAGGAAATCTTAAATAGGATCTCTCCACATGAATTTGAGTAGGAAGAACGTTTCAAAATCTGGGTGCATTGCCCAAAAGACCTATTCTCTGTGCTTAGCCATATATATTCAGCAGGAATTCTCAGCATCAAAGTGGATGAGCTACATGGAGATTGATTAAAGAGATCAAATAGTCAGGGGCCAAACAATTCAAGATCTTAAAAACAAAACACAATACTTTAATTTCAATTCTTCCCAATAGAGCCAGCCAGTATAATCCAATTAAATAAAGAATGACATGCTCAAAGCTGTGTCCCCTGAAGCTTATCGTGGTGACTATATTCTGTATAAATTGTAATCTAGATAACAAATCTCTTCTACATACCCAAATAAATTATATTACTAAAATCAAGATGAGCCGTTATCACTGCTTGCACCACCTTTCACAGATGATAGAAGGATCTGCTAGTCCCCTGTCCTTGTGCAAACAGATTCGATTATGCTTTCAGTCAGAAGTGACATGAATTTTGTTTCTGTTACTTTGTGTGTAAATAAATAGATTCATAAAGGGGGGTCTTTTACTTAGGCGCGCCGGCGTTTTTAGCGCGCGTTAAAAATAGGTGCACGCTAAACACTAAAGACACCCATAGGAATACACTGGCATCTTTAGTGTTTAGCTCATGCCTATTTTTAGCTTGCACTAAAAACGCCAGCGTGCCTTAGTAAAAGACCCCCTTAGATATTCTTTATTGACTTTTGCTCAAGGGCAGTATATCAAAATTTTAATACATCTGAAACCTGACCTTTATTTCCATTTTTTACAATGTACATTTCAAAATATAATTGAGTTTTTCACAAAAATCAAGGATAACTAGAACTAGTGATACCTTTCGTGACTCATTCTTAGAACCATAGAAAAATGCAGATAAAGACCATATAGCCTATCCAGTCTGCCCATCCATGCCATCTACTCTCCCTATCTCTCTCTTAGAGATCCTCTGTACTTGTCCCAAGCTTTCTTGAATTCAGATTCTACTCTTTCTAATAATTGCTTTGCTAGGCATGGAAAGCAGAAAAGGAGACGATTCTATAAATTGGTGCCTCTATTTAGGCATACCTTATTGAAGAGTGCCTTATGCATATTCATGCATAACTAGCAATTATTGGTGCATTTAATATATGTAAGAGGTGTGTATATCTAGGCACCAATTTATAGAGTTAACTCCTTTATACTCAATGAACCTGCAATATTATCTGCTCAGCTTAGGGATCTTTTCTTAATTTGAGTGGTCAGCAAACTTATGTTTTTCTACCTACCTGTAATGTAATATTTGCTCTGGGCCAGTTCTGTAAATCAGTAAACTGCAGGTATGTATCCCGATCCACAAAGTTGACACTCAGAAGCTTTTCACATTTAGATCCACCAAATCCTGGAAGGCACTGACATACAGCACGGTTCCCCAGGTCAATACAATTAGCACCATTTTGACATTCTGTTAATTCACAGGGGCTTGGCAAGGCTGAGGTTCGTGGTGGTATTTCACACAATTGACCACTGAAACAGAAAAAAGAGGAAGGTGCAATATGATAGGCAGGCAACGTCGCATTTATGGCTTGATTCTTCACAATCTTTGTCCATTCACACAAAATGGGAGAAAAGCCTTGAGGAGTAAGATTATTATTATTATTTTTTGTATTTATGCATTTTTAAACTAGTCATACAACATGACATATGAAATAGGACATTCCATAATGTATTTTACATCGCCAAGAATTCAAATGAAATAAAAAAAAAATATGTAGCCGAAATACAATTACTTTATAAGCAGAAATAGAAAGAGATCCAAGAAAGAAATTTGGAGCCAAACTGTAAAAGAAAATAAACAGAAAACAAAAAACAAGAAACCTAACTGTGTTATATTATGGGGCTCATTTTCGAAACAGAAAAAGTCCAAAAAGCAGCACAGAGCGGCAGATGGATGTTTTTTTGTCCAAAAAGTCCAATTTGTTATTTTCAAAACACATTTTTAAGACATTTTTCTAAGTAGTTCATCTGCTGTGTGTCCAAATCACAAGGGGGCATGTCTGGGGCGGGATTTGGGCATTCCCAAAATGTGGACATTTTCTGCTATAATGGAACAAAATGTCCAGGGCTAAAAGTCAGATGTTTTGGTTTAGGCTTGTTTCAATCGCAACTAAGTCACAAAAAGGTGTCCTAAATGACCACTGAAGGAATGAAGGCATGACCCCCCCCCCCCTTGCTCCTCCAGTGGTCACTGAGCCCCTCCCACCACACAAAGATGTGAAAGAAAAGAAACAGTACATACCAGCCTCTATGACAGCATCAGATGTCTTGGCCAGTCCTATTAAAGCAGTAAGCAGGCCACTAGAGTAGCCTAGTGGTTGGTGCAGTGTACTGTAGAGAAGGGGACCCAGGCCCATTATCTCACTCTTACACTTGTGGTGGAAAGTGTGAGCCCTCCAAAACCCACCAAAAACCTACTGTCCTCACATATAGATGACACCTACAGCCATAAGGACTATTGTAGTGGTGTACAGTTGAGTACAATAGGTTTTAGATAGATTTTGGAGGGCTCCCCATACAATATAAGGGGGTAATGGTGAGATGTGTACCTGGAACCTTTTATGTGAAGTCCACTGCAGTGTCCCCTAGACTGCCCCACTGCTCTGCTGGGATGTCTGTGTGGCCAGTCTACTAAGTATGCTGGCCCCCCATATGTCCCAATGGCTTGTTTTTATGTGTTTTTCCCTTGGATGTTTTTTCCCCCAAAAATGGTCACAAAAGAAAAACACAATGAGCACAAAACATCTAGGAAATAGCCATTTTTGAAACAAAAATATCTTTTTCTGGTTTCCTAACATGATGGCTTCATGAGCTATAGAATTTAGGAGAAGAGAGGCAGGGCTAGGCTTTTCTGTCTGCTTTCAGAAATGATTGATGGAGTGCCTCATGCTTCTGCCTTCTCCCCATCCTAAAATGGCTTTGCTGTGTCTGGGCTCATAGATTATTGCGCTTATTTTCGAAGCAGATGGGCATCTCAAAATGGTGAAAAAAAGTCCATCTGCTAAAAAAGTCTAAATTGCGATTTTCAAAAGGCAGAATTTGGACGTTTTTATACTGCAGTTCATCCAAATAGCGAGGGTGTGTGTTGGGAGGCATGCTTTGGGTGGGTCTAGGGAGGGCTCAAAAATAGGACATCTCTCAGAGATAATAGGCAAAAAAGAAGGACGTTTTTATCTAGATCTGTTTCAATCATGGCCAGTGTACAAAAAGATGTCCTGATTGAGCAGCTGAGCACTGGAGGGATGAAGGCATGACCCCTCCTTCATCTCGCAGTGGTTACAGACCCCCTCCCACCCCCCCTAAGTAGTGAAAATAACAGTGTATACCAGGCTCTATGACAGCTTCAGGTATTATGGTCATTCCTAATAGAGCAGCGAGCAAGCAAGTGTAAGGAGTAGCCTAGTGGTCAGTGCGGTGGACTTTGAACAACGGGACCCAGATGTAACTCCCATATTAACTCTTTTATTTCTGTAGAAGTATATGAGCCCTCCTGGAACATAGAAATACCTATTGTACCTGAATTTATAAGACACCTGCAAGAATGATGGCTATTGTAGTGGTGTACCTGTAGACATAGTAGGGTTTCATCTGTTCCTAAAGGGCTCACAAATTCATAATAATATATAAAGGAATTAAAGTGGGATTTGTACCTGGGTCCCACTGTTTAAAGTCCATTAGGCTGCCCCTCTGCTCTGCAGGTATATCTATGTGTCCATTTTTATACAAATGATGCCAGACAGACATTTTTGTGCCTGCTTTTTTTTTTTTTTGATGTTCATACTTTTGATGTTCCATTTTGGGAAATGGCTGCTCATTTTGGATGCTTTCAGCACAAGAGTGTCCTTTTCATGTATTTTTGAACAGGAAATCCCAATCTTTTTCTTGTTCAAAAATGGCTGTGATATGGACTTTTCTTTTTGGACATTATGAGAAGGACATCCCACTTCTGACTTGGTCATTCTTTCGAAAATGCTCCTCTATATTGTATTAATGCAGGAAACAAATAAACAGAATGAATGAGGATTCAGTTCATTCTACTCTCTTGGTCATTTAGTTCGTTTAAAAGTATATACGTTGAAAATGCATGTATTGTGTTTTAGCATTTGTCTGGAAACAAATGCACATCCCCACATTTTAGGTTTCTGAGCTTAGATGCTCTGTAATCCAGTTCAGTCCAACCAATGGTTCACGTTTAGCACCTACGTCACCTAGGGGATTCAGGCTCTTTGGTAGTCCAAGTGGGATCTTTCATGTTGTTGACCCTCATACCGAGCAACTTAGGAATCCCATACGTTTTACATGTGTCAGTAACAGAGATATACTAAGACCTTACCCAAATGGTCAAGGAAGTAGACCTTATCCTCTTGCACATCCAGTTCAGACTCTTCTCTTGAGGGCTACATAGAGTTTGGAGCAGTGTGTGTGTGTATATATATATATATATATATATATATATATATTTTTTTTTTTTTTTTTTTTTTTGTAGGAGCCAACTTTTTAAAATGATTGTGAGTGCTAAACCCCACAGAAATTACCTCTCTCTGGACACAGTCAAAGAGTTTGCTCAATATTGTGGGTGCTGAAGCACCCACAGAGCTGGCTCCTATGCACATATATAACAGTAGGCAAGGGTAATTTTCTACTTCTCTCACCCTATTGTAATTTTGTTAGAAGGCACTTCTAACCTGAGACAGTTCTAGGAAAATTAGCATTTTATAGCCATCTGAAATGGAGTATTGCTACTTCAGTCCTAAGCATGGTGTTTTACAATTTCTGTGTTCAGTATGCTAAGACTCAGTGAAGACTTTTGCATTCTTAATTCTGTGATAAGTGGGGTTACCATGCATTCTCTTACCTGTATCCTTCTGTACAGATGCAGGAATAGCCATTCACTTCATCCACGCACTGACTTTTATGCTGGCATCGATGATCTCTGCAGTCATCTATGTTGATACTGCAATTATCTCCTATGTAGCCTGCGGGACACTCACACCTAGGAAGCAGGAAATCAAAGCATCTATTGTACCAATGTTCTGGTCTTTTACTTAATTCTGAAGTCTTCCTTATCTTATCAATTATAGCAAAACTATGAGCCAGGGGACTATGGAGTTTATGTAAATCTGTCTCCCCAAGATTACTTCTCCAAGGTACCTTTATCTCCAAAAAGTAATAGAAAAATCTCTCTATGGAATTGTTTAGGGTGGGGGAATTGTGGGTTGGTTGGAAATAGGTTACTTACTTTGGCCCTTCAGCAGTAACAACACACTTGGAATCATGCTGGCAGGGATTCCTCTCCACAGAACAGAAATCAACAATTTGCTTACAGTGCTCTCCTGCAGAATGGAGGAACAAAACCAGTCTCATACACACGACAATGCATTATGGTTCCTTTCTCCTACAGCTCGGAAATACTCTGTGACATCAGCAACCGGACTGCCTCTTCTCTAATCTCCCACTATTGTATTAGTACAAATTTAAGTCATCCACCTAGGTGAGATAAGTTTTCAAGTCAAAGATCAGAAAAAAAGGGAATAAGCTATGCAGACAAGATTCTCTTATTTTACCTTGGTCTTTTTAAGAAATACTATTAAGCAACAGGATGGGTGATGTTGTAGAATGGAGGTTTGGGGGGGAATATTCTAATTAGTGCCTCAGATGATAAAGTCCTTTCCAAAGGCATTTAGAAATCCTCAGTAATTCTGAGAAAATGTAAGAGTGTGGTAACACATTCAGGGGCCCTTTTACTAAGCCGTGGTAGGGTCTACATGCATGCAGAACGCACCCAAATGAGACTACCCCCCCCCCCCCCGGGCAGTAATTTCAGATTTGGTGCACGCTCATAAGGCCTGGATGAATTATTTATTTAGGGGCCCTTTTACTATGCCACAGTAAAAAGTAGCCTGTAGGCAAGTGTATTAGGTGCGGCTGGGCCACTTTTTTACCACGTATGCAAAAAAGACTTTTTTAACTTGACAGGAAAAGGGCATGCAGTAAAACTGAAACTAGCGTGTCTAAAACCGGCCTGAGCCCTTAACGCCACCCATTGATCTAGTCGTAAGGGCTCATGTGCTACAAAAGCAAGGTGACCGGTCGGAGCGTGCCAGCTGCCAATTACCGCTGGACACAGCGCGTGTAGGAGGAAATAAATAAATAATTCATCCAGGCATTATGGGCATGCGATAAATCTGAAATTACTGTCAGAGGGGCGGCCTGGCGGTAGCCTTTTATGGGTGCGCGCTGCACGTGCATAGAGCCTACCGCAGCTTAGTAAAAGAGACCCTTATTTCCTCCCACGCATGCTGTTTCCAGCGCTAATTGGCAGTTGGTGTGCGCCGACTGGTCGCCGTGCGTGTAGTGCGTGAGCCCTTTATCGCTAGATCAATGGGTGGTATTAAGGGCTCAGGCCTGTTTTAGACCCGCGCTGGTTTCAGTTTTACCACATGCCCTTGTCCTGTCATGTTAAAAAAAAACAACGTGGGCATTCCGAAGTTAACGCATGTAGTTATAGAATATGGCCCAGTGCGCATAAATCTACGCGCTGGGATTTATGTCACGGTTTCAATGGTGTAAATGAATGAGTGTAGTTTTAGGTGCTGAGATATCAACTAAGTGTATTCTATAATCGGCGCCTAAATCTAGGTGCCGATTATAGAATATGTTTAGTTTTAGGCGCTATATATATAGAATCTAGTCCTAACCGGCTCCATTTTGTGACACAGCCGGTTAGGCATGGATATTCAGCGCCAAACTGGCTATGTTTAGTGGTTAAATTAGGCTGCATAAATAGCAGGGCTATCTTTAACCGCTAAGCACTTAACCGGTTAGCACTAAATATCAGCTTAACAGGTTAAGTTGCTGCAGTCAAAAATGAAACTGGATCTTCAATGTAGGTCCCTGGAAATGGTAGCCACTTTTTGATATCAGAAGGAGCAGAGATTTTGTAAAATAGACATTAGTGTGAAGCTGAAGGGTTGGTCCGCATAGGTGCCATTTTATTCAAAATCTGTTTGGGAGAGCGACTGCTCCCCTTGCACCCTACTTAGCTACGCCTATGAGCGACTTCCTGACGCTGGCTGAAATTTGAGGGATAGTGCCTGTTAGTACCTGAGGTCTTTTTTCCTCCATGTGATAAAATACCATTATTAACTTAATAATTACCTTTCATGGTAGTCTTGCCTCAATGGTGTTTTGTTTTTTTTTAGAATGTTAGCACTGATATCTAAGTGCCAGTGTGAAAGTGCCAGCAGGATGTCTAAGTGCTATTCTCCAATGGTGCGTGTAATTGGCACAGTGCACAAATGCAAGGTGGCATGTACATGCAATGCTCAGTCCATGCCCATTTCCCATCCTTTAATAGGCCATGCAGTTAGCGTGTGAATGAGCGGGTGCTGTCCTGGCAGCATGGTAATGTTTACCGTGTCCATATGCTAACAGTTACTAACTCCTTAGCACACTTTAATGAAAGGGCCCCTAAGAGGGGTGAACAGAAGAGAAGGAGAGAGAAGCCGAAGGTGCAGGTGGAAAGTCAGAGAAACCAAAGGGGCACTAATGGAGATACAATAGACAGAAGCCCCATCCATACCTGTGTAATAAGGTGAACATATGCATGTGTAATTATTAACCCCATCTACACAGGTGCCTCCATTCTCACAGTCACTGTCTTCACAGTCATCTTTGTTAACTGTACACGTCGGACCCTCAAATCCCTCAGCACAGGAACACCTAAGAAGTAACAGAAAGGTGGAATCAAACGGGGGCAAAAACGAATGCATTAACCCCTAGGTTCCCAATCCTGGTCCTGGAGGCACCCCAGCCAGTGAGGTTTTTCAGGATATCCACAATAAATGTCCACGAGAGAGATTTGCATGCGTAGCCTCCACTGCATGCAAGTCTCTCTCATGAACATTCATTGTAGATATCCAGAAAACCTGACTAGCTAGGTTGCCTCCAGGACCAGGTTTGGGAACCACTGCATTAACCTTTGGAGTCCAAGTTTGTGATTTAAGAATTGATATCTGTGTTCTGTGCATCAAAAATACAAAGTCCTACAGGGAACCCAATATGGAGGAGAAAAGGATATAGAGAAACAAGATGAACTCAATATGTGACTAACACTGGCTGCAAAACCAAACCAAACCAAACCAACCACAACAAAAACAAAACAACCTCACACAGCAAGAGTAGAGTGAAATCTCACTCAGTATTTAAGTGGACTGGAAAGCTCAGCACTGTCTTGAGTGTGTGATCAGTATTGATATTCTATGCCATTTAGCAGTGTCATAAGTACATAAGTAATGCCACACTGGGAAAAGACCAAGGTTCCATCGAGCCCAGCATCCTGTCCACGACAGCGGCCAATCCAGGCCAAGGGCACCTGGCAAGCTTCCCAAATGCACAAACATTCTATACATGTTATTCCTGGAATTGTGGATTTTTCCCCAAGTCCATTTAGTGCTGGTTTATGGACTTGTCCTTTAGGAAACCGTGTAACCCCTTTTTAAACTCTGTCAAGCTAACTGCCTTCACCGCGTTCTCTGGCAATGAATTCCAGAGTTTAATTATGCGTTGGGTGAAGAAAAATTTTCTCCGATTTGTTTTAAATTTACTACACTGTACTTTCATCACATGCCCCCTAGTCCTAGTATTTTTGGAAAACGTGAACAGACGCTTCACATCCACCTGTTCCACTCCACTCATTATTTTATATACCTCTATCATGTCTCCCCTCAGCCGTCACTTCTCCAAGCTGAAAAGCCCTAGCCTCCTTAGTCTTTCTGATCTGAACTTAGGCCAGAAGGACAAGGCAGCTACCAATAAACGCAGTCCAGGAGATGTGGAGGGGCATGTGGTAGGGCTGATTTGCAGTGTGCCATTGCCGTGGTAGCCCTACCACTCCTTTGTAAAAGGGCCCCTAAGTCTGACTGTGAATGTTTAGCTAAAAACACCCACAAATCGAGTGGCGAACATAGCCATTTTCTAACCTGAAAAACATCTATATTTTTGATTTGACTATCGCCATTTTCTACACGTTTTGTGCTCATTACATTTTTCTTTTGGAATATATATTACTGGGGATAAATATTTAAACTAGAAGAACAGATCCCAAAACTATATCACAAAAAACGTTCTTCCTTTAAAATATTTAATTTCTTTTATTACAATACATATATCACATAAAACCACTTATGCTGTGTAAGTTCTGGAACTTGCCCAGTCACACCCTTCACTTCACCACCCATTCACATAAACCTTGTGTGGGCACATTTCTATATATCCACAATCTGTGTACATGCTCCCCAATTGTTGTTTCCTCAATTTCAAATCTTTCACTTGTGTCTTAGATATTGTCCTTAAAGGTTCAAATTATAGTCCTTATAAATCATAAAAATCTTCTAAATCACATCAAGCAGGAGCACAATGTTCACAACAAAGTCTCTTCAGCACTCTTCTTGGAGTAGTGTTAGTTCAGCAGAGTGAATCAGTGCAGTGTGTCAAGGGCTTCCTGGAATTTACATACTGTTTCCAGACTTTAAGCACCTTCTAACTCTTCACACCTTCTCTCTTTTGTTCCTCGATGCGAGACCCAGACCGCATTTCGAACACTCCTTCTTCAGGAGGAACATTTCCCTTCGGAATCATAAGTCCAGCACAGGTTTTATGTGATATATGTATTGTAATAAAAGAAATTAAATATTTTAAAGGAAGAACGTTTTTTGTGATATATATTTTTCTTTTGGAACCATTTTGAGAAAAAAAAAATCAAAGAGAAAAACGCCCAGAAATCAGCCATTGGGAAGTCTGGGGGCCAATTACTGGCCACACAAACATCCCAGCAGAGCAGTGGTGGGGCAGTCTAGGGGATACTGCAGTGGACTTCGCATAAAATGTCTCAGGTACACATCTCACCATAACCCTCATATATTGTACGGTGAGCCCTCCAGGAACAGAGAAAAATCTACTGTTCCTCACTTTACACCACTACAACAGCCCTTAAGCTTGCAGGTGCCACCTAGTGTAGGTACAGTAGGCACTAAAAACCCATCTGTTTAAGCAAGCCTATCCTAATGACCCAAACTAATTCTATTAATCCTACTACCCATCACATATCCAGGTGACAACGACAATGACCTTGACTTTCTTTCCAACCAATATTCCATTTGCTTATCCTGTACCCATCCCCCTCCTGCCCCTTCAACCCTTGCTTACACCTCTCCTATTCCTTCAACCCTGTCCTTCTCTACCTACCTATCACTTTTGTTATTCTGATATATTTAACTTTTATTTTCTTATCAAAATCCTGTAATCCCTATTACTATGTAAGCCGCATTGAACCTGCTTTGAGTGGGAAAGCGCGGGGTACAAATGTAATAATAATTTAATGGGTTTTGGAGGGCTCACATGTTCCACAACAAGTGTAGCAGTTAGACTGGGATATGGGCCTGGGTCCCCTTCTTTATAGTCCACTGCACCAACCACTAGGCTACTCCTGTAACCTGCTTGCTGCTGTAACAAGAATGGCCATCATATCTGAAGGTGTCATACAGCCTGGTACGTTCTGTCACAGTCACATCTTAGGGGAGGGGAGGGGTGGAGGGTATTTCGTCACTCAATGTGTAATTGAACTCTGGAATTCATTGTCAGAGAATGTGGTAAAAAGCAGTTAGCTATAACTTCCTGAAAGAAAAGTCCATAAGCCATTATTAAGATGGATTTGGGAAAACTCCACTGCTTATTTCTAGGATAAGCAGCATAAAATGTATTGTACCGTTTTGGGAACTTGCCAGGTACTTGTAACCTGGATTGGCCACTGTTTGAAACAGGATGCTGAGCTTGATGGACCTTCGGTCTGTCCCAGTATGGCAACACTTATGTTCTTAATCCCTCCAGTTGTCATTTAGGGCACCTTTTAGTCACTTAATTGTAATTAAACGGATCTAGCCAAAAATGTCTTAATTTTGGCTCTAGATATTTTAATTTTGATTATTGCAGAAAAATGTCTTTTGCTGATGCCCATGTCCCAACCCAAACATGCCCCAACGCACTCCCGTGAAATCTGGACGAACTATGGAGAAAAACGTCTAAAAACAGTGTGTCAAAAATTGCAACTTGGATGTTTTTGAGAGAAAAACGTCCATCTACCACCTTATGACATTTTTTTGGAGGTTTTTCTTGTTTTGAAAATGAGCCCCAAACCTTTATGATCTGTCACAGGGTTAATAATATGAATTTGGTACTCCTAGCATCAAATTTCTGTATGGTGTCCTTTGTTATAATTTTGCACTCATGTACAGTTCTATGCACTGCTGGGCTACCAGGTTCTTATTACGAAGTGCTCAACATCTTGGCTTCTCTAAAAGACAAAAGTCTTTGTTTTAATAAAATGCTTTAATAAAGTAAATTTTTATATTGCTGGATCTATAGCTCAATTTGCTCTTGCCTATCCTTGATTTTCACAGTTTCAGTTGCCTCCAGCATCAGTTCCTATTTTCTGATTTATCCAGAATACTAAATGTATTAAGTCAAGGACAGAAGGGAATTTTGGATGGAAGGGAGACATTTTACTAATGCTGTAATTTTGTTTGACTGGCACTGCTTTTGAAAAATCTGCATTTATCCAGATTGCCTTTTCCCAAATCTATTTTTAATCCCTTAAGACCGCAAAATCTTACTGATAGCAATAATGAAAAATCTTTACTCCCGCTGCCATAATAGAGGCTGCAGGCTGTGCAAATACTTTATTATCGCCACACTGAATGCTCCTCAGAAAGTAATGTTTGTAATAGCACCCAAATGCAAAGCTTTATCTTGAGGAATTTCCAATTATCCTGTGCAAACAAAAAACCAAATACATACATAAATATAAAATCTTCAGGACCAATTTAAATCTTGTACATGGTCAGACACTTGGATTGAACTAAACAGATCTCAATGGCTAATTTCAATCAACTCTCGGTAATGAATGTAAAAAATGCAACTGGACAGAAGATTTGAACTGGACAACCTGCCTTTATTTTTTCGTCATATCTACTTGCCAATCATCAGCAAAGATTTCTAGTAATTAGTGTTAAAATATTCACTGAAACCAGCAACAGGATGGTGCAGACAGCTGCAAAGAGAAGGACATTCCATGAATTTTACAAACTCCTGCTATGCTCACGGAAAGGGCATAGCAGAGGGAATGTAAAAGTCCTTTAGCATGGAGGAAGCGATGTTGCATGAGACAACATGTCTTTTTTCACTAGTAACAGAGGTGTGAAAATTTATTTTTCACTGTCATAATGGGCTTATGTGGATGTCTATGGGACACCATTGATTAAAACATATATGTATGTATATGTGTATAACAAACGCAAATAAGGAATGAAGTATATAAAACTGTACAATGCCTTGAGTGAACTCCTTCAAAAAGGCGGTAAATAAATCCTAATAAATAAAATAAACAATATCAATACAAAAAACCTTCACTGTATATGTGTTCAATATTCAAACAGTTCTCAAGACCAAAATATTTTCAATATTACCACAGGCAAAAAAAAAAATTGTTTTTTGATTTGTGCTCAGTGAGTTGCTTGAGAACCATGGAGCAGCTGGCAAAAAGGTCTGTTCTCCCTAAGGCAGCAGTAAAATATTGTGAAATGCTGGCCGATGTTAGGGTGACCTGATCTGCTCAAAAGCTAAGTAGCAAGGGGCCGTGTTCACTAAGCCGTGCTAGGTGCACTAACATTTTAGGAATATATGGGTGTCTGTAGCATTTAGTGCATGCTAATTTTAGCATGCGCTAAGCATGCTAGCGCACCTTCGTAAAAAGGGCCCAAAGTCTTTTATAAAAACTATATAAAAGTTATAATTTGAATATATTAGAATGAATGATGGGAGGTTTTTTAGCCTGTGATGGATAGTGAACAGGTTGAAAAAAATGTTTTTGCCTATGACAATCTGAGGCTTTTTGTTCCAATATTAAGTGATAATATTTAAAGTATTTTGGTCTTGAGAACTGTTTGCATATTGAACACATATACAGTAAGGTTTTTTTGTATTGATGTTGTATATGTGTATATTTATTTATTTATTACATTTGTACCCCGCGCTTTCCCACTCAAAGCAGGTTCAATGCGGCTTACATAGTAATTGGAATTACAAAGTATTGGTGGAGAGAAATAAGTTGAGTATTATCGGAGTAATAAAAAAGAATGAAGAAATGCAGGGATGAGGGGAGTAGGAGAAGTATGAGCAAGGAGGGTAAGTGAGCAATTGGAGGGGTAGATGAGGTCGAGGGGGATGGGCAAGAGTGAAGGGAATAGGAGAGGTGTAAGAGTAGGTGAGCATTTGGGGAGGGGTCGATGAGGCGAAAGGGGATAGAACAAGGGATAAGCAGGGGAAAATGTGGTGGGAGTTGTAGTCTAGGTCATTGTCATTGTCTCCTGGATATGTGATGAATAGATGTGTTTGTGGGAATTAATCTATATCTATATATATATCTATATAGATAGATAGATAGATATATAGATATGCTTCTACATTTTTCATTAGTAGCTGAGATGTTGCAATTCACCCCACAGGAAATATTTTTTCTGATTTTCTATTACAGACATTCAAATTTAATTAAGTTATAGACATGGTCAGACTAATTCTATAAAAAGTGCTAAAAACTGCACATGCAAATTTGGGGGTATGGCCAATTTGCACACACAATTTAATAGAATAATGAGCTAATTAGAGCTGATAATTGCCTTTTTAACAAGAAATTATTGGCACTAATTAGAATTAATTAAAATATACACACCTAAATTTAGACCTGAGTCAAAAAAGGGGGTGTGGAAGGGGGGGGGGGGGGGGGGGGTTATGGATAGATCAGGGGCAATCCTTCCAGTTACATGCATAATTATAGAATAAGGTGGGAACTGCGCCTAATTTAGGTGCAAGCATTTGCACCGCATTTCCATTGGTGTAAATTGCTGTGCCTAAATGTAGTTGTGGTTCCCAGGTGTAAGTGGGGTATCTTCAGTGCTGATGTTTTGGGCACCATATATAGAATTTATTCCATTATGTACAGTGAGAAAGGAATATATATATATATATATATATATATATATATATATATCTCATATGAATGAAATGTATATAGATACATATAGAGGATTACATGTGTGTGTGTATATATATATATATATATATATATACACATATATTTATATTAACATATATTAACATATTAACTAGTAGCATCTCATACAAATAACTTTATTTTGTTCTTTGCATCACGAATGTCCAAATTTAATTAAGTTATGAATTTAGTTCTTGTTAGTACCATTATCTTCCACCATTGGTCATTTTAACCTTCTGCTTTTATCAGAAACTTGATCTGTTCTCCATATCTCCCAAAAATGAATGGAGGAAGGAATGAGGAAACATTTTTACTTGGTTTGAAAGCTGCAATGGATAAATGGTTTGATTGAAGGGATCTGCAAACCCCAAAGGAAAATAGAGGCCTATTGTACAGATGCTTCGTTGCCAAGGAGACAACATGAGAGGTCATTTAGCACATTTTTTTTTTTTTTACATCTGGTAATTTTGGACCTTAAGAGGTAGCTCTGGTCGTTTCTGCCTCTTGATTCTGCATTATTTTTCAGATTCCCAATTCAATGTATGCCTGCCGTTCTCCCTCTCTAGCTGGAATGTATTTTCAGCAGCTAATTATCTTTACTGGAGAATCAAAGTGCTGAGGACAGGGTACATCTATTTCCTTGAAAAGCAAGACATTTAAAATGGTAGTTTTGGTCATGAAAAGCAGTAACAAAAAAATGCATATATCTATATAATATAATATGTGTATATAGATACATATAGTTACACTGCATTTGCATAATGTATAGTTACTAAAAATACAGGTCTGCAGCAGTGTTTTGTATGCTCTGCCCCCATAGACAATTAAATATAGTAACCATGGTACCAGCCAATGTTTGTCCCTTTTCTGTTTCCAGCAGCTCACTGAACAGCTGACAAACAACCAGAAACACCATGCTAATCAAAGAGCAGGTGAAGGGATAGCACAAGTGCAAGGTCTGCAGCTGTCAATCTTAGTTGGAGGAAATGAGAATGAGTCACGTCCACTGTAGGAATGAACAATTTTGCTAATCTTATCATATTGGGAGTGATTCTATAAGCGGCCGCCTCCTTTTAGGCATCTTTATGCAATACACTGAGATCCTATTATATAAGAGCACATGGGTGCCCAGATCCTGTTATAGAATACTAATATATATATATATATATATATATAGTGTTTGGGGAAGAAAATGGATCTCTTACATAGTTTCAAAATAATTTACAATTATTTAATCATTTAGTTTGACCTTTGAAAAGAGTGGCCTAGTGGTTAGAGCACAGATCTTGAAATCCAGAGGTGGTTGGTTCAAATCCCACTGCTGCTCCTTGTGATCTTTGGCAAGTCACTTAACCCTCCATTGCCTCAGGTACAAACTTAGACTGTGAGCCCTCCTGGGACAGAGAAATATCCAGTGTACCTGAATGTAACTCACCTTGAGCTGTAATGGTATCAGTTTATTACTGAAATATGTAGCATATTTGCTGGATTATATATACACCAATATATTTGTGCAGCTTTTATATATTTGACACTGCAGCAGAGAGAATAGTTTCATTTCAAGCCCCTCTCTCCCCATCCCTTTTTCTGGGAACTTCTGATAGCAGGGATAGTAAATTACAAACACTTAACAAAGACAAAGGAGAGATATATAACTCTCTCTGCCCTCCCACCAAAAAGACTGAACAAAAGCTTGACTAAGGTGGGTACCTGGACGCTCATCAGGACATCTCTGAAAACCAAAGACCCAAGAGACAGAAAGTCTGGAGAAGCCATTGAAGACAAAGAACTCAGAGGAAAAGCATGAACAGGACATTTGCTTATCAAAGGTATACCTGCCCCTCCCATCAGCTTTCAGACATGTGCAGGAAAGAAGGACTTATAATGTGGTCATGTGAACAGACTACATTAACCATAATGCCTTGCAAAATATCCAGGACATGCACACACCATGCTTCTCTGCTAACATTATAAAAGGCCTGGAAACAGCCCAGCTCGCTCTCTTGGAACCTGCCTCCTCTCTTGGAACCTGCCTCCTCTCTTGGAACCTGCCTCCTCTTGGGACCTGCTGCTCTCTTTGGGGTCTCCTGATGCCTTGCTCCTGAACATGTGCTCATCAATCAGCTGGACCACAGCATGCTTGTAACAAGGACTTGTAAGTTAACCTACTTGCTACTTTGTTCTATTTTATGCACAAATTCTCTGTTCTAAGATCCTTTTAAAAACCTACCTCTCGTGTGCAATTGTATATTAAATCAACCTTTTTGAAGCTAAAAATATGGTCTCTTTGTGTTCTGAGTATATGGTATCTTTTATATATACTTAATTTATTTAATTTATTGCAATTATCACCTTTGGTGATTGGTGGAGAAATTAATACCCTAAAACTTATAAATACAGCACCTGCTCTTAAATTATAAACAGTAGCGAGTGCTCTAGAGCTCTTTCCCCCAAGATAAATCATTTCTTGTAACAGAGCTACTATTGAAAAAGGTATGAGCACAATCTAAATAAATAAATAAATAATATTAGTAGTATAATTTACCATTTGTCTAATTAATTGATTTTGACAGGTGCCATGCTCACGTCTGGGTTCTTAGCCAGTCAGAATTGAGGATCCACCCAAGCCATGCTCCTTCTCCCTCCACTTTTGATGATATTGCCAGATGTGATATAGCCCCACCCCCACCCCTTTGCATAACCCCACCCCAAACACCACCTTTTTTGCATATCCCCCACCTCAAACCTCATCCTCTTTCACATAGTCTCAACCAAACCCCACCCCATTCCAGTGACATCATGACTGCCTAGGCCATGCCCCTTTTCAAGATGGCAAAGGTTTTTATTTTTAAAAAGTCCTTGGCGCGGGGGGGGGGGCATGTAAGTGGAGAAGGGAGGAGGCATCTATATAGCTGGGTACTGCATCTTTCTATGTACATGAATTTTGGGCTTTGCCAGCTTTTTATTTTTCAAGTTGTCAGCATGTAAAGTGTGAAATGTATTTCTGGAGAATGTAAAGTGTGAAATGTATTTCTAGTCCAGACATGTCTGGAACGAGGATGTGCACAGTTCAAAGCCGCCATGTATTTCTTTTTCACGTGACCTACTTCCTTTTACAATACAGTACATCCATAGGCGGTCGGTGGCCCAACTGTTTGGGGAGGCTAAAGGGGGCGGGGTTAGGGGTGGGGCTTACATCTATAATTGTCTGACAACACAGAAAAAAAATAAGTAAAAATAAGTCACAATTAATACCTTTTATTAAATTTAGATATTAAATATGTATCATATATCAAAGAATAAAGTGGTTGCTCAAAGCATATACTAACTACAATTGCTCAACTGCAAAACACTATGCACAAATTTGTGCAAAAACACACTCAGAACCTTACTGTACCATAACACTGGGCAGACCCTAATAAACCAATATACCACCCAAAATGCGTCCACTCCTCTGGCTCTCTCTGATGCACTTCCTGTTAAACAGGAAGTGCATCAGAGAGAGCCGGAGGACGCGGCAAAGGGGAGCGGGAACGGAGCTGCCTGTGAGAATGAATGGCAGGCAGTGAGGCAGCGCTGACCGCGATGGGTACGGGTGAAGATAAGAATGCTTTAGGGAGTCAGGGACCGAGGCAGGCAAATTGCGAAGGGATGTTGGGTGGGCCCTGGCTGGGGGTTGGGGTCACGTACGGGGGGGACTCCCCGACGGGGAGAGCAGGAAGGACGGTGGGAGAGCTCCCTGGCTGCTGCGGAAGCCCTGCGTTTGTGAGGGCAGCAGCCAGGGAAACATCAAGATTGGGCTGGGGAGGCTTAGCCTCCCCAAGCCTCTTATATGGGGCGCCTATGAGTACATCTCTGTGTGAGCAGGGCTTGCTTGCTCATATTGACAGTCAGGAAGGATCAACATTTGTTTAAACAAAAGCCCTTAGAGTACTACTAAGAGAGTCTTCTGCAAAACCTAAAAGTATTGTAAAATATATTGCTCTGGGGTTCTCTCTATCTTAAAAACTGCAATCATACAGCTCAGATTTTTCTGAACTGCCTGCTGAAATTGGGGGATAGGAAGGGGAAATCTGTGAGCAGTTGGTAAAACAAAATGCAGGCTGGCTCGGCACACACAGGTAGACTGACACAGTTTAAAACCAATGTTATTTAAGAGGAGAGGTGAGTTAAAAGCAAGTAATCTGCTGGTCTCCATGTATGAGAGCTTGCTGGCTGATGAGCTACACGGGGAAAGGAGAGGGGAAATGATTGTAAAACCAGTAGGTTTGTTTTAGAGGGCGGGAAGGTGTGACCTATGCTTCTGATGGAGAGGCAATTGCTGAGAAATGCACAGTTTGGTTAAACAAAAAGCTTTTTAAAGAAAGGGCATGTCCTTTCACGCCTGAGATAACATACCATGAAGATCTCAAAGCACTGCCTAAAAAAGCCTTTTAATATGGTCGCACAAATGTTTTGCTGGTACAAGTGTGGATGTTCTGATTCTCTCGCGAGAACGTCCCTTTTGTTCCTGAGAGAAAAGCAGACAGCTAATTACACAAAAAATACATTTAAAAAGTGATTTAATAGTTGGGAAAAATAAACCATACACTCCTCCCAGGCTGCAGGGGCGGTGTCTGATGAGTGATATAATGATCGATGTTACTTCCTATCATGTGACCCATCCAAGATGGTGGTGATTAGTGTGAAACAGGAAGTGTTATAGAGTGTCCACTACTCACCGCCATCTCATAAAAGAGGCGGTGCCTGGGCAGAGCCATAAAGTCACCAAAAGGGGTAGAGTTTGGGGTGGAGCTATGCAAAAGGGACAGGGAAACATAAAAAGGTGGGTTTGGGGTGGGACTATGCAAATGGAGCAGAGCTTGAGTAGGGCTATGATGTCATATCTGGTGATACATCAAAAGTGGTGGGGGTGGGGAGTAGATGTAGCTTGGGCAGATCCACAATTCTGATCGGCTGAGAACTCAGAAGTGGACATGGTACCTATCAAAATCAATTAGTTTGACAAATGGTATGTAAGTTAAACTACTTATATTAACTTCAGGCAGAAGTTTCTGCCGCAGCGGAACGTTTTTGGGTTATTTGGAAAAATGCTGAGGGGGCCCATTTTTTTGGATGCTGTATGTGTGTATATATATATATATCAAGCTAAGCATTAATTGTACTTCTGTATTATGTACTAGACTTCTACAAATCTAAATTTTGTAACCGCCTTTTTAGCAATATGTAAGCCACATTGAACCTGCCATACAGTGGGAAAATGTGGGATATATATATGCAGAGAGAGAGAGAGAGAGAGAGAGAGAGAGAGAGAGATCTTGTCAGAACAGTTTCCAAAGCTATTTATGTGCCTAAACCAGGGGCGTATCTGCGTGGGGCCACAGGGGCCTGGGCCCCCACAGATTTCGCCCTGGACCCCCCTACTGCCGCCGTGGGTACCTTTGCTGGTGGGGGACCCCCAACCCCCACCAGCCGAGGTCCGCTTCCTCCTGCCGTTGCGAGGTTTTTTAAGTTCTTCATCGGGATTCGTCCTCCGTCACTCTGTGCTGCTGTTCAAAGAAGCTGCTAGCTGAATGCAGTTTCAGACTGCGTCTGACGTCGCTGCTGCACGTTGTACATGAGTCTGACGTCCTGCACGTACAACGTGCAGCAGCGACGTCAGACTCAGTCTGAAACTGCATTCAGCTAGCAGCTTCTTTGAACAGCAGCACAGAGTGACGGAGGACGAATCCTGATGAAGAACTTAAAAAACCTCGCAGCGGCAGGAGGAAGCGGACCTCGGCTGGTGGGGGTTGGGGTCCCCCACCAGCAAAGGTACCCACGGAACCGGGGGGGGGGGGGTCGGAAATGGCGGCAGCGGTGGCGGCGGCTGGGGGGGGGGGCTATAATGTGCCCCCTCACTCTGGCTTCGGCCCCCGCTACCGCCGACTTTCAGATACGTCCCTGGCCTAAACCTTGATTTATATGCAAACACTGGCTGTCTGAAAATGCTCCTCCACAGCTATAAGCCACTGGACTCTTCTACAACATATGTTTAGTTTAGTCATATTTGATATACCACCTTTAACTGGTTCATGGATGAAAACAGTGTACAATAAAAAATATGTGTAGTTGCACTAAAAGGTGGAGCTCATAGGGACTGAGATTAAGTTCAAGGAGGCATACAATACATACAGATTGAATTTTCAACTGCAGCCACATTACCTTCCACAGAAAAAGTACCTGCACAAAAAGCAGATGAAAAAGCTTGTGTCATGGCTCTGCTGTGCCTTCTGTCCTGACACACCTTTCTCCTGAAGGTCCCGTGGCACTCCCGGGGGTGGTAGTCTGTTCCTGCCATGGCTCCATCTGCTGACCAATGCCAGTTCCTTAGGATGTGTGCCGAAGATGTTGTTTTGCCTTCCAGTTCCTGTCTTGCGTTGTGTATTTCCAAGCTGTGCCTTTGTCTTCAAGTTCCAGCCATGCCTTTGTCTTCAGGTTCCAGCCGTGCCTTGTCTCAAGTTTCAGTCCTGCCTTGATTCCAAGTTCTTGCCTTGCTCCATTGTGTCTTCAGCTGCTGCCCTATTCCAGTCCAGTCTGGTTTTCAAGTTCTGGTCCAGCCTTATCTTCAAGCTTCAGTCCTGCCTTTTTTCCTAGTGCCTGTCTTGCCTATCTTCTCTCTTGCCTTAGTTCTGTCTTGCTTTGCCCTGTCTAGTCCCATTCTTGCCCTACCTTGTCTGGATCCGGTTTTTAGCCTTATTGCCTTGTCTTGTCTGGTTCCAGATCTAGCCCCGATTGTCTTGCCTACTCCGGGTCCAATTCCAGCCCTGTCTGTCTTGTCTATCAAGTCCTGCTGTCTGCCTTGTCCTGCTGTCCACCTTGTCTTCAGCCATGCCTTGCCTAGATGCTGTGCCTAGCCTCAGTGAATTGTCTGCCGAAGTCAGCCTCGGCCACGGTCCAAGGGCTCAACTCTCCTCGAACTGTGATAGCCAGTAGGTGCTCTACATCCATGGGAAGTTTCAAAGTGAAAGTATGTGCACATTTTCTCTTTGAAAACTGGTTCAAAGTGTACGGGTAAAACCTTTTCTGTAGGCTTCATCCCAGTGCAGACAGTCATGAAAACTCAAACCCAATTAACATTTAAGCAATGTCAGTTGTTTTTTTGTTTTCATTAGTCTAGTTACTTATTTGGAGCAGAATAGAAAGAGCACAAAGAAAGCATTAAAATGAGAGACTAAGGAGCCCTTTTACTAAGCTGCGCTAGTAAATGGGCTTAGCACGTTGTAACACTTTCCTACTCGCTAAGCCCATTTCTAGCGTGGCTGTAATATAGCCATTTTTCTATTTGTTTCATTTCAGGCTGTGTGCATTAGCCATTAATGTGAGAGCCCTTACAGCCTCCTATTTAGGAACATAGTAACATAGTAGGTGACGGCGGAAAAAGACCTGTACGGTCCATCCAGTCTGCCCAACAGGATAAACTCGTATGCGCTACTTTATATGTATACCTGACCTTGATTTGTATCTGCCATTTTCAGGGCACAGACCGTAGAAGTCTACCCAGTACTAGCCCCGCCTCCAAACCAGGGGCGTATCTGCGTGGGGCCTCAGGGGCCTGGGCCCCCGCAGATTTCGCCCTGGACCCCCCTACCGCTGCCAACCCTCCCCTCCGTTGCTGTCGCCTACCTTCGCTGGCAGGGGACCCAACCCCCGCCAGCCGAGGTCCGCGTCCTTCTGCCGCTGCCGGCTGCCTGTAAAAGAATTCCGTCAGCTGGCGGGGGACCCCCAACCCCCGCCAGCCAAGCCGAGGTCCTTTCATTTCTTCCGCTAAAGCTGGCGCCGAAAGTTTCTTCTGAGTCTGACGTCGCTGCACGTTGTACGTGCAGGACGTCAGACTCAGAAACAGAATGAAGCTCATTCTGTTTCTGAGTCTGACGTCCTGCACGTACAACGTGCAGCGACGTCAGACTAAGAAGAAACTTTCGGCGCCAGGTTTACTGGAAGTTCTGGAAGAAATGAAAGGACCTCGGCTTGGCTGGCGGGGGTTGGGGGTCCCCCGCCAGCTGACGGAATTCTTTTACAGGCAGCCGGCAGGAGGACGCGGACCTCGGCTGGCGGGGGTTGGGGTCCCCCGCCAGCGAAGGTAGGCGACAGCAACGGCGGGGGGGAGATTGGCAATGGCAGCGGCTGGGGGGAGGGGGATCGGCAATGGCGGCGGTGGCGGGGGGGCTATAATGTGCCCCCTCACTCTGGCCCTGGCCCCCCCTACCACCGCAGTTCAGATACACCCCTGCTCCAAACCACCGGTGCTGCCACCCAATCTCCAGAGTTGCTTGTATTAACCAGTTAGCTAGCAAACACTTTCATGCCCACTCTCCGCCTATGCCACGATCCCTCCTAAAATAAATAGAAAATAAGTACAGGTGGGCAACAATTAAAAATTGAAATCATGATTAATCGTGCAATTAACAGTTTTAGTTGCATAACTAATTGCACTTAATCATGGTATGCATTTTGGGCAATAAAAAATTATGAAAGGTCTCTTTAGCATAAAGAGAGCCATAAAAAAAAATACAAATTCTTTTTGAATATCCCTATCCTGAGTTTTTAAAGCACCCATGCTCCCCTTGTTTGCCCAATGTGGTTTCTAGTGTGTTGTTGTTTGACCAAGAAAACTAGTTACTTTCTGTTTTGTAGCTAGCTCTAAAATAGCCTGTTCATACTTATTTACCCTGGCCTATAAGCATTGGTGCTCTAGACTAGGGCACCGATGATGTGGAGACTCCTTCCTCAAACCTCATATAGTGTGAAATTCTTCCATGTTGAAAACCAGAGTATTTGGCTATTTTACATTCTAAGTACCTCTAAACCCTTAGCTAGCTCTAGAATAGCCTGTTTATGCTTATTTACCCTGGCCTATAAGCAATTACAGCTCCCTGGAGAACTGCTTTGGCAGTGTTCAAACATTTTTTAGCGCAGACCCACCCCCTCGCCCCACATTTACATCAACAGAAGAGCTCGGGCTCTGCATTTTCTCTGCTATTCAGATAAACGTGGGGGGGAGGGGTGGCTCTGCGCTAGAAAAAGAACCTTGGCATTAAAAATCACTCTTTTCATTGAAATATTAACACGTTAAGGGGCCCTTTTACTAAGGCGTGTAGCGCCTATGTGCGCACAATGCGCGTCAAATTAGAGCTACTGCCCGGCTACTGCGTGCCCGGGCGGTAATTCTACTTTTGATGCGTGTCCAAAATGTACAGCAGAAAATAATTTCTATTGTCTACCGCGTGGCACTAACCGGGCCATTTTGGGCCTGAGACCTTACCACCACCCACTGACTTAGCGGTAAGGTCTCACATGATAACTGGGTGGTAATCGTCAGCTTGATTACCGCCCAGTTAACGCATGAGACCTTACCATTAAGTCAGTGGGTGGCGGTAAGGTCTCAGGCCCAAAATGGATGCGCGCTGATTTTTAATTTGCTGCATGTCCATTTTCAGCAAAAAAAAAAGGCCTTTTTTTGTAGGCACGCTGAAAAATGGACCTGCGTGCGTCCAATACATGCGCCTACACCAGCGGAGGCCATTTTTTGGAGCACCTTAGTAAAAGGGCCCCCAATAGCATTATTAATGCGTTAATTACCAACCCCTAAAAATAAGTATTACCGCACGATTCCTGCGCAAACAGGTATATTACCACAGAATGCTTTAGCACATCCTGTGTTAAGCAGCTTTCGGCATGCTAAGCCTGCATTAGGGCTTATCACATTTTATTAAAAGGGTCTCTAAGAGGCGTGAACAGAAGAGAACAAAAAGTGTAAGTAGAGAAATAGAAGGGACACTAAAGGGGATATAACAGACAGAAGCCCCGTACCTGTGTAATAAGGTGTACATATGCAAGTGTAATTATTAATCTATTCACATAGCCACTGTCTTTGCAGTCATATTTGTTAACTGTATATAAAGTTTTACTCACAAAAATAAGGGCCCCACAAGGCTTCCCTATCCCCTGCCCGTTCCCCCAACTCCTTCCAACAGTCATAACAGTCTGATCACTAAAAACCAACCTGTTCAAAAAGGCATACCACAATGATCTATCCTAAATTCCAGATAACGAAACTTATACCAGAACTGGAGAAAACTGAACCCTCGATACTTGATTGCTTAATTTACTCTGTCACCATTGAACTTTAACGCAATACCACTCTGTATTTCTCATTCCGATAATGGCGATTGCCGCTACGGCATAATGTAAGCCACATTGAGCCTGCAAATAGGTGGGAAAATGTGGGATACAAATGCAACAAAAAAAATAAATAAGTAAAATGGCTTTGAGAATTGTATATTATATATATAAGATTTTCAAAGTTGTTCATTCTTAAATTCAAAGCAAATTGACATTGGTTTCAAACTGTTTTAAGTCAGATTTTTTTTTTTAAACATAAACTGTGTGCAAACAAAGGGGCCGTTTTACTAAGCTGAAAAATGGTAGCACATTGGTTTACTGTGTGCTGTGACCACTTTTAGTGCAGCAATAAAATGGCTGCTTTTGTATATTTTCCTGTAATGGTTACATGCTAATTTCTCAATTACGCGTGGACATTACTGCGGGAGCCGATACTGCCACTTAATTACTAGGCAGCAAGGGCTCCTGCACTAATCGGGCAGTGCACAGAAATGTACCCACACTACACAATTAGTGCAGGCCACGCCTACTCTCCGCCCATCACATCCTTCCTACGCCAATGGTAACCCTAATAGTATTGAAGGTTTCTGCAGAGAATATGCCTCCATTGTCTGAGCTTATTATTTGAAAGGACAGAAGACGCATCTGGGCAAAACAATGAAATTGGTGAGGAAGGATAACCTTCATCTGCGGATAGCTTGAACTTAACAGACTTCTTTGACTGTGATAGTAGTGCAAGGACAAAAGGACTCCCATTCCACTTTAATGGCTACCTTGGCTCTTCGGGAGGTGTATCAAATCCCTTCACCTTTCTCTTCCCTTAAGTATAATAGGCACTGGAATTTTAAATCATTTTATCATTATCATGATATTCTTTTTCTGGGCAAAAATGTTTGTTTTTCCTCACTTGTGTAAAGTAACACTTTTGTTACTGAATGAGCTTGCAGAGATCTTGTAGAAAGAGGAGGAGGAGGTGACTGATTGCACATTGGTCTGTGTCCTCCTCCAGCCTAGGCCCAACTGTTCGCTTGAATTATGGGGCTGTACAGGGGGCTACACAGTTCAAATGAACAGCTGGCATAGGATGGTAGAGGAGGAGGACATGGCTCGAAGTCCAGTGGTTTACCTCCTCCTTGTGCTGCATTATCAGTTGCTATGGAGTGGGGGAGTATATAAGTACATAAGTATTGGCATACTGGGAAAGACCAAAGGTCCATCAAGCCCAGCATCCTGTTTCCAACAGTGGCCAATCCAGGTCACAAATACCTGGCAAGATCCCAAAAAAGTACAAAACATTCTATACTGCCTATCCCAGAAATAGTGGATTTTCCCCGTCCAATTAATAATGGTCTATGGACGTTTTCTTTAGGAAGCCATCCAAACCTTTTTTAAACTCCGCTAAGCTAACCGCGTTTACCACACTCTCTGGCAACAAATTCCAGAGTTTAATTACACGTTGAGTTAAGAAACATTTTTTCGGATTCGTTTTAAATTTACTACATTGTAGCTTCATCGCATGCCCCCTAGTCCTAGTATTTTTGGAAAGCGTAAACAGACGCTTCACATCTACCCGTTCCACTTCACTCATTATTTTATAGACCTCGAAATAATGAGTGGAGTGGAACAGAAAGAACAAGACTTACTGTGTGCCATAGGGGTGGGGTGGGGGAAGGAGAGCAAGGCTGAATGTGTGCCATGGGGATGGTGAGCCAGAGCAAGGCTGAGTAAGCTATATAAGACTAGGGGAGGGGGCAGAGCAAGGCTGAATGTGTACTATGGGAGGGGGTACAGCAAGATGACAGTGTGCCATGGGGATGGAAGAGGAAAGAGAACTGAGTGCTATGGGGGAAGGGTAAAGCAAGATGAGCATCTGGCACTGGTGTAGGGGTATCAAGCTTGAGAGTATGCCATGAGAGAGGGTGGGGGGAGGAGAAACAACAAAAGCTGGAAAGGAATAAGAGGAGGGAGGTGTGCCGGGGTGGAGGAGGAGAATGAGAAGTGGGGGTATTGCATGTGGGAGAAGATTTTGGGGTAGACAGAATTAGAAGTCTATCTAAGAGTCAGAGGGAGAGAGAACTGCAACTGGAACAAAAGAGGGAACTAAGGAGGCTGGAACCTGAAGAAGGAAAAGGCAGGGGGATTTTAGGTCATATGTTGGGAGAATTCTGCACAAAAAAAAGCATTGCTAATAAAACGCTGAATTTTAAAATATTGTACATATGATTTTCAAATATTTTACATACAATTTTAAAAGGTTTGCGCAGAATTCTCCCAGGAGTAACCCTTATAACAGATCATGAACACCAAATAACAGACTTGTGAAGTGAGAATGCTTCAACCCTATAAATTTACCCTAAAACACTTGCCAGGATCTGAAAGTCTCACACAGAGGGGTCCATGTTCTCACCATGGGTGTATACACATCTATGAAAGCAAAGGGAAAAACTATGCAGAGTTCCAGAGGAGGTAGTGAATAAGTTCCATCCCATCTGAGAGAAAACCTTTCAAGAGGCAACAAGAGGGAAGTTAGGGTTGATCAGGTAAGGAGACATCAGAACACTTGAGACTGTGATGGATGAAAAGGACTTTGTGGTAAGAAAGCTCAGATAAGAGAAATATTCCTTTGAGAAACAGAGAAGCATGAGAGAAGTGAATACCTGCAGGAGCTTTGGAGGGAGGCATTTTGGGCTTAGGGAGAGGGACATACAAACCAGCTTGACTTAAGCCAAGTCACCTAAAAGTGTACTATGAATTTGGACAGAATCAGATTTTTATTTTGCACTTGTCCTCTATTCTGAATATGTTCATCATACTTGCTATACTGCTTTACTCTTCAGAACAAAGCAGTTTACAATATGATTAACATGGTTTCTAAATCACAAAAAAATTAAGTTAAATAAAATAAATCAAAAATAAAATAAATCAAATGCAATTGGGATGCGTAAAACCAAGGGCTAAATCCCATTTTAGAGGTGAAGAAAGAGACCTGGAGGTCCATTCTCCAGTAACCTCTAGATCAGCATAATAAAGCAGCTTGAAAAGTGATTTAGTCTCTGGTCTTCTATGACCAGGGCTTTAAAAGGCACCATGGAATCACAAAAAACCAAGGAGCACCTCTCTCCTCTGATGCTCACTGATCCCTTCCTTTATCTGTCTGCCACTGATTTACCTCTCCTCAAGAGTACTGGGGAAATAATAATAAAGAGAACATGCTGTATCAAAAGATCATAGTGTATTAACCAGTAAGGAAGGAGGAGACTTAATAGTACCCACAGCAACTCACCTTATGAATGAACCATGACACTTGGTAACTTAGTAACACATTAATAATGGCAGACAAAGCCCAAAATGGTCCGTAAAGTCTTCCCTGTTAAGATTTGTCCACTTTGGATACATGTATGCGCACAAATATTCCCAGAATGTGCCAGAACCGGTGGTGGGAGGCGGGGCTGGTGGTTGGGAGGCGGGGCTAGTGCTGGGCAGACTTAGACGGTCTGTGCCCTGAAGAGGACAGGTACAAATCAAGGTAAGGTATACACAAAAAGTAGCACATATGAGTTTATCTTGTTGGGCAGACTGGATGGACCATGCAGGTCTTTTTCTGCCGTCATCTACTATGTTACATGCAATTTAATACCAACTCCCCTAATACATGCCCTTTTACCTGTCCTCTTAACTCTTTTGTCACCATTGCCCTCCACATCTGTTCCAGGCATTCCCCAAACCCTCCACAATGACGGCTTCTACCCCCTCTGCTAGTAGGCCATTTCAGGCCTTGCTGCTTTAACTTTGATTCTTAAAAAAAAAATGCTTAAGCCAGCACCCAAGCCCCAAAGCTGTATAATAAATCCCACAGCCACCTAGGTTGGTAATGCTGTCATTAATAAAGAGAATGATCTAGCCTTCCCATGTTCATTGAAGTTTCAGTTTTAACAATGATCCTTCCATGCCGGTCAATTCAACCTTCTTAGAATCTCAAAGCTATTGTACCACCGCTGCTGTAGGGTGGCAACTGATGCTTTTTCCGAGATTCAATTCAATTATACCATTTCTGTTTAAGTATGTCTGCAAGACATCTGGAGAAGGGCTTGAGGAAGCATTGGTAGCTACTTCTTCTTCTGTACCATTCAATGCCCATCTGCATTGAGTTACTGTCTGATTGCAAATGATGCAACTACTGCCATTGAGGCAACTTCCTGTGGGATGATGAAATTCAAGAAAACAGGGTGTTGCTGTCGCCTTGTGAGCATTGTATAAGGAAACTGAAGGAGAAAAATTTCAAAGACACTGGCAACTGTATTCACAAGCCTCTCATTAAGTTCCTGGGCAAAGGGCAGCATCATGCTATTGTCATAGTTCCCTCTAGAGGGAATAGTGAACATAAAATCCTTCCATCTCCAGCTGCCTGATTTCTGAGGCATTCTACCCAGTTACACATTCATCAGGGGAAGAAGACCTTGACTTTTAATATAAACACGACTTTACATTTAAATTGAAGAACTCAACACAATAAGCCTGATGTATGAAAGGCTTTCCCTTTGGGCAAAGAATGGGAATGAATGAAACTTCGTACAAATGATTTCAAATGTGTAAACTAGCCCAGGCTTGGCAACAGTGTTTTTCTCTTTATGATATGCAACAATTACTGAGGTTAAATAAAATCCACTGCTGTCTCTCTCTCCCATTTTTATTTGTAGGGGCTGGAGGCATTTCTAGAAACAATGATCTACAAAGCACTTATCCTTCAAGAGTATCAGGTGAGAAAAATACATAGGCATGGGTTTAAAAACAAATCTCAGGTTTGCTGGTGTCCAAAGTGTTTTAGTTCAGCTTTAGTACAATGTATTTCTTTTATTATTATTATTATTATTATGCTTTCAAAATTGTTTTTACAAGTGAACACTTGACACAGAAAATTAGCAAGAAACAAACTTGCTAATTTTGAATACTCTTTTCTAATTCCAGTACTATGTATTTCACCATCATGCACCTAATACTTGCTGTAAAACCAAATGTATATTCCTTCCTATTTCCAGTTTCCATGATGAATTGTAAGCCACATTGAGCCTGCAAAAAGGTGGGATAATGTGGGATACAAATGCAAAAAATAAATAAATAAAAATGTAAATCTAATAAACAAATCAATCAGCCTCATTAGACCACAAAATAAAGAAAATAAGAGGGGGAGGGGGGTATTTAAAAAAAAAAAAAAAAGATCCAAATCAGGAAACAGTTAAAAGAAAGGCAAATAGCATGATCACCCCCATCATTCCAAATAACGCAACCCTAATAAGAATTAGCTAGTACAATGTATTTCTACCTTTATTCATTAATCTGTTTTCCTGGTTCAGCATAATCTCCAAGAGGATATATTTAAACTAACTTTGCATACACTGGACACATTGGGGGCAATGCAATAACAGGGCATGTATTAGGAGCCTATTTACATGGTAAATAAGCACATATGCACATAAATGCTAGAATTCTAAACATTTAGATGCAGACATACGAGTGTCTAGGTATTGAATTGCTCTGATTAAAACGTATAAAAAGGGGTTGAGTATCTGAGAAAGTGGAGTTGCTTACCTGTAACGACAGTTCTCTGTAGACAGCAAGTCAATGAAGCCACAGTTGATGGGGATGTCATCCTGATGTTTCCTCTGTGCTGGAGCTCTCCACCAGCTCAAGAAACGCCTTTTGGCTTCTCTTGAGCACATGCGAATCCTCCCCCCTTTCAACATACTAATTACATCAGTTGGTCTTCAGAGCTACAGGAACTGTGCTGTATCATCGGGCAGTGTGGCCGCCTCTGGTACACTGCCAAAGGGGCACACTTAAGGGGCATATCCTGCCCCTTAGTGCACCCCTTTGTGGGCAACTTTGGGAGAAAGTTTGGGATTTTTACTATGTTTTAATATGGGGATTTGAGTTTATTTCCTACTTAATTTTAGTTTGATGTTCCCCAGCAATTGACAGATCCAGGATTAGGCTCATTACACTGCTTTTGATATTGGGTCAGTTTAATGGTGTTTAATACTGAGAATATTACAAAATAATTTTGGATATTTAGGAATAATATGTTAGATATTACAGGAGCGTAGCCAGACCTGTTATTTTGGGAGGGCCCGAAGTTAACCAGGGTGGGTCCTTCCATAGCTTTTTTTCTTAAACTTTCCCTCTGCCCTTGCAATCATCATGTTTCTCCTCCCCCCCACTCAGCATCCGCTCTTCTTTCCCCCCTCCCCGCCCGGCATTCGTTCCTGTCTTCCCCCTCTCCCCCTCACCATCTGGCATCCATTCCTGTCTTTCCTTCCCCCCTCCCCAGCTGGCATCTGCTCCTCTCTCCCTCCCCAGTCTACCTCCAAGCTGTTGCCAGCAGCAATTCCAGTCAGCAGCCTGCGCCAGCCCTGCAGGCTTCCCTTTACTGCCTCTGCGCCAGTGAAGAAACAGGAAATTATGTCATCGAGGGCAGGACACAGTACAGGGAAGCCTGCAGGGCTGGCACAGGTTGATTACAGGAATCGTTGCCAGTGATAGCTCAAAGGTAGATGGGGGCGGGGTGGGGAATTTAGAGCAAGACAGGCAGCTGCCATGAGGGCAAGAGAAAGAGGTGTGAGGCACCGCCAATGAGGTCCTTGGGGGGCCACTAGGTGGGCCTGAAGCAAGAATGGGTGGGCCTGTGCCCACCCAGGCCCAACCGTAGCTACGACACCGAGATATTATGTCTGCTGCTTTGTTGGACATATCCACTGATGGTGGAGAGAGGTTGTAGTGGTATTGTTATATCAAGAAATTCTTGTTGTTTTAACTACTAACCAAAAGGTAAGAGGAAAGCCAATAGAGTCTGCTGAAAGACAATGGCTAGTGGATTGTCTAGCACTGCAACCAAGTAAGATTGAAGTTTTGTATGCAATGGACCATCCAGTCCTAGATGCTACGCTAGAAATGTACCTTTGGACATCAATTCTGACCCTCCTATTCCTTGTTTTTATTTGAATGAAAGGTCAGTCTGTAATCTTGTTCAGAGATTTCATTACAGATTCAGAAGTAGGTCTTGCCTTTATTGTTGAGACCTGGTTATCAGGCTTAAACAGTCCACAGTTACCAGAACTCTGTCTTCTAGGCTATAAAATTCTTTATAATCCAAGATACATAGTAACATGGTAACATAATAGATGACGGCAGAAAAAGACCTGCACAGTCCATTCAGTCTGCCCAACAAGATAAACTCATATGTACTACTTTTTGTGTATACCTTACCTTGATTTGTACCTGTCCTTTTCAGGGCACAGACCGTATAAGTCTGCCCATCACTATCCCTGCCTCCCAACCACCAGCCCTGCGTCCCAGATTAGGCAGAATAGGGGGTGATTCACCTATTATTTATAAAGACTTTTTTCATTTGACATTAATAGATGCAGTTATGATTTCAGGACTAGAATCGTTGATAATTACAAGATGAATCCTCTTTTGGACACGTGAGAATAATATTGATATATAGGTCTCTGGACTTATGGGCAGATATTCCATTTGTAATTTGCAATACCATTTGTAATTCTGCTACCCTGAAATGGCAACCGCCATTACAGCAAATGTAAGCCATATTGAGCCTGCAAATTGGTGGGAAAATGTGGGATACAAATGCTACAAATAAATAAATTAAATAAATAAATAAATATTCGACTAAAATTCTTGGAGGCAGAGCTATCTGCCCAATACTCTCGCATTATTATTTTGGGAGAGTTAAACCTCCACTTGGAAAATAGATTCAAATATTAATACTTTTAAGTCCTTTTTTAAGTTCTATAGATCTCTCTTTTTTTTCTTTGTTAAGATGGTCCCAACTCTTGAAGCAGGGCACTACCTAGATTTGATACTTTTACGTCAGGTAATTCTTTTAATTCCCCAGTAACCTCATGTCACTGGAAAGCAGTTCTATGGTCAGATCATTTTCTTTGGATTCTGTATAGGTCACCCAAAGTTGAGCATGGATATTGTGGCATGGATCACAGATCTGCACATAAACTAATTAATCAGGTGTTAATAATTGGTGTTAATTGGCACTCATTAAGAGTTATGCATGGATCTGTACTATGCCCTATTCTATACCATGTGTGCAGTTCCAAAGGGGAAGTGGCACCTGGAGAGGCTTGGGCAGGTCAGGGGCGGTCCCAGTATTTAGGCGTGATGATATAGAATAATGTAATTTATATGCCCATCTGCCATTACTTGGGCACCTTCAAACCCGTCCCAAGCACAAATCAATTTTTTAAATGTAATTTAACATTTTGTGAAGGATCTCCAGAATTCATGCATCCAGACTGCTAAACTCACAGTTTTCTTGCGGTCAGGTGCAAATCGTCATTGATCCTTTGGTGTATATTTTTTTGTGTTTTTTTTTTTTAACTTTTTAGTGCTTCATTATTCAAAAATCTCATATTTCATTTCACAACTCATTTCTTAATTATAACACTGTTTAGGCATGTTCGTTCACTTAACTGGCAGCAAAGTGCAAGACCTCAGGAACCTCAACCGACTTGGAAATGCTTTGCGACATCTTTATGAGGAGGGTAGACTGGCTATATTTAACTCTTTAGCAATGGTAGCTGGTGTGGTGCACTCATGCATAAACCAATGACAACAAAAGCTGTAGGATCTGCTGGGGATATGGAAAAATGTTCATAGTCCCTAACCTAAAAGTGCAACAGTACCATAGCCTTGCCACTCACATGAACCCAGCCTCCGGCTCAGCATGGCATGTTCCACCGTTTTCACAGGGATTACTGGAGCAGGCATTGACGGGAATCTCACAGTCTTTGCCCTAAGAGAGAAATATTTAATCAACGTGCCTCTTTTGTACATATAAGAATAAATATAATTTTTTTTACATTATATTAGCCAATTTTTTCTATTCCGCCCACACCACAATTAGTTTGAGGCGGATTACACAAGAAGAACTGGAAACATTCATTCTAGGAATTATAAGACCAAATTAAAACAAGTTAATCCAGAAAAAATAAATATAAGTATCATATCAAAATAAAATTTGCCAGATAAAGCAGAGTTTCGACTATTCGGATAACATATGTTTCTTAAACAATATAGTCTTAATAAAAATGTGAAAGGCAGCATAGTTAACGATCTCAGATTCATATGAAGGTAATATGTTCCACAGCTTTGCTGCTTGATAAGAAAAATTTGCGGAGAAAGATTTAGAAGATTTCATGCCCTTACATGTGCTTCTTTATGGATAATGGAATACAGCATAAAACGTCTATCGGCTGCTGAATACAAAGAGGGTTGTGGCAGGACACAGTCATGAAGTATAAAATAGGGGGAGAAGAAGAGGGATACAAAGGAGAAACTGGAGAATGCAGAAGTAGGAACATGGGCTGGGTGTGCACACGGTAATTCTTTCGTGGGAGCAGGGCGTGCAGTTTCAGTGTTCAAATTAATAGTAGGATCTACACAGGTAAAATGAGGAATTTCTGCACACAGATTGGCTGAATGTACTGCAGTGAATTTCCAGCCTCCAAAAACTAGAGAGGCAATGAGCAAAGTGCCTGCATTGCTGCAAACACCACAGGTACGTTTTGCACATCAGGTTTGCACCAGTAGTTAAAGCAAAATTTAATACACATCTGTCTTTGATTATTGCCAACCTGCAGAGATTTTCCTTGCTTTTTCTGCAGGGACTTTTTCACTCAAAGATATGAAGGGTAATATTATAATAGGTCGCCTGTGTATAAAAGACAAGTAGGTGCCTATTTCAAGCCTATTTTATAAAGACACATAGGCGCCTATGGGGACTTTTACTAAAATGTGCTAAAATATGGGCGTCGAGCATCTTGGTGCAGTGTTTTCCTGCATGCTAAGGCCATATTTAAAGTGACAATATTTTATGCTTTTTTTTTGTTGTTGTTGTTGCAGGTCTCACACTAATTTTTCCATTAGTGCACAGGACTTGCAAAAAAAAAAAAAAAAAAAAAATTAGCATGAGCGCACTTACCATCTTCCTATTTAAGAGGCACTTAGTGCTCCCAGTTAATGCCACGTTATCCAGTTAGCACACACCAATCAGAATGTGCTAGCTGGATAACACTGGCATGCCCATGCCACACTCCCTCCTGAAAAAGAATAAAATAAAATAAACAATACGCAATTAGAGCGCACAAACAGGCAAATTACCAGAAAACACCTTAACACATTTTGGGGTCCTTTTACCAAGGTGCACTAATAGGTGGCCCATGCTACCTTTTAACGCGTGGGCGTCCCACACCCTGTGGCCACCTTTAGCACGCCTGTAAAATGGCCACATTTGTGGGGTTTTTTGTAATGGTCATGTGCTAATTACTCCATTAGCGTGTGGCCATTAACTGCGGGAGCCCTTACCACCACCTCCCCCGCTAATCGAGTAGCATATAGTAATTTGCCCATGTGACCTGATTAGTGCAGGCATGCCTAGTCTCTCCGCCCATGGGCACGCCTCCCATGCTGAAAAATAAAAAAATGTTTTCCAGTGAGGGATTAGCGTGTGCTAAGCGGAACACTGCCTCTTTCAGCTCACGGTAGGCCTACTGTGCCTTAGTAAAAGGACACCTTTGTGGTAAGCCTTTTATGGTGCACTAACCACATATTAAGGCTTCATTAAGGCTATGTGTCTTTATAAAACAGGAGCAAAGTAGGAAAAACTGTGCTCTGCCGCACCTGAATAGGCTTGAAAGTATATGCTTTTTTTACACTGCACATTTCAGGGAGAGTAAGCAATGTGCCATTAACACAATTAGGGGCACTTTTACAAAGGCGCGCAAGGGCCTACGTGCATCGAGCAAGCGCCAAATCGGCATTACCACCTGGCTACTGCGTGCCCCAGGCAGTAATTCTGAATTTGGCGCGTGCCAGAAACACACGCGGAAGAAAATATTTTATATTTTCTACCACATGGCGCTTACCCGGCGGTAAATGGAAGTGGGCGTGCGCTGCGTGCCTACAGCCCAGGTAGCTTGTGAGGCCTTACTGCTCTCAATGTGTGGCGGTAAGGTCTCAGGCTGAAAATAGACACGCGCTGGTTTTTACTTTGTTGCATGCCCAATTTCCAGCACCTTCAAAAAAAGGCCCTTTTTCCAGGATGCGGTAAAAACTGGCCCAGCGCATGCCGAAAAGATGCGCTTGCAGTGCCGCAGGCCACTTTTAGCCGTGGCTTAGTAAAAGGGCCCCTTAAATTTATACCTCTGTTTTGATTCTTCTAAATGTATGCTCCTTTAAAAAAAGAAGCTACCTCATATGAGGCAGAACCAGCAAGAGCCGCCAGCTCAAAAAGCTATGGCCCCGCACCTGCTTTTGGTTTGCTTACAGCCAGAGTGCAGGAGGCAGCGGGTGAGGCAATGGGTAGGCATCAGAGAGGGGAAGAATGTGGTTCCTATTTCCTGTTGATGTCTCAGATGTGGGAAGGCAGCAGCAAGCCTGCCAGGTGAGCAAGTGGCAGCAGGGAGAGGAAGGCACCAGGTAGGCACTGGGTGCTGCGTACCCCTGCTGATATCTCATGTACTGTCCTTGCGGTGTGTGTACCGCATGTTGGGAACCTATGCTCTCCAATAGGGGCTTAATTCACTAAACATTATTTCTCATGCTGCATAAATCAGGCCCTACCAGTAAATAGTTATCACAGTGTTTGTGCATTTTTCCTAAGGGAGTGTGTCGTCCTCTACTAAGCTATATATATCCAATCAGTATATACCAGTGGCTGTAAAATTGTGTGACTAGATCCATTGGTGGCACTCTGAAAACGTTCAGATGGGGTCCTGAGATGAATCCCTCATTGTGGGCAAGTACCCAGAATAATTCAAGTCTGAAAAGCACAAGAAGGTGGCTTTAAAACCTTGCACACTCTGTGCTGAAGGAGTTAAAACCACTGCATTTTAACCTGGATTTTAACACCATTTCATGGAGTGAAAGCAGGTCCCACTGAGCTTTTTACACTTCCTGAAGTAAAGGTTTGGGGCCTACTGACTGTGTGGAAGCATGCCAAAATACCAAACAAAACAGAGTGCACACCAACAGCTGCAGTTCCACACCAGATACAGACAGGGCCGCTGAGAGACTGAGCCGGGCCCCCCCCCCCCCCCCCCCCAATTGCTACTACTGTTGCCTCCCACTCCTGCTCCCAGGCCGCCGGTGCCGCAGTCCCCAGTCTCCACCTGCCTACCCTCAGCTCCATCGACAGCCCCCTTCTGTCTGCCACCAGGCCCTTTCATTAAAAAAAAAAAAAATCTCTAAATCGGCAGCACAGCGCCAGCGAGCAGCGCCTCACCACTGTGTGAAAGCGGCAAATCGCCTCTCCTCGGGCCTTCCCTCACTGTGCCCCGCCCTTGCGGAAATAAGAAGTTACATCAGACGAGGGCAGGACACAGTGAGGGAAGGCCCGAGGTGATCTGTGCTGCCAATCAGAGATTTTTTTTTTAATGCATGGGGCCCGGTGGCAGACAGAAGGGGGCTGTCGATGGAGCTGAGGGTAGGCAGGTGGAGACTGGGGACTGCGGCGCCTGGGAGCAGGAGAGAGATCCTGGCGCTGGGCCCGGGGAATTTTGTCCCCCCTGCCCCCCTCTCTCGGCGGCTCTGGCTACAGAAGTGTAAAGGTAACTAGTGTGAACTTGCATAGATCACTGCCCATAGTTTACCTGTTTATAGTGTATTCCCTAACTCTGTGGCATGTGCCACAGTGGAGCCCTGAACATTGCGCCTAGAACTAACAGGTTTACCTAGTTTCTGCTTCCTCTGAGATGCAGTGGAGTTTATTTCGCAGTGGGCAGCTATGACTTGGTGCATGCACTTTCCAGATTCCTTACCTTGTAGCCTTCCGGGCAGGCACATTTGTAAAACTCGACTGGGTCATTTCGACAGATGGCTTGGTTCTGACATGGGCTGGACAGGCAAGGATTGCACTTTGCCTGAACATTCAAGCTCGGAGGACCTAGGGAATGCAATTATTTCTAGAAGTCATTAATGAGTTCCATTAACATGCAACTTTGCTGATATTATTTTTAGTAATCTGTTATTTCAAATGTGCATGGTTTTTTTTTTCTGTTTTTAGAATCAAAAGATTGCAGGCAGTTATGTTTTCTTCCTATTAACACAAAGTAGGTGAAACCTGTTCATACTGCAGGTTCCTCATTAGTAGTCCAGCATTTTGGCATCTACTACGCAAAATTCTGAGCATTGGAAAAAGATACAAAGCCAAATTTCAAAGGAATGGGCAGCAGCAGGGCCGCTGAGAGGGGGGGACAGGGGGGACAAAATTCCCGGGGCCCGGGCCTCCAAGGGGGCCCGGCGCCACAGTCCCACCCGCCACCGGGCCCCTTCCACCCGAACCCCGCCAGCAGAAGTGCTGTCTTCTGACTCCGGCGTGCGCGGCCCACACAGACGCGCTCCTCTCAGCTGATCTTCACTGTACTCTGCAGGGCTTCTGTGTGTCTGTGCGTCTGACGTGCAGGACGTCAGACACACAGAAGCCCTGCAGAGTACAGCGAAGATCAGCTGAGAGGAGCGCGTCTGTGTGGGCCGTGCACGCCGGAGTCAGAACAAAAGACAGCACTTCTGCTGGCGGGGTTCGGGTGGAAGGGGCCCAGCCCGGTGGCGGAGGCAGGTGGGACTGTGGCGCCGGGGGGGGGGGGGGGGCGATGACAACCTGGGGGGTGGCAGTGGGGACGGGGCCAGGGGCCCGGGAGCGGCCTTGTCCCGGGCCCGACCCAGTCTCTTGGCGGCCCTGGGCAGCAGGATACATATCTAACAGCAAAACTATCTCCACTAATGTAAACAAGCAGTGTTTGCAATGGGTATAATCTAAATAGCTTCAACAACTTAATAAATTATAATAACTTGTAAAAAATGTAGAGCAAAAAATCCTCCACCTTTACCTCTTCAGAACATCCTGTTATATGTAAAGAACAATCTTAAATATACACTTATCTTTATGAAAATAAGCTTCACAGCTTGTCCTACCCCCGACAGCAATCAGTGTTTTGCTAAAAGAAAAAGCTGTTTTGGGCATAAGGACCAAAACCTTTTTAAGGCACTGAACAATGTTCCTTCAAATATTTGTTTACATTTCTGCAGGATAAATATCTCATGACAGCCATTTTTCTCACATGGGCAGTTTGCAAGATAGAGGCCAAGTAAATTGCGACCAGATGGACAAGAATGAAATGTCCAGTGTCTTCCTATAAGCTGCCCAAAAGGATCTGGAAACTGGTCCATATTAAATTAGCAGAAAAAACATGTGGAGGGGCATAATTGAACGGGGACGACCATCTCTAAGGACGTTCCGGCGAAGGGGAGGGGAAACCCGTATTATCGAAACAAGATGGACGTCCATCTTTCGTTTCGATAATACGGTCAGGGACTCCCAAATCTCAACATTTAGGTTGACCTTAGAGATGGTCGTCCCCGGTTTTCGGCCATAATGGAAAACGAGGACGCCCATCTCAGAAAGGACCAAATCCAAGCCATTTGGTCGTGGGAGGAGCCAGCATTTGTAGTGCACTGGTCCCCCTCACATGCCAGGACACCAACCGGGCACCCTAGGGGGCACTGCAGTGGACTTCACAAATTGTTCCCAGGTGCATAGCTCCCTTACCTTGGGTGCTGAGCCCCCCAACCCCACTCCCCACAACTGTACACCACTACCATAGCCCTTAGGAATGAAGGGTGGCACCTACATGTGGGTACAGTGGGTTTCGGGTGGGTTTTGGAGGGCTCACATTTACCACCACAAGTGTAACAGGTGGGGGGGAGATGGGCCTTGGTCCGCCTGCCTGAAGTGCACTGCACCCACTAAAAACTGCTCCAGGGACCTGCATACTGCTGTGATGGAGCTGGGTATGACATTTTAGGCTGGCATAGAGGCTGGAAAAAAATGTTTTTTAAATTCTTTTTTTAGGGTGGGAGGGGGTTGGTGACCATTGGGGGAGTAAGGGGAGGTCATCCCCGATTCCCTCCGGTGGTCATCTGGTCAGTTCGGGCACCTTTTCGAGGCTTGGTCGTCAAAAAAAAGGGACCAAGTAAAGTTGACCAAATGCTCGTGAGGGACGCCCTTCTTTTTTCCATTATCGGCTAAGGGCCCATCTGTTAACCACGCCCCCGTCTCGCCTTTGGTACACTGCTGACATGGAAAGCAGTTGAGGATGCAAAAAAATCGGCTTTCGATTATGCCGATTTGGGCGACCTCGGGAGAAGGATGCCCATCTCCCGATTTGTGTCAGAAGATGGGCGTCCTTCCCTTTTGAAAATAAGCTAGATAGTGGCCACATATGTAAAAGTGGATTCCTACAGGCACTTTTCTAAGTATTCAGTAGCAGTACCGCAGAAGACCTGGATATGATTTCCAAGCTCAGTCTCTGCTTCTCAGGTTGGACAACACCCCCGTCCTCTGAAGCAGGGAATTCCCAGTCATTGCTAGCACCAGCCTAGAAGGACTCAGTGCATGGCTACCACGTTCCAGAGAAAATTGTGGTAAGTTGACCCTGGCAGGACTGTACTACACCCTAGATCAGTGGTTGCCAAACCTGATCCTTGACGCACCCCAGCCAGTCAGGTTTTCAGGATATCCACAATGAATATTCATATGGAGGCAGTGCATGCAAATCTCTAGATGAATATTAATGGTGAATATCCTGAAAACCTGACAAGCTGGGGTGCCTCCAGGACCAGGTTTGGGATCCACTGCCCTAGGTAATTCGAAATTAAGGCTCAGTGTGCTGTTGTCCCAGTAGGGGCTGGATCTGGTTGATTTGGAAGCCCAAAAGAAACAGGAAGAAAATATGTGACACAACTGAAATAAATCTATATTGCACAGAACCCAAGAGTTCTGAGTTAATGCTGTCGCACACATTTTGACAGTTTCATACACCATTTACCTGATTAAGTACTAATTTGCCCAGGCAAAAGGGCCATATGAAAACTGCTCATCCTTAACGTGGCTGACAGCATGCAGTGGAATGTGCACAATGTGAGGGCTTTCAGCTACATTAGAAGCTGGTGTTCCCAGGAACTTCCCAGGCATGTTTAGATAGGGGAAGGAAGCTAATGAACATAGGTTGTATTTTCAAAACTATCTGTGTTAATTTCCATGAAAAACAAGCATTTGCAGAATAACGGAGTTGCAAAACGCAGAGTACCTGTTTCAGTTTTGGAAGTGAAAGTAAACACAGAGTTTCCCTTTGAAAATTTCATACAAACACAGTAAACTTTGCACCAGAGTAAACTACTGTGAAAGTGATCCTTTAAATCTACAAACATTTTACTCCTGCTGCTTTAAAGTAAAATGCAACTCCAGTAACTTCACAGGAAATGCAGTGGAAACCAGGAGCGTCGCAAGTGGCAAATGCGCCTTATGTGACATGCCCCTAACTGCTCGCATTGCACTCCCACCCCGCCCACATTGGTGACATCAACAAGGGCAGCCAATGGACTGGGTACAATTCTGGCACCATGGCTTTCCTTGCGCTCTCTTGTGCGGCTGCTCATAGCCAGCTACAGCCCTGGTTGAAACTAACAGAGTTCAAAAATTAGTTTTCCCATTTGGTGTTTATGGCTAAAACCCTAAGTCTCAGGATGCTAAGTCTGCATTAAAAGAGTTAAGGTGTTGCCTTGAAACAAGTGTTGGCACCTCAACCCCCGACTTACTCGTCAAGATAAGGGTATATAGATCCCTGAGCAAAACAGAAAAGATAAGTATGGACTGAAAAATGTAATAAATAGAAAAAAGTTATTCTAAAGAAATTACAAAAAGTGAAAAGATTTTAAAAAGAGTTAAAAAAAAGGTTTTCAAAATATTCGATCATGGACCGATGATCAAGCGAGAGACTTGTCTCTTAAGGAAGTCCACCTCTGATGGTCCTTTACAACTTAGGGGCCCTATTAACTAAGCCGCACTAGAGGTGCGCTAGTGCTTTTAGTACGAGCTAACTGTGTAGGCGCCCACAATATTCCTATGGGCGCCTACACAGCGCGCGCTAATTTTGTGAACGTGCTAAAAACGCTAGCACACCTTAGTAAACAGGGCCCTAAATGTTTGAATTGGGAGAAACTACAGACGTGGCACAATTATATTGGTATAAAACCCTTTCTAAACAGTAGGCAGAACAACTTGCCATATCCAACTTCTTATGGCAGCCAGGACTGTTAGCTCACCAGTATCTGTTGTGTTTTTTTCTTACCCTCTGTTGAATGTTCGTTTATATTTGTTAGGGCAAAATATCTGGTTTCTGTGCAAACCTGGTGGAATTACAAAATCCGTTCCATTCTCTGTGGCATGAGAGATTATTGGGTTGCTTTTGAAAAAAAAAACTTATTAGGATTTATTTACTGCCTTTCTGAAGAAATTCACCTAAGGGAGTGTACAGTAAAAACAATCTGGACATAGGCAATAGATAATTACAGCAGTAAAAACATACAAGTAACAGTACACAGTATGGCACAGTATGCTACTTAACAATGTCACCACAATGCACAATATGGGCCCTTTTACTAAGACGCGTAGGCGCCTACGTGCGTACAACACACATCAAATTAGAACTACCGCCCGGCTACCGTGTGCCCTTGGCGGTGTGTATTTCTGTCCCTTAGCCCCCCAGGGAGGGAAAACACAGATAAGAAAGAGAACTTAGACTCCGTTAGGTGCAGCCAGTAAATTACCTTTATTAGTATCTCACAGAGCCAAAAAATACAAAAAATAGTTCTCTCTCTTGGAGCAGGTTGTCAGTCAGCAGCGCACATCCTGAAAGACGAGACTGCTCTGCTAACACCTCCTGGACATCACATATATACTGTTGCAAATTACATTTCTCATAAATCATGTGATTTCCCCTAAACTGAAATCAGAAAGTAGCCTATACCATATATAGGTGTATCAGTCTCTCCTGACATTGTGGGCACATGCACCCTTAGTGGCCATTGGCTAATCACTTATCTGTTCTGCGTGCACAGTCAGAACAATACCCTTGAATCCTCTCTCTGTCTCTCTCCACAAATGCAACATACTGGTAGGCTTCACTGTGTCCTCAGTCTCTTAGCACGTCCCAAGGTTACTTCAGCTGTAGCTAACTGTGCATCTGTGAAGTGTCTGTTCTCAGCTCATGAGACAGCACTAATTGTTACACAAGATGCTGAGTTAGCAGGCTAACATGTGAGAACCAACCTGACAGTACAGGCCTGTACAGGCCTTAGGCCTAGCCCTTAGTAATAGGCCAAGCACAGGAAGGCATATACAGCGGTAATTCTAATTTTGACACGTGTTGAAAATGCGAGGCAGAAAATAATTTCTATTTTCTACAGTGTGGTGCTAACCCTAATCGGCAGTGTACACGTGCTGATGATTACAGCCCAGTTAATGAGTGAGACCTTACCGCTATGTCATTGGGTGGCGGTAAGATCTCAGGCACAAAATGGACGCGCACTGATTTTTATTTTGTCACACATCCATTTTAGGCAAAAAAAGGCCTTTTTTGCAGGCAAGCTGAAACATGGACCTGCGCGCATCCAATATATGTGCCTACACCAGCACAGGCCATGTTTCGGCATGCATTAGTAAAAGGGCCTCTAAGGCCTTAACACACAGTTATCACAGTAAGGGCCCCTTTTTAACAAGCAGCGATAAAAGAGGCCCTCTGGTGGTGTCAGCGTGTGGGTACACTGCGCGCCGAGGCCCCCTTTTACCACCAACAAGAAAAGGAAATTCTGGGCAGGGGACAGAAATGGCCGTGCAGTAAGTGAAACACTTGCTGTGCGGCCATTTCCCAGGGGAGCCTTTAGGAGGCAGTAAGAGCTCCTGCGCTACCCTGGCAGTAACCAGGCAGCGCCGATTAATGCCAGGTAAGCCTGAAAATGGCGCACGTTGGGGGCAGGTCCCTGAGGAAGGCTTTCTGCCAAAACTTGGCAGAGGTGGGTCATTATCCAAGGGTCAATATCCAATAAAGGGGTCCTTTATTGGAGTGGAGGAGTAGCCTAGTGGTTAGTGCAGCAGACCTTGATCCTGGGGAATTGGGTTCAATTCCCACTACAGCTCCTTGTGACTGTGGGCAAGTCACTTAACCCTCCATTGCCCCTGGTACAAAATAAATACCTGTATATAATAAGTAAACCACTTTGAATGTAGTTGGAAAATACCATAGAAAGGCAGTATACCAAGTCCCATTTCCCTTTCCCCTTTTACCAATGTGTGCTGAAAAATGGCCTGCGGTAGTGTAGACACGTGTTTTGGGCGCGCACAGAACCATTTTTCAGTGCACCTGCAAAAAATGCCTTTTTATCATTTTTGCCGTAAATGGACGTGCAGCAAAGTGAAAATTGCCGTGCGTCCATTTTGGGTCTGAGACCTTACCGCCAGCCATTGACCTAGTGGTAAAGACTCACGCAATAACCAGGTGGTAATGACCTACATGCGTCAAATATCACTTGGCGCGTGCCCAAAAATAAAAATTATTTTTCGGACGCAAGTATCGGATGAGTGCCAAACATGAAATTACCGCAAGAGCCACATGTTAGCCGGGCGGTAACTCCATTTTGGCAAGCGTTGGGCGCACGTAGACGCTTATGCGGCTTAGTAAAAGGGCCCCAAATTGTATGTGGCAAATACCTTGTTGTTTTCTCCTTCTCTGGACCACTTCTGCTGTTTGTTGCTGCTTAAAAATTGTTGATAACCATTTGATTTTTTTATCGCTCTGGCCCAAATCCGACCCTTTCTTATACAGATAGTACCAGGCTCAGATTTTTTTCAGGCCAATATTATCTGTGCAAGTTTTTAAAAATCTACTGATAATAAAGTTATACATTCACTGATCTCCTATAAACAGATAACCTTCATTGGAATATCAAGCCCATTATTTCTCTTATTTATTTAACCCCCTACCCCTCCACAATTTTCAGTTCCTGGTTCTGGCTTTTGCTTTTTGGGCCAGAGCTGTGGCTGACAAGCCTAACTATTAAAGGTGCTGGTTATGGCTCTTATTTCAAACCTATTCTATAAAGAAAACTAGGTGCATACTTTCCTGAATGTACTTACGTTTAAGGCGCGAGCACTTACACCAGCCCTCTAGCTCAGTGTTTCCCCAAGTCCAGTCCTGGAATACCCCTTGCCAGTCAGCTTTTCAAGATATCCGTAATGAATATGCATGAAAGATTTCCATATAATGGAGGCAGTGTATGCAAATCAAGTTCAAGCATATTCACTGTGGATATCCTGAAAACCTGACTGGCAAGGGATACTCCAGGATTAGACTTGGGAAACACTGCTCTAGCAAGTGTAAATGCCTATGCCTAGTTGTGTGATAGACTGCCTATAAATTATAGTATTCTACAGTTTAACTCTGAGCCCTGTCCATGTTCCACTCATGTGCTCATCCATTGGTAAAGTACACAGCATCAATCATGACACATAATTTTCCACTAGTCAAGAGTTCTATAAGATCTCATTTTATTGACTTCTCCATTTAGGAACCTGCCTACAACTAGACGGTAACTTATGGAATTACCTTCCTAATTCTTTTGTTCTTGGAGGAGTGGCCTAGTGGTTAGGGTGGTGGACTTTGGTCCTGAGGAACTGAGTTTGATTCCCACTTCAGGCACAGGCAGCTCCTTGTGACTCTGGGCAAGTCACTTAACCCTCCATTGCCGCATTGAGCCTGCCATGAGTGGGAAAGCGTGGGGTACAAATGTAACAAAAAAAAAAAAAATTTTTTTTGCATCAACCATAACAATTAACTTTCTCTGCTTAAGTATTATAGGTTTATAGAGTTTATTTATATTTGTTACATTTGTATCCCACATTTTCCCACCTATTTGTAGGCTCAATGTGGCTTACATAGTACCGGAGAGGCGTTTGCAGACTCCGGTGTAAACAAATACAAAGTGATGTTGTGGTAAGATAAAGTACATGTGGCACAGCCACATTAGGGAATCGTACAACGGAAGAGTTGTGTTATGTCCATTACGCACTTTAGTTTTGTTGTGTTGCACAGATCAGGCATTTATGTTGGATTGGAAGGGTATGCCATTTTAAACAGGTTAGTTTTTAGTTTTTTCCGGAAGTTTAGGTGGTCGTATGTGGTTTTCAAGGCTTTTGGTAAAGCGTTCCACAGTTGGGTGCCTATGTAGGAAAAATTGGATGCGTAAGTTGATTTGTATTTGAGTCCTTTGCAGCTTGGGTAGTGCAGATTTAGGTACGTTTGTGTTGATTCGGATGTGTTTATGGTTGGTAGGTCGATCAAGTTTGTCATGTATCCTGTGGCTTCGCCATACATAATTTTGTGAACCAGAGTGCAGATTTTGAAAGCAATGTGTTCTTTGATTGGGAGCCAGTGTAGTTTTTCACGGAGGGGTTTTGCGCTTTCAAATCGCGTTTTTCCGAACATAAGCCTAGCTGCCGTGTTTTGAGCTGTCTGAAGTTTCTTTAATGTTTGTTCTTTGCATCCCGCATAAATTCCATTGCAGTAGTCTACATGGCTTAGTACCATTGATTGTATCAGGTTGCGAAATGTTTCGCTCGGGAAGAATTGTTTCACGCGTTTCAGTTACACAAATAACCCCCTAAAAATTGAACCCTAAGTGCAGGGCTGCCGAGAGGGGGGGCAGGGGGGACAAAATTCCCCAGGCCCGGGCCTCCAAGGGGGGCCCGGCGCCGCAGTCCCCTCCACCCGTCCCCCTCCGGGCTGGGCCCCCTGAATTAAAATCATAGCGCCTCACCTCGACCTCGCTCCATGTGAAAGAAGCGCAGCAGCGGCAGTCTGCAGATCGCCCCCCTTCGGGCCTTCCCTCCCTGTGTCCCGGCGGGAGGGAAGGCCCGAAGGGCGGCGATCTGCAGACTGCCGCTGCTGCGTTTCTTTCACATGGAGCGAGGTCAAGGTGAGGCGCTATGATCTTAATTCAGGGGGACCCGGCCCGGTGGTGGACGTAGGGGGGGCGGCGGTGGGGGGGGGGCCTTGCCCCGGGCCCGGCCCAGTCTCTCAGCAGCCCTGCCTAAGTGCTATTTATAAAGAGAGCTAAAAGCAGGCGTAAATGCCGGTGCCCAACTTAGGTGTGCTTTGGCTGAAGTCTTTAAAACTGCGCACAACTTTTTGGAATGCCCCCGACAAGACCCTGGCCACTCACCCTTTTCAGTTATGCGCGATTGCCGTGCACTATTCTGTAAAGCACAGTGCCTAACTTCAATTTACTGCCCCCATTGAAAAATGCCTTTTTCCCCAGCCACGGTAAAAAAAATGGCCCAGCGCGCACCAAAAACACAAACCTACACTAGCACAGTCAACTTTTTACCGCAGCTTAGTAATAGGACCCTCTGTTAGTTATGCGTGTAACTTTATATGAAAATTAGCTGCTAATTGGCTTTTACAACAAATTATTGGCTATAAGTGGTGTTAATTGGCAGTAATAAATTATACACAGAACTGCAATTAGTTAGGATTCTAGAAATTTTCTGCTATTGAGTGGGGAAGCTATTGCTTGCCCTAGGATCAGTAGCATGGAATGTTGCTACTATTTGGGTGTCTGGCAGGTACTTGTGACCTGGATTGGCCACTGTTGGAAGCAGGATACTAGTCTAGATGGACCATTGGTCTGATCCGGTATAGCTATTCTTATGTTCTACAGTGTGCAACTGAAGAGAGGAGTGAACCTTGTGGGGACATGGGCGGGTCAGAAGTGTGGCTAACACTTACATGCACATGTTATAAAGTACTGGCAGTTAGGCGCCTAACTGTGAACTTACATTAGTATTTTATATCGGCAGTTTCACACACAATTGCCATTATAGAATTTGCACTCAGCGCACATCATTCTGGCACCTAACCTTAAGTGATCTACAGAGAATTACCTCCAATGTGTTCTATACAGAAACATAGTCTCTGGCTCATGGCCAAGAATCATCACTGCAAAAACTGGAATAAGCAAGGCCTTAAATAATGGGGGGAAAATCTGGGTATTTGCAAATGAAGGCTCACTGTGCAATTGCCCAGTAGAGACTGGTTTTGTCTGAACTGGAAGCTCAAAAGACCAGACGAAACCTGCCAGGTCAAAATTCAATAAAAAAAAAATCATATAAAATTAAGATGCCGTAAAAACCTAGAAATGAAAAATAAAGTTCTGTAGCCTTGGCCGTCAAGAAAACAAAAGCTGAATACATACACTGCCTGTGGAGATCAATTAAATCTTATAGTTAACTGCCCTCCATCAGGGAACATAAATAATGGTGAAAGAGATAAAAAAGAGGAATGCTTCACCTTGGCATTCAAACTTCTTGGCAGGTGTGGTAAGAAGCAGCTTTCCGTCCATATCACTGGGTCCAGCACAGCGGGCAATACCAGGTTCCTTGTACCCTGTTTTGACCCACCCTGAAAGCCAACGCAAGTTACAGTCACAGTACAGGGGGTTGGCACCAATTGCCCTGAGAAATTATAGAGGATAAAAGAAAGAGAAAAGAAAATCAGACAAGATAAAGAGACCCACCTTCAGAGCTTCCAAATATAAGTAAAAACAGACTTGTGGTTTCAGTTTTCTAAAAGATTCGGAATGGTGTGATTATTTGGCTGCTTTGATTTTGGAACTGCACTAAAACTGTATGACATACAACCAGCAGTCCCAGACTGTGTCATCATAGCTTCCATTAGGGATGTGTACTTGATTGTAACAATAGGAAGCCCCCAAAATTTGATTTCCCCTGTGTCGTAAATAATGAGTACTCTTTGCAAATAGCGTGCTCAATTTCAGAACAGTATGCACTGTTTTGGAGAATGAGTAACAGTAACGATATTGCTCACAAAACAAAAATATATTTTACAAAAAAGAAAAAAAAACAGAAGAAAATGAAAATTCCCATGAACGACATGGGAAACTAAACAAACTGAAACTTTTGAGGTTGCACACCCCTACTTTCCACATGCTATAGGCATTCAATGTTAGTATCATTTAATATATGCTACTCTATGTATTACTGTACTCTTTCTCTCTCTCTCTCTCTCTCTCTCTCTGATGCAGGGTTGGTTTGAGTGAAACCCCAATGCTCAAGCCAATAAGCAGAGTACCTGTCGGAGACTCACTTCTCCTCTTCCAGTTCCACACTATGAATCTGTCTTGCCATTATACCATCATTAACTTCTTTAGTAGAAATCTCTCTCCATATATTGAAAAAACAAGTCTGACCACAGTGATCCATGCCATGATAACATCATGACTAGACTACTGTAATGCCCTGTATACTGGTCAAACCAAAAAAAGCTTACATCAGCTCCAACTAATTCAGAATGGTGCAACCTGACTGATAAAAGGCTGCAAGTTGCGTGATCACATCACACCCTTCCTTCAAAAACTACACTGGCCACCAGTACTTTACTCGATCTCACTGCCCCACCCTCGGAGGGAAGGGAAGGCTGCATACGCATTCACTCTCTCACACATACTCACTCACTCTCTCTCTCTCACACAGCGCCTGCCATACCACCCCCAGCAACGCTGACCCCCCTCCAAGCCCTCCGCCACCCCCTCCCAGTTTGGCAGTCCCCACTGAGTTCAGCAGCCCAGCAACACTGACCTTGACTTACCCAGTCGAGGTTACGGCGGCCGGCAGCAGCGGTAAAAGGCATGCAGGCTTGGCCCTTCTCTCTCTCTGAGCTCTGGTCCCGCCCTTGCAGAAACAGGAAATGAGGGCGGGACCAGAGCTCAGAGAGAGAGAAGGGCCGAGCCTGCACGCCTTTTACCGCTGCTGCCGGCCGCCGTAACCTCGACTGGGTAAGTCAAGGTCAGCATTGCTGGGCTGGTGAACTCAGAGGGGACTGCCGAACTGAGAGGGGGTGGGGGGCTTGTAGGGGGGGTCACCGTTGCAACTGGGAGGGGGTGGCGGAGGGCTTAGAGGGGGGTCACCATTGCTGGGCTGCTGAACTCGGAGGGGACTGCAAAACTGGGAGGGGGTGGCGGAGGGTTTGGAGGGGGGTCAGCGTTGCTGCGGGTGGTGTGGCAGGCGCTGTGTGAGAGAGAGTGAGTGAGTGAGTGAGTATGTGTGAGAGAGTGAATAAGTATGCAGCCTTCCCTTCCCTCCGAGGGTGGGGCAGTGAGATCGAGTGCGATTACGAACCCAGGAACACTACACAGCTTCACGGCTTCACTGCCACGCTGCCACGGAGTCAGCTTCAGAACGTTGGAGGTGCGAATTATTATATTAGATTTTGTTAGCTGCCTAGGATTTTGGTGGAGTAGAAATGTGTTAAATAAATAAACAAAGATGCCAAGGGTAAGCCTTCCCAAACAGTGAGATTTACCACTTCAAAGAGTGAGACCGAAGACCAAAAAGTGAGATTTATTTCAGACAGTACATCTGGAGCAGCCATTCCCAACTCAGTCATAGAGGGCACACCTAGACCCATTGACTTTTCAGGACATCCACAATGAAGATGCAAGAGATAGATTTGCAAGCATGCAAATCTAACTCAAGGGCAGAAAGGGGAGAAAGCAATGTTTTTCTGTCCAAAATGAAGATCTCTGACTCAGATGGAGGGGAACAATGGATAACGTACAGTACAATGGTAACGGGTCTCTAGAGATGACCAATAGGGCATGAAGGCAAGGAGATTTCAATGAGACTAAAGTGAATGAGCCACAAGCAGTATTCAACATACAAAATAAAGATTGCATGACCCCTCCGGGCAGCGGAGTTTCTCTCAGCAACAGAGCTCACAGGACTATAGTATAAAAATGCAAAACATAAGCTTTGTGGGGAGAACACACCTTTCATTCCAAAGCATCTAAGACCATTATGACAGAATAAGAAAAAAATAGCAAAATAAGACTAAAAAAGAAACAAGACAGCTGAAAAATTGGGAATTTTGGAGGTCCCTACCTACGGTGAATGCTTAATTTCCTCAATGAAGGCTTGATGCCTGGTTACAGACATGGAGAAAGACTGCTCTGTGTACCAAGTCATCCAGACTCTGCCTTCGTTAGGAATTCCTGGCATGTTTTCTTTTGGTTTAAGTGTTATTTATTGTGGGTAATCTGTTTTTGTTTCTCGGCAAACATCTCATGATCCCATAACTGAAGTATTAAATGTGCCTGGCTTTTTTTTTCCCTAAACAGGTGGTGCATAGGTCTGTTTTTCAAATATCTAGGCTCATGGGGAATTTTAAATGCAAATATGCTGAAGAATGTACAGCTGGTGACATACCAAGTCCATAAGAATCAATCTACTAAGTCTTGGGTTGATGTTTTAAATATAGGAGTCTTTTTAATATGATGGGTTCAGCAGCTAGTGTGGGGTTTACTTTGTAGCAGCCAATGGCACAGATTTATGGCAACAGTTCCTGCACCAGTTGCGTAATGCAGGTAGGGGCGGGTCATAAGTAGTGACAGGGCACTAGCTCACGTCAATAAAGTGGCTGCAGTTAAAGCCACCTGAAGAGGTGGTGTTCAATGCAATTGCACTACCAACAGTCTAGTAATATGGCTGCTGCCGAAAGTTACAACAAGATTAAGAACCACAGTGGCAGATGCCCTTCTTCCTGATCTCCCAGTGATTCCCTACTCCCAATCTCCCCTCCCCTGCCTGTACCATCACTTTGATCCCCCAGTATTTGCCCTGCTTCTGATCCCCCTGGCACTTCAGCACTCACCTCTGTTGACAATTCCCCTACCAAATACCCCTCCCCCCCCAAACAGAATTCCACCAGAGCATAAACCCCTCCAAGGACAACACCCCTACCAGCACAGCCCAAGCCTCCCCCACTCCTGACACCCCCCCCCCCCCACACTCACACAGCTGTTCCTTTGTAGACTAATGGTATGGGGTAGTAATGGTCCCTCTCCGCTCCTGCTCTGTATGGCTCCAGATTTCAAAATGGCCCCATATTTTTTTCAGCTGGCATTTAGGGGGTATTTTATTAAACCACGGTAGTATTTTTACCTCGCAGTACAAATCAGCTGGCGGTAAATGCAGAGACACTCATTATATTCTTATGGGTGTCCTGCGTTTACCTCCAGCTGATTTCTACTGCGAGCTAAAAACGCTCCCGTGGCTTAGTCAAAGACTCCCTTAGTGAGCTGTCATTGATTTTCCTAGAAATTTGTCTGTTGAGTGGAACACACCAATAGAAAAAGAAGCAGATGCCATGATGTCAAAAAAAGTCCAGAAAAATAAATGTTCTTCAAAGGTTTTATTCAGCCAGAAAACATCCTCGATTGGGAAACACAGTTTTGCCCAACGAGGCTGCATCAAGGCTTAATGGAGATTCAATGGCACAAATCTTCCAACACATAACCATAAAAACAACCACTTACTAGATGTAAACGTCTTATAAAGTTTGAAGCCACCACTGCTGCTCATATACATTGAATTTTGGACTAGAATGGTGAAGAAGATTATCCTGATACAGAGCAGCTGTTTGAAACACGAAAATGCTGGAAGCTGACATTTTTTATTATTATTTTATGTTTTGTAACCATTTAACAAAAAAAATCAAGCTTTAAATACTTGAACGGGAAGTTGACAATGTCACAACAGTTAGCGTTTTTGAGCTAGGTACTAGTTTTAGACTGTTATAATGTAGTCATAACACTAGCGATTTTGGAAGCAATTTCTGTAAAAGGGCGCCAACGTTGAGGTGCAATATTTTCACGGGCATCAAACCTATTCTATAAGAACACTTACTCGCATAAGAGTTCTTATAGAAAAGTAGTGTAGACTGGCATGCGTGTGTCTAAATGTAGAGGCAAACGCTTAAACCAGCTCTGAGTTACTTACTCTATTTCTCAAAAGTCTCAAATTTGTACTAATTCAACCCTCAACCCTATGTTTATGCCCTAAGAGGAATAAATAGTGTATGCTTTCAACAAAAGCATTTCACCTGTGGTTGTAGTTTATTTGGTATTTGATATACTGCCATTACAAAAACATTTGGTCACAGCGGTTAACAATAAAAACCAATCAGCAAAATAAAATAATATAAAAGATTGCTATTTATAGACAGGATAGCTAAACAACAGGAAGAGAATGGGAGCCTGAGGAGTCTGTTAGCTAAGATCATAATACGGAGAACAATGAAGTCAGGAGTCTTCAAGCTCAGTATCGAAGGCCATGCGAAAGAAATGAATCCTCAAAAGCAGTTTAAATTTAGAAAAGACAGATTCAGATCAAATTTGTGGGGGCAAGGAAATAAAAAGCTGAGGAGCGGGTGGCCTCATAGTGAGCCATGCGAGGTGGAGGCAGAGTGAGATGATTGGCATCTAACGACTGGAGGTTATGGTTTGGAATATAGGGAATAGTTAGAGGAAAGATAGGAAGGGGAGCCTAGGTGAAGGGCCTTATGAGTAAGACAAAGTGTTTAGAAGACTGGACGGTAGTGGATGGGGCGCCAATATAATTATATTAAGACAGGGGAAACGCGGTCAAATCTGAAAGCTTTAAGTAGAAGTCGGGCTGCTGAGTTTTGAAGGGTCTGAAGTCAATGGAGAGAGAGATCCTGCAGTAAACGCTATTGAAGTAGTCCAGCCAGGATGTCAGAAATGTGTGGGTTAAAGTGTGCATGGAGGGAGTGTCAAGATAAGTGTGAACTGTTTGGAGTCTCTGCAGGGTGAGAAATCCTAGCTTAATGAGAAATCTGAGGCTCAAATGATAGCTCGATCAAGATGCCAGGATAACGGAACATGTTCACTAGTGGGATAGGTCTATTGAAAGGATAGGAGTTACAGCTGGAGTGGGTTCAAACAGACTGCCAGGTTGAACTTCTCTCCCAGTGCATTTCTGTGGGTAAAACAGTCAGGTTGATACTCAAAAACACTTATCCGGATAACAGCACCATTGTCCGAGATATTCAGAAGCACTATCCAGACACTGCTTCTGTGTATCCTTATGTGGACGGTGCCAGGCTGGAGTGTGGGTGTAGTCAGATGGTCCCAGAACATCCAGATAGTAGCAAAATTCAGTCTACTAGCTGGATAATTTTTCAAGATAACCTAGGACAGAAAGCTCACCTAAGTTATCCAGATAACAAACTGAATATTGCCACTAGGTCCATCAAGCCCAGCATCCTGTTTCCAACAGTGGCCAATCCAGGTCACAAATATCTGGCAAGATCCCAAAAAAGTACAAAACATTTTATACTGCTTATCCCAGAAATAGTGGATTGTCCCAAGTCCATTTAATAATGGTCTATGGACTTTTCCTTTAGGAAGCGTCCAAACCTTTTTTAAACCCCGCTAACTGCTTTTACTACATCCTCTGGCAACGAATTCCAGAGTTTAATTACACGCTGAGTGAAGAAAATGTTTATCCAATTCGTTTTAAATTTACTACATTGTAGCTTCATCACATGCCCCCTAGTCCTAGTATTTTTGGAAAGTGTAAACAGACACTTCACATCTACCCGTTCAACTCCACTCATCATTTTATAGACCTCTATCATATCTCCCCTCAGCCACCTTCAAGCTGAAGAGCCCTAGCCGCTTTAGCCTTTCCTCATAGGGAAGTCGTCCCATCCCCTTTATCATTTTCGTTATCTCTTCTCTGCACCTTTTCTAATTCCACTATATCTTTATTGAGATGCGGCGAACAGAATTGTACACAATATTCGAGGTGTGGTCGCACCATGGAGCGATACAAAGGCATTATAACATCCTCATTTTTGTTTTCCATTCCTTTCCTAATAATACCTAACATTCTATTTGCTTTCTTAGCCGCAGCAGCACACTGAGCAGAAGGTTTCAACGTATCATCAACAATGACACCTAGATCCCTTTCTTGGTCCGTGACTTTCTTGGTCCGTGACTCCTAACGTGTAACCTTGCATGACGTAGCTATAATTCGGGTTCCTCTTTCCCACAAGCATCACTTTGCACTTGCTCACATTAAATGCCATCTGCCATTTAGACGCCCAGTCTCCCAGTCTCATAGGGTCCTCTTGTAATTTTTCACAATCCTCCCGCGATTTAATGACTTTGAATAACTTTGTGTCATCAGCAAATTTAATTACCTCACTGTTAGCAAGCAGCCCCAGCACCATTACCTCCTGCACCCGATCATGCGCTCCACTAAGGACTAGGTCTAGAATTCTTCCTTCTCTCGTCGGCTCCTGTACCAGCTGCTCCATAAAGCTGTCCTTCATTTCATCAAGGAACTTTACCTCCCTAGCGTGCCCCGATGTTACATTTACCCAGTCAATATTGGGGTAATTGAAATCACCCATTATTATTGTGCTGCCCAGTTTGTTTGCATCCCTAATTTCCTTTAGCATTTCTGCATCCATCTGTTCATCCTGGCCAGGCGGACGGTAGTACACTCCTATCCTTTTCTCCTTTACACATGGAATTTCAATCCACAGTGATTCCAAGAAGTGTTTTGTTTCCTGCAGAATTTTCAATCTATTTGATTCAAGGCTCTCGTTAACATACAATGCTACCCCTCCACCAATTCGATCCACCCTATCACTACGATATAATTTGTACACCGGTATGACAGTGTCCCACTGGTTATCCTCCTTCCATCAGGTCTTAGAGATGCCTATTATATCTAATTTTTCATTTAGGCGCCCGCTTATAGAATTATCTCCATTAAGTGTAAAACCTTAGTTCTGTTTAGTATATAGCAGGGGTGTAGCCAGACCTCACAGTGGGAGGGGGCCAGAGCCCAAGGTGGGGGGGCATATTTTGGTGTGCCGCCCGCTGCTGCACCCCACCGCTCCCCCGCCACCCTGCCACTCCCCACCCACTGCTGCAGCAAACACTTTGGCTGGCAGGGGTCCCCAACCCCCACCAGTTGAAGCCTTCTCCAGCGTCTGTCTCCGGCACCGCCGCATTGCCTGGCTTGCTGTCTCTTACCCCTCACGTCCTGCATGTGACAGCCCCACATAGCTACACCCACTGGTATATAGGCCCTTTTACACCTTCAAAAGTAGAATTATTTATTTAAACAAAAAATTGAAGTGTTTGTTTTTATTGAAATAGTCATGAAAAAGAAACAATACAGATAATGAGCTTTAGATTTCTTAGGAGCTGGGAAATATTTTGAGGCAGGGAGGCCTATTCTGAAAGGCTCCCCCTTCCCATGAAAGCAGCTTTTAAACTACATCTTGGGGGATAGCCGACAGTCACTCTAGAGCACATGGTTCAATGTTATCTTGTAAGAATGCAAGTTGTGGGATTTAGGATTTTAGATAGAAAGTTAAATCCAGAAACGTCTAGGTAGCGTTCTTAGAAATGCTTTCTGTTCCATGTGCAGGACCCAAGGGGTAGGCAAAGCTTCAAGGTCTCAATCAGTGGCATAGCTATGGGGGGGCTGGGTTCCCCTCCCCCCCCCCAAATTGGATTCAGGCCTCCCAAGGCTGCTGGTTTGGCTGACGAGAATCCCCAAGCCCCATCAGCAGAAGCCTTCCTCCAGTACTGTTCACGGCCACACTCTGCCCTGCTCCCCCCCCCTCCCCCCCCGTACACATGCTCGATTTTAGTGAAATCGAGCATGTGCGCCGTGAGGGGATGCAAGGCAGGCAGTGTGGCAGTGAACAGCACTGGAGAAAGGCTTCTGCTGGCGGGACTTGGAGACCCCTGCCAGCCAAGGTATGTGGGGTTGCAGCAGGGGGCAGAGAGAAGCGGGGAGTCATAGCAAAATGTGCCCCCTCACTTTGGGCACAGGTCTCCCCAAAACTGCGGTCTGGCTACGCGCCTGGTCTCAATGCATGAATCAGAATTCTTACAGAATTCTTACAGATTTGTCACTAGTTTACTTACAGGTGAATCAGATGACGGTGTAGGGAGAGGTTTAAATTTATTAACTGAGCAGAAGGGAGAGCCCAAGCTGCTGACGTTAACGTTTTTAAACAGATTTTTAAACCAGATCTTGGGGGAAAGCTGACAGGAAGTACATGGCTCAGACTAAGGTATCTTCCAAAGATACTGGTAAAATCCTGAACTTAGAATATCCTGATAGAAAGGTTATGGTAAAGGCTGCAGTAGCCCAAATATCACAATCTGTGGGCAGGGTTGGAAGGGGAGGGAGAAACACCAGGACCGTGCTGGTGGGGGAGGGGGCCTTGGCGGCATGGGCTCCTTCCTTTGGGCTCTGGCTGTTTCTTAAGCTACAGAGACAGAGATGGGAGACGTTGGATGGAGGAGAGATACAGAGACACTAGATGCCTGTTCATCTCATTATTCTTCCTTAAATCTGAAAATCTGGACTGACCCAATCCCTGAGCAGTCTAGAGTTTTGGACTTGTACTGTACAACTGGCTGTCTCCTGCAGAGATAAACTGGGACTCAACTTCAGACAGCTCAGCTTTCACTTTGGCATTTCCTGCGATGATCAGGGTACCTACAGAATTCTTACAGATTTGTCACTAGTTTACTTACAGGTGAGAGAGGGAGATAACATCTGTGAAGATTCCTTCTGGGAGGCTTGAGATATCATTGCCATGGAGAGACCTGTAAAAATTAATAGTATAAGTGTTACTAACTATTTCTGCTCCTCAGAGGATCACATATTTCTATGGAGCAGAAGTAAAAACTCCAGTCAGCACCAACTTTAATGGCATTCCGTGTAAGCCATTCAGTGTAATCACTTAAGCAAGGCCTACCCATCCCCAGTGAATATTATAAATATTGTAAAATGCATACAGGCCCATTTTATATCGAACATCAAAGATCGGAATCAAGTTGTCCAGGTTAGGACGCACTCAATTCCAGTGGTATTTTACAAAGGCTCTGCTGAACATAGAGTGTTTTGGAAAATACATGTGGAGGCAAATTTTAGACAGTACGTGGAGAGAGGAATTCGCATATCCAGTTCAGCATGTACAGTATTACCCCAGCATTTTACAAGAGGCTCACTGAAATGTAGAACCTCTTAAAACACAGGTACAGGACTGTATGTGTATGTCTCTCCACATGCTGCGGAAGCAGGAATTTTGAAAAGCTACATGTGGGGAAACAAATGTGGACCCACATACCCATCCTACACATATATGTGGGAACAGCTTTTCAAAATTGCTGATCTTGCATAGCCCCAGCCATAAATACCTGTTTGCCCCATCAAAGTCCATCAAAACAAATTTTCCACCCCCTGATGCCTGCAGGAGCCAGCGTGGGCAGCAGCGAGTTGGGATCACTCCTGCCCTTACTAGCCACCAATAACTTGGCAGACCAAGGAGGTGGGGGGGGGGGGGGGGGGCTGTCGCCAACGGATGGGGCCGAGTAGAGGCCAACTGAATTTTGGTTTCAGCACCGAAACCATACCGAAATCCAAGTTCAGGTTTCAGCTGAAAATACCTGTGCATTTTCAGCTGAAACCAAAACTCCCCCCATGATCACTCCCCACTCTGCAATCACTCTCTCCCCCCCATCTCGCCCAATGACCAGTAGGGCTTCTGCGGGCCTACCTTAGGACCTGGTGGTCTAGTAGCCTCTTCGGGGGCAGGATCTATCCCCATTCATTTTTGCCTCATGCCACTGCTGTCGCAATGGTTGCTGAGACTTCCCGTGGCAATCTTGGAATCCTGGCAGCCATCTTACAATTGGAACCTGTAAGGGCAGGTGACCTGCTCCTGCCCCTGCTGGTTCCCTTTATAAAATGGCTGCCAGGACCTCCCATAGCAGCCTCATGAGATAGTGAGGGAGGCCACTGCCACCATAGAGAGAGGTGACTTCCGGAGGGGGGGGGGGGGGGGGGGGGTTGGTTGGATGTAGAGGAGGGAGTGGGGGGCAGTTTTGGTTTCTGCCAAAATCAAGCGGCTAATTTTTTTTTTTTTGTTACATTTGTACCCTGCGCTTTCCCACTCATGGCAGGCTCAATGCGGCTTACATATTGTAAACAGGTACTTATTTGTACCTGGGGCAATAGAGGGTTAAGTGACTTAAGTCACAAGGAGCTGCCTGTGCCTGAAGTGGGAATTGAACTCAGTTCCTCAATTCCCCAGGACCAAAGTCCACCACCCTAACCACTAGGCCACTCCACCACTCCATTTTGGTTGCAGATTTGGTTTTGGCAGAAACCGAAGATCCTGGGTTAGGTTAAGCACTAGGTTTCGGAGGGGAGCTCTTTCTGGCTGGGGGGGGGGGGGGGGGGAGTGGGTGCTGTTCTGGGGCCAGGGAGGAGCTAATTTAATTTTTGGCTTCAGTTTCAAGCTGACACCAAGCAGCCAATTTCAGCCACAGATTCAGTTTCAGCCAAAACCAAATATCTTGGTTTTGGTTGGGCTCTAGATAAAAGTGACTTACCTGAAGACTAGATTTTCGGGGAGGGGTGTAGGGACAGATAAATGAGGAGAGATACTGAGGAGCTGCAGAATGAATACAAGTGAGCCATTTTAACTGTATAAAGAAACAGATATGGAGCCAAAGCAGGCAGATACACATGCACGCTTGCAGGTGTTTTATAAAAAGCTTTACACTGGTGGAGCCTTTCCTAAAATTCCATTTATTCAGGACTTTCACAAAGCCTCCTTCATCGATTACAACCAATCCAGAACACTGCCATCTGAGTTCTTATATGGGCAAAATGTTTTGATCATGTCACTCCACTGTTCATTCAATATCATTGGGTACCAATCAGTTACCGCATCAAGTTCAAAACTCTCACCTTGACACATTCAGCCCTGCATTAAGGGCTCTCTTCTTACGTCTTGTTCTCATTACCTGATATGCGTTGCCAAGACTTCTTAGGTTCCTGAATAATTGTCAATTAAGTACACCCCTGGTTTGCTCTGTAACGCTCAACTCCACCAGACATTCTGCATTTTCCTGTACAGCGCTTTCTTTCTGGAATGTTTTACCAGCCACAATTCGCTCAGGATTATCCTTTCCTAAATACTGTCCTGCCCTAAAGATCCATTTTTTTACTACAACCTTGAGGGATTATCGATCAATAGTCACGTGGCACTGAGAATACTTTGAGCCTATCTCCTTTTTCTTTTCTTTTCTTTACTCTTCTCAAATCAAACTTCTTTTGAAATTATTATTATTGTATATATCCTGTTTTATGGTGTTGTTTTCTATTTTATATTGTTTTTAATGTTTGATTGTAAACCACCTTGCTATGCTGTGCGGGAAAGGCAGTATATCAAAATGTTTTAATAAAATACTATTGGAATTGCACATATCTCAACCAGGATGTATCAGTTCTGATTTCTATGTTCTATCTACAATGCATGGGGCTTTAAATTAAACATTAAAAAGAATACAAAATAAAATTATAAAAGAATAATCTAGGTGACCGAAGTCATTTCTATTATATAAATAAATAAATAAATAGTCCCCATCTAAGCCACTGTTAGAGACAAGCAAATGAGAAGATTAATGCAAGAAGAAATACAATATCCCATACAATAGCCCACTATTCAGGAGTTGGACTCTGATTCCAAGTTAGGCGAGTATGATCCAGTTACCCTACAACATTAAACATTGGGAACTAGTCAGCTTAAGCCACACTGCTTCATCGTTTGCATTATGAAAAAGAAATTAAGAAAACTAGGGTTATAGGAAAGTATTATGATCAGATCTAGTTAATTCATATATGTCAAAAAGATAATCACAAAACATTCAGATAAAGGCTGATGCTTAATCAACAGCCTCAGTTTAGAGGTTAAATAGTTCACAGTATACATGTATTTTATACAGATTGCATTTGCATTCTGTGATCTGGCTAAAAATAGGTTAGCTGAAAAATTACATATGTTTTCATGTATCATGCAGGTTCATAAAGCTGACCATCTGGCTAGGTAAGACTAGATTTCATTAAAAAAAAAAAAGTTGCACTTACAGTAATCGCAAGGAACGGAGACCTTCAAAAGCCAGTGATGGGATACACCTCAGGGAGTTGTAGCTGAGGATCCTGATGAGACAAAGAGGCATGGGGAGGTCACCTTATACCAAAGAAGAACTACTGCACACATTTTCACTCCATATAAACTGTGGGGACCAGCTCATTAAATTAACTGCAAGGAACAGGAGCATGCGGTATTTAACCTTCAAAGATGGTAATGATGGTGGAGCCACTTGGTAATAGTGATGTATAATGTGATCAATTTTGTTATAATCACAGGAATGGAGAACACCAAAGAAAAGTATTGCTACAGCATATAATATTACAAAAGGAGACTATGATAAATTTAGGAAATTAGAGGGGGGGGGGGGGGGGGAAACAAAATCAGAAGTCTAAAGTCTGCATTTTGGAAGCCCAAATAAAAGATATTCCATTCATTAAATACACCAAAGATCAAAACAAATTCCAAGCATTAAGACCAAAACCTGTCACCAGAGCTTAATGGTGAGGGTGAAGGAGGCAGTGAAGGCCAACAAGACATTTTTCAGAACACAGAAAGCATAAATGAGGACAACAGAGATGAGCATAAGCACCAGCAAATGAGATGGAAAACAATAATAAGGTGGGTAAGAGAGCTTACCAGCTTTGCCTCTATGGTAAGCTTGAAATGAAGCTTACCATAGAGGCAAAAACTAATACCAACAACATTTTCAAGTTCATTCAAACAAGAAGTCATTGGATCAATACACAGCCAAGGGCTAAAGGGACTACTCAGGGAGAATAATGTAACAGCAATAAATAAATACATGTATTCTTTGCTTCACTCTTTACTGAGGAGGATCTTGGGGTCAAACCTATTGTGGAAACTATCCATGACTGTGAAGCTTCAGAGCAACTAAAGCATATTCTAATATATCTAAAAGAGGGAATACAGCAAATTGACAAAATAAAGACTGGCAAACTCCTAAATAGTTGCAAGATTTCATACTACCGACCCAGGAACAAGCAGTGGCTTCCCCTATGTCTATCGCAATAGCAGACTATTGACGTTTCCTCCAGGAACTTGTCAAAACCTTTCTTAAACCCAGATATGCTAACCGTCGATACAACATCTTCTGGCAATGAGTTCCAGAGCTTAACTATTAGTTGATTGAAAAAAAGTTCCTCCTATTCATTTTAAAAGAATTACTGTATAACTTCAATGAGTGTCCCCTAGTCTTTACAGTTTTTGAAAGAGTATAAAATTGTTTCAGAGATTCCAAGATGGCATCCTGGAGGGAGGATGCTTCCACTTGAGCTCCTTTTTCAAAAAGAATTATGCCCATGAAAACGAGAAAGGGAAGACCAGAACTACTACCTCTTTTAATAATGGATGCTTTCATCGTTTGAGAGTCATCAGCTGGGGATGATACACTAAGGGTAGACAGGGGCAAGATGCTTGATCCAGCTCCCTTGAATCCAGCAATCCTGAGGGAAGCTGCGATTCTAGCAGGGCAGACACCGAGAGATGACCTCACTTCCTCTTCAGTTGCGGCAGGCAGAGAGGCAGGGGAGCCTAATCTGGGAGCCAATCCGAATCCTGGAAATGGGTGGCGGTGGTTTGGTTTCCAGCTTATTAGGAGCAGCTTCTTCAGCGACAACCTCAGATCCGGGCACTGGGCAAAGTCTCTCCTCAGCAACCTTTGCCTTCAACCCGGTATTGAAACTAGATGATTTGTGCACTTTACTTGTTTCTTTGGGCCAAAACGTATCTCAGCATTTAGGGCTAGATTCTATACATGGCCTTAAAAATCGATGCAAAACAAACAAACAAACAAACAAACAAACAAACGCCTAGGCGTATTCTATAAACTCTGTGTATAATTAATATTTGGCTGTGGCCCCACCCCCAGTTCCACATCCTTTTAACCTACAAATTAAGCCCTGGCCTCTTCTAAAATAGTATGAGAAAATCTCCATGTCCTGCCCTGGATGTCTGGTTCCTCTCTCCATGTCCTATCTGAATATGCCACCATATCTACTATTTGGAGATATTTTGATAATGATCTAATGAAGTTACTTACAGTGTAGTCAGCTGGCTCATGTTCGTGAAAGATGAATTGCTCAAGGAACTGATCTTGTTGTTGCTTAAGTCTCTAAAAAAAACACAAAGACTTTGATTTGCACAAAATATTTTAGCTCTTGAACACAGATTTGCTTTCTTTCAGTCTAAACAGTTATATCAGTGGGCACACAAGATCTACTTCACACATGAAGGCATAAGGAATATACACAACACACACATATATAAACACACTATTATAAGCCATTTCTCAATCATTCAAGTGCCAAGGCAGGGCTTCCTAAACCTGTCTTGGTAATCCCACAGTCAGTCAGGGTCTGAGAATATTCATATTGAATAAGATACATTTATATATACTGTGTCCCCAGTGTATGCAAATTTATCTTATGCATGTTCATTGTGAATATCCTAAAAACCAGACTTCCTGTACCTTGAGACTTTTGAGAATTTGTCTACAAGATTTAGTTTAAGATTTCAAAGTTTTCCCGAATTAAGACTGGTGTTTCCAACAGATCCTAGAGTCCCTACTTCGAGAAGGTTTGTTTTTTTTAAATCACCAATTCGAGCCTCTAGCAAGAAAGGAAAGAAGATTATGTGGTAGTGATGGAGGTCTTGGAGAACATGCTTGAATTTCAAGGCTGCAGGAGAAGTCTCAGATGGGGACTGAGGAAAGGAATTTTGCTTGCGACTTATGCTCTTGAACCTATTAAAGGGGGTCTTTTAACTAAGCCACAGTAGCATTTTTAGCTCGCGGTAGAAATCAGCTGACGGTAAACGCCAAGACACCCATGGGCGTCTCGGCATTTACCACCAGCTGATTTCTACTGCGAGCTACAAACACTACCGCGGCTTAGTAAAAGACATCCAAAGAGGGGTAGTTACTAATGTGCATTAAGGAAATAATGCATGATTTTTTTCCATTTGCCTTATCAAATGTTTTAGTAGTGCACTGCGTGCAAAATAATAATAAGATGCAAGGCTGGAATTATCTTTCCTCCCCAAGAGCCTCAGGCCACTAATATATGGCCTGATATTTCCAGGGAGCCTCTTAAAAGAACTGGTGCCTTCGCTTCACCCTTCCCATCACACCCCTGCCCTCTTAACATTCAAATCTTATCCTCCCACTATCCTTGAAAGCCTTCCCCTAATATTGAAATCAGGGGTTCCCTGGTGGTTAGTGAGAGTGGGGAGTAGGAATGACCTTCAATTGCTCTTACCTCATCAGCTGGTAGTCTCAAAATGACACTTCTCGACCCTTAGTGGCAGTCTTATGATATTACAGCTTGGTCAAGCTGCCAAATAAGGCTTGTACTCAGTACACTCACTGCAAGGGGTTCGGCTAAGTGTGGGAGTGGGGTTCTGCTCTGATAGAATTTTAGACTTCTATATGCTGTTTGCTATTCTTGATGCTTTTATCCTTTTTCACTTTTTAAAAACCTCTTCCCAGCCTTATTTTTCTTTCCTCATCTCCCTTCCCTTGGGATGTTTACAACAATGTGTTAACAATGCGCATGTTTTTGGTTTCTTATTTTTATAGCTTAACTTTTTCTTAAGGCATGATTCATATTGGTATTTCCATATGATGAATATACTCTTGTATGCTTATATATATATATATATATATATATATATATATATATACCTATAAATAACAAATAAAAAATATTTAAAACAAAAAAAAGAACTTCTTAGCAGAGTCAACCCATAGAGCTCATTTCCACAGGTTGCTGTGGAGGTAAATAGGGAGTAATTCTGTAACGCAGGTGCTACAATTAACACCCAAGAACAGAAGTAGCAACATAAACCAACCAGTGGTTATAGATACATGACTTTAGTAAAAAAGCCACCTTTGGTATCGGTGCTGGCATTCTACTGATGAAACCAGGGCTGGTCAAACCCGGTAAGCGCCGCAGGGGGGCGCCTGCCTTCAAGGGCGCCGCTGCGGCGCTGCCCCACCATACCGCACCGCCCTTGGTGCTTTAAATCTTTAATTTACCTCCGTTCCAGCAGCCGCGTCATTTGAAAGCCCTGCCCCGTCTCTAGCCTTCCCTCCCTTCGTGAGTTCGTTCCGCAGTCCCGCCTTCTGACATCATTTCCTCGAGGGCGGGACTGCAGAACGAACTCACGAAGGGAGGGAAGGCTAGAGATGGGGCAAGGCTTTCAAATCACGCGGCTGCTGGAATGGAGGTAAATTGAAGATTTAAAGCACCAAGGGCGGCGGAGGATGGGGGCGAAGGAGAATCGCTGGACAGGGGCAGGGTGGGAGAAGAGAGAAAGGAGATGCTGGGGGGGGCCGGAGGCGCGTGGGTGCTGCAGGGGGACGCCAGAGACCCTAGGACCGGCCCTGGATGAAACATGTTGGGCATCAATTACAACTGAATGCAGGGCTAGCATTGGGGGGTGGCAATTGCCCTGGATCCCCATGCCACAGGGGGGCCCCAATCTACCCTCAAGCTGAAGGCAGGCTAATAGTTCATAAAAGAAAGTAGCTGCCTACTTTCCTTTATAGAATAGAGGGTGCCTACTAAATATCTACTCTAATCAACCCCTTACGTTCCTACCCGTAACCTCCGCTCTCAAGACAAATCCCTCCTTTCAGTACCCTTCTCCACCACCGCCAACTCCAGGCTCCGCTCTTTCTGCCTCACCTCACCTCATGCGTGGAACAAACTCCCTGAGCCCATACGCCAAGCCCCCTCCCTGCCCATCTTCAAATCACTGCTCAAAGCCCACCTCTTCAATGTTGCCTGCTGCCCATCTTCAAATCACTGCTCAAAGCCCACCACTTCAATGTCGCCTTCGGCACCTAACCACCACACCTATACTCAGAAATCTAGACTACACCAACTTGACATTTTGTCCTTTAGATTGTAAGCTCATCTGAGCAGGGACCGTCCTTCTTTGTTAAATTGTACAGCGCTGCGTAACCCTAGTAGCGCTCTAGAAATGTTAAGTAGTAGTAGTAATTTGACTTTTAGAACCCACTAACTCCCTAAGAAGGTCCAAAATGGCATACAATTAGCTAAAAAGAAAAAATACATAAAATAACAGAAGTAAAATAGCAAACATTATAAGCTACTGTATTTCAGATACTTATCATATAGATGCATCTTTAAACATTTACGAAAGAAAAAAGATGAACGTTGACATCCTATTTCCAACGGTAAACTATTCCATGTTGAAATCACTTGGTATAAGAAACAGCCCTCTAAAATTATTTTATAATGTATACCTTGAAAAGATGTGAAACCCAATTGTAATTGCTGTAAACCACGAAGATACTTTGGTCTAATGGAGTTATTAGCCAAACAGATCACAGTTCCAGAAGTTTGTCCACAAAGAATTTTATGAATAATACAGGAGGATCTGAAACTTATCTGAGCCTTTAATGGGAGCCAGTGCAATTGGAAATGTATCTGATTTAAAGATCATACATGCTGCCATGTTTTGTAATAACTGAAGTTGATTTTGTAGTTTCACTGATATATCTAGGCATAGTGCACTACAATAATCTAATTTGGGGTTGCACATCAGACCAGTGGCGTTCCTAGGGGGGGGGCGGTGGGTGCAGTCTGCCCCGTGTGCATGCCGTTGGGGGGGGGTGCCGTGTGCGCCTGTCAGAAACAGAAGGAAGCCTTTTGCGAGAAGAAGAGGACCTCGGCTGGCGGGGGTTGGGGTCCCCTGCCAGCAAAGGTAGGCGACAGCGGGTTGGCGGCGGGATGGGGGGGTCGAGAGGGTCGGCGGCTGGGGGGGGCAAAGTCGGCAATGGCGGGGGGGGGGTCGGCGGCGCTGGGGGGGGGGGGGCTAAAATGTGGACCCCCTCCCACTGAAGTCTGGCTACGCCCCTGAATACAAGTAATTATTTTGGAAAAGGCCAGAACTTGTTATACAATTACCACCATAAAGAGAAATTCTATAACAGGGCGCCTACAATTAGACACCCAGAGGGCACGTGGTTGGAGCCTGAATAAATACACAGATGCTTATGTGTGAGCAGTAATGCCAGCCACAGAGCTGATATGTTAGCACCTAAGTACTGCAGATACCTGCATAACTTACCTTATTCTGTAAGTTACATGTGTAAGTTTGAGCCCTGACTACAAAATAAGGAGAAAAGTCATCATGGGTGTAGAGCAAACAACAAGCAATGAGTGAGGAAAAACGAAATCCAACATTTTACATTATGGTTGCAGAGGAAGATTGTCGTTTTCAAGCTCAGTCACTAGTGTCTTATTTGTATTACACCCTTCGATTTGTTTCAGATTAGAAGAACTAACATCATAGAGGACTGGACTCCTGACGCAGGCAAAACACAGCCCATGTTGAGTCAAGTCTCCAGCTAAACTGCATGTGTGTTGAATTTTTAATAAATCCAGTGGACTTTTAAGAACCATTTTCCTTGGATTTCTTTTTTCCTCACTCTTTGCTTTTGTTTAAGTTTGAGCCCAGCCCATGTGTACACTACCCTTGGAAATACCTGTTGTGTAAGTTAAGTAGGTATTTACAAAATAGCTCTTAGGTGGAATTTTGACAATTCCATGTGTATGTGCACACATGCGTACATAAATGCCATTATTCTAAACATTTACGTGTTGAATAGGTGCATACATGTTAGTGGCTATGTTAGAGAATTACATCCCTAGTGTCTAGCCAGAGGGAGGAGACATATTAATCATAGGTTGTTTAACATAACAGTGAAGAGAAACCATAACTGCTGGGAACTGGAAGGGTATGACAGGGGGTGCACCAACTTGCATATGTTCTGATTATTTGTAAAGCCATTCCAATGCAAACTGGTTTGTGTGCAGAAATGACTTGTTAGAATATTTTCCAGAGTCTAAGCAGGCAAACCTATGTGCACAGTGTCAACTTGAGGATACGGCCTGCCTGTAGTGAGTGAATGATGTTGTGGGGATGGAGCTGGGGTGGGGTTTGGACTTATGCACATACTTTTGGATGTAAACTTTATCAAAACCTTTACATATACTAAATAGCAGGTGGTCACATGATACCACTGTATGGGGTAATTCTATAAGGACCTGCCTACTATGAGATGGTAGAAACTTATGGGTGTTCATATGGGTGGTTTAGGTGGAGAATGGGTGGGGCACACACTTAGGTGGAGATTCTATATATGGCGCTTAAATTTGCGCACCAAAATCCAGGTGCGTTCTAAACCTATGTGCATAACTTAATTGACTCAACAAGTCAATCAGAGTTTTTAACAGCATTTAACAAGCAATAACGTGCATTAATTGACAATAATTGCAAGCTACGCGCACAACTCGGTAAGCACATTCTACAGTAAACTGCACCTAAATGGCGCAGAACACTAAGGGCCCTGTTTACTAAGGCGCGTTAGCATTTTTAATGCACCTACAATTAATGCACACGCTAACTGCATAGACGCCTATAAGTACATAAGCACTGCCATACTGGGAAAAGACCAAGGGTCCATCAAGCCCAGTATCCTGTCTCCGACAGCGGCCAATCCAGGCTTCAAGAACCCGGCAACCCCCCCCCCCCCCAAAAAAAAAAAATTAATAATGTTCAATGGGCTTTTCCCTCAGGAATCTGTCCAAACCCCCTTTAAATTCCGTAAGGCCAGCTGCTGTCACTACATTCTCCGGCAACGAATTCCAGAGTCTAAAAGCGCGCTGAGTAAAGAAAAACTTTCTCCTATTTGTTTTAAATCTACCATATTCTAGCTTCATCTTGTGTCCCCTGGTTTTGTTGTTGTTTGAAAGTGTAAACAAACACTTCACATCTGTCCGCTCTACTCCGCTCACTGTCTTGTAGACTTCTATCATATCACCCCTCTGACGCCTTTTCTCCAAGCTGAAGAGCCCTAACCTTCTCAGCCTTTCCTCATAGGGAAGTCGTTCCATTCCCTTTATCATTTTCGTCGCCCTTCTCTGCACATTTTCTAATTCCTTTATATCTTTTTTGAGATGCGGCGACCAGAATTGGACACAATACTCGAGGTGCGGTCGCACCATGGAGCGATACGGCATTATAACATCCTCGTGTTTGTTTTCCATCCCTTTCCTAATAATACTCAACATTCTGTGCGCTTTCTTAGCTGCCGCAGCACACTGGGCAGACGTTTTTAGGGATATTGTAGGCGCATACACAGTTCACGCATGTTAAAAATGTTTACTCGCCTATAATGCAGCTTAGTAAACAGGGCCCTAGGTATGCTATATAGAATCCGGGGGACAGTGAGTAACTGCAGGGGGCATACATACAGGTGGAGCAGGCAAGGGCATGTCTCCTACTTGTGTGCGCACCTTGTAGATTACTGTATGTTGCACACAATGCATGGTGCACTTAGGCACGCCAAATTACAACAGCCATGGGCTTGGTGGAAGTGGGTGTGCCTATATGTAGGCAATACTGACGCCAAAGTATGTCAATATTCTATAATGGAATCTTGGTGCCAAGATGCTGTTATTGAATTGGTGATCGGTCTGTAGCACCGAGGCATCTAACTTGAAGTACCAAGTTATAGATCTGTCCCCACACTATAATTTGCACACATCTTCATTTACACGAGCTTTAGGGCTGGTAGAAGTGATCACACCTTAAAAATAAGTGTGTTATCAATCACGTGCACTAGTATTCTATAAAGAAAAGTACGCTTCACTTTCCTAGTGCCCAAATCTAGGCATCCTGTTATAAAATTACTCTCTATATGTGCTAAATATCTCAAAAGTATGACTGTATCATTCAAAGAAAAGGGCTACAACTTCAATAGTATCTCCAGGATGACTGCTTCTTCTCTTAAAACATCCAGGGCAAACCTACTGCAGTTAGAGGATGACTGAATTTTGATTTTGGCTGCAGTGCCGAAACCAGCCAAAATCCTTTTTCTGCCCAGTTTCAATTTTGACTGAAAGGCTATTTTAATTTTTGGTTACATTTTCAGATGAAAATGACCATGATTCAGTGGAAACCAAAAATGTGTGCTTTATCCCATTTGTCTCCCTCCCTCCACTGGGCCTATCTTACAATCCCTGGTGGCAGGAGTGATCCCCAGTTACTCCTTACCATTCTAACTCTGTTCTCAAAATGGCTGCTGTGTAGAATCCTAAGGGCAAATACGAACATAACTGTAATTAATGCTAATTAACACTAATTATAGCCAATAATTAGTTGTTAATGCCAATTAGCAGCTAATTATTATATTATGTATGTAACGGACACTATTCTATAACTTGTATGTGCAACTTTGTACATTACATGTACAATTGTGCATGCAAAATTACAGAATTAGGGGGTATATGCGCAAAACTAGGCCATTTGCAGAAACTGTGAGAAAAAGCAAGACTTTTTAAAAAATGATCAGATAGTTTGAAACTAACAAGAGGGGACCTAACAAGATCTAGGTTTCCCATCACATTATAAAGCATAAAAGTTTACTGCCTCTCACCTTCCGATCACCCATCCTTTTCTCCCTTTTCCTCCACCTTTTCTCCTTCACACTATCATTGGATTGCTTTTCTGATTACTTTTTTATTCTAGGACAAAGTAGTGTGGTTGCCATGTTAGTCCACTTTACAGGTAATAAATAGAAATAAAATACAATAAAAGAAAGGAATATAAGGCGATACCTTTTTCAGCCTTTGTATCTTTTGCTCATTCTGTCCTGTTGTTATAATGGTGCAGTTTTGCTGTAAGTTTTGGTTATGATACAATGATGGCATGTATTTTGTTGTTTTCGTTCTTGGTGATTTTATTTTGTATGTTTTTTTTATTGTAAACCGCTTTGATTTAAGCGGTCTATAAATGTGTAAAATAAATCAATAAAATAAAGAGGGTTTTAACTCATGAAAGCTAATCAAGAAATGTATTGTTAGTCCAATAAAAATGTATCACTTTATATTCTTTATTTTATTTTTATTCGTATCTATGTAGGAAGCACAAGCATAGCATAATACCCACGCGAGTCCTTTCGTGTTCTACTAGGCTCAAAGAATTCAGGAGATCAGACTATGGGGGTTGCCTGATTCAAATGTCCCAAAAGGGATAACAATACTCACACCAGCTGTAGGTACTTGAAGGTTGACAGCTGTCCAGGAACCAAGGTGAACTGATTGCCATCCAGATAACTGTGAGAAGGAAGGATGACACATTAGTGATGACTCAGAGACCGATGGCTTGTGATAAGATTACATGCCTTTTTTCTCTATTTCCTCTTTCCAGTTGTGACTCTTTTCTCATATACTTATATTTCTGTGGCAATTCTTCAGACTGAAAATGCTTAACACCATAGATGCCAACATTTGAAAATAATGGAGGGGGGGGGGGGGGGGTGCTAAACACAGATACAACTTATTCATCCCTGCACACAATGAAACAACTTGCTCAGTATTGGAAAAACACAGCATCAACTGGCTCTTATATTTGACATCCTTTAGCTTGTAAAGCAATAAATGAAATACGTTTGCTCAGTCACGCTCTTTCAAGGAAACTGACCAGTTTATCTTGACATGTTCTTTCACACTGTGAGAGGGTGGTGGACGCTTGGAATGCCCTCCCGCGGGAGGTGGTGGAGATGAAAACGGTAACGGAGTTCAAACATGCGTGGGATATGCATAGAGGAATCCTGTGCAGAAGGAATGGATCCTCAGAAGCTTAGCTGAAATTGGGTGGCGGAGCAGTTGGGGGGAAGAGGGGGTGGTGGTTGGGAGGCGAGGATAGGGGAGGGCAGACTTATACGGTCTGTACCAGAGCCGCTGATGGGAGAGGGGGTGGTGGGTGGGAGGCGAGGATAGGGGAGGGCAGACTTGTACGGTCTGTACCAGAGCCGGTGATGGGAGGCGGGACTGGTGGTTGGGAGGCGGGAAATACTGCTGGGCAGACTTATATGGTCTGTGCCTTGAAAAGGACAGGTACAAATTCAAGATAAGGTATACACATATGAGTTTGTCATGGGCAGACTGGATGGACCATGTAGGTCTTTTTCTGCCGTCATCTACTATGTTACTATGTTACTATGTTCTGTACATTATAGGACCTGTCCAATAAACTTTTACATGCACATTAAGGTCATCTTGTGCATGTCTCAAATAGTGAGCTATGGAGAAAGACCAGACTACACGGCTTGAAGTGGTCATAGAAGACATTAACACCATGCATGCAAGGAATTTCATATGCAAATGAGGGGTTACCATCCTCCGGATTCTATAAAGGGTGCCCAAATATCCACAATCAAATACGGGCGCAATCCAGAGATGTGTGCGCAACGTAATTGCATAGCCAATTAACAACAATAATTAGATGCTAACAATTGATGTTAATTGGCACCAATTAGGGATAGCGTGTGCATCTGGCTATGAGATTTTTCTATAAGCCTGGGCACCCAAATCCCACAGCGTGCAACCCAAAAGGTGACGCGGCCGTAGGAGGGGCATAGGCAGGTCGAGGCAGTCTGAAAAGATGTGTGCAGTGTTTTAGAATTTCAGAGATCCATGCCCAACCTGCATAAGAGGATTTACACCAAGTTTCAGCTGGCACAAGTCCTCAAACCCAAAATTGGGTGCAGGAATGATAGGAGTGATAGGAGTGTACTACTGTCCGCCTGGCCAGGATGAACAGATGGATGCAGAAATGTTAAAGGAAATTAGGGACGCAAACAAACTCGGCAACACAATAATAATGGGTGTTACCCCGATATTGACTGGGTAAATGTAATATTGGGGCACGCTAGGGAGGTAAAATTCCTTCATGAAATCAAGGACAGCTTTATGAAGCAGCTGGTACAGGAGCCAACGAAAGAAGGAAAAATTCTAGACCTAGTGCTTAGTGGAGCACATGATCTGGTGCGGGAGGTAATGGTGCTGGGGCCGCTTGATAACAGTGATCATAATATGATCAGATTTGATATTAACTTTGAAGTAAGTATACATAGGAAATCAAATACTTTAGCGTTTAACTTTAAAAAAGGAGACTATGATAAAACGAGAAGAACGGTGAGAAAAAAACTTAGAGGGGCGACTGCGAGGGTCAAAAATTTATATCAGGCATGGATGCTGTTCAAAAACACCATCCTGGAAGCCCAGGCCAAATATATTCCGCATATTAAAAACTGAGGACGGAAGACCAAACGACAGCCGGCATGTTTAAAAAGTGAGATGAAGGAAGCTATTAGACCTAAAAGAAAATCCTTCAGAAAATGGAAGAAGGAACAGACTGAAAATAATAAGAAACAGCATAAGGAATGTCAAATCAAATGCAAAGCGCTGATAAGGAAGGCTAAGAGGGACTTCGAAAAAAAGATGCGTTGGAGGCAAAAATACATAGTAATTTTTTTTAGGTATATTAAAAGCAGGAAGCCGGCAAAAGAATTGGTTGGACCACTAGATGATCGAGGAGTAAAAGGGGCGATCAGGGAAGACAAAGCCGTAGCAGAGAGATTAAATTAATTCTTTGCTTCGGTCTTCACTGAGGAAGATTTGGGTGGGATACTGGTGCCAGAAATGGTATTAGAAGCTGACGAGTCGGAGAAACTTAATGAATTCTGTAAACCTGGAGGATATAATGGGTCAGTTCTACAAACTGAAGAGTAGCAAATCTACTGGACTGGATGGTATTCATCCCAGAGTACTGATAGAACTGAAAGATGAGCAGAATAGCCATACTGGGTCAGACCAGTATCCTGTTTCCAACAGCGGCCAAGCCAGGTCACAATACCTGGCAGAAACCCAAATAGTAGCAACATTCCATGCTACCAGTTCCAGGGCAAGCAGTGGCTTCCCCATGTCTGTCTCAATAGCAGACTATAAACTTTTCCTCCAGGATAGGCTAACTGCTGTTACTACATCTTCCAGCAGAGTACCAGAGCTTAACTATTCTTGAGTGAAAAAATATTTCCTCCTATTTGTTTTAAAAGTAGTTGCATGTAACTTCCTTGAGTATCACCTAGAGGGGCATAATCTATCTCCGAGAACGGGTATGTGAAGGGGCGGGACAAACCGTATTTTCGGAAAAAATGGGCGTCCATCTTTTTTCCGATAATATGGTTTGTGCCAGCCAAATGCATCAGATTTGTGCGGATTTGAGCTAGGCAGTTTTGTTTTTCAGTGATAATGGAAACTGAAGGCGTCCAGCTCAAAAACGACCAAATCCAAGGCTTTGGGGCGTGGGAGGGGCCAGGATTCGTAGTGCACTGGTCCCCCTCAATGCCAGGACACCAATCAGGCACCCTAGGGGGCACTTGTAACAATTTAAAAAAAAAAAGTTCCTCTGAAGTCCATAGCTCCCTTCCCTTGGGTGCTGAGCCCCCCAAATCCCACTCCCCACAACTCTACACCATTACCATAGCACTTGTGGCTGAAGGGGGGCACCTAGATGTGGGTACAGTGGGTTTGGGGGCAGTTTGGAGGGTTCCCATTTACCACCACAAGTGTAACAGGTAGGGGGGATGGGCCTGGGTCCACCTGGCTGAAGTCCACTGCACCCACTAACAACTGCTCCAGGGACCTGCATACTGCTGTGATGGAGCTGGGTATGACATTTGAGGCTGGCATACAGGCTGGGAAAAAAAGTTTTTAAAGTTGTTTTTTTTTTGGTGGGAGGGGGTTAGTGACTACTGGGGGAGTCAGGGGTGGTAATCCCCGATTCCCTCCGGTGGTCATCTAGTCATTTAGGGCACTTTTTTGGGAATTGTTCGTGAAAAAAAAGGGTCCAAAAAAAGTGACCCAAATTCGCGCTAAAAACACCTTTCTTTTTTTGATTATTGGCTGAGGATGCCCATCTCTCCTCAGTTGATAAACACACCCCAGTCCTGCCTTCACCATGCCCCTGTCAACTTTGGCTGTTTCTGTGACAGATTGCAGTTGAAGATGCCCAAAATTGGCTTTTGATTATACCGATTTTTTTTTGTACCCTGTGCTTTCCCACTCATGGCAGGCTCAATGTGGCTTAGGTACTTATTTGTACCTGGGGCAATGGAGGGTTAAGTGACTTGCCCAGAGTCACAAGGAGCTGCCTGTGCCTGCAGTGGGAATTGAACCCAGTTCCCCAGGACCAAAGTCCACCACTCTAACCACTAGGCCATTCCTCCACTCCCAAATTCACTATTTCACTTATTACCATGCCTCTTTCCTCAGCCCAGCTAATCAATCAATCACCTTCACCTTGCCAGCTGCTGCTGAAACAGCTATTCTCTCTAGCCCAGCACTGCACAGGCATAGGCATTTGCACTTCATCTCCTCATGACAGTCTCACAAGAACATGAAACAATTCAGATGTTTGGATACCACTTGACTAAAACTCGGTAAAAGCCACATGCTGTCCAACTGGAAGAGCTTCTGGTGGTTTCTGTGGCAGCTGCAGTAAATAGGGAAACTTGGGCCAGTAAAATTCTGTATGCTGTGATAAAATCTGTGGGACCTGGCTTCCAGGTTTTGAGGCTGATTTACGTTATAGCCACTTGGTCTATTGGCTGCACAACTGAATTATAATTCTCTGAAGGTTTTTTTTGGAGAAAGACGCCCATCTCCCGATTTGGGTTGAAATATGGGCGTCTTTCTCTTTCGAAAATAAGGCGGTATATCAACATGTTTATTCACGCCTTCAAAGAATTGAAGCAAATTGGTGAGGCAAAACTTCCCTTGGCTGAAACCATGCTGACTCTGTCCTATTAAACCATGTTTATTTATGTGCTCCATAATTTTATTCTTTATAATAATTTCCACTAATTACCCGGCACTGATGTAAGGCTCACCAGTCTGTAATTTCCCAGATTACTCCTGGAACCCTTTTTAAAAATTGGCGTTACATTGGCCACCCTCCAATCTTCAGGTGCTACAGATGATTTTAACGACAGGTTACTAATTACTAACAGCAGATCAGCAATTATATATTTGAGTTCTTTCAGTACCCTTGGATGCATGCCATCTGGTCCAGGTGATTTACTACTCTTTAATTTGTCAATTTGGCTCAGTACATATTCTACGTTCACCGAGATTTCTTTCAGTTCCTCTACATCGTTACCCTTGAAAACCATTTCTGGTACAGGTAGATCTCTTACATCTTCTTCCATAAAGGCTGAAGCAAAGAATTCATTCAGTTTCTCCGTTATGTACTTGTCCTCCCTGAGTACCCCTTTTGCTCCTTCGTGATCTAATGGTCCCATGGATTCCATCACAGGCTTGCTGCTTCTGATGTACCTGAAAAAGTTGTTACTGTGAGTTTTACCTCTTCATAGCCTTCTTTATCAATGCTTTGCATCTAACTTGCCAGTGCTTAGGTTGCCTCTTATTTTCTTTATTTGAGTCCTTTTTCCATTCTTTGAAGGCTGCTCTTTTGTTCTAATAGCCTCTTTCACTTCACCTTTTAATTATGCTGGATGTCGTTTTCTCTTATTTCCATCTTTAGAAAGATTTGCATTTGGTCTGGGCTTCCAAGATGGTATTTTTCAATAATATCCATGCCTGATTTAGGGCCCCTTTTACTAAGTAGCGGTAAGCCCAATGCGGGCTTACCGCTCACTAAACAGGAAGTACCGGCGGGCTACTGCAGCAGCCTGACAGTATTTCCCACTCATAGTGCACCGTCATATCTAGCGCTACAAAAATATATTTACTTTTGTAGCACCAGAGTGTACCCACCAGTAATCAGGCAGTGTCACATGCTGCCTGGTTACCACTTGGTTAGCGAGGGAGCTCTTACTGCCACCTCAATGGGTGGTGGTAAGGGCTCCCCCCTGAAATGGTCACACAGCCATTTCCTGCAGGAAAGAGACTTCCCCTTTACCCGCTGAGGTAAAAGGGGGCCTCGGCATGTGTGAAAAACAAGCAGGCCCCTTTTTGCTGCAGCTTGATAAAAGGGGTCCTTAATGTCCTATCCTTTGAGCCAATCCTTTTAGCTTCTTTTTAACCATTTTCCTCATTTTATTGTAGTCGCCCTTTTGAAAATTAATGCTGCTACAGTAGATTTCCTTTGTGGTTTCATTCTAGATAGTAGCTCAAACGTGATCATGTTATAATCACTGTTTCCCAGCAGACCAACACCCTTACCTCTCGTATTATGCACTGCTCTCCACCAAGGACTAGATTTAAAATGGCTCCTCTTGTCAACTCCCGGGCCAGTTGCTCCAAGAAGCAGTCATTTATTACATCTAGGAATTTTATCTCACTAGCGTTCCCCAATGTAACATTTATCCAGTCAATACTGGGGTAATTGAAATCACCTATTATTATACTGTTTTCGAATTTGCCAATTTTTGTCTGCATGTTTCTATTTTTAGTTTGTGATTTCTTAATCTATACTGGGTGAGGATCTATAAAAATTTGGCTTGTTTAGTTTTCCCTTAGTGTGTTGAGGATTTAGTGTGCACTACAGTGTTTATGGTGCTACCTTTTCCTAGGTAGGTTCTTGTTGTGTGACTCATGGTAGAATTGCTCTGTAGGTCCTGAATGGCATTTGTATTGGTCTGTATTACTTCACAGTGTGCCTGGCACTGGATTTTGGATTTGGATTTAGATCATTCCTTTCTCAGTAGTAGCTCAAAGCAAATTACATCCAGCCAGGTATAGTAGGTATTTTCCTTGAAGGACTTACAATCTAAGGGCTCCTTTAACTAAGCCACAGTAGTGATTCCCACATGGCAAATGCGACGAAGCCCATTGGAATGGGCTGCATCTCATTTGCCATGCCAGGAATCATTAGGGTGGTTTAGTAAAAGGGGCCCTAAGGTTTGTCCCTGGGACAGTGGAGGTTAAGTTATTTGTCCAGAATCTCACGGAGCGCAGTGGGATTTGAACACTGGCTTCCTGGTTTTCAGCCTGATGCTCTAACCATTAAGTACAGTTAATACAGAGAACACATATCTATATTAGCTGTTCCTAATGTTTGGTAACTCAACAGCAAACCAAAGGCTAGCAGAGGTGAAGAAAAAATTCAGATAGTATACTCTCTGGGCCAGGCAGGGACCTACCAACTGTACCTGACTTTGAATCTCACCTTAAACTCAGATTTAGATAGGCAAATCCTCTCTCCTGGTTTTCCTGCTCCTTCCGTCCCTTCCCCATCCCTTCCATTATTACTTATGTAGGTTTTCTGTTGTATTAGCTTAATCTTACTACATTGGCGTGTGCCTTTGCGGTGCGCTGTAAGCCACTTTCAGCCTGACGATGTTGGGAAAATGTGGGGTACAAATGAGATAATAAATACATAATCAAATCCAATTAGCTTTCGTTGGTCTGTGCTTATCAGTCTCGCATCCCCTAGGAAATACAGCTCTTTTGGGCTTCTACACCCCAAGTGAATCACTCTACACTTTGCATTCAATTTTAACTGCAAAACATTGTATCATTATACCATTCTAATGTTCTCTACTCCTCCCAGGGTGTCCACTCTGTTGGGTCAGTTTAAATTAATTATTTTTAATTGTATTATTATTCAGTAACACTTTTGGTTTAGTCAGTTTTTTTAATGGTTGCATATCCTTTATAAGTTTGCATTACATTTATCAATTTATAATTCTTATTTTGTCTGCAAAACTTAAGTGGTTTATGTTGTACATAGGTGGATAGGTGCATTATAATGTAAATCTTAATTTCAATGTTTTTATCATTATACCTATGAAATGGCATTAGTATTGTATCTAACATCTCAATAATAGTGATGTGTGCGAGTGCGAGAGCCGAATGATTACAAATTTTGCAATAACCTCGACCCGGATACAGATAAACCCCGTTGAAAATTTCTGGCTATGCCACTGATGCTGGGCATGGAGAGGGATACTATTGGGTTGGGAGAGGGTAGGGAAGGCTGAAAAAATGAGATACTGCTGGACTGAGGAGGGAAAATTTTAGTGTGGGGGGGAGGAATTGAGGGTAGGGGCCTCACAGCACGCAGCACAGCACAACAGTCCCAGTGGAACACACTACCCCTATAGACAGTTCTGCTGTACAATGAAAATATCCAGTCTGTCTTCATGATTAGATGAAGTCCCTAATCCTGATTTTTCCTTAAAGTCTAACCATAGCATCATATCCACTGATCTCTTTTTCATCAAAAACGTTCATTTTCTTTTTCAGCACTGTAGCCATGACTACCTGTTCTGCAAAATTACATCATCCTTTCAGTACAGAATCCTTTCCTTTGAGGGGAAGAAAATCTCTTTCCCCTTGACCAAAGAAGATGCTTGCTTTTGTATAGGTAGTACTGAGATGAAAGAGATCACCTGTAATGTCTTGGGAGGAGCCACTGATATATATTTGCATCATATAATTAAATTCCCTTTCAATAATTGGTGTGTACATTAACAGCGTGTTTCCACAGTTTTCCTTTTGCATAGCATCTGCTTCAGGAGACACACACAAGTGTTTTAGGAGGTATAAAGATATGCACTTCCTTTGGTGATCTGTGTGTATACGTCAGCAGACATTTTGTGTGGGTACAGGTATCCTGGCTACCGTGAGCTTAAATGCACATTTACCACCAGTTGTGTTACTGGGAAAGCAATGCAGAAAGGAGTTGAGTGCAGATGTTAACTCACGTGGAAGAGATGGCCACAGACTGCATTAAAATGAATGGTAATGAGGTGGAAACATAAGTATTGCCATACTGGGACAGACTGAAGATCAATCAAGCCCAGCATCCTGTTTCTAACATTGACCAATCCAGGTCAGAAGTACCTGGCAATACATTTTATATTGCTTATCCTAGAAATAAGCAGTGGATTTTCCCTAAGTCCATTTTAATAATGGTCTAAGGCCTTTTCCTTTTGGAAGCCATCCAAACCTTTTTTAAATCCCGCTAAGCTAACCGCCTTTACCACATTCTCCGGAAACGAATTCCAGAGTTTAATTACACATTCAGTGAAGAAAAAATGTCTCTGAATTGTTTTAAATGTACTACTTTGTAAATCTCTGTGACAGGTGTCAAGTTCCAGAGGATTTGTGAACCTTTTTGGGCCACTCTCTCACCCATGGCAAGAAGCAGAATATTGAACTTCCCATAGATCTCTATCGTATAGACTGTCCTTATTCTATTTGTGGCTTGGTAATCCTTGGGAAGGTTTAGGGAGGGAATTTCTGGCTGATGTTGTATGAAAGCATAAAAAAGACAGGGAAAGTTCTATGTAAGAATTACTGTATTCTTGAATGTAAATTTAAAGGCTTCCTGATAATGTGTTGTAATATGGAACTTCACTTTTCTTTACTTTGACTAATAAAAAACGATTATTTCAACATAAAACACACATGCGAGGTGACAGCAATAATGTACACAAATCCAAACAAAAACGAAAGTAGCAGCACATCTGCATGTTGTCCTGAGCATAAACAGCAGCCTTGCAAAAACTTTACGTGCAAAGAAATTTGTCTGAGGCTAATAAAATTTAAATGCACAAGAAAAATCGCAGATCTGTACTGGCAACTTAAGTTTTCTTTGGACACATGCACATGAAGCCACGCTTATGCTGAACCCGTGTGCGCATGTGTCCAGCAGGCTTCCCCTGATTAGCGTGCAAGTTCTCCACAAATAACATTTGCATAGAAGTACCTTTCTGCATGGCATGGTTTTGAACTCTTGGTAATAAATAGAAATAAAACAAAAACAGAGAAAAGAAAAGAAGATGATCCCTTTTTTATTGGACTAACTTAATATATTAAGGGCTTCTTTTACAAAGCCCCGCTAGCGATTCCCACTCAGCAAATGAGAGGAAGCCCATAGAAACTGAATGGGCTTCTTCACATTTGCCACACCGACAATTGGTGGCGTGGCTTTGTAGAAGAGGCCCAAAGTTATGTATTAAGTTAGTCCAATAAAAAAGGTATCATCTTCTTTTCTTTACTCTGTTTTTGTTTTATTTCTATTTATTACCTTTAAAAGTGGAGTAACACGGCTACCACATCACTTTACTCGAGCTCTTGGTAGAAACCGCACACTCAGCCATCCACATGTGGCTCAACCATGTGGCTTTCTGCACCAACGGGTGTGTGTGTGTGTGAGTGTGTGTGTGTGTCTGTAGATATGTAAACATGGATGTATCTACACAGTTGTGCACACAACTGCACCTGGAGAATCTTAAGGTCTTACCTCGGAACATAGTCTATATAAAAGCCAGGCTCAAAGGTTGAGTCATTAAAAATGATAATGGCTCACACAGCCTGGCAGACCACACTGCCCTTGTTTTAACATTTCATTGCAAACAAAATACTTTGGTCTTTATATAGCTTAGCCACACATCTGATGGATTTCTAAAATCTGGGGCACAAATCCTGGGCTCTCTTTTAAAGGTGATTACATTTTCTGTCATGTGTCTGCTCATATAATTAGTTTTGTCTCTCAGAAGTTGTAAATCAATAACTACCATCCCGCTCACTTCATCCCAGCCAGGGAATGGGGCACAGACATTCTGAAATGGAATATTCCAATGGAAAGACTGGCTTTACTTCAGAGCTTCCCAAACTGTGGGTCGGGAGCCCAAATAGGGTTACAAACCTACCTTTGGGGTCTTGACCTAAGTAAGTTCTCCACAGGTGCATCGATAGTCTGCACCTTCAGGAGGTCACACAATTTAATTTGCCCACAATCATGGTCACAGCCACAAAATGAATGGGAAGCATGTTGTTATCCCATTGTCCCTTTCCACCTCTCCTGATTCAGATCTCCTTGCTGACTGAACCCTGGAAGGGAAGCCTTCAGTACATGGTTTTCAACCCAGTCCTCAGGACACACTCAGCCAGTCAGGTTTTCAGGATACCCACAATGGATATGAATTTGCATACAATGGAGGTAGTGTGTACAAATTTATCTCATGTACATTTATAGTGGATAATGGATATTCTGTAAACCTGCCTGGCTTAATCACGTGTCTCAAGGACTGGGTTTGAGAGTCCTTCTCTAATATCACCTATTATCTGTCAGCAGGGGTTACCCAACTAATGGGTCTCTCTGTGTTGCCCACGCCTCCTTCTTTACCCACTTGGGATCTGGATGAAGGATTTCCACACAACGTTTTACTCATATCATTTGATTTGATATATACCACTTAGAACAATATTAAAGCAAGACATGAGACAGAGAACATTTTTAAAACAATTTGCATGGGTAACAATTTCTTGTGGCGGGGAAGATGAAGAAGATATGGCCTGGAGACGTGATGAGACAGAAGTCCATAACCTTAGCTCTGAAGGGCTTGGGACTAGTACCTGCCCCCTAAGCCAAGACAGGCAGGTCCTCTGAAGGGCTGCTGACCAGGGTCTCAGTCACAACGCATGTACAAGGGCACGCATACTTTCATGTGGATCACACATAGGCATTCCTGGATGCAGTGTTTGGGTGGAGTTTGAGTGGCATTGCTAGGCAGACATCTACTTTAGAACAATAGTTCTCAAACCTGTCCTGTGAGTCTACCAGCCTGTTGGGTTTTCAGGATATCCCTAGTGGAATGTGCATGAGAGAAATGTATTTATTTTATTTATTTTTAATTATGCCACAGTTTATATACTGCTCTATCCCTAGTATTAGGCGGGTCACACACACATAAAACTAAACACATCCAATACCAAAACCAAAAATAAAATGACTTCTCGAATTTAATAAGTTTTCAGCTAGACTTCAGACCGGGTGAAATTTGCATATAATGGAGGTAGTAGGCATGCATCCAATCTAATCTTGGCTCTTACAGATTATTGAGGGGCCCTTTTACTAAGCCTCGGCATAAAGTGGCCTGCAGCAGTGCGACCACGTCTTTTGGGCATCTGCTGGGCCAGTTTTTGCCGCGTCCTGGAAAAGGGCCTTTTTTTAAGGGGCCGGAAAATGGACGTGTGGCAAAATAAAAACCAGCATGTGTACATTTTCGGCCTGAGACCTTACTACCACCCATTGACTTAGTGGTAAGGTCTCATGTGCTTCCCGGGCCGTAGGCATGCAGTGCGTGCCCACTGCTGTTTACAGCCGGGTAAGCACCACACGGTAGAAAATAGAAAATATTTTCTACTGTGTGTTTTTGGTGCACACCAAATTCAGAATTACCACCCGGGGTGGTAATGCTGATCTGGCACATGCTGGATGTGCGTAGGCCCTTACAAGCCTTTGTAACAGGGCCCCTTAATCCCAAAAGAGGTTCCGAGTGGTTTACAAACAAGAAACCAATGCATTAGTTGGGAATCTTTATTTAAAAAGTACTAACATGCAGTAATCTTCAGGCATGTGTATTCATTGTGGATATATTGAAAACCCAACTGGTTGACGGATCCCCAGGACTGGTTTGAGAACCACTGCTTTATAAAATACACACACATACCCGTTCAGATACTGGGGATTATCCTAGGAACACACATATAAAACACTTAACAATCCCACTACCAGCCTCTAGCATTTATCACTATAATCCAATTCTACAGTATTTGATTATGGACCATTATGTATTCACAGAACTGAACAGCTCATGATGGGGCCCTTTTACAAAAGGGTTGCTGTGTGGCAACACAGAAGTACTACCTACCCAATGCGGCTGCTGGCGGTAGTTCTGGCTCGAGGGCACACCATTTCCGTCATGCTGACAAACATTTTTGGAATTTTTACCACGGTGCTAACCCAACAATAATCATGCAGCCTGATTACCGCAGGAGCCCTTACCGCCACCTCAATGGGTTGCGGTAACTGCTCCCCACCGCATGGCCACGTGGTCAGAGTAATCTTACCATATGACCATTTTTTGGGAGGGGGGACTTTTCACCCGCTGTGGTAAAAACGGCCTCCACTGCTACCAAAGGGCTATTTTTTATCGCAGCTTGGTAAAAGGACCCCGATTTGAATAATGTTCCATACTTATTCTTATCATTGGTCTTTCTTCTTTTTCTGCTTTTAAATTTCTATAATCATATTATCCTTAAGGATTTACAGTTTATAGATATATAAAAGCAGAAAAAGAAGGACTGATGATTAAAATATGTATAGAAGGTTATTCACATCATGAGTGGCACAGTTCTATAATCAAATACTGTAGAAGTGGATTCTAGTGATGAATACTGGAGGACAGTACTGGGATGCTTAGCTTCAGTGGCCCCCCCGGGTGCAGCATCCCCCCCCCCCCCCCCCGATGTGATGCAGACCCCCCCTGGCGAAAGGACACCGCCGCGAAGGACCCCCCCGGGTGCACGCCGCCGGGGGGGGGGGGGGGGTGCTGCGCACGCGCCTGTCCTCCTTTGTTCCATGCTTCTTCTCTGCCCCGCACCCACCGCCCCCCCCCCCTAGGAACGCCACTGCTTAGCTTTAATTTATAACAGGAGTAGCCTAGTGGTTAGTGCAGCAGGCTCTGATCCTGGGGACCTGGGTTTGATTCCCACTGCAGCTCCTTGTGACTCTGGGCAAGTCACTTGTCCCAGGTACAAATAAGTACCTGTATATAATATGTAAACCGCTTTGAATGTAGTTGGAAAAACCACAGAAAGGTGGTATATATGTCCATTTCCCTAACAGGATGCCTTTATTAGTTGGGCAGTCTGGATGATATTACCTTTATTAAATATGCATATTTTTTGTGGTCACTGACCTATATGTTAAAAGCATATCCATATGTTGGATATCTAGCAACAGATTTAAACTTGACATTGGAAATTAATTTAGTTGTCTTACATTATTCATATGCCGAAGACATGGTTTATTAGTCTTGATATACTGCCTTTCATTAAACGTGGCAAAGTGGTTTACAATAATCAGTGCTTGTACTTCTCCCTCTTACAAATGTGGGCGATAAGACCCTCTCTAAATTGACAGACTGTATTGAAGCAATAGAAAGTTGGTCTAGTTCACATGGCCTGAAACTATCCATGTATTAAACAGCAGCATTTACATGTAACTATCGCATACTTGGGTAAATGTGACTTCAGAAAGCAGCTATTTACATGTGGAGATCACTGGGACACAAATATTTCAAGGGCGCGTGACCTGGGAACACATGTCTATTTAAAAAGGTTTCCCTGTTGGGTTTTGCACCAGATTTTTAGAAAGTGCTTGTTTTGGCCAGGGCTTTACAGAAGGGATTAAGGGTGTGGAGGAGTGGGCTGAACACCTGGGGAACAGGGCTCAGTTCCCACTTCAGCTCCCTGTAACCCTGTGCTAGTGACCCTAGGGGGTCTTTTGACTAAGCTGCATTAGACATTAATGCATGACTAGCAAAAGTTAAAATGGCATACCACAGGATGTGCTCAGGTATCCATTATAAAATAGATTCATACAATGACACCTTTACACCTGCTCCGAAGAAGGTATAAATGTGTCTGCACTGTGTATTTTATAAAAATCCATCCATCCATCAGAACTCTGTCCCAGTTCTGCCAAAACTACACCCCCATGTGCACATCATGCAAAGTAGATGCGCTCTTTCCGTGTGCCTACATTTTACACATGTATACACATGTTCAATTTTATAAGACCTTAGGAAGATAGTTGACCAGGGTGGGGGTGAATGGAGAAGTATGGGTGATGCAGCTGACTTTTCAGCCGCATTTGATGTAATACATCATGACCTCCTATTAGATAGGTAGTAGGTTAGAACTAACAGGTACCCCTCCGAAGGGACACCACCTTGTAAGTGGTGGAGGGGCTTCCGTGTTTCAATGACTCAGAGGGCTATGCTGTAGGGTTACCCATATCAGACAGGAGAAACCAGACAAAGAGTGTCCCAACCTGGAGGATCCAAGATGGCGTTGAGGGAGGACGTACGCTAGTTGAGTTTCCATTTTACACCAGAATGCCTGAAGAAGAGGGCGCGCTCCCCAGAGAATTGGGAAGAGAAAAGGCAAAGCCGTGGTGCTGTCTTCCTCGAACACGGCTGGGGTTCCCACCACTTCTCAGTCTATTTTGGAGAGATTCGGGGTCATAACGTCGGGGATATCGGTTCTTGCTTCGGGGAACAGCAAGGCTTTATTGCCAAATCTCAGTGGAGGGAGTGACTTTGAGTCCTCCTGTTGGCACGACCCCTCCAAGACCCGGAAATAGTAATGCTTCGCTATGGAGGTCAATAATGGAAACGCCTGAAGTGGGTTAGGATTTTCATGTGACCCGAGGAGGTCCTGGCGCAGCATCGACTCGAATAATAAACCAACTGGGGGATTGGAGAGTGAGCTCTTCCCCCCGAAGATTTCTGGAGCGGTTTCTGTGGAGAAATTGGACTTGGTGAAGCCAATAATGTCATAATGGACGTACTATAGGAATTGAAGCAGAATGTGAATAACTCTCTTCTTCAGATGTTTAAATTTTTTTACTATACGAGTTAAAGAATTTATATTAATACTTATCTAACAAAGTGGAAGTCCAAGACATAAAAATAGAGACTTTGATTACGGAAATGGCTTCTCTATGAAAATCAGATAATTTGGTAATGAAGAATAGTTAGTTATCTTTCTTGTAAAAATTGGAATTTCTGGAGAACCAATTAAGGGAAAATAACTTGAGAATGATAAATTTACCTATAATATCCTATATATCAGCTACTGAATTCTTGAAGAAATATTTCTCTGATACTTTGCTAATACCTTCCGATAGCCACCTTTTGGTGACTAAAATTATATTTCCTTTAAAATCTTCTTTATCAGAGAAAAGAGATACAAGTTTAACTGACATTTTGGAAAATTCAGAAGTTATAGATAGAGTTATTATTAGTGACTTTCGTCTTTGATTTAGATAGGAACAATGTTTTGAAATTGTATTTCTGATACATGGTTGATAGTTTTTTGGGTTCAAAGATGCATATATTTCCTGACACATCAAGAGAATTGCAGACTGGGAGGTGTGAGGTCTTGGCTTTTAAGCCAGGAATCATTGCCCTAGGTGGGACCTTCCTAGCGCGATTCCCTTGTAAGTGTTTTATTTCTTTATTACTTATTTGTTTGAACCTAAGAAATTATAAGAGTTTGTGGGAACAGATGAAGAATCCTCTGCAGCAACTTCCTTCAGTTACCACTGTACCGGCTGCAATAACCGATTAACCTTCCTCCCTCAGAAAATGTGAAGTGTAAGATTAACCATTTTGAGTTTTTCTTATTTTCTTTAAGATTGTTTTCCTGATCTTGGATCTTCCAATTGTGGACAATTATGTAAATATATATTGTTGAGAGAAAATGTTTTCCTTTTTATATTAATTTCTGTATTTCCTTACATTTATGTGATAAATGTGAATGTAATTAAGTAAAATGATAAATTAAAAAAAAAAAAAAGAACTAACAGGTATGGTTTGAAATTGCTGTTTGGCGGAGGTGAAGTGGAGGGAAGAGGTTTCAAAGAAGTGTCATACGGTTGTGGTGTTCCACAGGGTTCCTCCTCCATCTGTCCTGTTTAAGGTCAGCGGCTATATATTTCTCACAGTTTATTTCACAGTTTATGGTCTCCACCTCCTGCTACTCAAAACATCTTGTTGTCTTTTTTTTCTCTGTGTCTTGTTTGTCTGTTCTAAGTAGATGTTAAGTGCTGAGGAACAGGAATAGTCTCTTATGTGCCTTTCTGCAGCACTGCATACATCTAGAATGTGCAGTACAAATCTAATTCCTGTTACTCCACCTCTACTTACACCCTATGTAAACTGGATTTAAGATATTTATTGTGCATTGTGACAACACTGAGCTGTAGTATATTATAGGAAAAACAAAAAGGAGGTGAAATCTCTCACGAAAACGTGAGATATAAGGCAAAAAAAGTGAGGAGAATGAATGAGGATACCAAGAAAATTGTTTATTCGCATAAAAAATGACCCGACATGGCCGTGTTTCGGCCCAAAGGCCTGCCTCAGGGGTCTTTATAACCTCAGGTGGTCTGATGTGAACCGTGCACTCTGAGAAAAATAGAGTAGCTGAACCCTCTTGGGTCTCCTCTCTTACGAGAGGAGTATAACAGGCTAGTTCCTGGTTAATTTCCATAAATTTGTCTAGAGGAGAGGAGACCTACTACTACTACTACTACTTAGCATTTCTATAGCGCTGCAAGGGTTACGCAGCGCTGTACAATTTTAAACAAGGGGAAGGACAGTCCCTGCTCAAGAGAGCTTACAATCTAAAGGTAGTAAACTATGTAGTCAGTGTAGGTATCATGAATGGGGAAGGTATCATGAATGGGGAACCCAAGAGGGTTCAGCTACACTATTTTTCTCAGAGTGCACGGTTCACATCAGACCACCTGAGGTTATAAAGACCCCTGAGGCAGGCCTTTGGGCCGAAACATGGCCGTGTTGGGTGATTTTTTATGCGAATAAACAATTTTCTTGGTATCCTCATTCATTCTCCTCACTTTTTTGCCTTATATCTGTAGTATATTATGCCATAACAATAGTAATAAGTGCAGGCAAGTAGTTCTTGGCTTTTTGCTCTTAGTTTCAGCTACAATCAAGCAGGAACATGCCCACTGCACTTCTTCAGCTAAGTTCCACATACTGCTAACATCAGGAGAGGGACACTACATATTTGAAAAGAGATAATAAGGGTCATGAGCAAGGCAAAGAAGCTAATGACATATTATGCAAATAATAGTGAGGGCCAGTCTAAAAACCACAAATAAAAGGGTTTGTTTGGTTTTTACAAGATGAACAGCACCTCCGATCCATATTTTTTTTTTTAAACAGGGGATGCAATTATTTTATTTCACCCAGGTAGGCCCATAACATCTACAACCTCAAGTTGGGTGACTTGAACCTTAAGGAAACTTGGTAAAATTATATTGGGTTACTCACAGCTCTGTGACATTCTTTGGGATCCCTTTGGGGAGGGATACCAAGTGCTTGTTGCTGCAGCGAACGACTGTGTCCAAACAAGTACACTCTTGGGGGCACTGAGGTCGTGGGACACAGCTCACCTCCTCCTGACCTGCCAGAGAATTCAAGAAAAAAAAAGAAAAACTCAATGAAATGATCTATAGTATTAGAAAATGTCTCAGGGATGTTGCTCAGAAAATCCACATGTGCAGTGAAGTTTACCCAAGCTATGCTGAGACATCTGAAAGCCATTTAAGCTGCATTACCTCTTGGGAGCTCCAAAATACACAATTTACCTTTAATGTTTCTACAATTTTTGCAGCATGTTCTATAAGTAACCTCTTCCAGCACATCCAGATTCATTGAGTCTTGTCACCCAAATATGGCATGTCTTATAATGAGTATGCTTGTTATCTCAGAGGTACTGAACTGTGATATCCATTATGGATAACAATAATTTGAAAGGAAGTAGACAGTTTCTGAAAATCTGATATATATATATCTGACAGGAACATAAAGGGTCAGACGTGCTACAGGGGTTTTCCCATTTGTGTCTACAGGAAAAATGCTTAGTACATCTAACTTACAATCTATAAACAAATTCACAATATTACATGAATCACAATCAGGATTTCACCCCCTCCATAGCACTGAAACAGAACTAATTACCCTCCTAGCCAAATTCAAGCAGGAAATAGCAACAGGCAACAGCATACTTCTCCTCCAATTCGACATGTCCAGTGCGTTCGACATGGTAAACCATAAAATACTACTAAGACTCCTAGATAACTTCGGGATTGGCGGACACATACTTAGTTGGATCAAGGGTTTCTTAACCACTAGAACATATCAAGTGAAATCAAGTTCAAACATATCGCCACCATGGAAAGCAGAATGCGGAGTACCTCAAGGATCATCACTATCACCGATCCTTTTCAACCTAATGATGACCCCACTAGCCAAATCTTTATCCAACCAAGGCCTTAACCCTTTCATCTATGCAGACGATGTCACAATATACATTCCTTACAAATGTGATCTGACAGAAATCACCAACGAAATCAAGCTCAGCTTGAATATCATGGACTCATGGGCAAACGCATTTCAACTAAAACTCAACACAGAAAAAACACACTGTCTCATCCTCTCATCCCAATACAATACAAGCAAACCCACAAACATAAACACCCCGGATTATACCCTCCCTACTAAGACTCCTAAATTACTTTGGGATTGGTGGACACATACTTAGTTGGATCAAGGGTTTCCTAACCACTAGAACATATCAAGTGAAATCAAGCTCAAACATATCACCACCATGGAAAGCAGAATGCGGAGTACCTCAAGGATCACCACTATCACCAATCCTTTTCATCCTAATGATAACCCCACTAGCCAAATCCTTATCCAACCAAGGCCTTAACCCTTTCATCTATGCAGACGATGTCACAATATACATTCCTTACAAACGTGATCTGACAGAAATCACCAACGAAATCAAGCTCAGCTTGAATATCATGGACTCATGGGCAAACGCATTTCAACTAAAACTCAACACAGAAAAAACACACTGTCTCATCCTCTCATCCCAATACAATACAAGCAAACCCACAAACATAAACACCCCAGATTATACCCTCCCTACTAAGACTCCTAAATTACTTTGGGATTGGTGGACACATACTTAGTTGGATCAAGGGTTTCCTAACCACTAGAACATATCAAGTGAAATCAAGCTCAAACATATCACCACCATGGAAAGCAGAATGCGGAGTACCTCAAGGATCACCACTATCACCAATCCTTTTCAACCTAATGATGACCCCACTAGCCAAATCTTTATCCAACCAAGGCCTTAACCCTTTCATCTATGCAGACGATGTCACAATATACATTCCTTACAAATGTGATTTGACAGAAATCACCAACGAAATCAAGCTCAGCTTGAATATCATGGACTCATGGGCAAACGCATTTCAACTAAAACTGAACACAGAAAAAACACACTGTCTCATCCTCTCATCCCAATACAATATGAAGAAACCCACAAACATAAACACCCTGGATTATACCCTCCCTATCTCAGATAACCTGAAAATTCTTGGTGTTACAATCGACCATAACCTCACACTAGAGAACCAAGTGAAATCTGTAACAAAGAAAATGTTCCACTCAATGTGGAAACTCAAACGCGTAAAACCATTCTTCCCAAGGGAAACATTTCGCAACTTGATACAATCAATGGTACTAAGCCATGTAGACTACTGCAACGGAATTTATGCGGGATGCAAAGAACAAATTATAAAGAAACTACAGACCGCTCAAAACACGGCAGCCAGGCTTATATTTGGAAAAACGCAATTTGAAAGCGCCAAACGCCTCCGAGAAAAACTGCACTGGCTCCCAATCAAAGAACGTATTGCTTTCAAAATCTGCACCCTGGTTCATGAAATTATCTACGTCGAAGCCCCGGGATACATGACAGACCTCATAGACCTACCAACCAGAAACACAACAGGATCAACACGAACATACCTAAATCTCCACTACCCAAGCTGCAAAGGACTCAAATACAAATCAACCTATACATCCAGCTTTTCCTATATAAGCACACAACTATAGAACGCATTACCAAAAGCCGTGAAAACAATTTATGATTATCTAAACTTCCGGAAATCATTAAAAACTAACCTGTTCAAAAAGGCATACCCTACCGAATCAACTTAAATGCCTGTACCCTGCAACACAACGAAACCAAAGCTCGTAATGAACATAAAATAACTCTTCCTCTCTACGATTCCCTAATGTGTCTGTACACATGAACCTTATTCTACCACAACATTACTGTATTTGTTCATACAGGAACTGGCGAACGCCTTTACGGTACTATGTAAGCCACATTGAGCCTGCAAATAGGTGGGAAAATGTGGGATACAAATGTAACAAATAAATAAATAAATAAATAAATAAATAAAATGCCAACCAAAGTAGGCATTTCCTCTGCATAAAGCTTAAAATGCTATATAATCTTGAAACCTGCTCAAATTGTGTGTACTAGAATATACCTATGAGATGGGTTGCATTTATAGGTCAGTTTGCATGGCAAGTTAAGGGCTAGATCCTATATATCATGCCTAAAATATCGGTGCCAAAATGAAAAACGCCTAAACATATTTTATAAAGTACGTCTTAATTGAGGCGTACTTTGTAGAATAAGCCTAAATTTCCATGTGGTTTATAGAATACGCTGAGCACCCATCTGCATGACTAAATTTAGTCACGGGAAGTTACACTAAATAGAACCCGATACCTAAATTAGGTGTGGGCTGGATGAACTCCGTAACAATGCACATAGATATCAGAAATGCCCATGATCCGCCCATACCATGCCCACGCCCCCGCCCCCTTTTCAACTGTGTGCCTTAGAATTTACACGCCTCACGTTACAAAATATGCTTACAAAGTTGTGCACGTAAATTCGAACTAATGCCAATTAGTGTCAAGAAGTGCTTGTGAATTGGCAATTATCAGCGCTGATTGGCTTGTTAACTCATTAAATTGCGCACACAAATATAGAATATGACTGGATTTGCATGCACAACTTAATCTGCGGGTATATGGGTATAAAGGGGCTGACATTCAAAGAGGGATACGCAGCAGCCCTCATATGTCCTCTGAGTGCCTTGGCACTATCTGGACAGTGCAGGGCGGTCCATGGGCAGAGCAGAGGTTATCTGGTTAGTAGGTATATTCAGGTAGCAAGCAAAAAGACTGTCCTAACTTTATCTGATTGAATATTGCCATTAACTAGTCAATGCTGAAAATGAATACAGGTGCCAAATATCTGGTGTTATTTTAACTGTGATGGCCTGCATTTTAAAAAATGATGACTGACACAGGCTAAATATTGGACCCAATGTATATTTTACATGCATTAATCTTCTGAAATTTGCCCTTTGTCAATGTGTCCACAGTGTACGTACTTTCAGCCACAGTAAAAGCAGGCTCTCCTGGGGTGGGTTAGATCGGGAGGGGGAGGGGGTGGAAAGTAAAGTAAACACAAAGGGCTGATATTCAGCCAGCGGTGATCAGCATTTTGCTGATCGCTGCCAGCACTAAACCCAGAAATTCAATGCCGTGCTAAGTCTGGGCACCGGTATTGAATTTCTGGGTGTTCAGAGCTAGCTAACACACAGCCGGTTAAGTGCAATATTAAGCACATAATCAGCTATGGGCTACTGCAAAAAGATAGGTCTGACTTTTATGCGGTCCTGTTTCTGTAGTTAACCTCTGAATATCAGCACTTAGCTGGCCAAATGATGACTCCACCCATGCGACGCCCCAAAATAGCCAGTTTAGCGTTCGGTGCTAACCGTTATTTTCAGCAGTGCTAACCAGTTAAGTGCCACTGAAAATTAATGGTTCAGGTCAACAAAATAATTAACTGTTTTTTTTTCAGACAATGATAGCTGTGTACTATAAGATCTTTATTTCTGGGAGATCACTATTTGATATTAGTTCACGCCAGTGGTATGCTGGTAAATTTTTAACAACAGGCTCTCTTCCTGGTCCACCTCGGCGCCCCCCCGGTCCACCGGCGCCCCCCCATCCACCTCTGCACCCCCCCATCCACCACTGCGCCCCCCACCCACCTCTGCTCCCCCCCCAAAAAATTGCAGAGCTGGCTATACCCCGGTGGGGGGGGGGGGGGGGGGGGGGGCGCGGCCAACACATTACTCTCTCCAGGAAAAAAAAATTAAATGATCCCAGGTTCCAATCTAATTCATGTTTAATATGGGATAAAATGCCATAAATAAGTAAATAAATATAAACTTTTAACGTTCAGCACCTGATTCTCAAAGTGGACATATTCCAAACACTATAATGAAAATAAAATTATTTTTTTTCTACCTTTGTTGTTTGGTGACTTTGTTTCTCTGATCATGCTGGTCCAGTATCTGATACTGCTGCTCTCTATCTGTTCCCTTGACTCCATTTCCAAGGCTTCCTTTCCATTTATTTCTTTTCTTTCCTCCTTTCTTCTTCATTTCTGGTCCTCCGCATACTTGACTGTACAGTGGATCCAGCTTCTGCCTATTTTCTCCATCCATGTGCAGGTTCTCTCCTCACTTCCTTTTCCCCCATCTAATCTCCTTCCTCTATCTTCCCTCCATGTCTAGCATTTCTTCTCTCTCCCTTCCCTCCCCTCCATCCATGTCCAGAATTTCTCTTGCTCTCCCCTCCATCCATGTCCTAAAACTCTCCTCTCTCCCCTGCCCCTCTCTATCCATCCATACTCAGCAATTCTCTTCTCTCCCCTGCCCCCCTCAACCCACCCATGCCCAGCAAGTCTCTCCCCTGCCCCCCTCTACCCACCCATGCTCAGCAAGTCTCTCCCCTGCCCCCCTCAACCCACCCATGCCCAGCAAGTCTCTCCCCTGCCCCCCTCTACCCACCCATGCCCAGCAAGTCTCTCCCCTGCCCCCCTCTACACACCCATGCCCAGCAAGTCTCTCCCCTGCCCCCCTCTACCCACCCATGCTCAGCAAGTCTCTCCCCTGGCCCCCTCTACCCACCCATGCCCAGCAAGTCTCTCCCCTGCCCCCCTCTACCCACCCATGCTCAGCAAGTCTCTCCCCTGCCCCCCTCTACCCATCCAGCGATTCTCCTCCCTCCCCTGCCGCTCCGAAGCATGTCCAACGATGTCCTTCGCCCCCACCCTCCCCTGCGTCTTTTTTTAATTACCTCCGTCGAAGCGCGCGCCATTTAAAGCCCTCCTGCGTGCTGGCTGTCTCCAGGCTTCCCCTGCTTGCATCGGATGATGTTCGTGCCTTAGTCTCGCGAATAAAGGAAATGATGTCAGAATGAAGGCGGGACTAAGGCACGAACATCATCCGAAGCAAGCAGGGGAAGCCTGGAGACGGCCAGCACGCAGGAGGGCTTTAAATGGCGCATGCTTCGACGGAGGTAATTTAAAAAAGACGGAGGGGAGCGGGAGGGCGAAGGACATGGTTGGATATGCTTCAGAGCGGCAGGGGAGGTAAGCATGGCCTGTGATGGCGCCCTCATGCCATGCTTACCTCCCGCAATGGAGCCGGCTCGCCCCCAACAACAACCGGCTCGCAAGAGCTGTCAAAATTTAACAAGCGGCTCTTGCGAGCCGGTGCGAGCCGGCTCCAGCACACCACTGGTTCAGGCTCTAATTCTTTCTCATTTGGATTACTGCAATGGTTTATACTCATACAAATTAGTCATAAATCTTCAGACACTGCAAAACAAGGCAGCTCACATGATTTTTCGATGATATAAAACAGAGTCACTCCATTATTGAGTCAACTTCACTGGCTCCCTGTACAAGCACAAATTCATTTTAAATTGGATTGTACTATTTTTAAATGTTTGAAGGAGTTGGTCCTGAATGTATGAATCGAGTGCTCTCTTACCATACCCATGTTAAATCTTTAAGATTTCAGTCAGCACATGTGATTCACTTTCTTTCAACAATACCTCGAGATATTTAAAAATTCTTTTGGTTTTTAAGCTGTTCAGTGTTGGAATTCTCTTCCAATAGAAATCCGAAGTCTTAATTCTTATGTTCTTTTTAGACATTCATTTGACATTCTATTTCAGAAATATCTTTGTTGACAAGATTATGTTTTTGGTATTTTTTTAATGTACTCTCTTTGATTTGCAGCATATGATTATTGTTACTATCTGCTTTATCTTGTGGGATTTCACAGAATATAAATTCTAGATTAGATTACATTCCTCTCCATCATGAATTTGGACATTTCCCCTTGAACTCCTTGTTTCGGGGGATTTTCTAATAGACTCAAAGAATCCTTTAAATCTTTAGGGTAATCCTAGACAATCATCTATCTTTTGATCTACAGATTTCTAGTATGATAAAAAAAATCCATCTATACTGTATGATTTCTTTGTCCTGTCTATTCTACCTTTGACGTCCTGTCACACCACACATTTGGCTCATATGTTCATAATTAGCCAATTAGATTACGGCAATTTGCTTTATCAGGGTCTTAAATCATCACAAATCAAATGTTTGCAATTGATACAGAATACCACAGTCAGAATGCTATTGTAAGTGCTGTTGAGTCAGTGTTGAATCATGATGACCCTCTGGATATTTGCCTTGAACTGTGTTCAGTCTTCAATCAAACAGCAAATCATTGTTAGAGTGACATCCGTAGCTGTTACAGTATTTATCCATTGAATTTCTGTTATTTATCCATTGAATTGCTGTTCTTCCTCCTTTGTGCTTACCTTCAATTTTGCCAAACATGATGTCTCTCTCTAATGATCTTTCTCTTCACATTTATAAATTTCTAAACAGGCCTGAAAACCAATTTGTTTTCTCTAGCTTTTAACTGACCTATGGCTTGTGATGTCAGAGACATCTGTAACGTGGAGGGGGATAATCGAACGGGGGCGCCCATCTCTAAGGGCTGCCTCGTAAAGGGGCAGGGCAACCCGTATTATTGAAACAAGATGGACGTCCATCTTTCGTTTCGATAATACAGTCGGGGACGCCCAAATCATGAAATTTAGGTCGACCTTTAGAATTCTAAAATGGTCGCTGATTAACGGACTGCAGAAGCCGTTGGCTCCAGCTACCATCGCGGAGTAAACCCAGATTTGGGCTGTGGTTTGGCCTGATTTTGTTTGTGCCGGCTTCCTTGAGTACCGTGGTGATCAGACTCTCTTCTTGTTAACTTTGTTCCGGTCCGAGGTCTCCGAGAGAGCGGCTGTCCGTCGTTGCTTCATCGCCGGCGTGTCTGAGAGCTAGCTGGGGGCCCAATTGCATTGACAGTGCGGTTGTAGGTGCCGGGGAGCGGGATCCGGTTTGGCACAATGCAGGGAGCCTGCTTGACTGTTGATCCGCACTCCTCTGGCGCCCATATGCCCCGATTTTTCACCAGCCTTTTCAACGGGTCACTGGTGTCTCCCGCGCTGTGGGTCCTCTTTCGGTGTGCTCCGCCAGTAACAATTTTCGCTCTGCTCAGCCTCCAGGTTGTCATCTATGCTGCTTGTTCCTGGCATCTGTCACTATGAGTCAACACCTTCTCGGCTTTGCTGCTGGACCGGGGTGGTCGTCCTCGGCGTTGTTGGTGGTGGTCGTCGGCGATGTTGGCTGCTGGTCATCTGCGGCTGCTTTGTGCTTGGAGAGTGCTACACGTTGAAGGGGCCATGATTCCTCTTGGATCGCCGATTCCAGTCATTGGCTATTACCTGCCTTAATGTGTCTCAGCGAGCCAAGATCTGATTCTGGACTTTTTACTCTTTACTTTCTCGTCTTTTTGCTTTCTTTTCCCTGCCTGCTTATTTGTTTAAATACTGTATTTATATTCCCTTCCCCTCCCTTCTGCCCTCTCTACTGTCATTGTAATTGCTTTCATTAGCTCATTGTAAGCCGCTCTGGTAACTCTATTGGTTCAAACCCTAAACGTCTCTTTGCCACGCTTAACTCTCTCCTCAAAGTGCCTTCTCCTCCAACTCCCCCTTCACTTTCTCCCCAGACTTTGGCTGATTATTTTCACAATAAGGTTCACAAGATAAAACTTGAATTCACAACCAGCTCTCCTCCACCCCTTCTTCCCTTAGTCTACTCTCCCAACTCTCTTACCCCTACCTCTTTTTCTTCCTTTTCCGAAATCACTGAAGAAGAAACTTTACTTCTTCTTCAATCCTCAAAACTAACCACCTGCTCCTCTGACCCTATTCTCACTCACCTACTCAACACTATCTCTCCTGCTGTCACTCCTTTCATCTGTCATATCCTCAATCTGTCACTTTCCACTGTGACTGTCCCTGATGCCTTTAAGCATGCCGTAGTCACCCCACTCCTCAAAAAACCTTCTCTGGATCCTACCTCTCCTTCCAACTATCACCCCATCTCCCTCCTTCCTTTCTTATCCAAGTTACTAGAGCGTGCTGTCCACCATCGCTGCCTCGACTTTCTTTCTTCTCAACCTATTCTTGATCCACTCCAATCTGGCTTTCGTCCCCTTCATTCAACTGAAACAGCACTTACTAAAGTCTCCAATGATCTATTCCTGGCTAAATCCAAAGGGCTCTATTCTATCCTCCTCCTTCTTGATCTTTCTGCTGCCTTTGATACTGTTGATCACAGCCTACTCCTTGACATGCTGTCCTCACTTGGATTTCAGAAATCAGCTCTCTCCTGGTTCTCTTCTTATCTCTCACAGCGTACTTTTAGTGTATACTCTGGTGGTTCCTCCTCTTCCTCTATCCCGCTGTCAGTGAGTGTACCTCAATGATCTGTTCTAGGACCTCTCCTTTGGTGGAAGTATAGATGGGAGTATAGACGGAGATCTATACTTCCTCCCTTGGTGCTTTGATCTCATCACATGGCTTTCAATATCACCTTTACGCTGATGACTCCCAGATCTACCTCGCCACACCAGTAATCTCGGCAGAAATCCAGTCCAAGGTATCTGCCTGCCTCTCTGACATTGCTACCTGGATGTTTCACCGCCACCTGAAATGCAATATGTCCAAAACTGAACTCCTTATCTTCCCTCCTAAACCAACCTCTCCCCTTCCCCCATTCTCTATTTCTGTCGACAACACGCTCGTTCTTCCTGTCTCGTCTGCTCACAACCTTGGGGTCATCTTCGACTCCTCCCTCTCCTTCTCTGCTCATATTCAACAGATTGCTAAAACCTGTCGTTTCTTCCTTTATAACATCGCCAGAATTTGCCCTTTCCTTTCTGAACACACTATGAGAACCCTCATCCACACTCTCATCACCTCTCGCTTAGACTACTGCAACTTGCTTCTCTCAGGTCTTCCACTCAGCCATCTCTCTCCTCTTCAATCTGTTCAAAACTCTGCCGCACGAATATTTTGCCAAAGTCATTATGCCCATATCAGCCCTCTCCTGAAATCACCTCACTGGCTCCCTATCCGTTTCCGTATACAATTCAAGCTCCTCTTGTTGACCTATAAGTGCATTCACTCTGCAGCCCCTCACTACCTCTCCACCCTCATCTCTCCCTACACTCCTTCCCTAGAACTCCGTTCACTAGGCAAATCTCTCCTAATTGCACCCTTCTCCTCCATTGCTAACTCCAGACTCCGCTCCTTCAATCTCGCCTCACCTTATGCCTGGAATAGGCTTCCTAAGCCATTACGTCTAGCTCCATCCCTGGCTGCCTTCAAATCCGGGCTAAAGCCCTACCTGTTTGATGTTGCTTTCGACTCCTGACTTGTAACTTTTATCTTATCCTTATGTGTCCTTCTGTCTGTCCTTCCCTTATCCTTTTTGGTCCTGTCTGTTTGTCCTGATTTAGATTGTAAGCTCTTTTGAGCAGGGACTGTCTTCTTCATGTTCAATTGTAAAGCGCTGTGTACGACTGGTAGCGCTATAGAAGTGATTTATAGTAGTAAGCCGCTCTGGGGCTGCTTTATGTGGCAAAAAGCGGGGTATAAATGATCTAAATAAATAAATAAATAAAGTACTACCAGTGGATTAAGATAATTATAAGTTGAACAATCAGAAGGATATAATAGAGATGTTGACTTCAATGGTCAGCAAAAAACAATCATTATAACACTGAGAGAAGATTTCTGTTGTACAAAAGATGATTTTTATAAATGTCAACAAACAAATACATAAACATAATGTAAGTCAAAGTCTTGTCGTTTGAGCTTCCAAAGAAGACAGGTTTTATCTTCTCAAATAACAATCAATTTGTTCTTTGGGTAGTCCATGTTATACACAGTATTCTTCTCCAGCACCATAATTTGAAAGCATCAATTTTCTGTCTTGTTTCTTCACTGTCCATATGACATTATTGAAAACACATGACTTAGACAAATTGAATCTTGGTATGCCGAGATGCATCTCTACACATGAAGATCTTTTCTAAGTCCTTTATATCCGTTCTACCAAGAGTGATATGTTGGATTTCTTGACTGCTTGCTGTTTTACTAGTTACTAGTAATAGGTAATCTTATAATTATAAATCTCATAGATATAATACTCAAATGATAAGATTACCTATTACTAGATATGAGCTCCAATCTTCATATTTACTCTCATATGCTATATTGCCCTCTTTATTTGTGCTATAACCATAGACGTTTTTCAGTAATCATACAGTGAATCATTGAGTCTATCTGTGACAAAGACTTGTATCCTATATATTACTTTACAAATTAATTACATTTTTCATGTAATACCAAGCACATATATTTCTTTGAATATAATTATAACTATTCATCTGTGAGATGTACTGTGTCCTAATATGTCAAGTTATTCTGATTATTTTTGGTGTATATATATATTTTTTTAACAAATATTTGAGTATATACTTTGTTTATGTTAATTTATTTTAGATTGTTCATATGCATTCTTTACCTATGTCACAAACATATCTATGTTTATTTATGTGGTTGATTTTGATTTTTGTATTTTATTATCAGACCTCTGAGGCAGGCGCTGTTTAGCGCCGAAACACGGTCCCGCGTCGGGTCATTAATAAAGAAATTTATGTGTCCCAGTCTTGAAGGCCCAGTGTTGCTTTTTTTGTCTGTATACTTTTGTGTATGCTGTATTACCCTCTCTATTTGTGTGTTACAAATATCTGCAAATGATTACACTTACAGCTGGTTGCAAAGTTCTGATGGGAGAAATTTTCTATAAAGGCACAACAGGGTGGAATGTCTCATCCACTGGAAACTGTAAATAGTACAACATTGCTGTACTGAAAAAGCACTGGAATCATGACCCAAAGAGAGTTATGGAGAATGAAGAGGTTATGATCACTTGTGATATTCCCATTCAAACCGATAAAAAACTGGATGCATACAGAACAGACAGTGATGAAGGAGAAAAACACAAGATTAGTACTGATAATAGAGGTGTCCATATCAAGTGATTATTCTGTGAATCATATAGAGCGTATCAATTGGAGACCACAAAAATGTGGCAATTTACAATTTTACAATTACAATTTATACTTGTAATTGTAAAATTGTAAATTGCCACATTTTTGCAAGTTCTATCTTGCAAGTTCCCCCCCCCCCCCCCCCGCCAAAAAAAAAGAAAAGAGTTTATTGTAGTATACAATCTAAACGATACTGGGCAGCCCCAGGATTTACAGGTATCAAGTTAAAAAGAATAGCAACAAAGAATTTCAATACAAATCTGCATTACTTATAAATAAAAGATATGCTTTGAGAGCCTTTCTAAAAGGCAAATAATATCTGCTATATAAATAAAGGCAAAGAATTCCACCAGTGTGGGGATTGATAGGAGAACATTCCATTAAATATCTCTCTATATAAAAGGCAACGCCAACGTTCTATGAAGCCTCCAGCCGGAAGTGTGAAGGGGGTGAGATATCCGGTTTCCCTATGAGTGTCTGCCCCGCCCTCTCTGTAACACAGTCAGTGAAGGAAAACAGCAGAGCAAGAAATCAAATCGCTGGCTCTGTAACAGTGAAGGACTCAGAGGGGGGAGGGGAGAGAGGCCAGAGGGCAGGGACACACACACTCCCACATGCACACAGAAAAAACATTGCTAGCCCCCGTTTCATTTCCATCAGAAACGGGGCTTTTTTACTAGTAGTCTTATAAATTACCCCTTCTTGAGTTTGAAAATTGCAGTAACAAAGGCAACTTACTAGCTGAAGTCACAGTCCTATAAGATAAATTAATTAGTCAACTACATTGGTGAAAAGCCACAGAGGATTAAAAAAGTTATAGAACAGACCTTGAAAATAATTTGTGCTTTCACCAGAAACCAGTGAAGCTTCAACAATAAAGGGGAAGCAGATTTATATCTTGAAGAGCTAAGTATCAGACGTGCAGCCATATTTTGGAGTGTCTGTAATTTTTGCAAACGGCGCTCATTTAAACCCACATAGATTGAGTTACAATAATCATTAAAATGCACTAAAACGAGAGACTGGACTAGCAGTTTATAGACTGTGAAATTAAAACAAGATCTGATTCTTCTCAGCTTCCTTAGAATATAAAAACCCAGATTGTCAATAGTTTAATCTGAGGTTTAAACTTTAGATTCTCTTCAAAGATGACACCAAGAATCAAAGTTGTTTTTCTAATTGAAATTGGCTTCCCTTTGTCACTAAAGATGTTTCCAGAAATGTGAATTTCCTAACACCAAAAATTTGGTTTTATCAATGTTTAATTTTAACATAAAAGCAACTGCCCATGAAAGAAGAATTTCAAATCCTCCTTCAATAAGTCCAAAAATTGATGAAAGTGTTTTATCAAAAGGGAGAAAGATAGTCATCATCCATATAAAGAAAGAAATCCCGCTAATGCCAATTGAGTGGAGGAGTGGCCTAGTGGTTAGGGTGGTGGACTTTGGTCCTGGGGAACTGAGTTCAATTCCCACTTCAGGTACAGGCAGCTCCTTGTGACTCTGGGTAAGTCACTTAACCCTCCATTGCCCCATGTAAGCCGCATTGAGCCTGCCATGAGTGGGAAAACGTGGGGTACAAATGTAACAAAAAAAAAAAACCTGAGACATAAATAGATTGAATAATATGGGGGAAAGGGGTGAGCCCTGAGGGCTGCCACATTCTGGCATCCAGGAGCATGACAGGCTATTATTCCCCTTGTTTACTTGATATGATCTATCCTTCAAAAAAACATTAAACTACTTCCAGACTGGACCTCCTACCCCATAATGTGCTAGTAATTTCAACAATATCTCGTGATCAACAAGGTCGAATGCCGCCAACACGTCGAACTGCATTATTAAGATCCTTCGGCCCAAACTGATTGTTTCCTGTCATTTTGGGTGCCACGGGTTTGATTAAAAGGAATTTTCAAACACACCTTGATAGGTTGCCTATTACATTTTACTACATCATATAAACTCCAAAAGGAAGTTGTCTTTGGTATAATTGCTTTTAGGACCGAGATTCATTATTGTCATGGTGTGTAGAAAATCAAGCCATTTGAAAACATTGCACTCAATTATATTCCCTTTAAAACTCTTCCTCTTGAGCCCCCTGCTTAATCACAACAGAATGTGATGATCATTCCGTCATATATTATCATCCATTATGAAGTGACCAGACATACTTTATTCAGTGGGATAGTCCAAAACTTTGCAATTCATTACCCGATGACCTTAGGAAAGAATCCGCTTTGGAAAAAAAATGTAAAGTGTGCTAGGCCTTCAAACATTCTACTTTTGATCAGCTTTCAGTGACTGAATGATCTTGGTATCAGTGGCGTAGCCACAGGTGGGCCTGGGAGGGCTGGGGCCCACCCATTTAGGGCTCAGGCCTACTCAACAGCAGTACATGTTTAGCGGTAGCTGGTGGGGATCCCAAGCTCGGCCAGCTGAAGACTTCCCCTTGATGGTGATGAAAACGCTACTCTCCACGATACCGGCACCTGCGCATGCTCTGTTTTCAGTACATGCCTGCTGCAGACTGCCAAGGTGGAAAGAAGCATTTCCCCGCCAGCTGAGGTATTTTTTTTTGTGGTGGTTGGGACGGGGGAGGACACTTGGTGCCCACCCACTTCTTGCCTAGGCCCACCCAAAATCTGTTGTCTGGCTACGCCCCTGCTTGGTATGACAGGTTCTCAGCTAGTGTTGGCGGTAGCCCAAGCTACTGATGACAATTTTTTTAAGGGGGCACTAGTTTAACAGTGCTTCCATGTTACCCAGTTCCAGGAGGGAGATTTTAGGTCAGTCCTGGATTTCTGTCAGCTATCATCCTGATGAATTATGGGATCTTCAGCACTGATTTCAATGGGTAGAATCAGGGACTATAAATAATACACTGCTTTGGGATACGTTTAAAAGCAGGACTGGCCAAAAAGGTCTCCTTCCTGGACCCGGGTAATTTGGCAGCTCTGATTTAACAGGGCAAGTAGGCACCTCCTCCTTAGCCTCTTCAGAGGCAGGAACAGACCACACTCATTCCTGCCCTGTGTGCTGCTCCAATCCAAATAACTGGCAAGATGTCCTGGGGCAGCCTCACTGAGACTGCCGTGGGAAGTCCAGGCAACCATTTTCTGCTGGTTCCAATTGGAAAATGGCTACCGGGACTTCTGGAAGCAGTCATTTGGATTGGAGCAGTGCACAGGGCAGGAATGAGTGGGGTGCGTTCTTGCCCCCAAAAGAGGCCACTAGACCACAGAGGGCCACTTTGAGAGAGCAGCGGCACACGGCGGGAAGGGAGGATATAGGAGAGCAATCACGGGGTGGGGGAGGAGAGAGGTTTGGTTTCAGCCGAAAATGCACAGGCATTTTTGGCAGAAACCCAAATCTGGATTTTGGGTCATTTTCAGTGCCAAATCTGAAACTAAAACATAAATTTGGTCAGCCTCTACCAAATGACATACCCTTATTTTTCATTTTTCTTACATTTGTACCCCGCATTTTCCCACTCATAGCAGGTTCAATGCGGCTTACATATTATATACAGGTACTTATTTGTACCTGGGGCAATGGAGGGTTAAGTGACTTGCCCAGAGTCACAAGGAGCTGCCTGTGCCTGCAGTGCGAATCGAACCCAGTTCCCCAGGACCAAAGTCCACCACTCCAACCAGTAGGCCACTCCTCCACTCCACTTATGAGCTGATGCCCTCATATTTAAATGCCATACTACAAATATTTTTTCTTGAAACATCAGAATTTTTAAAAATGTAATAAAGCTCTCCTGAACATGCACTGTTAATGGATTTGTATCTCCTAGGGTAGGCTGTAACCATCATGAATGCAGCCACCACTCCTGGTAGCCCCACAGCAATACAAGTTTTGCCAAATATTATTTCTTAACCATCTCCTATTAAATGACTGGACGGCGGTGGGTTACCTTCCTCACACCTGAAGTCGGGGAAGGCAACATCTTGCAGTGGGATTTGTCTCAGGAAATCTGGGTTTTGGCAACGAGGGTTTCCAGTCACAATCTTTCTCTTCCTTAGCCAGTCTCCCAGCCAGGCAAGCTGGCAGTTACAGTTGAATGGGTTGGCCAACAGGTTCCTGCACAAATAAGGTAGAAAAGCATGGAGACACTTCCTGGAGGATGTAATGACGTCTTATGAAAATTAAGTGAATGAACTTTGAGGGAAACTCAAGCATAACAGTATTATCCTCAATCACTCTATCCATGGCTACAGTGTACTCACATTTCATAAAAAATAGACTCAGGGTCTCTTATGTATAGGCAATAGTTCCACAAAATGAGCTAATAGGATACCTTTCTGTATTTATTGTTCTAACCCAAAAAAATACAAAGCCCATACGCCAGGCCCCCTCCCTGCCCATCTTCAAATCTCTGCTTAAAGCCCACCTCTTCAATGTTGCCTTCGGCACCTAACCTCTACACCTCTGCCCAGGAAACCTAGACTGCCCAACTTGACATTTCGTTACTTAGATTGTAAGCTCCTTTGAGCAGGGACCATCCTTCTTTGTTTATTTTGTACAGTGCTGCGTAACCCTAGTAGCGCTCTAGAAATGTTAAGTAGTAGTAGTAGTATTTAGGGACCCTTTTACAAAGGCGCACCAAAACGTGGCCTGCAGTAGTGTGGGCACGTGTATTGGACATGTGCTGGACCATTTTTCCACCGAGTCTGGAAAAAAAAAAGGGGGGGGGTTGGGCCGAGAAATGGACGTGTGGCAAAGTGAAAACCAGCGTGTTTCTATTTATGGCCTGAGCCCTTAACGCCACCCACTGACTTAGCGGTAGGGGCTCCCATGTTACCCGCAAGGTAACCATCCAGCGTGCGCCAAATGACAATTATCACCGGGAATGCCCCTGAGGTAGAAAATAAAGAATTATTTTCTACTGCGTGTTTTCGGCACACACCAAATTTGGAATTACCACTTGGGGCAGACAGTAGCCAGGCGGTAATGCCAATTTGGTATGCGCTGGACGCGCATAGGCCCTTGCACACAGGGACGTATGTCGGGCACGCATAAGCGTTTATGCAGCTTAGTAAAAGGACCCCATAAATGGCCAACCCGATTTTCAGTGCAGGCCAGTTAAGTTGAAACCAGCCAAAGATAGGCCAGAAATTTTGCTAGCCTAATTTGGCTGCCAAACTTAGCCTGCAATGCACTGAATATCAGCGGATAACCGGCTATCTGTTAGCCGGCGATATTCAGCAAGAGATAACCGACTATCTCCTGCTGAATATCGACGGATAGCTGGCAAAGTGCTACTTAACCGGCCAGGAACCGTTCCTGGCTGGTTAAAGGGTTTTAAATATCAGCTGGACTGTGTTTTGGACTTTTGCTACAGGCTTGAAAATGCATCCAAATGTTAAATGGCTTTCATATTAAGAAATACACAGTAACTAGAGGACCATCTGGCGAGTTAGCTTAGTTTGGCAAAAATCTGAGTTACCGTGTTTCAACTTTTCAGGGCAATATACTGCACCTCAGCCTTCCCTGTTCACAGGGCTACTGCAATATACCCATAGGAGCCAGTTCTGTGGATGTTGTGGGCGTTTGAGAACCCCTAATATTTTGAGCAAACCCTTTGTCTGTGTCCAGGGAGGGGCAATTTCTATGAGTATAGCACCCCCAATCATTTTGAAAAGTTGGCTGATATGAATATACCCAGATCCTTTTAACCACAAAGGATAAAAAATTCAGACCCCCAGTGTCTTGCATGAAAGGGCACAATGTACCAAAATGCAGGACTGCACTGAGTGGATGCCTACCCATAGCGTTTATGCTGGAGCTGAACCTGCCTCAAATCTACTAACCAGATTAGCAAGAGTTTAAAGTTGATTTTCCTAAATGCTTGTTGAGCCACTAAGATAACTCAGCAATTTTTGTCTTAAAAGTTGAATCACAGAAACATCTCTTAGGGTACATCACAACTGGGTCAATTTCTAGTTGTTCCAAAGGGCCTAAGAAAGCCGGCTAGATTTTAACAGAAAATTCCCTAAATATAGTTGTCTGAAACATGACTTGCTAGATGCGGTGTTGCATTTTGTGTGACCAGGGTTAGCTGCAGAATGCTAACTGGCTAAGAGATAAACTGATCCCAGGAATGCTTCTGAAGCCACCCATTTTTGATCAGCTAAATATAGCCTGTAAATAAACTAACTAATACTCCAAAGAGTGAACACAAATCCAAATTTGCATTAACCCAGGTAGTGGCATAAAAACTGAAGTAATCTCCTGAAAATGTAGTTATCTTTTTGGCCACTTCTGCAAGCAAATGCACCTGCCTAAATGCTTCCCCCTCTCCCTGACTCCCACTACCCTGAGCAAACGAGAAGGTCCTGTCAACCTGAAGATACTCTTCACACTCCATAGTAGAAAATCTGCTCCCATTCCCCTCAAATATCCTCTGATGGAAACCTACTCCATCAGACAATCTATGACAGGCAAGGGAACGGGACAGATTCCTTTTACCTCCTACCCCACTTGTTGTGATGACCTAAATGGCATTGGAAGATCTCAATTGCTTCTTTATCTCAAGCACATCACATCCTCAGAATCTATAAGGGAATCTCAGGTTGTGGTGGACCATGTATTTTGGTCTGAGAAGGCTCCTTTGGGTTAATAGGAACTGCTCTTCTGTTTGGGGAAGGAATATGGCAGATCCTGCTTTTCTGTTTGGGTGGAATAAGGAGAGGATTAATGGGGGCATGTTGACGTACATGCCGATGTCTATATTTTGTGACAGCGACATCTATTCCCCTTGTGAAATGGGAAATACCCATCAGTGTTGTCAGACCACCCTCACCGCTCCCTCTCCATGCCCTCACCATGCCCCCATGTTATTAAGCATTTACCACTATCCTTTGTTGCTTTCCATTCAAACAGTTTCTAACCTAGTCAGTTACTTTACAGCTCATGCCTAGGACACTCATTTTACTTAAAAGTTGCCTATGTGAAACTGTATCAAAGACCTTGCTAAAACCTAAGTACACTACATCTAGTGCTCTCCCTCAATCCAGCTCTCTGGTCACCCAGTCACAGAAATTGAACAGAGTTGCCTGACAAGACCTACCTCTAGTAAAACCATGCATTGAATTCCAGAAACCTCACTATTCTCTGTGTTAAAAGCATTTCCATGAATTTATTCACCAGAGAGGTCAGGCTAACTGGCCTGTAGTTCTCAACCTCCTCCTTATTTCTGTTTTTGTGGAGAGGGACCACATCCGCCCTTCTCCAGTTCTCTGGGACCACTCTCGACTCTAGTGAAGCATTGAAAAGCTCAGACAGTGGCCAGAACTTCCTCAAAGCACTATTTGTATCAATTGGAGAAACAGCTTATAGGTTAGGGCAATAGGCTGAGAGCCGGGGAAGCCAGGCGTCCAGCCCCACCGATGCGTCTTGTGATCTTGAGAGCAAGTCACTTAACCCTCCTTTGCCTTACATTGAATACCCCTTTAAAGATAGAAAAATACCTACTGTACCCGAATGTAACTTGCATTGAGCTACCTCTAAAAAACATGTGGGCTAAACCCAAAATTCCCTTCCCCAATAGCATCTATTTACTAGCATCACGTTATTGCATTTTGGTAAATAGGCCCCTTAGATAGGGTCACCAACCAACTCTTTTCTGAAGGATAGGATTTTCGTCACCACATCTGGCACTGACCAGGGTAGCATGCATGACTTCCTGAGCAAACAAGCTATGATTGCAGTCTCTTCTGACAGAGGTTGAATTAATGTGAAGGACTTAGGGCCCCTTTTATCAAGCTGCGGCAAAAGGGGGCTGGCGCTGGCGTTTGTTTTACATGCGTGCCGAGGCACCCTTTTACTGCAGCTGGTAAAAGGAAAGAGTCGCCTTCCTGCAGGAAATGGCCGGGCACCCACTGAGGTGGCAGTAAGGGCTCCCGCGTTAACCCGGCGGTAACCGGGCAGTGCCGATTACCACCAGGTACACTCTGGCACTTCAAAAATAAATACATTTTGTAGTGCTAGAAATAACGGCTCGCTAGGGGTGGGAAGTACCACTGGGCTGCTGTGGTAGCCCGGTGGGTACTTCCTGTATAACGAGCGATAAGCTCGCATTGGGCTTACCACCGCTTAGTAGAAGGAGCCCTTAGTTGGGATAAGGTGGGCATATGATTTGGATAAGGAATGTGTCTGCGCCATCACCTAGAAGAACAGGAGAGCTGATGCACAATGATCCCATCATCTCCAGGGCCTCTGGTGAGTTCTTCAGACCAGACCTAACAGAGCAGCCTAGTACAGTCACAGACCAAGTCACCATATCACCATTTCTCTCTCCAGTGCCAATCTCTTTATCCAGACCTGAAAATGTCCTATACCAGTGCATATTATACAGATAGAACTTCACTTTTTCACCATATGCCAGGCAAGCTATTTGGAGCCTTAGGAGTTCTTGCTGCTTTCTACAGCACAAGGAGGAAATATTTCAGTCCTGAACTAGCAGGCGAGGTTTTACGTCAAGGGGAAACACCTAGTGCAACTCACAGAGTTGAGAGAGACTGCAGGGTGTCAAATGCTCCTGGGGAGATAACACTGATCTGGTTATCATACAGTGAGAGCAGCCGGACATTTCTGAGCCCCGTGAAGCTGTCGTTGTGCACACAGCTGATCCGATTATTCCGCAGCATCCTGCAAAGTTCAAAAATAATAATAATAATGATATATTTTTGTGCTTTTTTTCCATTGTCTTTTTAAAAAATTTTCACCTTTAGTAATTTAATGATAAATGCTCCCTTACTTTTCTTACTTCACAAGAGAAAAATGCATTATGAATACGCACCAGTCTTTCTTTTTTTTAAATCTTTCTTGTCTCATGAATAAGGTTAATATGAGGTCCTCCTCCTCCTTGTACTTATTTATATAGTGCTATTAGATGTACACAGCACTGTACCCAAACATGTACTTATTATTATTATTATAATCTTACACAGGGCTTTTTTTGAGGGGGTACTTGGGGGTATTGAGTACCGGCAAAAACAACAAAACAAGCGGATGAAATCCAGAAAGACCAGACTAAAACCACAGATGGTAAGAGCACCAAAAAAGTTTTATTGGGACCCTACACGGTCCGTGTTTCGGCCGAAAAGGCCTTCTTCAGGGGTCTTCAAATTGACATATATGGATATTCCTCCAAAAGTTCTCACGAGATAAGACGATCTTACCGCTGGTGCTGTCCGAACAGAGCATAGACATTACAGTCTGTGAGTACCGGCACCTTTTCCATTATCTGCTAAAATTGACCCATGGTCCCCAAGTTTTAATGAAAGAGCTCAGGCTGAACACACCAATTCTGACTTGTAAGAGATTCTGTGACTGGTCTGGTTCTCTGAGAGACACAGGACCAGTGGGTTTTTTCTAGCAAAAAAGGTTCTCAGAGAGACACAGGACCAGTGCGTTTTTTTCTAGTAAAAAAGGTGCCAGTACTCAAAAGCTAGGCCACCCTTCAGGGGTGGGGTGATCACTGAGGGACTCACCCCACAATAGCCAGGCCCCCTGCAACCAGTCACAGAATCTATGACAAGGCAGAATTGATGTGTAGAGGCTGAGCTCTTTCATTATAACTTAGGGACCATGGGTCAATTTTAGCAGACAATGGAAAAGGTGTTGGTACTCAGTAACCCCAAGTACCCCCTCAAAAAAAAGCCCTGACTGTACCTAAATATATAAGCCACCCACAAGCCTGAAGGCTACTGAAGTGGTGTACATCCAGGTATGTATGTTTTTTTCTGTTTCTGGAGGGATCACAATTACAAAATAAAAGAGTTAAAAGTAGGATTTGAACCCAGGTCCCTTGGTTTACATTCCACTGCACTAACCACTAGTGCAGTGGAATGTAAGTTTGTGTGGCCACTTTTTAAGATTGCTGCCATACAGACATCCATGTTCCTTGTTTTCCCCCGTTCATAATCTGGATGATCCAGTTTGTAAAATGACTGTTCATGCTGGATGTTTCTCGTACATGGACGTCCATTTCACGTATTTTCAAAAAGGAAGTCTCAGCGTATTTCCTGTTTGAAAATACATGTGAGGCAGATGTCTATTTGAGATGTTCTGACATGGACATTCCTATTCTGACTTGGACGTCCTTTCGAAAATGCCCTTCCAAGTTATCAGCTGAAAATTCACCTACATACAGTGGACTAAGTTCAGTAAACGATGCCCAAATTTGGGTGCCAAAAAAATGCACGCTGAGCTCAATTCTATAAACAGTGCTTCAAGTTGGACACCATTTATAGAATAGGGTGTAGCACCGGGATCCGTACCTAACTTTTAGGTGTGAAGATTTACACCAATGGAACCCTGATTCCTGAATTCTTTAATATTGTGCGCAGTGCACCTGAATGTAACTCACCTTGAGCTACTACTGAAAAAGGTGTGAGCAAAATCTAAATAAATAAATCATTAATGAACGACCTTGACCCGCCCATGCCCCCTTTAGAGTTGCGTGCTAAAGGATTTGCACGTGCATCTTTATAAAATAGTGCTTAGCAAGATAAACGCGTAAATCCAAATTGTTGCCAATTAACGCCAATAATTGATTGTTAGCACCCAATTATTGGCACTAATTGGCTCATTAGTTGATTAAATTGCACATGCAAATTGGGCACGCACCCAACTTGCATGAGCAATTTTAAGCACCACTTATAGAATTTCCCTGAAAATGATTAATTTAAAGATTTGTTGAGTTCCACCGGAACAATTTTGAACAAGATCCCATATTTCCTGCATATTTGCTTATTTTGGCAGGTCTTAAAGTCACTCTAAAAGATTGCAAAAAAGTGAAATAAAGGTATAAAACAAAGTGTTAACTGTTTATTTCAGTAAGCTGAACACATCTGACAACAAGCGACAGCTCCTGCGACTGCAAACAACCTCTAAGACTTGCTTGTAAATATAGTTTGGAAAACCCATGGGAGATTTATCAGTTCATTGTTCATAATATTTTTCAGGAGATACTTTGCTTTCTTGCTGAAACTGCTCTACCCTGTATCTTCAAAGCTGGAGGGAAGAAGGTTTCCAAAATCATAACCAAGGGTCAATGTCTCCTCACAGGAAAGGGATTCAGTGCTTCTTCATAGCTCACAGGGAAAGGAATATTGTCTCTTTAGACCTAGGGAGTAGGTAGTCTCCATCTCATCACAGTTGGGAGTAGAAGAAGGGGAGTGGGGGAAGGGGGTTAGTCCTTTATCACAGCTGGGTAAAGGGAATCTCTTCCTCCTCACAAATGATAGGGGTCAGTGCCTCCTCTGCATCTTTGGAACTGATGGGCAGATGATCAAAAGCCCCGTGATGTTCCAAACAGTGTTTACCACACCTATGATCAGAGATAACTGCATGCAAGTTTAAGCATGCAATTCTCTCTGATCATGGGGTAGAAGTGCGGGAGGATTGTCCTCTCACACTTGACAATCTTCCCGCACTTGTTTGACAGGTCTGGTCTCCAGCCCCCCCCTAACCTCCCCTCCCAGTATCCCTCCAATGTCCCTGATGGCCCAGTGGGCTGCGGGTAAATCCCCCCCCACACCTGGTGGTCTAGTAGCCTTAACCCCTACCCTTCTCTTCCATCGGCGCAGCCTGGAAAATGGCAGTGCCCAGCCCAGTGCATCCTGGGATGCGCTGGGCGGAGCTTCACACCATATAAGTGAGTTCTCTCATGTGTCACAGCAGGAAGGAATGGGATCTCCGCCTTCTTCTAGGGAAAGGATCCAATGGCTCCTCTTATCAAAGGAATGAATGGTGGGGTTCTGATAAGCATCATATTCACTGTTAAACTGAATTTGGATTTCAGATTTAATTACTAGTACTTGCCTGTTCCAAATTCAACCTCTAAGCAGGTTACAAATAGATACAGAGGTTAGGTTACAAATAGATACACAGGTTATTTACTGTCTAAGTCAGCTTACACTCTTTTGTATCTGAGACAATGGAGGGTGAAGTAATTTGCCCAAGTTGACAAGGATCATCAGTAGGAGAAGCAGGATTTGAACCGCGGCTTCCCTGGTTCTTAGCCTGCTGCTGGTAGGGGGAGTGGGGAGTCTGCTTCCCCACAGCTACCACCCTGTATCTCTTTACAACTGAAGAGAGCGATCATAGCTGAGGGAGTTCTCTACCTCTTCACACCTGGGGGAGGGGGCATCTCTGGTTCCTCAAAATTGAGATGGTGGGTCAATGCTGCTTCACAGCTGGGGAAAGGGGATATCTGACTCCTCACACAACAGCCTAAAATGGGCTCTGCCTTTTCAGTTATCCCTTCAGATTAACAGAACTTCAATGCCCAGGATCCTTATCTCCTATATGTAATAATTAGTCAAAGAAAATGACAAAAGGAAAACAAACCATTTATTTGGCTGATGAATGGGACCCATTTGGAACTTATAATCTGCTAGAGGAGATGTGTGTGTGTTTGGGGGGGGGGGGGGGGGGGGGCGTTGTTTACTAATGGTATGGGATTTCCATTCCAAGACGTATGAGGAGAGACTTGCTGACCTGAACATGTATACCCTGGAGGAAAGGAGGAACAGGGGTGATATGATACAGATGTTCAAATATTTGAAAGGTATTAATCCGCAAACAAATTTTTTCCGGAGATGGGAAGGCAGTAGAACGAGAGGACATGAAATGAGATTGAAGGGGGGCAGACTCAAAAAAGATGTCAGGAAGTATTTTTTCACAGAGAGAGTGGTGGATGCTTGGAATGCCCTCTCGCGGGAGGTGGTGGAGATGAAAACAGTAACGGAATTCAAACATGCTTGGGATATACATAAAGGAATCCTGTGCAGAAGGAATGGATCCTCAGAAGCTTAACCGAAATTGGGTGGCGGACCCGGTGGGGGGAAGAGGGGTTGGTGGTTGGGAGGCGAAGATAGTGGTGGGCAGACTTATACGGTCTGTGCCAGATCCGGTGCTGGGAGGCGGGACTGGTGGTTGGGAGGCGGGGAATAGTGCTGGGCAGACTTATACGGTCTGTGCCCTGAAAAAGACAGGTACAAATCAAGGTAAGGTATATACATGAGTTCATCTTGTTGGGCAGACTGGATGGACCGTGCAGGTCTTTTTCTGCCGTCATCTACTATGTTACTATCCAGCTTATAATCGAAAGACAAAAACACCTATATTGCAACCTAAATCTGGAGATAGGCGTTTATCTCCCAAAAACGAATAACGCGGTATAATCGAAAGCCGAACTTGGACGTTTTCAACTGCACTCCATCGCGGAAGCGTACATAAGTACATAAGTAGTGCCATACTGGGAAAGACCAAAGGTCCATCTAGCCCAGCATCCTGTCACCGACAGTGGCCAATCCAGGTCAAGGGCACCTGGCACGCTCCCCAAACGTAAAAACATTCCAGACAAGTTATACCTAAAAATGAGGAATTTTTCCAGTCCATTTAATAGCGGTCTATGGACTTGTCCTTTAGGAATCTATCTAACCCCTTTTTAAACTCCGTCAAGCTAACCGCCCGTACCACGTTCTCCGGCAATGAATTCCAGAGTCTAATTACACGTTGGGTGAAGAAAAATTTTCTCCGATTCGTTTTAAATTTACCACACTGTAGCTTCAACTCATGCCCTCTAGTCCTAGTATTTTTGGATAGCGTGAACAGTCGCTTCACATCCACCCGATCCATTCCACTCATTATTTTATACACTTCTATCATATCTCCCCTCAGCCGTCTCTTCTCCAAGCTGAAAAGCCCTAGCCTTCTCAGCCTCTCTTCATAGGAAAGTCGTCCCATCCCCACTATCATTTTCGTCGCCCTTCGCTGTACCTTTTCCAATTCTACTATATCTTTTTGAGATACGGAGACCAGTACTGAACACAATACTCCAGCTGCGGTCGCACCATGGAGCGATACAACGGCATTATAACATCCGCACACCTGGACTCCATACCCTTCCTAATAACACCCAACATTCTATTCGCTTTCCTAGCCGCAGCAGCACACTGAGCAGAAGGTTTCAGCGTATCATCGACGACGACACCCAGATCCCTTTCTTGATCCGTAACTCCTAACGCGGAACCTTGCAAGACGTAGCTATAATTCGGGTTCCTCTTACCCACATGCATCACTTTGCACTTGTCAACATTGAACTTCATCTGCCACTTGCACGCCCATTCTCCCAGTCTCGCAAGGTCCTCCTGTAATCGTTTACATTCCTCCTGCGACTTGACGACCCTGAATAATTTTGTGTCATCGGCGAATTTAATTACCTCACTAGTTATTCCCATCTCTAGGTCATTTATAAATACATTAAAAAGCAACGGACCCAGCACAGACCCCTGCGGGACCCCACTAACTACCCTCCTCCACTGAGAATACTGGCCACGCAATCCTACTCTCTGCTTCCTATCTTTCAACCAGTTCTTAATCCATAATAATACCCTACCTCCGATTCCATGACTCTGCAATTTCTTCAGGAGTCTTTCGTGCGGCACTTTGTCAAAGTTGACGGGGGCGTGTCGGAGGCGTGGTGAAGGCGGGACTGGGGCGTGGTTATCACCCGAACAGAGATGAGCGCCTTTCGCCGATAATGGAAAAAAAGTATGCGTTTGTAGCTAGAATTTAGGGCACTTTTCCTGGACCCTGTTTTTTCACGAATAAGGCCCCAAAAAGTGCCCTAAATGACCAGATTACCACCAGAGGGAATCGGGGATGACCTCCCCTGACTCTCCCAGTGGTCACTAACCCCCTCCCACCACCAAAAATGATGTTTCACAACTTTTTATTTTCACCCTCAAATGTCATGCCCACCTTCCTGGCAGCAGTATGCAGGTCCCTGGAGCAGTTGTTAGGGGGTGCAGTGGACTTCAGGCAGGTGGACCCAGGCCCATCCCCCCCTACCTGTTACAATTGTGCTGCTTAATGCTTATTAGTCGTCCAACCCCCCCAAACCCACTGTACCCACATGTAGGTGCCCCCCTTCACCCCTTAGGGCTATAGTAATGGTGTAGACTTGTGGGCAGTGGGTTTTGAGGGGGATTTGGGGGGCTCAACACACAAGGGAAGGGTGCTATGCACCTGGGAGCTCTTTTACCTTTTTTTTTGTTTTTGTAAAAGTGCCCTGGCATGTGAGGGGGACCAGTGCACTACGAATCCTGGCCCCTCCCAGGAACAAATGCCTTGGATTTATTCGTTTTTGAGCTGGGCGCTTTCATTTTCCATTATCGCTGAAAAACAAAAACGCCCAGCTCACAAATTGTCGAATAAAACATGGACGTCTATTTTTTTCGAAAACACGGTTCGGTCCGCCCCTTCACGGACCCGTTCTTGGAGATAAACGCCCATGGAGATAGACGTTTTCGTTCAATTATGCCCCTCAATGTAATGCTTAGGTTGAGTTATCTGCAGCAGGGTCCATAGGAATACAATGGGCCCTGCTACAGATAACTCGAGCTAAGCTTTAGTAAACAGGGGGGTTAATGTGGGATGGAAGTGTCATCGTAAAGTACCAGACTTTGAAAATTTCCTTCTTGGTTACTGCTTTCTTTGTTGTTTTGCACTAAATTGAAAGTCTTTTTGTTATTTGTTGCCATAATTGAACCAAGTATTAACTTAGCTGTTATATTTGTAAAAGTTAATAAAAATTTAATGATACAAAAAAAAAATACAGACATGCAGAAGAATTACATAGATGCCTAACAGCTGAACCCATCAAATCATCGTAGCCTCACTTTCCCATGATTATACATTAGGAAAAATGTGCACCCCCACTCTGAGCCGTTCTATTTGTCCTTAGTCAGTACTTACAGGGTTCTCAGCCCTCCCAGACCTCGGAACATTCCACTCCGGACTGATTCCAGGTGATTGGCTGTCAAGTGTAGCTCGCTCACAGATGCTGCTCCCTCAAATGCACCATCTTCAATCTCAGTGATCTTATTGTTGCTTAGGTTACTGGTGAGAGAGTCAGAAGCCAAGAACAGAATCAGATTTCGGTGATATTTCTTCTCCGTCACCATTACCAGGGTAATTTTCCATTACACCTTCTACCAGAAATGCTTTCTATAGTCATCTGTGCCAGGGCCATTGCCGCCGGGTCCCCCCCATTCGGGACGCAGCTGCCGGGCCTCCCCATCCATACTTGGGACGCAGCCGCCAGGCCCAACCTGGAACGCAGCTGCCGCTGCTGCCCATCACTTACTCTCGGGCTGCCACAAGATCCCAGCACCGGGCCCCCCCTTTGAGGACGGAGAGAAGCTGACTCACTGATGCCCCGCCCCCTACGTCAGTGTATCTGCTTCTCCCCGGCCTCCAAAGGGGGGACCTGTGCCACGGTCTGTCTCTCATGTGCTCCAGTGTGCCTGAACCGGTTCCTTATAGGAGCAGGAGAGAGACAGACACCGGTGCCAAGATTATTCATGCTTTGACATCTACTACTACTACTATTTAGCATTTCTATAGCGCTACAAGGCGTACGCAGCACTGCACAAACATAGAAGAAAGACAGTCCCTGCTCAAAGAGCTTACATCTAGGTTAAGCAGCCATATTGGACTGCGTAAATAGGAGGTCTATCTTTGGCTGCTATAAACCTAACCAGCCAGCGCTGAATATTAACTTAGCTGGTTAAGTTCATAGTGGCAGGCCTCTTCCCCCCCCCCCCCCCCCCCCCCAATGGATATTCAATGCTGGTCACCAGAAACAGCCCAGAATTGAATATCTGGGCTCAGCACCGACCACAGGACTTGGCCAGTCTGCCACCCATGGGCTGAATATTGGCCCCTATGTTTTCACATAGTGAAAGCCTATTCTATAATGGCACCTGGGCATCTAGATTCCATTATAGTATACTAGCATAACTCAGTATCAGTACCTTACATTTAGGCACCTGTTGTAACTGTGGATGTCCAAATGCAACAAAGGTGATGTCATGTAACGCCTAGAGTCTGGCCTAGCACTGCTCAGGTCCACCTGTACCTGTGCACATGCATGTACCCCTACACTGGCGTATCCTCCACCCGCCAACTGGGTCCTGCTTGCCTCTGGTGAAGTTCTCCCACCGCAAGTTATTTCCCTAGTGGTTTCTAGGGGCACTGGGGCCAAAGTCTTAGGGGTTCCACAGTTCCTAGAAAACACCCACAGACAGAGAACACAAACTGCCAGGATTGTTAGTCAGTCCAGCACAACAGAGCTAATACATTTATTATAAAAAAAAAATCAGAACAGTGAATGGTAAAAGTTTAAAAAGCAAACAGGAACAGATAAAATAAAACGGATTTGGTGTTAAATCTAGCCGAACACTTTTTACTATCTAAGTAGTACCTAGGGAGATCAGGCAAGAAACTGCTCACAGGAATTGAACAGGGCCTCAGCGCAGAGGTCTACTCCCTCCACACTTCCAACTGAGACTGAGGAGTTCTTCTAGTATATTTTGGGCTAGGTCTTTGACTTCAGGGTCAATCAGGGCACAGAGCATTAGTACTAAGGATGTTTGACCAATGACACTGCAGATTATAATTTGCTAGAGGAGATGGGGGTTTGGGGGGATGGTAGTTTTATAGTTGGTGAATGTAGCTCTGTTACAGCTATAATGCAGAGGTCAAACACCACCTGCTGGCCAACCAAGGGAAATACCCTGAAGGGAAAACATGTCATAGGACAGCAATACAAATCACAAAGCATGGGAGCCCCCTGTTCTGGCACATGCAACTTATAGTATTCTGTAAGTTATATGCTTAAGTGGCAAACCTATCCATGTTCTTGCCATGCTTTGTCACATAAATGGTATTTATGTGCTATGTCACTTACGTGTGCCATTATAGAATACCACTTTGGTGTCTCTGCTGTCACTTGTGTGTACTCACCTGCAAAAGTGTCAGTATTCTGCAGAGTTATGCGCTCAAGTGGCATATAAATGTGGATGCCCTGATATAAAATTGCCCTTAATTAGTGTCCCTGTGTCTTTGGTATAGACCAGGGCTTCCCAATCTTTTTGTGCCTGTGACCCCATGATTGCAGCCAAAGAAAAATGTGTAACCCCCACTGAAGGTGCAGAATAATGATGTACCTATGGAGAGCCCACCTACATTGCGACACCAAAAGCAGGTTTTGTGACCCCATTTGAGGTCCCAACCCACAGTTTAGAAAGCTCTGGTATAGATGTTTCTGTATCCTTCCACCCAGACTTTATTTCTCATATTGTACCTAAGAAATAGGGGTCCCGAGTCCTTTTAGAATGCACAAATCTCCTTCGTGGTTCATTTTATATCACACTCTTGATGCTCTGCTCTTCTTTTTGTTTATTCATGCTAACACCATGTTTACAAACTACCATATTGCCAACCAACAGCATCTTCCTTTGAAATTCTACGGATAGCTCCATGTTCTTTTGCACTCACATTTTCTTCAGATGTGGCAGCTTCCTGAAGAGACCGGTAGCCTCCAACACTGACATTTCATTATTGTTTAGGCGTCTATGAGAGAAAGAAGGCAAGGGAAAGGTGAGACAGAAAGAAAAACATTTAAAAGAGCGAAAGAAGTCATGAAGAGCTCCCCACCACCCAAAAATGTCCTTGGTTCTTTGAAATTGACCCCAACATTTATTAAGATAAAAGAGAAAGAAGTATGAAACCCAAAAGAGGCGCAATACTAACCATTTGATAGTTCCTGGTTTTGCTATTAGAAATCAGTGTGTTCGTTTGAATTTTTATCAGTTTTCCCACATAATCCTACAGATTTCAGTGAACTTTTGAGTTGAATTAAAGAAGTCAGACTTGACAGTTTCACTTGCATGGTCAAAGCCTTTCTTTAGCTGGGGTAGAATTCTGTTTTCTACAACACGCAACTCTGAAAAGCTGTGCAAGTTATAGGCAGGGGCATGCTCTTTTAGTGGAGGGTAGGACTGATTTTATGGCTGTCATCTCACCCAGGTCAACCCACACAGACTGTTTAAGAAAAACAGGACTATGTCTCCATGCATACAGTGGAGTAAAAACAGGCCTGGATCAGCCTGTTTGGGTTGAGCTGCATGAGGTCAGAACCCTAAGGGAGCAATTCTCTAAGTGGGTGATAACGCGCGGTAAGAACCTATTCCACAATGGCATCTGGGCACCCAGATTATAGAATACTAGTGTAAACCGGTATTGGGATGTTTTATACCTACATGCTTGCGATTACACCCGTCATAGACCTGACATAACTGCAGCCACCTAATGCGGCAGGAACACACATAACTGACAATATTCTACAACTTGTGTGTGTAAATTGGAGCCACATCCATGAGTGTGCATTCTTTGCATTTATGCACTATGCAACTTACATTTTTCTTACAGAATAATGCTCTACTGCCAGTGCTAATATTCTATACATTTATATGCCCAAGGGTTATGTAAATGTGGGCTCCCAGTTATAGACTTGCCCTTCATATGCCTAACAGCTCTGCAGTGAATTGTGGGATGCAATCAAAGGGTGGGTAGAGTTAACTTACAGCTCTCTAGCTGTTTATAGGATGTGGTTTGGGTGAGGGGGTTCTCTACAGCTGTGTAGTTAGTGGGTTGTAGGTGAGGTTAGCAAGAGGCTTACCTTATAGCTTTGTAGTGGATTATGGGATATGATTAGGATAAAGGTTCTGTACATCTATGCAGCACATCATAGGATGTGGTTGGGAATAGAGCTTTCTTAAGCTCTGCAGTAGATTGTGTAAAAGCCTAGGATTCATTTACAACTCTGCGGTGACTTATGGAATGTGCTTAGGTGGAAGGTTCCCCTACAGTTTTCTAGTGGATTAAGGGATGAGTTAGAGAAGCTTCCCTTACAGCTGTGGTTGGTTTAAGCTTCACTTACAATTCTGCAGTAGACTGTGGGATGCGGTCTGGAATCTTGGTGAGTTTCAGGTTGGAGCACTCTACCACATTGGACTCACAACGGCATTTTGGTGGGCAAACCACATCGTTGTTACACTCACTGTTTAGCTGGTAATCCTCAGTCCCTGACCAGGATTAAAAGAAACAACAAGAATGAACTCACAGAATTTATTGGTTAAACACAAGGAACATTTGCTGAACTACGGTGAATCGAATGTCTCAAACAAACAGACTTCCAGCGGAGATTATAAGGTTGAAGATATTGGCAGAATTCAAGCTTACATAGCATAGTCAGATTGGGACCTTAGTGGCAGAATGAGAAAGATAACAATAAAATCAGTATACCAAATTCCATTCCAACCGAATGAAATAAGAGATAATATAACCTTTTCTTCTTTATATATCCACATAATCTTATTAAAATACAATTCTATGTTCATCTGTATTGTGCACAGCACTAACACTATAGGATAATGGGATCACTTGCAAAACAGGAAACAAAAGAAATAAATCACGCAGAAGATAAGATCGCTGATGATATTATAGGTTTCCTACTGCTAACGCTTTAATTGATAATTACACCACGACCCAGATGCACGCTGATATGCAAAGTCAAGTGCCAACCACACAGTTAGGCACAACCTAGAATGCCTCACTGTTACAACAGATAGCATTTGATTGGACTGTTGCCACATGAGATCAGAAAATAGCCTGATATTGAAGTTTTCACCCACCACCAGCCAAGAACACGTAACTATAATGCTACTGCTAATAGGTGATTTTTTTTAAAATTGTATCTTTACCCATAGACCAAGAGTTTACATTATCAACAGATAACAACACTAGTATGTTTTCATTTAATGGTCACTACTTATTTATGTAACCTCCACTTTGAGGTGGTCAATGAGCTGCCTAGACTACGCCCAGGATAGGTAAACAACAGGGGAGCACTCTATTATTTATTTGTTGGGACCAGGGTGGGACTAAGATCTACTTAGGAGGCCGAGCAAGCTGTGCACCAGACTTCACACAATGATTTTTTATTTTTGTTACATTTGTACCCCGCACTTTCCCACTCATGGCAGGCTCAATGCGGCTTACATGGGGCAGTGGAGGGTTAAGTGACTTGCCCAGAGTCACAAGGAGCTGCCTGTGCCTGGCCCTTGCAGATCATCAATGTGGCCGCGCAGGCTTCTGCTTCTGTGAGTCTGACGTCCTGCACGTACGTGCAGGACGTCAGACTCACAGAAACAGAAGCCTGCGCAGCCTTCTACATGGAATGTTGCTAGTGGAATAGCAACATTCCATGTAGAATCTCCAATAGTAGCAACATTCCATGTTGTTGTTACATTTGTACCCCGCGCTTTCCCACTCATGGCAGGCTCAATGCGGCTTACATGGGGCAAGGTAAAATTATGTATAATCATACCTGATAATTTTCTTTCCATTAATCATAGCTGATCAATCCATAGACTGGTGGGTTGTGTCCATCTACCAGCAGGTGGAGATAGAGAGCAAACTTTTGCCTCCCTATATGTGGTCATGTGCTGCCGGAAACTCCTCAGTATGTCGATATCAAAGCTCCATCCGCAGGACTCAGCACTTAGAGAATTACACCCACGAAGGGACACTCTGCCCAGCTCACCACCGCCGAAACGGGGGAGGGGAATTAACCCAGCTCATCCCCACACAAGTGGGGGAGGGGAATCCGTCCAGCTCATCCCCGCGGAGCGGGGGAGGGACACCACATCCGCCGATGCGGGGGGATCTGGCTTATCCTGCAACCGCGGGAGGAGCTGACTGACCCTAACACCGCCGAAGCGGGAGGGGTACAAAACTGCCCTACAGCCGCACGAAGCGGGAGGGAGTGCCGGCAGAATTTTAAGTCTCAATCCAGCCCCGTAAAACGGAGGGGAGAGGAATGCAGCAGCTCACTGTAACACAAACTCGTCTTAACTCTTGAAGAATCCAAGTGAAAAAACTTGAACACGAAGTCTTTCTGAAGTAACTGAAGACTGAACTTGAACCTGAAATGCAACCAGAATAAAAACAGTACAGATATCTGGGAAGGGCTATGGATTGATCAGCTATGATTAATGGAAAGAAAATTATCAGGTATGATTATACATAATTTTACCTTCCATATCATCAAGCTGATCAATCCATAGACTGGTGGGATGTACCGAAGCAGTACTCACCCAGGGCGGGACATAGAAATCCCTGACCGCAACACTGAAGCTCCAAACCGGGCCTCCGCCCGAGCAGCCACAGTCAAGCGGTAATGCTTGGAGAATGTATGGGCCGAAGCCCAAGTTGCCGCCTTGCATATCTCTTCCAAGGAGACGGAACCGGCCTCTGCCATCGAGGCCGCCTGAGCTCTTGTGGAGTGAGCCTTCAGCTGGATAGGCGACACCTTCCCCGCGGCCACATAAGCCGCTGCAATGGCTTCCTTGACCCATCTTGCCACTGTAGGCTTAGCAGCCTGCAGACCCCTACGAGGACCTGCATACAGGACAAACAGATGATCCGATTTCCGGAAATCATTGGTCACTTCCAAGTATCTGATGATGACTCGTCTCACATCCAGATATTTAAGAGCAGAGTACTCCTCTGGGTAGTCCTCCCTACGAAAGGAAGGGAGACAGAGCTGCTGATTCACATGGAAGCGAGAAACAATCTTGGGCAGAAAGGAAGGCACTGTGCGAATAGTCACTCCTGCCTCAGTGAACTGCAGAAAAGGCTCTCGACATGAGAGCGCCTGGAGCTCGGAAACTCTTCTGGCTGAAGTGATAGCCACCAAAAAGACTGCTTTCAACGTCAGGTCTTTCAGAGATGCCCTTGACAAGGGTTCAAACGGCGGCTTCTGCAATGCTCTTAGCACCAGGTTGAGATTCCACGCAGGCACCACTGAGTGCAGAGGAGGGCGCAGGTGATTAACTCCCTTGAGAAAGCGCACCACATCTGGCTGCGAAGCCAGGGAAGCACCCTTCAGGCGGCCCCTGAAGCAAGCCAGAGCCGCTACCTGGACTTTAAGGGAACTGAGCGACAGGCCTTTGTCCAGACCTTCTTGCAGGAACGCCAACACTGAAGAAATTGGAGCAGTGAAAGGAGAAAGTGAGCCTGCTTCACACCACGCTGCAAAGATACGCCAAACCCTGGCGTAAGCAGTAGAAGTAGAGCGCTTCCTCGCTCTCAGCATAGTGGCGATGACCTTGTCTGAGAAGCCCCTCTTCCTCAGACGCTGCCGCTCAATAGCCAGGCCGTAAGGCCAAAGGGGGAGGGATCCTCCATCACCACGGGACCCTGATGTAACAGGCCCTGCTCCACTGGCAGCCGCAGAGGATCGTCGACTGAGAGCCTGATCAAGTCCGCATACCAGGGACGTCTGGGCCAATCCGGACCCACCAGGATTACCCTGCCGGGATGCTTTGCCACCCGGTCTAGCACCCTGCCCAACATGGGCCAGGGCGGGAACACATAGAGAAGCTCTTGTGTCGGCCACTGTTGGAGAAGAGCATCTACTCCCAGGGATCGAGGGTCCCGTCCTCTGCTGAAAAAGCGCGGCACTTGGCAATTGGCCGATGACGCCATCAGATCTAGGCTCGGCTGGCCCCAGCGCTTCGTGATGTCCAAGAACGCCTGAGCAGATAGCTGCCACTCTCCGGGCTCCAAGGTATGGCGACTGAGAAAGTCCGCCTTGACATTCATGACTCCGGCAATGTGGGCCGCTGACAGCTGTTCCAGGTTCGCTTCTGCCCACTGGCATAGACTCATAGCCTCCTTGGCTAGAGGGGCGCTCTTGGTACCTCCCTGGCGGTTGACATAGGCCACAGCCGTGGCATTGTCCGACAGGACCCGTACAGGCTTCAACACCAGTACCGGGATGAACTCCAAAAGCGCCAACCGAATGGCTCTGAGTTCCAGGAGGTTGATAGACCACTTTGCCTCTGCAGGAGACCAGAGCCCCTGCGCTGTCCTTCCCAAACAGTGGGCTCCCCAGCCCGACAAAGAGGCGTCCGTCGTGACGACAATCCACTCTGGGGTCACCAGAGGCATTCCCGCAGACAACTTGTCTGTCTGCATCCACCAGCTCAGCGCCTTGCGCACTGCTGGATCCAAGGGAAGGCGCACAGCATAATCCTCCGACATCGGAGTCCAGCGCTGCAGCAGAGAGTGTTGAAGTGGTCTCATATGAGCCCTGGCCCAGGGCACTACTTCCATCGTGGCCGTCATAGAGCCCAACAGCTGCACATAGTCCCAAGCCCGAAGAGGAGAGGCTACTAGGAACTGGTCCACCTGAGCCTGAAGTTTGACAATCCGGTCCACAGCTTTGCCGCACTCTGCATAAGAGGGGGCTCGGATCAACCAGTCGTCCAGATAAGGATGGACTTGTACTCCTTCCTTTCGCAGGAAGGCCGCTATGACCACCATTACTTTGGAAAAGGTCCGCGGAGCAGTAGCCAACCCGAAAGGGAGGGCTCTGAACTGGAAGTGTCGGCCCAGGACTGCAAAACGCAGAAAGCGTTGATGAGGAGGCCAGATGGGAATATGCAAGTATGCTTCCTTGATGTCCAAGGATGCCAGGTACTCCCCTGCCTTCACTGCCGCTATAACAGAGCGGAGAGTCTCCATGCGAAAGTGCCGCACTTTCAAGGCCCGATTGACCCCTTTGAGGTCGAGGATAGGCCGGACAGAACCTCCTTTCTTTGGTACCACAAAGTAAATGGAGTAACGCCCCTTGCCAAGCTGACTTTCTGGCACCGGAACGACCGCACCCAGGCGGATCAGATTGTCCAAAGTCTGCTGCACTGCCACAGCTTTGACCGGAGACTTGCAGGGAGAGAGTACAAACCCGTCTCTTAAGGGTCGGCAGAACTCTAGCTTGTAGCCGTCTCTGATGACTTCCAGCACCCAAGCGTCTGAAGTTATTGTGGTCCACTCGCCCAGAAACGAGGACAGCCGTCCTCCAATCTGCACTGGGGCGTGGACCAAGACCCCGTCATTGGGTACGAGACCCTGGGGGAGGACCGGAGGGAGCACCTCCGGGACGGCGGTCTCTGCGAAAGGAATGCTGCTTGGGGGAGAAATTCCTCTTAAAGGAAGAGGGGGCAGAAGAACCCGACCTGCCCGGGCGGTACCGACGGGCTTCCTGAAACCGTCCTCTGGAGGTACCGGGACGAGCACTAGCCCGAGCCCTGACCTCTGGTAACTTCTTGCCCTTAGACGTGCCGAGATCGGTCACGATTTTGTCCAGCTCGACCCCAAAGAGCAGCTTGCCTTTAAAAGGCAATCTAGCCAGGCGGGATTTAGAGGCGTGGTCAGCAGACCAATGTTTCAGCCAAAGCCACCGCCGCGCAGAGACTGTCTGAGCCATGCCTTTAGCTGAGGCTCTCAAGACATCATACAGCAAGTCTGCCAAATAGGCTAAGCCCGATTCCAGGGCCGGCCAATCAGCCCTCAAGGAATGATCCGAGGGGGAAGCCCGCTGCACCATAGTCAGGCACGCCCTGGCCACATAGGAGCCGCAAACTGAGGCCTGCAAACTTAAAGCAGCCGCCTCAAAGGACGACCTTAAGGCCGCCTCCAATCTTCTGTCTTGGGCGTCCTTTAGGGCCGTGCCACCTTCCACCGGCAACGCCGTTTTCTTAGTCACCGCAGTGATTAAAGAATCCACGGTAGGCCACAGATAGGCCTCACGCTCACTCACAGCCAAAGGATAGAGGCGAGACATAGCCCTAGCCACTTTAAGGCTCGCTTCTGGGGCATCCCATTGAGCCGAAATTAAGGTGTGCATGGCATCATGCACGTGGAAGGTTCTAGGCGGGCGCTTCGTCCCCAGCATAATGGCAGAGCCAACAGGGGCTGAGGGAGAGACGTCCTCCGGAGAGGAAATCTTCAAAGTGTCCATGGCCTGTAACAACAGGTTGGGCAAATCCTCTGGGCTAAAAAGCCGCGCTGCAGAGGGGTCATCCGCTCCAACCGAGCGGGGATCCGTCTCCTCCAAGGAATCCGCAAAGGACCGTTGGGAGACCTCAGACACGCTGCCCTCATCTACATCGGAGGAGACAAATTCCTCCAAGGCCTGGGAATCAACCCGAGGGCGTTTGCCTCTGGGAACCTCAACCTCTTTACCAGACGAGGGAGCAGGGGCAGCGTTGTGCATGAGGAAGGCCTGATGCAGCAGCAAAACAAACTCGGGGGAGAAACCCCCCAGACTGTGCACTTCCGCAGCCTGGGCAACAGCCCTAGACGCACTCTCAACCGGCGCTCGAAATAGCGGGGGAGAGACATGCTGCGCATCCAAAATGGCGTCCGGCGCGAAACTCCGCGAAGGAGCCGCGCGGGAAGAACGGCTCTTAACATTAGTCGGTTTTGTGCCGTCGCCCAAATTAAGGGCGTTCATGGCATTAATGTCTCCAACCTCAAGGGCGGCCCCCGAAGAAGCCGTCCGAGCCGCGTGGCCGGCCAAGATGGCGGAGGCGAGGAGCGGGGGATGGGCGTTTATGGCGGGAAAAACCGCCACGCCGGAGGAAGGACCGGGACATTCATCGGTCACTAAACTGTCACCCATCAAGGGCGAATCAGGCTGTAAAACCCCCGCATCCCTTCTAGAAGCGCTCCAGCGATCCGGGGAGCGACCCTTTGCGCCCTCGCCCTCCGACGCCATATGCCACGAGGAGAAGAATCGGGGAACCCCCTGCCCGCTATAAAAAGGTAAAATTACCTGCTTGCCGCTCCGAGCTGTAACGAACTGGTGTCCCAGTGAGTAGCTGCAATGAACGTTTAAATAAACGTCAAAATAAACGCCTTTAAAGACGTTTAAAATTTTTTTTTTTTTTTTTTTTAAACGGAGCCAGCGGGAGGGGGGAGAAAAGGAGGGACCTGGCACCACCAGGTTTGCACTTGCTCAAAAGAGCCCTCAACCCCAGGCCTCAACAAAACCTAAGGATTAGGCTTGGAGGCCTAGCCAGAGCTGCTGCTGTGTGTGACCACCACCTGCTGAGATAGAGAACATACTGAGGAGTTTCCGGCAGCACATGACCACATATAGGGAGGCAAAAGTTTGCTCTCTATCTCCACCTGCTGGTAGATGGACACAACCCACCAGTCTATGGATTGATCAGCTTGATGATATGGAATGGAGGGTTAAGTGACTTGCCCAGAGTCACAAGGCGCTGCCTGTGCCGGGAATCGAACTCAGTTCCTCAGTTCCCCAGGACCAAAGTCCACCACCCTAACCACTAGGCCACTCCTCTGGAGCAGTTCTTTTGCTGAAACCAGAACTTTTACTGTCCTTCAATTGATGAGGGTACACTTTCCAACATTTCAACACCAATCGACCATGTGTGTTCCCATTTGCTACCACTATCACATGCTGTGTCTTGGCCTGTTGCCTAATGATCAATGGAAAGAGCAAGAGGAGCTGCAGCAGGGAGGGAGGGAGGGAGGTGCTAGATCCAGAGGGCAGTAGGTGACAGGCAATACCATACAACAAACTCATATTTTGGAAATTCTATGGCACTTATGGATCCCTCTATTCTATATATAGATACAGCTACATGTAGATATAGCATAGGCTGTTCAAATGCCTATGCTATATCTGTCTGTATATACTATATACGAAAATTATTATATCTCTCTTTCTCTTTCTAGGTAACTACATGATATTAGTGATAACAACATTAATTTTAATCAAAGAAATATTTCTATGGCATCACACTGAGCAAACTGCCACAGACTATTTCCACAGAAAATATTCTCTTTACGAAGATTACCCCTCTGATATTCAGAAACCATTTAACCGGCCAGGAATGGCTCCTGGCCAGTAAATTGGTACTTAACCGGCTATCTGGCAATATTCAGCGGAGGATAGCTGATTATTCCTCGCCGAATATTCCCGGTTAGTGGTTAGCCGGTTTTATCGCACGATGCAACTGGCTATCTGCTGATATTCAGTGCATCACTGGCTAAGTGCGGCAGCCAAATCAAGTCACATTCACAGCAGGAATATCTTTGGCCGATTTACACATAACCAGCCAGCACTGCATATCAGCTTGGCCGGTTAAGTTTAAACTGGCCAAAAAAGAACCAGCTATTCAATGCCAGTCACTGGGAATGGACCAGCATTGAATATTCAGGCTGACCACGGGACTTAGCCAGGCTCCATTCCATGGTCTGACTATCGGGCCGTAAGTGAGAAGGACATAGAGCACACTCAGTTGGAAATTGCTTCCATTTTTGAGTTAAAGGCAGGCCCAGTAGTTTAAAAAGCTACATATAGCCACTAGAGGGTGGAGTTTCCTCAAGCTTGCTAAAACTGTCCCCCCCACACCCCCATCTAGAGGAGGCAGCATACCTACATTACCAATAGGACAACTGTAGGACAGGGGCCAGTGAAAGTGTAAGTGGTTTTCAGGACTTAGGTTGTGGAATGTTTTCTTTCAGATGGAGTTATGGATTCCCAAAAGCAGGAGAACCAGAAGACTATTCCTAGGAAAGAAGGAACCGAACCCCTAGCATGAAAGAAGGCTACACATAAGAAAAGTTCAGAATACAGCAGAAATGGATTGGGAAACTGAAATTCTGCCATTTTTCCTGTTTCATCATCAGAAGGATAATCGTAGAATGATGACTATATGCATTAATTTAATGAATAATTGATTTACTTTCATCATTGCAAAAAGAACGTCTTTTTTATACGACTTGCGCCATAATAGAGAACATGATGATACACTAAGGTTGTATTAAGGCCTTTATTACAGTAGAAAATACATTGTTTTTGTAACAAGATTTCAATAAAAGTTATTATTATTAGCATTTGTAAAGCGTTACCAGACGCACGCAGCGCTGAACACCTGACACAGACAGAGACAGTCCCTGCTCAATAGAGCTTACAATCTAAAAATACAGACAGACAAGACAATTAAGGGCGAGGGAAGTACTGGGTGAGAAAGGAACAAGGGGAGGGCAATTGAGTAGTGGCTAGGAGCCAAAAGCAGTGGTGAAAAGGTGGGTTTTCAGCATAGATTTGAAGACAGGTAGAGATGGAGCTAGACGTACAGGCTCAGGAAGTCTATTCCAGGCAAGTTGTATTCTTGGTTAAAGAACTAATTATAGAGACCCCTAAGGTTCTGCCCTGTTTAGATGACAGAAATCTCTGGATGCTCTATGAGAGTACTGTACTGTGACCTTTTTGTGACACCTACTTTTTCCAGAACATGTGAGGATTGTCTACACCAATGGTGGGAAGATACCTCGCTTTAGAGGGAAATCTGAACTGCCAATAAATACCCCTGGTGAATCAGAAGAGCAAAGGGCCAAGATAGGACCAAGGTATGTACCAAGAGAAAATTAAAACATACATGATAAATAAAATGGTATTAGAAGCTTCATTAACATACAGTATAACTGTCTTAAAAGACCCAATATGGGACCTTGCCTGCATCAAGGGTTATAAAAAGTTTAATATATAAAATCGCCATAAAGAATTTGCGTGTATCCGGAGATTTTCCAACTTTATGGAAGCAATAAAGCAGATCATAAAATACACTGGCATATTTTAGGATGCAAGCTTTAGACATAAGAATTTAATTGTATTTCTATTTATTAATCTACTTTACTTTTATTTCCTCTTGGTACATCCCTTGATCCTGTCCTTGCTCTTTGCTCTTCTGATTCACCTCTGTGACTTGCGGAAGTTATATTCCCCTCTACTTTTGCTGTTAATAATTACTCCATTTTTCTGTCTTTGTCTAAAGCAGCCATTGTACCACAAGAGAGAAATAAGGATCCAAAGCTAATCCAGCCTTTAAATCAGCACAACAGGCAGTGATGAGAAATTTAGGCCACTGCACTACAGAATTACTTAGGAGAATTTATGAAGCTGAACTACTGAATATTAAGAAGAAAAGAGTACTATTGTTCTTGGAAAGAGAAAAGGGGACACAATGGATGACCCTGTGGCTGACAAGGAGAGCTAGGTTTTACAGGAGTGCAGTACCTGCAATCACATCTGAGTCCAGACTCCAGCTCCTTAAGGTATTCATAGGGAAGAGAAGGACACAGAGGGTTTCTACAGGTTTCTACAAATACAAGGGAGAGTCCCTGAGGAAGTGAAGTACTTAGTCTTATTCTATGTTTACACTCTGCCAATTGATTACATTTTTCTTCTGTTGTCCTGCCACGTTGAGGTTTTATGGGGCTGGAGAAGGATAGAGATGGTAACAGAGAAAAGGTTGGAAATTACAGGCCAGTAAGCCATACCTCAGTGTTTGGAAAAGTAATGGAGATGCTGCTGAAGAAAGAATAGTGAACGTTAAAGAATCCAATGGGTTGCAAGATCCAAGGCAACATGAGTTTATCAAAGGAAGATCGTACCAAACAAACCTGATTGATTTCTTTGACTGAGAGGCCAGAGAACTAGATCAAGGATATGCACTGGATATAATCTACTTGGATTTCAGCAAAGACTTTGATATAGTTCCTCATAATAGGCTCATGAACAATCTGAACAGCAAGGAGATGGGTCCCAAGGTGGTAAACTGGATTAGAAATTGGCAGACTGACAGGGGGTGGTGGTAAATAGAATTCACTTGGAAGAAAGAAAGAAAGATACGTAGTGGAGTATCTCAGGGATTTTTCCTGGGTAGGGTTGTCAACTTTTAGAAAGAGAAAAATCTTGACGTTTCCTCTCACAGACCTTGCCCCACCCCTTGCTGCTCTCCCAGCCCTGCCCTTCCAAACTAACTCTGCACCAGTAGTGTTGACAACTCAAAGCAAAAAAAAAAAAAAAAAGCTACTTGAATGTTCTCCGGTCTCCATCCTATCTTAAATAAAACAGAGATAGTGCTGTCCAATTTATGCTTTACGTTTATTATGAGTACTTGATAAACCGCCTTATCTGATAGGCAAATCAAGGCAGTTTACATAACCAAAATCAAAGAAAAGAAAGAAAGGAACATCAGTTTTGAGTATACAGGACAGAACTAGCCAGCCATGCTAACCAAAGGGGAGGTAACATACAAGGAGCTATCCAAGAGAGCAGCATAAGTAAGGAGAATTACTTTTTTCTTCATACAAATTCTGAAAACAAACCATATCTCAAGAAGTAGGTTGAGTATTCTAACAATTTCACCTCCAATATACTATAATGTAATCCTTCAAAAGGACAGCTGCATATAACAATTCTGAATCTTTGACGCATTGCTCTTATGAGCAGTGGTGTACCAAGGGTGGGGCGGTGGGGGTGGTCCGCCCCGGGTGCACGCTGCTGGAGGGGTGCAGAGAGCAGTCGCGTGCCTGTCGGCTCTGCTGATTCCCTGCGGAGCCGAGAGCCGCGCAGCTGCCCCCAGCAGCTAAGAATGCACCCGGGGGGGGGGGGAGGGGGAGGTTTGATGTGCCGGGGAGGGGTGTCATTGTGCCACGGTGCTGCACCTGGGAGGGGGGGGGTGTGCATTGGCGATCTGCCCCGGGTGGCAGCCGACCTAGGATCGTCACTGCTTATGAGGTTTAAGGTAAAAACCATATGTTCTAAAAACACAAGCTTACTCAAACTTTACACTTTAAGTAATTAACAAAAATAACTCATCAAATTCAGAAAGACGGTATTCAGTTCTTTGGAAGCTATAAATCACCACCACTGCACAATTCTTCTAAAACTTGAAATTGTGCTGCTCTGTAAAACACTCTAGGAAAAACAAATCTGCTGTGAGACTCAGAAAAGACCTGTACAAGCAGTACGGGCCCAATATTCAATAATCCTCTACTATTTTCTTTGAATACATTTTGGAAAATAAATAATACATCAAATGTTGGGTGAGTTTTTCAATGATTTCACCTCTGATATACTACTCTTGTAAGAATTAGAGTGAAGTTGAGGCCACTTCAAAAACTCATAATGTCTCATCCGGAAACACAGGGGCCCTTTTACTAAGCAGAGCTAAAGAGTGGCCAACACCATCCCCAGTGCAGGCCTTTCCCGCACGCTGAGGCCATTTTTAGCATGGCTGTAAAATGGCCCCATTTTCCATTCTTGCTATTAATGGCCATGTCTTACCCTAAACAAATGCATAGAAGGGTGTGATTTCCATGGAGAAGTAGGCACAACTCTAGCCATCTTACTGGGCAGACTAGGTGGACCATACCGGTCTATATGTGCCATCATTTGCAATGTTACTATTTTAAAAACCTTTAAGAAAATTTCTGGTTCAGAAAACAATGTGCACAAAACTTGTGGAAACGGGTGTGAGAGGATCTAAGAAGCCAACAACCTCCCAGCTAAGCTGGTCCCAACCTAGGACCCCAGTCAGGTCTATAGCCAGTTTAAGCGGTATATAAAACTTAATAAACTATAACCCTAACCATAAACCTGAGAAAGCCACTCTTGCCTCTCTGAAGATGTACCCCGTGTTTCCTGTACAGCAAAAATGAGAGGAAGCCCAGACTGGTAGGGGATACAATTTTCTCTCTTCCTGACCTTTTTCCTGAGAAATTGGCAGTTACAGAAAGAAAAGTGAAAGTGAAAGCACTCCAGACCCAGAACTGGACGCTGGATACACGTTATTCTGCCATGTCTGGGCCTAGTTGTAAATCATGGGAAAGCATATTATTATAGCTGAACAGCCGTAATGACGAACCCAGACACTGAAATACACAAAAGCATAAACTTAAACATTCCCATAGGCACCAGCTCTAATCACTCATACGCAAGCTCTCTCACACAACACTGACAGATGCACGGACATGAACATTGAGATTTATGAGGGCACACTTATGCTCATTCACAGAATCTGAGCACCTATCCAAAATGAGCTAGCTGAGTATTTTTAATAGAATTTTCTCTGGTTTCTTACCTGGAATAAAATACTGTTCTTTAGCTGTGGAGAAAAAAACAAACAAACAAAGTTTATTCAACTAACAGCAGACAACAGTGGGAAAGAAAAAATTTATTGCAGAATCATGAATCATCATATTTTCTGAGCTATGGCTTTAGAACTTGTTTCTACTCCTCTGCGAGGAGAACCGGAGGGTGCTTTCAGTTTAGAATCATATCTGCCCCAGAGTAAACTGTGTGTGCTCCCCTTGAACAGAGAGCATAAGCTGAGTTAAGACTGCTATAGCTCTCTTGAGTATTTTACAAAAGCGCAAGGAGATTTGGAACAAAGCGTCCATCTCTCTACAACCCATGCTCAAGGCAATGCTACAATCCAGGAACAACAGGCACTTTGCTGCCACTAGAGCTGTACACTGAAAACATTTTCATTTCATTTGGTGTTAAAGGGGCGATCAAGGAGGACAAAGCCGTAGCGGAGAAATTAAATGAATTCTTTGCTTCGGTCTTCACCGAGGAGGATTTGGGGGAGACACCGGTGCCGGAAAGAATATTTGAAGCGGGGGAGTCGGAGAAACTAAACAAATTCTCTGTAACCTTGGAGGATGTAATGGGTCAGTTCAGCAAGCTGAAGAGTAGTAAATCACCGGGACCTGATGGTATTCATCCCAGAGTATTAATAGAACTAAAAAATGAACTTGCGGAGCTACTGTTAGAAATATGCAATCTGTCCCTAAAATCGAGTGTAGTACCGGAAGACTGGAGGGTAGCCAATGTTACTCCGATTTTTAAGAAGGGTTCCAGAGGAGATCCGGGAAATTATAGACCGGTGAGTCTGACGTCGGTGCCGGGCAAGATGGTGGAGGCTATTATTAAGAATAAAATTGCAGAGCATATACAAAAACATGGACTGATGAGACAAAGTCAGCACGGATTTAGTGAAGGGAAGTCTTGCCTCACCAATCTAATGCATTTTTTTGAGGGGGTAAGCAAACATGTGGACAATGGGGAGCCGGTTGATATTGTATATCTGGATTTTCAGAAGGCGTTTGACAAAGTGCCGCACGAAAGACTCCTGAAGAAATTGCAGAGTCATGGAATCGGAGGTAGGGTATTATTATGGATTAAGAACTGGTTGAAAGATAGGAAGCAGAGAGTAGGATTGCGTGGCCAGTATTCTCAGTGGAGGAGGGTAGTTAGTGGGGTCCCGCAGGGGTCTGTGCTGGGTCCTTTGCTTTTTAATGTATTTATAAATGACCTAGAGATGGGAATAACTAGTGAGGTAATTAAATTCGCCGATGACACAAAATTATTCAGGGTCGTCAAGTCGCAGGAGGAATGTGAACGATTACAGGAGGACCTTGCGAGACTGGGAGAATGGGCGTGCAAGTGGCAGATGAAGTTCAATGTTGACAAGTGCAAAGTGATGCATGTGGGTAAGAGGAACCCGAATTATACAGTGGGGGAAATAAGTATTTGATCCCTTGCTGATTTTGTAAGTTTGCCCACTGACAAAGACATGAGCAGCCCATAATTGAAGGGTAGGTTATTGGTAACAGTGAGAGATAGCACATCACAAATTAAATCCGGAAAATCACATTGTGGAAAGTATATGAATTTATTTGCATTCTGCAGAGGGAAATAAGTATTTGATCCCTCTGGCAAACAAGACCTAATACTTGGTGGCAAAACCCTTGTTGGCAAGCACAGCGGTCAGACGTCTTCTGTAGTTGATGATGAGGTTTGCACACATGTCAGGAGGAATTTTGGTCCACTCCTCTTTGCAGATCATCTCTAAATCATTAAGAGTTCTGGGCTGTCGCTTGGCAACTCGCAGCTTCAGCTCCCTCCATAAGTTTTCAATGGGATTAAGGTCTGGTGACTGGCTAGGCCACTCCATGACCCTAATGTGCTTCTTCCTGAGCCACTCCTTTGTTGCCTTGGCTGTATGTTTTGGGTCATTGTCGTGCTGGAAGACCCAGCCACGACCCATTTTTAAGGCCCTGGCGGAGGGAAGGAGGTTGTCACTCAGAATTGTACGGTACATGGCCCCATCCATTCTCCCATTGATGCGGTGAAGTAGTCCTGTGCCCTTAGCAGAGAAACACCCCCAAAACATAACATTTCCACCTCCATGCTTGACAGTGGGGACGGTGTTCTTTGGGTCATAGGCAGCATTTCTCTTCCTCCAAACACGGCGAGTTGAGTTCATGCCAAAGAGCTCAATTTTTGTCTCATCTGACCACAGCACCTTCTCCCAATCACTCTCGGCATCATCCAGGTGTTCACTGGCAAACTTCAGACGGGCCGTCACATGTGCCTTCCGGAGCAGGGGGACCTTGCGGGCACTGCAGGATTGCAATCCGTTATGTCGTAATGTGTTACCAATGGTTTTCGTGGTGACAGTGGTCCCAGCTGCCTTGAGATCATTGACAAGTTCCCCCCTTGTAGTTGTAGGCTGATTTCTAACCTTCCTCATGATCAAGGATACCCCACGAGGTGAGATTTTGCGTGGAGCCCCAGATCTTTGTCGATTGACAGTCATTTTGTACTTCTTCCATTTTCTTACTATGGCACCAACAGTTGTCTCCTTCTCGCCCAGCGTCTTACTGATGGTTTTGTAGCCCATTCCAGCCTTGTGCAGGTGTATGATCTTGTCCCTGACATCCTTAGACAGCTCCTTGCTCTTGGCCATTTTGTAGAGGTTAGAGTCTGACTGATTCACTGAGTCTGTGGACAGGTGTCTTTCATACAGGTGACCATTGCCGACAGCTGTCTGTCATGCAGGTAACGAGTTGATTTGGAGCATCTACCTGGTCTGTAGGGGCCAGATCTCTTACTGGTTGGTGGGGGATCAAATACTTATTTCCCTCTGCAGAATGCAAATAAATTCATATACTTTCCACAATGTGATTTTCCGGATTTAATTTGTGATGTGCTATCTCTCACTGTTACCAATAACCTACCCTTCAATTATGGGCTGCTCATGTCTTTGTCAGTGGGCAAACTTACAAAATCAGCAAGGGATCAAATACTTATTTCCCCCACTGTAGCTACGTCTTGCAAGGTTCCGCGTTAGGAGTTACGGATCAAGAAAGGGATCTGGGTGTCGTCGTCGATGATACGCTGAAACCTTCTGCTCAGTGTGCTGCTGCGGCTAGGAAAGCGAATAGAATGTTGGGTGTTATTAGGAAGGGTATGGAGTCCAGGTGTGCGGATGTTATAATGCCGTTGTATCGCTCCATGGTGCGACCGCACCTGGAGTATTGTGTTCAGTACTGGTCTCCGTATCTCAAAAAAGATATAGTAGAATTGGAAAAGGTACAGCGAAGGGCGACGAAAATGATAGTGGGGATGGGACGACTTTCCTATGAAGAGAGGCTGAGAAGGCTAGGGCTTTTCAGCTTGGAGAAGAGACGGCTGAGGGGAGATATGATAGAAGTGTATAAAATAATGAGTGGAATGGATCGGGTGGATGTGAAGCGACTGTTCACGCTATCCAAAAATACTAGGACTAGAGGGCATGAGTTGAAGCTACAGTGTGGTAAATTTAAAACGAATCGGAGAAATTTTTCTTCACCCAACGTGTAATTAGACTCTGGAATTCGTTGCCGGAGAACGTGGTACGGGCGGTTAGCTTGACGGAGTTTAAAAAGGGGTTAGATAGATTCCTAAAGGACAAGTCCATAGACCGCTATTAAATGGACTTGGAAAAATTCCGCATTTTTAGGTATAACTTGTCTGGAATGTTTTTACGTTTGGGGAGCGTGCCAGGTGCCCTTGACCTGGATTGGCCACTGTCGGTGACAGGATGCTGGGCTAGATGGACCTTTGGTCTTTCCCAGTATGGCACTACTTATGTACTTATGTACTTATGTTTTTGTTTATTGAAAATGAAACAAAAAAAGAAAGAAAACAAAAATAAACAAAATTAAAGTAAAAATTATGTTGGACCTACTCCCCCACCTTTAAAGTTTTAAAAAGAAGCCCCTCCCCCCGCATCTTACTCCATCTGTGGAATCTACATAGGAGAAAAAAAGTCCCTCAGGCCCTCCTGCTCCATCTAAAGACACACTACAAACTGACACTCACCAACCAATCTGAGGCCAGTGTTATTTTAAATCATAGCACCAACAGGACAGGAGCAAATTAATTTAGACCTTTCAGATGGCATAAGATGCTGAGAAGGATCCAGTGTTATATGGAGGGGTTCTGACAGGAGTTGGAGGAGGAGCTGTGGGCAAGCCGGGGAAAGGGGGGGGGGGGGGTCTTCTTCATAAAACATTTCTGGCAGGAAGAGACATTTGGCCCCGAACTATATTTCTTTTATTTTTCTTTTAAATGAAAACTGATCCTTAGATTCCACTGCCTGGCCCCTGTGAGCTCTAGTATTTCCACCTGTGCAAATAAACCCACTTAGACTGCTCTGCCTGGCTGTGCTTGTTGTCTGCAAGAAAAGGCTTGCTGGGGGGAGGGGGACGGGGGCGGTAGGAATGCTTCTGTTGCCAGACAGGTTTACCTGAACACCGGAATTTTTTGCTTTTAATCTGGCCAATGCGTTTGTTGGCGAGGCGACGTGGACTGGCACAACGAGCTCCACTGGTCTCGATTGGGTTGGCTCGCAGGAAGTCCGCCAGCCACTTCAGGTTACAATCACAGATGAACGGATTCTGAGCTAAGTGCCTTCACACAAGAAAACAAGAAAGGGTGGGAAAACATTTACATACTGAACTTAAATACAGTACAGAAATGCAGTGCCGTAGCGAGGGCGACTGACACCCGGGGCGGGTTGCCGCTGCACACCCCCCCTCGGTGCACGCACCCCCCGGAGCGCATTCTTACACGCATTGAGAAGCGAGGGGCGGGCGGGAGAGCCGATCCGCCCGAGTGCACGTCCGGGGCAGAGACAGCAGGGAACCAGCGAAGCTGACACCCCCCCCAGCGGCGTGCACCCGGGGCGGACCGCCATACCGCCCCCCCCTTCCTACGCCACTGCAGAAATGAGTGACAGAAAGAGGAGGGTGGGAAAAAGCTTGCTGCAAAGACGGATATATATATCCAAGAGGAACCTTTAATTCGGATGCTCAAAATCTATCTCGAAAAGCAGCAGATTGAGGGGTGTAGATATCAACGTGGGCTGAGGGAGGTGGAATGATGACATTGGGTTAGTGGCAGTCCTGCACCTCTCATACATCCCCCAATGTGCCTCTTTTCAATGCAGATAGAAAGATACATTTTATGAAAGCATGGGGGTAATTCTTTAGCGGGGTGCCTCCAATTAGGTGTCTCGGTACTCATTCTAGGCGTGTATTCTATAACACCTGGGTGCCCAGGTGACATTATAAAATATTGGCATAACCTGGTATCGCACATCTAACATTTATGTACTTGGCAGGGGCGTAGCTAGGTGGGGCCATGGGGGCATGGGCCCCCGCAGATTTAGACCTGGCTCCCCGGCTTTCACCCCCGCCCCGCTGCCGCCAACCCTCCCCTACTGCCGCTGTCAGGTACCTTTGCTGGTGGGGGTCCGCAACCCCCACCAGCCGAAGTCCTCTTCAGCGCTGGTCTCCGGTGCGTTGCTGATCTGGATTCTGTTTCTGTGAGTCAGGACTCACAGAAACAGAATCCAGATCAGTGAAAGCGCCGGACTCGGAGACCAGCGCTGAAGGGGCCTTCAGCTGGCCAGGGTTGGGGACCCCCACCAGCAAAGGTACCTGGTGGTGACAGGGGAGGGTTGGCGGTGGCGGAGGGAGGGGGGTGAAAAGGGATGGGGGGGGGGGGGAGTGGCGGAGGGGTGGCGGCACCGGGGGAGGCTAAAATGTGCCCCTCACCTCGGGCTCTGGACCCCCCCTCCCGCCGAAGTCTGGCTACGCCCCTGGTACTTGGAGTTACTTCAGCCATAGACCTGGTGTAACTGCGGCTGGAAAACATGTAGTTTACAGTATACCATGAGTTACGGGTGTAAATGGGAGCACAACCCAGTTTTTGCCCATGCTCCACTCACCCTCTTGCAGTTATGCGCACCCTTAAAAAACAAACAAAAAGAGGGAAAAACCAAACAACCCAATGACCAAAATGCCACAACAAAGGCTGAGAATGACAAATACGGTGAACCAGGAGAAATAACCTTTATTAAACACACACAGTAGTGCTTGCTTGTAGATAAAGCACAAAACGGTTACAATGAAAACACTGCAATCGCATATTAGAGAGTAAGCCGAAGATGCTCTGCGTTTTGTATACAGAGGTTTTAGCATCTGTGGTGTACTCAAACGCCTCGTTCAGGAGCCAGACTCCCGATGAAGGCATGTCATGAAGTGTTTTCATTGCGTCTGTTTTGTGTTTTATCTACAGGCAAGTGTTAATGTGTGTGTTTAATAAAGGACTTGGGGGTCCTTTTACTAAGGTGTGCCGAAAAGTGGCCTGCGCTAGTGTAGATGCGTTTACTGGATGCACGCAAGAACATTTTTCAGTGCACCTGCAAAAAAGGCCTTTTTTTTAAAGATTTTGGCGGAAAATGGACATGAAGCAAAATAAAAATTGGCACACGTACATTTTGGGCCTCAGACCACCCATTCACTTAGCAGTAAGGTTTCACGCGTTAACCAGGTGGTAATCGTCAGTCAGCGCGCGTACAATGCCGATTACCGCCCAGTTAGCGCCGTGTGCCGGAAAATAAAATATATTTTCCAGCACATGTAGTGGATACACATAAAAAATGAAATTACCGCCCGGGCCACGTGGTAGTTTCGAATTGGCATGCATTGGGCGTGCGTAGGCGTAGCTTAGTAAAAGGGCCCCTTGGCTATTTATCCTGGTTCACCTTATTGGTCATGCCCAGCCTTTTCTGTGGCACCCTTGTGGAACAGTACTAAGAGCACTTACATGTATAACTGCTAATTTTCTCTGCATTTATGCACAAGAGGGACAAGTAACCACAGGCTCTTAGTTACAGAATTGCTTTCTATGTGTACTTTCAGCTGGCTAAAAACCCACATAGCTGCATACAGCTGGTATAAATGGGTGAAGGGCCCATTTTACCCATGCAACAGTCATGCAGTCTTTAAAAATTTACCCCTACATAAGACATTTGAACTATCCGATCCAAGAAAGAGTGGACTACCTAGACTACCTTCTAGCAGTTCACAACCCAATTCTCAGTGACCAGCTGGACGGGCTAATTTTCTAGCTATCCACAAGACATTGTAAGTTTTATGTTAAACTGTACCTGCTGTACACCGCCTTGGGTGAATCTCTTCATAAAGGCGGTTAATAAATCCCAATAAATAAATACATATCCACATACAATGGAAGCAATGTAGGCAAATCTCTCTCATGCATATTTACTGTGGATATCTAGAAAACCCAATTGCTCAAGTGGTGCCCATGGACCGGACTGAGAACTAGAGTAAAGAAGAGGTTTTTCTCCTAGACTATGCCTGATGGGAGGATAAACTGAGCCCCCCCCCCCAAAAAAACCCCCTTATATAGAATAGTAGCGCAAAGCCACTTTGGCGTGCTGAAACTTAAGTGTGACAGCTTACTCCAGGCCAATGGCAGGTATAAGCTGGCATACCTAAGTGCGCATTACAATGCATGCATCTGATACTATTTATATAGGTGTGCACATTGCTAGGTGGAATGCTTATGATACGCTCGTGATCCATTCACTGGTGCTGCCCATTTGCTGTTATGCACCATCCCCCGAAATCTATACAGCGTAACCGAAACTGCATGCGCAAATCTAGTCATATACTGGACTTGCATGTGCAATTTTTAACCAGCCAATCAGTGCCAATAATTGCTACTTAACAAGCAATTATTGATGCTAATTGGCATTAATTATAATTTACAGCCACAACTTGATAAGCATATTCTGTAAATTTTAATGCATGCTGTCAAAAGGGGGTGTGGCTATGGACGTTCTACGTGTAGGGTTGTAGAATACACCTGTTCCTTGCCTAACTTAGGTGTCGGTATTTACACCATGTTTTACTTGGTGTAAGAGGATGCGCCTAGAGTTAGGGGCAGGCATGGCTGCAAGGCATATTTTATAAACCTGCTAGGTATATTCTATAAACCGCGCCTAAATCTAGGCACGGTTTACCCAATACGCCTAGACGTAAATATTTTCAACACAGATTTTTCTGGCATCATGTATAGAATCTACTCCCATGTGACTAGTGCACCAATTTTATAGAAGAGCGCCTAGTGCAAACACGCTTAAATGTCAATTTGTGATGTCATTCGTGCACGTACATGCGCCTACTCCATAAGTTAGTGGGTGCAACTGGTGTCTAAATGTAGGTGCCCTTTATAGAATTGACCTTAAAGCCTGCATGAGGAGCAGTGGCATTCCCTCTCTTTCTATGGCTCATTGCATTCATCTTCCTTTGTACCTGCCTCCCATTTTTTGCCCAGTCAGAAAGGGAAAACCTACAGTGTCTGGATGGCTCGGAGGGAAGTAAATGTTCCTTTTGCTAGACTCTGGATCTTGTTGTCATACAGGGAGAGCAGAGACAGGTTCTGCAGGTCCTGGAAGGCATCAGCCCGCACACAGTTTATTTTGTTGGCATTCAGAAGCCTGTTGGACGTTGGCAAGACACAAACAGAGGGGAGAAGGGAAGATGGAAAGAAAGTAAGGAAGCAAAATGAAAAGAAAATCAACTATTACCAACATAATCTGTGGTGAAAGTTATTTACCACAACACAACATAATATTACAATAAAGTTGTTATTATTATTATTACTACTGTAAGAATGATTCTAATTCATAGCACCACATTTCTGTATATATCAGATAGCTTCCCTGGTTCTCACCTTGCTGCCAATTTAAGTGCCCCAATGCCATGCGCTTAGTGCCACTTCTATAATGGCTTCTAGTTGTCAAGATTCCATTATAGAATACTACCATCAGCCGGCACTGGTGCACCTATAGTTAGGCACCAACAATTAAGTTGTAACTGTTGACACCTAATTGTGCCCCGAAGTGCACGTAACATAATATTCTATAAAATTATGTGAATATTCCAGAGACACACCCATGACTCGCCCATATTCCATCCATGTTTATGCCGTCATACTTACACATTAATGGGCTTATTTTAGACATCTAAAATTTGTGGTTTAGACATCTTAAAATACTGATTTTATAAAACCAGAATATGGACGTCTAACATAGTAACATAGTAAATGACGGCAGATAAAGACCCATACAGTCCATCTAGTCTGCCCGAAAAGATAAACTCATTACATAAGGTATAAGGTGATACAACATATGTATGCCTGACCCTGATTTGTCTATGCCATTTTCAGGGTATAGACCGTAGAAGTCTGTCCGGCACTGTCCTTGTTCTAAATCTTCTGAAGTTTTCATAGAAGCCCTTGAAAAGCTTCATTCCAGCCCAACCAAATCTATCCAGCCACAATCAGGACACAGACCGTAGAAGTCCGCCCATTGCTGGCTTTGCCTCCCAATTACTAGTGTTGCCACCTAGTCTCTGCTAAGCTTCTTTGAACTGACTCATATGGCAAAGGGGCATGGTCTGGGTATGTTTTGGGCAGGACTAAGGAGGGGCCAAAAGATGGATGTCCAACTGTGATTCCAGAAGGGGAAGGGATTTAGACCTGGTACTTGGCACATCCAGGTTACAGAAAGGTGATCCAATAGGGCAGGTTCTCCACTGAAAGGAGTAAGGGAAGTTACAGTAAGCATTTTCCTATCCCTGGATTAAATTAAATTAAATAATAAAAAAAAAGGAACAAAATGACAAAAAGCTAAAGTGGAATTTGAGCCAGAAACCTCTGGCTTTCTGCTCTGGTTCTCAGTTGGCTGCTCTAACATTAGGCTTGTCCTTCACGTGGATGTCTGTGTGACCATTTTATAATTTGAAGATTCACAACAGGCGGAAACCTCAAATTTTTCATCTACATAAACAAACACAGTCTTCGTTATCAGACTCAGATGATCATGTTTTATAAAATAATTCTTGGTTCAAATTCACTCTATATTTCACCAGACTTCAGCGGTACCATTCCAGCAGCTCACAATCTCATCGCTGCCTAGGCTGCATTCACATCATCACTGGTCTATTGTTTACTGAAACATTTCTAAGACATTATCCAATATTTTATTAACTCCAAATTACTGCTCTTCTTATTCATTAACTTTAAAAAGTAAGATACTGTCACTTAGCCTATTCTGGTCCAAAACGTAATATATCTATGCCGGTAAGCGGAATCTTAGCCAAAATGAATCATGTTTTGCCTGAGGCTTCCTCAAGGACTGTCCCTTTTTAAAAAAGTTGCCGTCCCTCCAACCATCTCTTGCAAAGACCATTTTACAATACAGACATTTCTCTTCTGCTACAAAGACATCCCTCTTGTCCCTTGCTTTGCCCCGTTCATAATCCTTTCTAACATTCTGCTCTAAGCAATGCTAGCTCATATAGTACAAAATAGTGCCTGGCACTTACATACATAATTGCCAATTAGTGGCATCAATCACACATGTAAGTGATATTATTTTGTAACTCAGGCACACAATTGGCGTCTATCTTTAGGTTCCATTTTATAGAATTACCCTTTAAGCCAAGCTTCCACTTCATGCACTTAAAAAGACTCTTGAGTGTTACTTCCTTTCCACCATTTCTCCTAGATCTCAGGACAGGATTAATGCAAAGACAAGCTAGGCCCTCTCAGATGTGTAGTTCCAAAGGCTTATAAGCTCAGGTGTTCAGCGCTGCGTGCGTCTGGTAGCGCTATACAAATGCTAATAATAATATTTGCCCTGGTAAGTCAGCTGTTGGTAGAAAGGCGGCAATGGGGAGTGATGAAAAACAGAGCCACTGCTGCCCACAGAGGTCTGTCTGTCCTACCCATTGTTATTATTACCCATCCTCCAGTTGGCAAGAACTAATGAGCAGCATTCCTTACCTGCTGCTTCCTCATTTCTCAAATTTCTTCTGCAGGAATTGTGGGAATTATAAAATGTATTTGTATTACAAAGAGGGCCCAATGTGCTTATTTGCCTAAGGCCCACCAAAGGGTTTATCCTGCCTGGTAGCTTTAATGAATTTGGTCTATCTTAACTTGAAAAATCTAGGAGGATCCTCACAAGATTAATTTTATGCTTTAGAGACCAGTTGTTACTTACAACAGTTGCAGTGCATAAAGGCCACTAAATACTCCTTTGGGTAAACTGGTGATCTTGTTCCCATATAAGACCCTGTAACACATGGCAGAGTTAGCAATTAGTAAAGAGTATTCATTTATGCAAGCTCATGATACATTCACCCATTTTGTCTACCATTTGGTATGTGTCACATGGGTTGCACATTTTACTCACAGCGAGTTTAAAGAGCGGAGACCCTGGAAGGCATCAGGTGCAATCTCGGAGATCTGGTTGTTGCTCAAGTCACTGAAATTCAAAAAGAATCATTATTTCCCTTCCTTCTGTTTTCTCTTCCATTTTTTACCCTCTTCCCCCCCCCCCCCCCCCTCTCCAGAAAAGCATGGGACCTGGGATTATGGAGAAGTGCTGTCATTATGCTGATTATTAACTGCTGTGGCAGGATGGTTTAAGGAATGGGGAAGGGGGGGAGGACAGCAACAGAATTTAAGAAAGCAGGGTATTGGCACAAAGGAACCTTAGCTGCAGGGAACAAAATATAAAACCTCAGTTCAAAATCTGCTTTATACAACAGGAAGGGGAAGCAGGCAGGTTAGAGGGACCTTATGCTTTTTATCTACTATCATATTTCATTTCTATGTTTAGGATACAAAAGGTTAAAGCAGTATGCAGACCTATTAAGCACTAAGGGGCAGATGACCGAAATCCCTGCACTGTTCCAAACAGCGCTGTAAAATTAGAACTGGAACACCATGGGGAAATAAAGTCCCAATGATTCTATTCCTGCCTGAAGTGCACTGCACCCACTAAAACTGCTCCAGGGACCTGCATACTGCTGTCAGGGAGCTGGGTATGACATTTGAGGCTGGCAAAAAATATTTTTAAAGTTTTTTTTGAGGGTGGGAGGGGGTTAGTGACCACTGGGTAAGGGGAGGTTATCCCCGATTCCCTCTGGTGGTCATCTGGTCAGTTTGGGCACCTTTTTGAGGCTTGGTCGTAAGAAAAAATGGACCAAGTAAAGTCGCCCAAGTGCTTGTCAGGGATGCCCTTCTTTTTTCCATTATCGGCCGAGGACGCCCATGTGTTAGGCACACCCCAGACCCGTTATGCTTCCGACACGCCCCTGTGAACTTTGGTCGTCCCCGCGACGGAAAGCAGTTGAGGACGCCCAAAATCGGCTTTCGATTATGCCGATTTGGGCGACCCTGTGAGGAGGACGTCCATCTTCCGATTTGTGTCGAAAGATGGGCGCCCTTCTCTTTCGAAAATAAGCCTGTTTGTGACTCCATTTGGGGTCCTAACCCACGGTTTGGGAAGCTGTGGCCTAAATGTCGGCACCTCTTCGTAGAATTGCCCCATGTGTCAGAAGTGAGATCACAATTTCATGCTATGCTGATAAAATCCCTTTTTTCTCTGTTAAGCTAACAGATCTTTCCTCATTTCAAACACAGTAATGTTCCACTGTGACTGATAATCACAATGCATATCACTATTATCTCTATACAAGAAGCCTCCTTGAATGAATTCAGAAAGGAATGACATAGCAATCACACATGGATCAGTTGTGCAAATGGCATTCTTATGTTTGCTATGGATTATATTTATTATTATTATTTATTGCATTTGTACCCCACATTTTCCCATCTATTTGCAGGCTCAATGTGGCTTACATAGTACCGTCAAGGCGTTTGCCTAGTCGGTTGATAACAGATACAAGGTTGTATAGTGATCGTATGAGTTATAAGCGGAGGGTCGCAAGAGATGAAGATTGCGTGTTGTCCAGTACGATTATAGTCATGCTGTGTTGCTGGGTGAAGAGGTTTACGTGGGGTCATTGGGGTAGGCCGTTTTGAAGAGGTTGGTTTTTAGTGATTTCCTGAAGTTCAGGTGGTCGTGCATTGTTTTCACAGCTTTTGGGAGGCCATTCCATAGTTTTGCACTTATGTAGGAGAAGCCGGATGCGTAAGTTATTTTGTATTTCAGTCCTTTGCAATTTGGGTAGTGTAGGTTTAGGTAGGATCTTGACGATTTGACTTTGTTTCTTATTGGCAGATCTATAAGGTCTATCATATATCCTGGGACTACGCCATATATAATTTTGTGGACTAAGGTGCAGATTTTGAAGGTGATCCGTTCTTGATTGGGAGCCAGTGCAACTTTTCTCGAAGAGGTTTGGCATTTTCGAAGCGTGTTCTGTTGAATATCAGCCTGACTGCTGTGTTTTGGGCGGTCTGGAGTTTTTTAATGAATTGTTCTTTGCAACCCACGTAGATTCCGTTGCAATAATCTGCATGGCTTAGGACCATTGATTGTATTAGATATCGAAAGGTTGCTCTTGGGAAGAAAGGTTTTAATCGTTTGAGCTTCCACATTGAGTACAACATTTTATAATTATAATTAAAATTCATACTGCACCAAAAATTAAAAAGAAATCTAATTTAACAGCTTTTTAGATCTTTTTTTAACAAAACAGCAAAATGCAAGTGATCTTATCCAGTTAGGAGGTCAAAAATGTGAGATTTTCTTTCCTCTCAACCGTCCCCTTCTGCCCAATGGTCGAGTCAGTGCAGGAAACTGAAATGCTATGAACATAGCAAGGACTTTGTACCAAACATATAACAGAACTAAAAGCAATAATCAAGACAGGAATCCCTACTCACATTCTGCGTAGCTTCTTGTAGGGAGAGAAGGCACCTGGAGGTATTGATTTGATTCCATTGAGTTCCAGGCGTCTATGGAAATTTAAAAAGAAACAACAAATAATTCACCATTAGGAATGGAACACTTCTCTCTAAGAGGAGGCTTACTGAAATGCTTCCCCGCCATACTACTATTCCTATTACTTATCATTTCTATAGCGCTACTAGACATTGACACAGCAGTCATGCATAGGCTACCTCAGGAAAAAAAGATTAGCGCCACTCAGGAGCAGTAAAGTTTCAAATACTTTGTTTTCTCATTAGCCATCACTAGAGGGCAGTGTAGTACAGCTTGGAGGGGGGGGGGGGGCTTACATACTGCACAGAGGACTGTTTCACTAGTACAAAATGTGACATAGCACAGAAAACAATGCATATTTAAAGGAAACAACTTACACAATACTCTGTTTTGCTTTCTGGGATTTTTTTCCTATTCTTTTGGCTTCCAGCTCATTCAGATCCAAGGCTGGGGTTAGACACCATTAGCATTCAGTCATAATCATCTGGGTATTTCCCTCTCTATCTTACAGCCCCTGCAATTTATTTTTGTTTAGTCACTATAGCAGCAGTCCTCAGCTTTTCAGAAATCTGCAATCATGGCACCATATCTGACCACTAGAGGTCACTATTGTCCAGAGTCTGCAGATATCCTCAGTTCCTGTTCCTGGGAAGCAGAAAACCTAAGCCAAATATTTTCTCAAACCAATTTACAATTTTACAATTTATTTATACTTATATACTGTTAATAATCTTTAAACTTTTTTCTGGGTCTCTCAGTAAGTCACTTTAGAGTTACAAAAATGTCATGCTTGCAAACTTCAAGGACTACATTTTATCCTGAAATAATTGTGATACTTGGACTGATATTCCACTGTTACCCAATTAGTTTTTTCCACAATAAATATGCATGGATCTATTTGCATACAATGGAAGCAGACCATGCAAATCAATCTCATGCACATTCATTCATTGCTAAAAAATAATATGGCAGATAATTTTTTCCTGTAGTTTTTGAGTATGGATGTGGACTCCATCAGGATTTCTTTCTAGTGCTGCCAGCCATGGACCTATCTTTTTCCTGTTTTGTATCCATGTTTCTAACTATTCAGTACGGAATACCATATTGTGCTGCAATCAGGAGCTGCAAACTGGTTGGCTCACTGCATATAAGAAAGGAGTCAGTGTATATACTACTACTACTACTCATCATTTCTATAGCGCTACTAGACGTACGCAGCGCTGTACACCTGAACATGAAGAGACAGTCCCTGTTTGACAAAGCTTACAATCTAATTAGGCCAGACAAACAGGACAAACAAGAGATAAGGGAATATTAAAGTGAGGATGATGAAATAAGGGTTCTGAACAAGTGAATAAGGGTTAGGAGTTAAAAGCAGCATCAAAAAGGTGGGCTTTTAGCTTAGATTTGAAGACGGACAGAGATGGAGCTTGACGTACCGGCTCAGGAAGTCTATTTCAGGCATATGGTGCAGCAAGATAAAAGGAACAGAGTCTGGAGTTAGCAGTGGAGGAGAAGGGTGCAGATAAGAGAGATTTGCCCAGTGAACGGAGTTCCCAGGGAGGAATGTAGGGAGAGATGAGAGTGGAGAGGTACTGAGGAGCTGCAGAGTGAATGCACTTATAAGTCAATAAGAGGGTTTTTCAATCCAGTCCCATCAGGTTTTCAAGATATCCACAATGAATACCAAGGAGGAAGTGCATGCCAATCTATCGCATGCATATTCATTGTGGATATCCAGAAAAACCAATGGGACTTGGTGTGCCCCGAGGACTGGGTTGAGAATACTGTCAGTGATACAGGAACAGGGTGGGGTCAGGAGTTGGTTGATATGTCCCTTCATCACATCTAACTTTAAAAAAAAAAAAAAAAGAACAGTGGGATGATGAATTACAACATTTCCAAAGATCTTCTTTACACTAAGCATATGGGTGGCTGTGTATGTATATGTGACACTGCCTTACACCTGCCTGCACTGGAGAATAATAGGTAACCCTTTCATTTAAATGGAATTTGCATGAGGGCGTGCTAATTTCATCCTATATTTTCATTCACATTTTAATGCAGATTTTTATGAGTTAAAAACGTATTGTGGGTAAAGTTTAACTCACAAAATAATGGATTAATATATGATTAAAATTATTCTTCAAGATGATAAATGAATAATCTACTGTGGTTTGTTACACTGTTACATGCTTTTGAATAAAAATTATTTTCATAACAATGGATGCCTGATAGTACATAAAGGCAGACAAAGACCAATTGGCCCCTCCAGTCTTCCCAGATTAAGACTCATCCGCTGGTACTTTATCACCTTGTGTAGAAGCGTGAACAAATTCCCATTGCCCAAACAAACATCATCTTCTTCCAACCGTATCCCCACCTGTCATTCCAGCCTTGCTCTCTCACTGCCATCTACAACTTCTTTCTTCATTCCTAGTCCTCAAGGGCATCAACAACTCAGGATTTCAGGATATACCTAATGAATATGCATGAGAGAGATTTGTATCCTACTACTTTCGTTGGCTGGGAGTGAACGCCAAGGATGTACTGCTATCCCAAGTTCTTTTATCTCTTTACTAGGGATAGTAAAGGAAAGTTGGCTTTTCTGGAGCTCAGTTATTTTGAGTATTTATTTAAAAAAATATTTATATTCCACATAGACCACCACAATTCAGTGCTGTGGACTCTCTGGAAGGTCATAATTTGAACTCAATGGAGAAGGGTAGATAGTGGGGTTCCCCAGGGGTCTGTGCAGGGACTGCTGCTTTTTAACATATTTATAAATGATCTAGAGATGGGAGTAACTAGTGAGGTAATTAAATTTGCTAATGACACAAAGTTATTCAAAGTTGTTAAATCGCAAGAGAATGGTGAAAAATTACAAAAGGACCTTACGAGACTGAGACTGGGCATCTAAATGGCAGATGATGTGTGAGCAAGTGCAAAGTGATGCATGTGGGAAAGAGGAACCCAAACTATAGCTACGTAATGCAAGGTTCCACATTAGGAGTCACCGACCAAGAAAGGAATCTCGGCATCATTGTTGATGATACGTTGAAACTCTCTGCTCAGTGTGCTGCGGCAGCTAAGAAAGCAAATAGAATGCTAGGTATTATTAGGAAAGGAATGGAAAACAAAAGCGAGGATGTTATAATGCCTTTGTATCGCTCCATGGTGCAACTGCACCTCGAATATTGTGTACAATTCTGGTCACCGCATCTCAAAAAACATATAGTGGAATTAAAAAAGGTACAGAGAAGGGTGACGAAAATGTTAAAGGGGATGGGACGACTTCCCTATGGGGAAAGGCTAAAGCGGCTAGGGCTCTTCAGCTTGGAGAAAAGATGACTGAGGGGAGATATGATAGAGGTCTATAAAATAATGAGTGGAGTGGAACAGGTAGATGTGAATCGTTTGTTTACTCTTTCCGAAAATGCTAGGACTAGGGGGCATGCAATGAAGCTACAAAGCAGTAAATTTAATATGAATTGGAGAAAATTTCACTCAATGTGTAATTAAACTCTGGAATTCGTTGCCAGAGAATGTGGTAAAGGCGGTTAGCTTAGTGGGGTTTAAAAAAGGTTTGGATGACTTCCTAAAGGAAACGTCCATAAACCATTATTAAATTGACTTGGGGAAAATCCACTGCTTATTTCTGGGATAATCAGTATAAAATGTATTGAACTTTTTCGGGATCTGATGCTGGGCTTGATGGATCTTTGGTCTGTCCCAGTATGGCAATACTTGTGTACTTAACTTAGTGCTGGTTTTCAAGATGTTCGGTTACTCCAGTGACCTGGGAGGATTTTGTCCCAGGAATGATTCAGGAAGGCTGGCTCAGAAACACTTCAGTTCCATCAGCAGAGCAGGGTTCCTTTTAGTTTCTTGTTAGCATTCAGCTCATTCAGCTCAGATAAGTTCAATCAATTTATAAGGTTTTTGTGGCTAATCAGACTTTAAGATTATCTGCATTTTACATTTTAGCAATACACAATAGTGAGAAATCATGGTGAAATAATATCAGGCCAAGCTTATAAAATTAGTAACAGAGAAGTGCTTCATCTTTACAGATGATTCTGTTTTAACAGTCGGCAAACTGATACAGTACTGTATGATCACCCTTTGAGAAAACCTTTCCTTTTGCAAAGGTCAGTTAAAACCATATGGCTTCCTTATAATTTCCTGCAAGAAAAGAAACATGAAGTTCCAATCAAAACTAAAGAATCTACATTCTGGGACGCTCAAGTGCATGAGCTTGCAGTCCAGATATATACCTGAAAGAAAAAAAAAAATCACACCCCAATGGAGTCTTCATGTTCTCCCATCTACCTTACTCATTCTCTCACTAGCTCCATCTCCTTCTGGCATCAAGTTCCTTTCTTACATCTCTTACTATTTATCCGGCTTCCCAGTCCCCCCTTTGACCTCCTTCCCAGAACCACTTCTGCAGCTAATTCCTACTATACATATCTGCCCTTGTCCTCTGTCTCTCACCTCACTTCACTTCCTCAACAGCCCTCTTCACAGTGTAGAAATAAGGACCAGAAAGTGAGAGAAGGACAGAGGGAGGAAACTGGCACCAGAGAGATGAGAGGGGTGAGGGATAAGGAGTGAGAGATGGAAAGCTGATAGAGGTTAAAAAAAAAAAAAAAAGCGCGCGCGCACATACACACACACACACACACACACACACAAAAGCCAATTGCCTTTACGGGAAGAGCAAACAGAGATTAAGGATCATAATTATCCCTATTATCCCTGTCAACAGCTAAAACAAAACTTTGAAATGTCTATATATAAATGATAGAAGCCTAAAAAAGATGGGAGAGTTAGAATATATAGCACTAACTGAAGAGGTATCTCAGAGACCTGGTAGAAAGAGGATAAACAATGGAATACTGTCATACCACGGTACAAATTACATTGCAACAACAGGGTGGATCAAATTGATAGAAGTTAAATAGGGCATTGAGTCAAACTGAATAAATATTCTGCAGTAAACAGAATGCAATGTGGAATCTTTATGGATAGAAATTCCATGTGTGAGGGGAAAATGAATAGTAGCTGGGGTATACTACTACTACTGTTACTACTACTACTACTGCTGATCACTACTTCTGTCCTGCTACTAGATGTGTGCAGTGCTGTACACAAACATGTAAGAGACAATCCCTGATCAACAGAGCGTAAAATCTATTCAAGACACACAAACAGGACAAATAAGAGATTAAAGAGTTTCATTTATCATTGGAATGATTAAAACAACCTTACTACTACTACTACTACTAACCTTGGTATTAAACAGACACATAAAGGGTTAAGAGTTAAAAGCAGCTTTAAAAAGGTGGACGTTTAGCCTGGATTTGAATAGGGCTAAGTAGGATGTACCAACTCGGGAAGTCTATTCTAGGTGTACAGGGCAGCATGAAAGAAGAGATGAAGTCTGGAGTTAGTAGTGGAGGAGAAGAGCACAGATAAGAATGACTTATGAGTTCCCAGGGAGAGGTGTAGGGAAACATAAGCAAACACCCACAGAAGGTGATCTCTCCACAGGAGAACCAAAGACAAACGAACAAACAGTGGATCCAATAAAAGTCCACTCACAATGAGTGTCTTCCTGAACAAGGTCTTTATTCAAATCTGCATGCTCAATTTCACTAAAAGGAGTGTGCAGCCAGGGCGTGAGGGGAAGACAGAGCAGGGCAGGCAATGCGGCAGGGCAGGCAATGCGGCAGTGCCGGCGCTGGACCAGGCTTCAGCTGGCAGGGTTGGGGACCCTGCCAGCTAAGGTATTTGCTGCAGCAGTGGGTGAGGAGCGGCAGGGCGGCAGACCAAAATGTGCCCCCCACCTCAGGCTCTGGCCCCCTCCCACCGTGAAGTCTGGCTATGCCCCTTAATTGAACTGTATGAAGACCAATGCAGTGGAAACCATCAGGAAGTTAATAAATGTTCCAGTTCTTTTAATCCTCTGAGTGTCATTTGGTTCCTGAGTGGATGAGCTGACAGGGCCAGAGTGGGTAAGTGATAAAATATGCAGTGCCTCTCGAGCTCCTTCTAACCTGGGATAGCAGGACCGGGTTACATATGCAATTGGCACAGGCAAGAGCAAGTGGGGAATCGCTCCTGACCGAAAGAGGCCACTGGTCCACCAGGGCTTCTTAAGGTAGTTCTGGGGAGGGCCTATAGGTGATCAGGGTGGATGACTGGGGGATCCGCTCTCTAAGGGGGGAAGAGGACAATGCTCTCAATTTTGTCCAAAACTAGGCAGCAAATTTCTGCCCCAGATTTGGTTTCAAGTGAAACCAAAATCCCCAGTTTCAGTTGCCCTCTATTGTAAGTCAGTAAGAAGAGTTTGAACTGTATATGGAAATGGATTGGGAGCGAAAAAAAATGATTTGAGAATTGCAGTTATGAGAGAGTAGCAACACTGGTGAAAAGTCAGTCATGTAGTAGAATATTGAATAGGCTGAAGGGGAGAGAGAGATGGTTCAGTGGGATACCAGTGAGGAGCAGGTTACAGTAGTCTACATGGGAGGTGATGAGAGTGTGGATAAGGGTTATGACACTGAATATTGCCACTATCTGGATAATTTCCTGCTTTACTCCCCATACTGACCTAGCATTATCCGGAGAGTACTGGGGTGGTTTGTAATGATTTTCAGTCACAGACACTTACGCAGGTAGTAAGTGGTGCAACCCGGATATATGCTTTTAAATATTAGGCCGAAAGTTCTTAGGGACACACACATATAGATACAAGACATAGAGGGGCATAATTGAATGAAAACATCTATCTCCATGGGCGTTTATCTCCGAGAACGGGTCCGTGAAGGGGCGGACCGAACCGTATTTTCGAAAAAAATAGACGTCCATGTTTTATTCGACAATTTGTGAGCTGGGCGTTTTTGTTTTTCAGTGATAATGGAAAATGAAAGCGCCCAGCTCAAAAACGAATAAATCCAAGGCATTTGTTCGTGGGAGGGGCCAGGAGTCGTAGTGCACTGGTCCCCCTCACATGCCAGGACACCAACCGGGCACCCTAGGGGGCACTTTTACAAAAACAAAAAAAAAAGTTAAAGAGCTCCCAGGTGCATAGCACCCTTCCCTTGTGTGTTGAGCCCCCTAAATCCCCCTCAAAACCCACTGCCCACAAGTCTACACCATTACTATAGCCCTAAGGGGTGAAGGGGGGCACCTACATGTGGGTACAGTGGATTTGGGGGGGTTGGACGACTAAGCATTAAGCAGCACAATTGTAACAGGTAGGGGGGGAGGGGAATGGGCCTGGGTCCACCTACCTGAAGTCCACTGCACCCCCTAACAACTGCTCCAGGGACCTGCATACTGCTGCCAGGGAGGTGGGTATGACATTTGAGGGTGAAAATAAAAAGTTGTGAAACATCATTTTTTTGTGGTGGGAGGGGGTTAGTGACCACTGGGGGAGTCAGGGGAGGTCATCCCCGATTCCCTCTGGTGGTAATCTGGTCATTTAGGGCACTTTTTGGGGCCTTATTCGTGAAAAAACAGGGTCCAGGAAAAGTGCCCTAAATTCTAGCTACAAACGCATACTTTTTTCCATTATCGGCGAAAGGCGCCCATCTCTGTTCAGGTGATAACCATGCCCCAGTCCCGCCTTCACCATGCCTCCGACACTCCCCCGTCAACTTTGTAAACTTCCGCGATGGAGTGCAGTTGAAAACGTCCAGGTTCGGCTTTCGATTATACCGCGTTATTCGTTTTTGTGAGATAAACGTCCATCTCCCGATTTAGGTCGGAACTTGGGCGTTTTTCTCGTTCGATTATAAGCAGGATAGTGATCTCATAAGCCTTCTTTTCCTTCAAAAAGTGGGATGAAAATAGGGAAAGACAGAGAGAGAGAAAGAGAGAGAGTGTGTGTATAAGTGGCTGATCAGCAGTGTGAAATCACCTGGAGTTAAGACTATATCAAGTAGGTTTATAAAAAATGTATGAAAATGTTTGGGAAGCTTCCAGTTGAAAAAGCATTCAGACTAGCAGTGCACTAAAGCTTGAGTACTGCAGCACTGAGTCAGCAGTCTGCTTTCGGCAGTAATACCGTAGCAGCTGCAGTACGGTCCCTTGTTTCTGAGTCTGAAGGAAAATCCATCTTTGGATAATAAGCAGTACACTGACAGAAGCCTCCTTTTCACTCTTTAATAGTGTCACTGTTGCCTGACCACAACGGCCCTCAATCTAGTCTGTAAAGCCCCAGATGTACAGTGTTAATACTGTGCGGCTACTGCAGCCTTTACTTCCATGTTGTGAAAGTGACACGCTCACACAGGAAAAGAGTAGGAATTTGTGTCTGAAGCTGGCAGGGTAATGTGTTTGAGTCCACCGAAAGTCGTGTTTGTGTAATGAATAAGCATGAGATGAGGTCTGAAATCCACAGCAATCCAGTTGACTAGATGGGCATTTGTTTTGTATGACAGAGCATAACACTCAGACGCTTTGATAAAAAGAAATGCGGAACTGTATTGTGGGCTACACTACAGCAGTTTTCCAGGGTAGGGCTTCTGAAACCTGTCCGGCTAACCCTACACCCAGCTGGATTTTTGAGACGCCTTCAATGAATGTGAATGAAATACATTTTCATATACCGGGTCTCCAATGCGTGCAGTTTTCTCATGGTAAATATCCTGACAACCCAACTGGCTGTAGGATCACCAAGAGGGGCATAATCGAACGCGAACGCCCATCTCCATGGGCGTCTATCTCCAAGAACGGGTACGTGAAGGGGCGGGACAGATCGTATTTTCGAAAAAAATGGGCGTCCAGCTTTTTTGGATGATAATACGGTTTGTGCAGGGCAAATGCATCGGATTTGTGCGTATTTAAGCTGGGCGGTTTCGTTTTTCAGCGATAATGGAAACCAAAGGCGCCCAGCTCAAAAACGAACAAATCCAAGGCATTGGGTCATGTGAGGGGCCAGAATTCGTAGTGCACTGGTCCCCCTCACATGCCAGGACACCAACCGGGCACCCTAGGGGGCACTTCTAAAAATTAAAAATAAAAAGTAAAATACCTCCCAAGTCCATAGCTCCCTTCCCTTGGGTGCTGAGCCCCCCAAATCCCCCCAAAACCCACTGCCCACAACTCTACACCATTACCATAGCACTTATGGCTGAAGGGGGGCACCTACATGTGAGTACAGTGGGTTTTGGGGGGGTGTTGGAGGGCTCCCATTTACCACCACAAGTGTAACAGGTGGGGGGGGGATGGGCCTGGGTCCACCTGGCTGACATCCACTGCACCCACTAACAACTGCTCCAGGGACCTGCATACTGCTGTGATGGAGCTGGGTATGGCATTTGAGGCTGGCATACAGGCTGGGAAAAAAGTTGTTAACGTTGTTTTTTTTTTTTTTTTTGTGGGAGGGGGTTAGTGACCACTGAGGGAGTCAGGGGTGGTCATCCCCGATTCCCTCCGGTGGCCATCTGGTCATTTAGGGCACTTTTTTGGGACTTGTTCATGAAAAAAAAGGGTCCAAAAAAAGTGACCCAAATTCGCGCTACAAACGCCTTTCTTTTTTCGATTATCGGCCGAGAATGCCCATCTCTCTTCGGCCGAAAAAAATGCCCCAGTCCCGCCTTCACCACGCCTCCGACACGCCCCCCGTCAACTTTGCCCGTTTCCACGATAGATTGCAGTTGAAGACGCCCAAAATTGGCTTTCGATTATACCGATTTGGGCGCCCATGGGAGAAAGACGCCCATCTCCCGATTTGGGTCGAAATATGGGCGTCTTTCTCTTTCGAAAATAAGGCTGCAAGACATGTTTGGGAAGCCCTGTTTCAAGGGATGGACTGCACAGTGGATACATTGCCTTATACAGTGGGGGAAATAAGTATTTGATCCCTTGCTGATTTTGTAAGTTTGCCCACTGACAAAGACATGAGCAGCCCATAATTGAAGGGTAGGTTATTGGTAACAGTGAGAGATAGCACATCACAAATTAAATCCGGAAAATCACATTGTGGAAAGTATATGAATTTATTTGCATTCTGCAGAGGGAAATAAGTATTTGATCCCCCACCAACCAGTAAGAGATCTGGCCCCTACAGACCAGGTAGATGCTCCAAATCAACTCGTTACCTGCATGACAGACAGCTGTCGGCAATGGTCACCTGTATGAAAGACACCTGTCCACAGACTCAGTGAATCAGTCAGACTCTAACCTCTACAAAATGGCCAAGAGCAAGGAGCTGTCTAAGGATGTCAGGGACAAGATCATACACCTGCACAAGGCTGGAATGGGCTACAAAACCATCAGTAAGACGCTGGGCGAGAAGGAGACAACTGTTGGTGCCATAGTAAGAAAATGGAAGAAGTACAAAATGACTGTGAATCGACAAAGATCTGGGGCTCCACGCAAAATCTCACCTCGTGGGGTATCCTTGATCATGAGGAAGGTTAGAAATCAGCCTACAACTACAAGGGGGGAACTTGTCAATGATCTCAAGGCAGCTGGGACCACTGTCACCACGAAAACCATTGGTAACACATTACGACATAACGGATTGCAATCCTGCAGTGCCCGCAAGGTCCCCCTGCTCCGGAAGGCACATGTGACGGCCCGTCTGAAGTTTGCCAGTGAACACCTGGATGATGCCGAGAGTGATTGGGAGAAGGTGCTGTGGTCAGATGAGTCAAAAATTGAGCTCTTTGGCATGAACTCAACTCGCCGTGTTTGGAGGAAGAGAAATGCTGCCTATGACCCAAAGAACACCGTCCCCACTGTCAAGCATGGAGGTGGAAATGTTATGTTTTGGGGGTGTTTCTCTGCTAAGGGCACAGGACTACTTCACCGCATCAATGGGAGAATGGATGGGGCCATGTACCGTACAATTCTGAGTGACAACCTCCTTCCCTCCGCCAGGGCCTTAAAAATGGGTCGTGGCTGGGTCTTCCAGCACGACAATGACCCAAAACATACAGCCAAGGCAACAAAGGAGTGGCTCAGGAAGAAGCACATTAGGGTCATGGAGTGGCCTAGCCAGTCACCAGACCTTAATCCCATTGAAAACTTATGGAGGGAGCTGAAGCTGCGAGTTGCCAAGCGACAGCCCAGAACTCTTAATGATTTAGAGATGATCTGCAAAGAGGAGTGGACCAAAATTCCTCCTGACATGTGTGCAAACCTCATCATCAACTACAGAAGACGTCTGACCGCTGTGCTTGCCAACAAGGGTTTTGCCACCAAGTATTAGGTCTTGTTTGCCAGAGGGATCAAATACTTATTTCCCTCTGCAGAATGCAAATAAATTCATATACTTTCCACAATGTGATTTTCCGGATTTAATTTGTGATGTGCTATCTCTCACTGTTACCAATAACCTACCCTTCAATTATGGGCTGCTCATGTCTTTGTCAGTGGGCAAACTTACAAAATCAGCAAGGGATCAAATACTTATTTCCCCCACTGTATTATACTGTACCTTTGCAGGCTCATTGTTTACATTATACACAAATGATCTAGGGACATGATGCTTTGTGGGCATATTGCTTAAAGCCCTTATCATTTTGACAAAAGTCCTTTTCTCAGTTATATGGCAATACAGATGCTCAGGATCGGGGTGCACTGACAGCATGGTGCCAGGGGAGAAGGGAATGAGGTGTGAGAAGCCTGCAAATCCATCCTGCCTGCATTACTGTACATATTTACCTGTGATTCACTCCAAAGTCGGTGTTGTAGGAGGAGAGGAATATAAGACATGCTGAATAAATTAGATTAGACTCTCACTTTCTAGAGCAGTAAAATTCAGTTAAAATTTTAGTGACCTAGTGAGAATGCATCCTATTAATCAAAGCCTGTCTCCAGGGCTGGATGTAAAAGCAGAAGGCACGGTATCCGAGTGAAATCAATGGCACTGAAACATATCACGTTTGAATAAATTTAAAACAATTTAATTTTTGATGGTATTGATTTTCTGATGCAAGCTAGCAGAAAAGAATATATAAAAAAAATCCACATCTCCGAGCTCTCAGAGAGAGTGATCTAATGAGACATGGTGGCAGTTTTTATATCTCCCGTTAAACCCACCAATTTCTCTCATTGGTTGGAGCTATCAGGGCCGGTGGGGGTGGGGTCAACATTCTTTGGGCCAGCCTTCAAGGGGGGCCTGGTGCCAGGGTCTGTTTCTCTCCTGCTCCTGTGTGACAGGACCTGGGTAATTGCGTCCCGGCACACAGGAGCAGGAGAGTCACAGACCGAAGGAGGAGCTGACGCAGGAAGATAAGGAGGCAGGGGGTGGCGGCTGCCCGAGTGGGGGGCGGTGGCAGCAGCCTGAGGGGGGGGGGGGGCTGTGGTGGTGGCTGCGGCGGCCCTGTCCTGGGCCCAGCTCTGTCTCTTGGCAGCCCTGGGAGCTATACAAGGGCTGTGAGCACTTGGCCCATATCAACGGCTTGCAAGTGTTTATCTCTGGGGCCACTTATCTCACAGTGACAAGCAATGGTTGTGGCTTTGGCAGTCAGTCACATTCACAGCCTTCTCTATACATAGGTTTTCATAATGAATTTATTTGCCTATGGGTCTTATGTGGAATTTGAAATAGAAAAAGTTTGCTGAAATGTCAGTGTATTGTAACAAACGTAAATCCTGATACACGTACAGAGTTACAAAAATTCAGTAAACAGAGGCACAACTCGGTGATTTTTATAGTCCCAGTCATGAGCACAAACATTCAAGATTTAGCATATGTACTGTCCAATTTTGCGTTGAATGTGGGCAGCAGAATCGAGACGTCCTGGTCAGGACATTCTCAGTTCCGGTGGTATTTTAGAAAAGCTTTGTTGACACAGAGTGTATTCTACAATACCTGCAGGAATGAAGAGTAGCCATTTTACAAATGTACATGAGGTTGAAATGAACGGCACAATCCTGGCAGCTTCCGCATGGAAGTGGCGATGCCACAATTTCCATATGTAAATAGTGGAGCTTCCACATGCAGCTGCCCTAGTTTATAAATCTACACATGTAAATGCCAGCAATGAAATTGTGAGGCTGCTGTTTCAATTTGGTGTCATTTTGGAAAGGGAAATGGCTCGTTTAATCTCTCTGTAAAGCCCTAGCCGAAATGAGAACTTCTTTAAAACCTGTGTATGTCTCTGAGCTGGTGTGAAATACGAGGGGAATTCTTTTTGTAAAATGGGGAATAGATGTGTAGATTTTTGTCCCACTCAAGCACTACCCAAACCACAACCTACTATAATATATCACCGAGAAAAGCAAATCTAGGAACCCGGAGCTACCTACTACTACACCTTCCCAACTGCAGCAACATCACCTACAAATCCATCCACATTTCAGCAGAGAGCATCAGGCAGCGGCAGCGATTTTCATATCCCGTCAGCTGCCAAGTTCAGAGCCTCCTCACTGCTGCGTCTCGCCCTCTTTTGATGTCATTTCCTGCAGTAGCGAGGAGGCTCTGGGCTCAGCAGCTGACGGGATATGAAAACTGCTGCTGCTGTCTGTCGCTCTCTACTGAAAGGTAGTTGATGCATATCAAGGTATGGGGTGAGGTGGGGTTCCCGAGTCCTGTTTGCAGTAGCCCCTTCTTCAACCTTCAAGCCAGTCCAGCCCTGGGCTCAAGCAGCAGCTTCACCACACATAGCAGTGCTGCTGTGCTGCTCTTTCTAACTCCTCCTCCTTTCAGACTCCTCCTCTTAGGCTCCTTCTTCAAAGGAAATTGCATCATTCTGCAGCCACCCCACCAGAGGAAACTTGGGTGGTGCAAGGCAAATGCAGTATGGGTAACTGTTGTTGGCTGGCTGGGTAGTAGCTTTGTGGTGCTGTACAGCACGCAGATTAGCAGGCATCAGTGAACTTAAGCAAAGGACAGAGAAGAAGTCCTCTGCTTTTTAAAGACTCAGCTTCTCCACAATGTTTCAAGTGAAAGAGAGATGATGGACTGGGGGGGTGGTGAAGTAGGCAAAGGAAGAGGAGATGCTGGATTATGGATGGTGGAGGAAAGGGAAGGGGAGATGCTGAGCTATGAGGGGAAACAGAAGGAAAAGGGAGATTCTGGACTAAAGAGAGGGTAGTGAAGGGATAGAGAGATGCTGCGCTATGGGGAAGGGGAGGGAAGAGAAAGGGAGATGATGACTAAAAAGGAGTAGTGAAGGGAAAGAGAGTTGCTGGATAATGGGGGGATAGGGAAGGGAAGGGAAAGGGCGATACTGGACTATGAGGGGGTTGGGGAAGGCAAAAAGAAATGCTGGACTACGGGGGAAGTGAAGATCTTCATCTTTCCAATTGCAAAAACCTCAAATACAAAACCTACTATGCATCCAACTTCTCCGTTATAGGCAGCCAACTCTGGAACGCAATACCTCGACACATCCGAACAACCAATGAACACCTACCCTTCCAAAAGCTGCTGAAAACTTACCTCTTCAGACAAGCTTACCCAAATAACCCAACTAATTCTCGAACTTAACCACACTACCCATACTCCAATTCTCTCCCCCACTTCTCTCCCAATTGTACTACTCCTTACAACTGGATCATCTCTGCTACACTTCGTACCATACTCTGTGTACCTGTACCTTACTTTATGCTGTCTCTATGATACTCTGTACCATATCCTGTAAGCCGCACTGAGCCTGCTACCGAGCGGGAAAGAACGGGGTATAAATGCCATAAATAAATAAATAAATAAATAAATAAATAAATAAGAAGAGATGCTGGACTATGGGGGGGAGGGGTTGGGCAAGGGAAGGGGAAATGGTAGACTGTTAGGGTGTGTGGGGGTAGGGAGGGCCTTGAACTGCTTCTGGGACAAGGATGAACAGCTCAAGGCCCACCTATGGCATCAGATACCCTTGGACTGGCCCTGTCAGGGGCTAACTATCGTATCTACTTCCAATCCTGAGATATTTCACACATAATCAGGACGTTGAGTTGCCCTGCTGTTTGGTACTCACATCTCAGTCATGGTCTCTGGTAAGTTTGCTGGGATGGCAGTCAGTCCTTTGCCTCGACAGTCCACGATGCCATTACTGCAGGTGCACATGGCAGGGCAAGAGCCGATGGAGAGGCTGCAGAGCTGGGTATTAAGAGAATCTGTTTGACCTATGAAGAACACCAAAGTGAAACAGGTGATACAAGGTGTAAAATGTCCTGTGAAATCACCACCTCTCCTGTTTTGGGGCTGCTCCAGTATTATTGGGATACTTTAAAGACAAATCTATAATCTAGGGCCCCTGCATTTACATGCCCTTTGCATGCATTAATCTCTAGAATACTAATACTTTCAAAGTGTACACTTACTAGTGAAGGTGTCATCAAGGTGCCCAGGCACTATTTTGTAATGGTGCACCTTACTTACATAGGGCTAGATTCTATATATGGCGCCTAAAAAATTGGAGCCAAAAACCCTGCTTAAGCGATATTCTATAAACCACGCCTAAAGTTTGCCACAATTTATAGAATTAACACTTAAGAGGAGAGGTCGTGCATAAATTTAGGTGCCACCAACTGCACCAATGAAAACGTGGTGGAAATGCCTGTGCCTAAATTTATATGCAGAGCACCATTAGTCTACAATTACGCACATAACTCAAAACCACACCCCCAATCCACCCTAAAACACCCATGACCCTCCCATTTTCGCACCCTTGGGAGATGGGCGTCCTTCTCCTAAGGTTGCCCAAATCAGCATAATCGAAAGCCGATTTTGGGTGTCCTCCTTCACAGGGATGACCAAAGTTCAAGGGGGCGTGTCGGCAGTGTACCGAAGACGGGATGGGGGCGTGGTGAACAGATGGGCGTCCTCGGCCGATAATGGAAAAAAGAAGGGCATCCCTGACGAGCATTTGGCCGACTTTACTTGGTCCATTTTTTTTCACGACCAAGCATCAAAAAGGTGCCCAAACTGACCAGATGACCACTGGAGGGAATCAAGGATGACCTCCCCTGACTTCCCCAGTGGTCACTAACCACCTCCCACCCCGAAAAAAAAACTTCTAAAACTTTTGTCTATTTTTTTTTTTTAGAGTATGTCCTTTGCTATGCCTCCATCCCTGCAAGGGCAGTTGAGGACGTCCAAAATGTGGGGTGTTTCTGTGAGAAGGACATCCATGCCTTTACTATGCCTCTGACACCCTATTTATTTATTTATTTGGATTTTGGATCACAGGTAGCAGCAGTGGGATTTGAACTGGCCACCTCTGGATTACAAAAGCAGTGCTTTAGCCACTAGGCCACTCCTCCACTCCACTCCCTTGAAATGTGGCCATCCCTGTGTGGGTGGGGGGGGCAGTATGCAGGTCCCTGGGGGGGGGGGGGGGTAGGTATATGTGTGTCAGCAGAGGCATAACGAAGGTGTGGATGTCCTTTCAAACATTTTGGACGTCCTCAACTGCCTCCCACAGGGATGGCCAAATTTCAAGGGAGTGGAGTGGCAGAGTGGCCTAGTGGTTAGAGCACTGGTCTTGCAATCTAGAGGTGGCCAGTTCAAATCCCACTGCTACTACTTGTGATCCAAAATCCAAACAAATACATAAAGAGGGTGTCGGAGGCATAGCAAAGGCATGGACATCCTTCTCACAGAAATGTCCACAACTGCTATCACAGGGAAGGACATCCTCAACTGCAGTTGCTTCCCCTCCTTAGGAAGGAAATCATGTGCAAATGAGTTAACAGGAAGCAGCTCATTTGCATCCTTCATGCATGCCCGTTCCTTTCCAGATCGGGAAGGGCTTTTTCCATTCAGTTAGTGGGACCAGTGCACTATGAATGCTGGCTCCTCCCACAACCAAATTTGGATTTGGTAATTTCTAAGATGGTCATCCTCGCTTTCCATTATCACCAAAAACCGGGGACGACCATCTCTAAGATGTCACAGGCCTGCTGACTTTATCAAGGAATAGATTTTAAACAATGATTTTTTTTTTTTAATGAGATAAGTAGGGGCATAGCCAGACCTCTACATTAAGGGGTCTGGAGCCCAAAGTGTGTGTGTGTGGAGGGGGGGGGGGGCACATTTTGCCTGCCTCCCTGCCGCAACCCCACATATCTTGCCTGGCAGGGTTCCCCAACTCCCACCAGCTGAAGCCTTTCTCCAGCACTGTTCTCTGCGCACTGCCTGCCCTGCTTCCCCTCGCATTACGTGCATGCTCGGTTTTAGTGAAACTGAGAATGAGCAATGTGTTGCCACAAAAATTGTGAACTCCTCTCTTTCTAATGGGCAACTACCAACAGCATTAAAAAGGGCAATGGTTCACCCTTTGCTAAAGAAAAACAACCTTGTGCAGGACAAACTTGAAAGTTACCGGCCAGTATTTAACATCCCATTTCTAGGGAAACTTATAGAACAAACAGTCTGTGTTCAACTAAGTGATTGGCTAGAAGAGAGAAACTGGCTAGATCCATGTCAATCTGGATTCAGACCCAGTTATGGAACAGAAACAGTCCACATATCCCTACTAGATGATCTTCACAGAAACTGAGACAGGGGATTCGCCTCAATGTTAGTTTTGCTTGATTTCTCTGCAGCTTTTGACACCATGGATCATGATATCATGCTAGCACGACTGACAGAAACAGGTATCAATGGAACAGTACTTGCTTGGTTCAGATCCTACCTATCAGACAGGCAACAATCTGTAACGTTTGGCAGCAACTCATTACCACCATGAGCACTGACCTGTGGGGTACCACAAGGATCAATACTGTCACCTATTGTGTTCAATATCTACCTCAAGCCACTAGCTGAGCTGCTTCAGTCAATGGACACTCAGTTCTACATCTATGCAGATGATGTGCAGCTACTCATACCCAGTGAACCTGACTTACCCAAAGCCTTGAATAAACTGATTACCTACATAAGTACATAAGTATTGCCATACTGGGAAAGACCAAAGGTCTATCAAGCCCAGCATCCTGTTTCCAGGTCACAAATACCTGGCAAGATCCCAAAAAAGTATAAAACATTCTATACTGCTTATCCCAGAAATAGTGGATTTTCACAAAGTCCATTTAATAATGGTCTATGGACTTTTTCTTTAGGAAGCCGTTCAAACCTTTTTAAAACTCCGCTAAGCTAACCACCTTTACCACATTCTCTGGCAACGAATTCCAGAGTTTAATTACATGTTCAGTGAAGAAATATTTTCTCTAATTTGCTTTAAATTTACTACACTGTAGCCTCATCGCATGCCCCCTAGTCCTAGTATTTTTGGAAAGTGTAAACAGATGCTTCAGATCTACCCATTCAACTCTACTCATTATTTTATAGACCTCTATCATATCTCCCCTCAGCCGCCTTTTCTCTAAGCTGAAGAGCCCTAGCCGCTTTAGCCTTTCCTCTAATATCAATTCAAGAATGAGCTAAACAAAACAAACTTTGCCTGAACACAAGTAAAAATGAGCTTCTCTGGGTCCCTAACACAAGTGGATACATAACTGACATCAAAATCTCTTTTGGGAAGTATGAACTCCCCCTCAAATCACAAGTCAGGAACCTTGGAATACAGTTAGAGAAACCATATACATGCAGAAGTGTCTTGTCCTCAGTCAATAGTCTGTACAATCCACTGGGGTTTATGGTACCAATCACTATTCGAGCTTTCCCAAAGTACTGATGAGTGGGATGTTCCACTGTCACCAGAAATGTGACAAGAATGGGAGAAATAGAAAGATGCTCTAAAAATTCTTGCACTGCATATCCCATACACTTACATCTCTGAAGTACTCAGTACTACCTGTCACAAAGAGATCTGCATCTTCTCAGACGCTTCTGACAAAGCATAGCTGCAGTGACCTCTCATATGAGATTCATCTTTTGCAAAGCCAAGTTAGCATTACAACCCAATCATACCATTCCACGCTTAGAATTGTGTGGAGCAGTATTAGCAACAGAGATAGCATAGATGATACTAGGTGCAATGGACATTCAAATAGAGACAGTCAATTTGCACACCGACAGTAAAGTCATCCTGGGCTTCATTTACAACCAAACCAGGAGATTTTACATGTACATCAGAAACAGAGCTGAGCATATAAGGAAGTCAACATGATCAGAACAGTGGCATTACATGTCAACCAAAATCCAGCAGATTGTGCCACCAGAACAGTGCCAGCATCTCATCTAATGGAAATCATGTGGTTATCAGGACCAGATTTCCTTCTAAAACCTGGCCACACGTACCTAGCTATGGAGAACTCCTTTGAGCTTATAGACCCTGAATTGGATGCAGAAATATGTCTAGCGACAACCGTTCTTGCCACCAGCATTCTGTCTTCAGTTTATTAACCAGCTGATGAAAGCTCAGACACCTATCAAAGTGCCATTAGAGATGAAGAACTGCAGATCATCAATGACAACTTTGCACCACCTGGGAACTTTGACACCAGACTCCCATGGAAGACAACAAAATTCTTCAGCTGAGTTATCACTGCGCCAGTGATCCACATACACCACAAAGAGACATGAACTCCATGGATGTTAGGATCTGGTAACTGTGAGCCCCTGTGCCCTGACTGAGCACGATGAAGATGGAGTGACACCGCACTCGGTCAGGCAGCCAGACAACCCCAAGCTTCACCTGGGAGACGACCACCGTTCCCTGAGAGTTGAGCCCTCAGATGCAGGCGGCCACCAGGACTTCTGGAACTGGGGGGTTGCACAACCGCTGACCAGGTAAGCAAGCAGAACAGACACAGTTCAAGAGCCAGGAAATCCGTAGGGCAAAGAGTAGTCAAAAACAGTCCAAGGTCAAGGCAGGCAGCAAAACATGCGAGGTCCGGGAAACAAGCCAAGGTCTGGAACACTGGATCTGAAGACAAGGAGCACCGGCGTGGATCTCAAACACAATTGAGGCCGAAGCAATGAAGGACTGGAGGCAGGGCTTTAAATAGTGTAGGAATCAATCTCAAACATGTGCAGCTGATCCAAGATGGCTGCCCCCATCAGCAGAGAAGCCCAACGCCCAAATATGGGCTTCCTTCCTGCAGCCGGCCAGCCCCAAGATGGCCACCACAAGCTGAGATGCCCATCCCAAGATGGCCGACCTATCCTGGAGAAACACCATCAAGATAGCCAGCTATCTCTGCCGGACCGCTCGCTGGCGAATCGGCCGCGCAGGCCTGGAACCAGGTGAGGAACGTAACAATGGACCATTGTCCACTCCAGAGACTTTTCTCTCATATGTTGTTTGTTGTTTGTGTTGTCTGTCTTTTGTTTCAGCTCCTGCAAGACTGCAAGAGAGAAGTCACTTGAATGACAGAGACCTTGAGACAAGCAATTATTAACCTACAAGATCCAGCTTTATTAATGGACTTTGCAAGCTTATAATGTTGATAGTTTGATAAATTAAATAGTGGTATCTACCGATACCAGGTGGGGAGTGTCTGCTCCTCCATTTGCAGGGAGGCAGATGATAGGCTATATAATAAGACTACAGATCCCTGTATTCCTGTGGTCCCCTGTAATAGGCTCTTTCAGAGCACATGTCTGGTTCCGTGTGTCTTATAGGACTCTATTGGCTTGCCTTGTTCTCTAAGCTTGCTGGGCAAGTTGCCCCCTCCCTTTCTCTCTCCATCGGGTCTGGAGAGTTTATCTGCAGCATATCTCCTCTGTGAACTGAAACTAGCTATGCTGTATTCTGTTGTATGATCCTTTCAAGCTACTGTGACCCTATAAAGATTTCACCAGTGTAAAAGTATAAGTATCAGCTTCTCTCTTGCAAGGAGAGAGAGCAGGTTGAGAATAGACTCTCAGTCTGCAAGGCAAAAACTCTTGTCCAGCACATCTGAACTGTAAGTGGCCGATATTCAGATCGTGGGAGGGAGCCCGGGTAACTCCCATGGTCGACGGTCATCCCAGATATTCAATGCCGGGTCATTTCTGGTGACCGGCATTGAATATCCGGTTTATTTTTGGACAGTTTAAACTTAACTGGCTATGTTAATATTTGGAGATAGTTGGTTAAGTTTAAACTGGTCAAAGATATTCCACCTATTTACGTGGCCTGATATGGCTACTTACAATAGCCAGCTATGCGCTGAATATTTGGGGATAGCTGGCTATATCACGCAATATAGCCGGTTATCTCCTAGTCACTAACCGGGAAAATTCAGTGGGGGATAGCTGGTTATCTGCCACTGAGAATAGCCAGGTAGGCGGTTAAGTGCCATTTAACTGGTCAGGTGCCGTTCCTGGCCGGTTAAATAGTTTTGAATATTGGGAGGTAAGTTATTTTTCCTTGTTTGATTACTGCATTAAAAGAAGATTTTGGTTCAAGAGTTCTGAGTCTTCTCATAGTGATGTTCTACATACTGGTTTAAACTGCATGCCAATCACCCAGTGACATGGCAGAATACTGACTGAGCAATATGTTAGTGTGTAAGAATAAAATATTAATAGTACAAGTAGTGAACAACCCCAAGCTACCTATACAGAGTATAACTTGTCTGGCCTGATAAATTATACCATACCTGACATTAACATAGTATCGCAGCAACAGAAGAGTAGAATGGCCCATCCACTTTGTCTATTTGCATCAGTATCAATAGTGAAATAGTTTTGGAAAACTGTTTGCAAGTTCTGATATCTTTTACCAAAAACTTTAAACAGCCGTAGCGAGGGGAGCTGACACCCGGGGCGGGTCGCCGCTGCGCACCCCCCCCCCCCCGGGTGCAGCACGGCACACCCTTCTCCTGCAGGAGCGCACCCCCCCCCGGAGCGCATACCCCCCCCCGGAGCACATACCTGCGGCGAGGGACGGGCGGGAGGGCCGATCCGCCCCGACTGCACGTTGCTGGGGTGTGTCGGCTCCGCACCGGTTCACTGCTCTCTCTGTCCCGGAACAGGAAGTAACCTGTTCCGGGGCAGAGAGGGCAGTGCACCAGCGCGGAGCCGACACCCCCCAGCGGCGTGCACCCGGGGCGGACAGCCCCCCCCCGCCCCCCCTTCCTACGCCACTGACTTTAAACCAATGCCAGGAAGCCGAATAATGCCAGAAGATTCCCTTTTAATGACTCAGTACATTTAAATAACATTATCCCCCCTGTTTACTAAGTCACGCTAGCAGCTGCCTCGAGGCAATGCCGACACAGCCCATTCAAAGTGAATGGGCTTTGTTGGCATTAGTGCACAGCAGCTGTTAGCGTGGCTTTGTAAACAGGGGGGGGGGGGGAGTAAATATGTGACAGAAGAGGGGCATCAGACCATAATCTACTCACACTGGGAAAATTTGAACTTCACTGCAGTCCTGCACTGCAGCCCTTGCTTGAAGTGCTTTTTGGTGATATATATTTTTTTTGTTGCTTAAATAATCTAGACCAAATGTACAGCATCCCAGGCTGATAAAAAGCAAAAGATTTTCCCAGTGATGTCCACATCCAGATCCCAGATTCCACCCTAGTGCCCAACACTGAATGAATCAGTGCTGCTACACTGCAAGACTCCCATGGTGCTGTTGTACACTGCCAGCTCTGTTGCTGTGGTGATCCCATAGTGCTAACTTTGCTGCTGTAATTTAAAAGAAAATCCTGGGACCTTTGAATACAGCAGATCAGACGGCACCATGGAATTCTCTGAGTTGCTGTGGCAAAATTAGTATAAAGGAATTTTTGTTACAGCACATCCTTTGCTTCCTGGCATTGATTTAAAAACCTCAGTGCCAGGCTACCCACCGTTTCATGTGTTTCATGGTTGCAGATTTCTTGGTGGGGGGGGGGGGGGGGGGGAGGAAGGAGGGGGAGGGGGGTTCCATATCCTGTTTTGTTACTGACACAGCTTTTACTGAATCAATATTTACAATACATGAGTTTTTGCACCTGCACGGTCTCTAATGTTCAAAAACATTTGCAGTACAACCTTGCTTTATTATGTCACCGGTGCAGCAAAAGATGTCACAGTCTGCAAAGCCTCCAGTTTCTTCTGAGCTGTTACTGCCCAAACGTTTGACTCTTGATAATATTTGTGACCTTGCTGTCTGCCATTGCCAGACGAGACTGAATATTCTCTGGGGTCTGAGATCAGTTCAGACACAACGGTTCCGCACTAGACAAATAGTAACATATTAAGAGATAGCAGATAAAGACCTGAATGGTCCATCCAGTCTGCCCAACTGTCACACTCATTATCAAGTCATAATTAAATCAGCAATGAATGTGATGCAAAATACTTGATCATGGTCTTTCTTTGACATTTCTGGGACACAGACCATAGAAGTCTGCCCGGTCCTGTCCTTACATTCCAACTACTGCAGTTGCTGGGGAAGCCCGCTCCAGCTTATCTGTCTTGTCATTTGCGGGACAAAGACCATAAAAATCTGCGCAGCACTGTCCTCTGGTTCCAGCCACTGAAGTTCCTGTTGAAGCCCTTTCTAGCCTATCTTAAACCAGATTGCCATATACGGGATACAGGGCGTACAAGTCTGCCTGGCGTCAGCCCTAGTTCATAACAGCCGGAGTCACCATCTAAATGTTATGTGACATATCCTCAATCCATGCAGCCATTTACATTTAGAAGTTTTTTTAGACCATTCATTCTCTAGAGATCCTCTGTGTTTATCCCATGTCATTTTGAATTCTGTCACTGTTTTTGTCTCTACCACCTCCCTCAGGAGTGCATTCCAGGCTTCGACCACCCTTTCTGTGAAAAAGAATTTCCTGACATTACTCCTAAGTCTACTGCCCTGCAAATTCATAAGAACATAAGTGTTGCCATACTGTCACAGACCGAAGTTCCATCAAGCACAGCATCCTGTTTCAACAGTGGCCAATACAGGTTACAAGTTCCTGGCAAGATCCCAAAACAGTACAATACATTTTATGCTGCTTATCCTAGAAATAAACAATGGATTTTCCCCAAGTACATCTTAATAATGGCTTATGGACTTTTCTTTTAGGAAGCTAGCCAAACCTTTTTCAAACCCTGCTAAGCAAACTACTTTTACCATATTCTCTGGCAATAAATTCCAGAGTTTAATTACACATTGAGTGAAGAAATGCTTTCTCCGATTCGTTTTAAATTTACTACTTTGTAGCTTCATTGCGTGCCCCTAGTCTTAGTATTTTTGGAAAGAGTAAACAAGCGATTCACGTCTACCCGTTCCATGCCACTCATTATTTTGTAGACCTGTATCCTATCTCCCCTCGGACATCTCTTTTCCAAGCTGAAGAGACCTAGCCGTTTTAGCTTTTCCTCATAGGGAAGTCGTCCCACCCCCTTTATCATTTTCATCGCCCTTCTCTGTACCTTTCCTAATTCCACTATATCTTTTTTGAGATGCGGTGACCAGAACTGCACACAGTTTTCGAGGTACAGTTGCACCATGGAGCGATACAAAGGCATTATAACGTCCTCATTTTTTGTTTTCCATTCCTTTCCCAATAATACATAACATTCTATTTGCTTTCTTAGCCGCTGCCGCACACTGAGCACAGGGTTTCAACATATCATCAATTCATGTCCTCTAGTTTTACCATTTCATTGATTTATTTTTTGCATCCTTTTAACATTACAGGCCTGATATTCAGCTGGCAGCTGACCGCCAGTTGGCGTTGTACCCAGAAATTCGATGCTGGACCATATCCAGGCCTCAGCATTGAATTTTCAGGTGTATGGAGCCGGTGAAAACATAGCCAGTTAAGTGCGGTATTCAGCACTTAACCGGCTATGAAGAACTGCATAAAGATAGGACTGCTTTTTATGCAGTCCTATTAAAGCACTTATCTTAACTGGTAAGTGCTAATTCTGCCCCCCCAGAATGCCCCAGTCGCTAACTGGGCATTTTCAGTGGCACTATCCAGGTCATTTAGGGTTACCATATTTTGTCCCCCAAAAAGGAGGACACATGCCCTGCCCCCACCACACATCCCACCCTGCCACCTTTCACATCCCACCCCGCCCCCTTTTACGCCCTCGCTCCTCCCCTGTCACACACACCGTCACCCCCCTCCCCTTACCTTACTTCTGCCCTGGTGGTCTAGTGACCTCTTCGGGGCAGGAAAGAGCCCCCTCTTTCCTGCCCCGAGCGCTGCCCTGCATGCATCCTTCCTGTTGCTGATCTCGGCGCTGATTCAAAATGGCCACCGAGAGTTGAAGTCTTGCGAGGTCACGTCAACTCTTGGCGGCCATTTTGAATCGGCGCCGAGATCAGCAACAGGAAGGATGCATGCAGGGCAGTGCTCTGGGCAGGAAAGAGGGGGCTCTTTCCTGCCTCGAAGGCGGAAGAGGTCACCAGACCACCAGGGCAGTAGTAAGTAAGGGGAGGGGAGGCTAGCAATCTGCCTGTTTGTCCGGATTTCTGGACAAATGGGCAGGTTGGTGGGTGGGCCGTCCCAGGACGGCCCACCCACCAACCTGCCCATTTGTCCAGAAATCCGGACAAACGGGCAGATTGGCAAAACCCTCCCGGTTGCCCGGACATGTCCTCAAAAAGAGGACATGTCCGGGTAAATCCGGACAGATGGTAACCCTAAGTTAAGTGCCACTGAAAATGCCGAGTTAGCCCCAAAGCAGGTGAATTAAACAGCCAGGAACCTCTCCTGGTCATTTAAAACATTTTGAATGTCAGGCCCTCTGTGTCTTCTAATGTTCTTTTCCTTCTAATTGAAGTAGTTCAGCACCCATATTTCATTAGTGTTTCCTTCCCCCAGGCCTTTTTCCACTATGTAAATATCATTAATATTTCAATGCTATTGACTTTGTGTCTGTGTTTGCTCTAGCCCAGCTGGAGGTCGAAATTACAATTCCCTTTTCCAGGCCCAGCTGGAAGGTTGGAAAGCACTTCATTAGAAGGGGGACATGCTTTAGATTAAAGACAGGCAGCAAAGGGTTTCCTAAGGGAACACTGACTGCCAGTGGTGGATGTTCCCACTTCCTTCCCGTGGCCACGGTCTGTGGCAGTGCCAGGTGATGACAGGCTTCCCTTCTGTTCAGGCCAAATGAACTCCATAGACCATTCCTAAATGAGAGCTCTGCTCTCTCTGGCAGAGAGTTTGAATGTGGGCAAGTTTTTTTCTTACTGTTCCTGCCTTATTGACGTAAACTCAGTTTGGATTTAGAAGTGCTTTTATACAGAATTAATTTTAATTGATCACCACTGTTAGTCAACAACATACTTACCACTGGCGTACAACGCCCCTCCTAGATCTATGCCATATCAAATGTTAATAATCTAAAAAACATTTGACGGCTTTTCAGAATCATCCTCTTCAATTTTTGTACCACAGATTGATGTGTGTCCACTTTTCTGTTTTAGCAATCGGTTGCAACACCACTAGAGGGATACCTAGACTTACAGCCCAACGTATTAAAATGCATTAGCATGCAGAAGCATGTGCTACGTATCCTACTTCATACCATTTGTTAAATGTACATTATTAAATCGAATCATTAGAGATTCTTCCTGCTTTGTCACTCCTGTGTGATGACCGGGGAGGGGTCTGAAATCTTCAATACAAGCATAGTAACATGGTAACACAGTAAATGACGGCAGAAAAAGACCTGAACGGTTCATCCTGTCTGCCCAACAAGATAAACTCATTTTACATGGTATTTGGTACTTTATATGTATACCCAAGTATGATTTGTCCTTGCCTTTCTCAGTGCACAGTCCGTAAAAGTCTGCCCAGCACTGTTCTTGTACTAAAAGTTCTGAAGCTAGCATCAAAGCCCCTTAAAATTTACACTCCAGCCCCTCCATATCTATTCAGTTACCATCAAGGCGTAGACTGTAGAAGTCTGCCCAGAACCAGTTTTGCTTCCCAATTACCGGTGTTGCCACCCAATCCCGCTAAGATACCGTAGATCCATTTCTTCTAAACAGGATTCCTTTATGTTTATCCCAGGCATGTTTGAATTCTATTAGCATTTTCATCTGTACCACCTCCTGCGGGAGGGCATTCCACATATCTACTACCCTTCCTGTGAAAAAATACTTCCTGACATTACTCCTGAGTCTGCCCCTCTTCAACCTCAATTCATGTCCTCTAATTCTACCACCTTCCCATCGTCGGAAAAGGTTTGTTTGCAGATTAATACTTTTCAAATATTTGAATGTCTGTATCATGTCACCCCTGTTTCTCATTTCCTTCAAGGTATACATGTTCAGGTCGGCAAGTCTCTTCTCGTACGGTTTGCAACGCAAATCCCATACCATTTTTGTAGCTTTTCTTTGCACCGCTTCCAGTCTTTTTACATCTTTAGCAAGATATGGCCTCCAAAACCGAACACAATACTCCAAGTGGGGCATTAACACCTCCTTTCTTCTGCTGGTTATATGGCCCTCTATGCACCCTAGTACTCAAAGGGGGAAAGGGGCGGCCTCGAGGAACGCTAGAAAAAATGTCCTGCACTGAAAGGGTTAATCAGAAAGTTACTGCCTGTGGTTGAGAGGAAGAAAGCTGTTCTAACTGATCAGTCTTTGCAATGCACGCCACCACCTTCTCTTACAAGAGCACACAGTTATGGAATGCATTACCCACAGACTTGAAAGCAATCAAAGAAACAACTATCTTCCAAAAATCTCTGAAAACATTCTTCTTCAACAAGGCCTACAATGAGAACCTATAACCTCACTAAGTCACCTCACCAACCCACTCAATTATGAACGCCCACCTTCTATAACTACACTAACAACTCTCTTCCTTCTTCCCTCTTCCCGTCCTTAATCCAGTGGCGTACCAAGGGGGGGTGGTGGGGGCGGTCCGCCCCGGGTGCACGCCGCTGGGGGGGGGGGGTGCCGCGGCACGCGCCTGTCAGCTGAGTTCGCTGACTTCGCTGCAGCTCCCTCTGCCTCGGAACAGGTTACTTCCTGTTCCGGCCGGGGCAGAGGGAGCTGCAGCGAAGTTAGTGAAGTCAGCGAACTCAGCTGACAGGCGCGCGCCGCGGCACCCCCCCCCCAGCGGCGTGCACCCGGGGGGGGTGTCATTTCGCCGGGGGGGGCGCATCGGCGATCCGCCCTGGGTGTCATGCCGGCTAGGATCACCACTGCCTTAATCACTACACATTACTAACTGTATCTGATATCCTGATATGACAATGTTGACAGATCTATGTAAGCCACATTGAGTCTGCAAATAGGTGGGGGAATGTGGGATACAAATGCAATAAATAAATAAATAAATAAATAAAATAATAAATAAATAAATAAAATTGGCAGAGACTGATTAGCCACTGATAAAGCTATTGTGTTTTATTACTCCCAGTCAGAGGGGATGGAATTTTGGAGGCTTTTGTCTGGGGACAGTGAAGTACCAGGCACAGAAGTGTAGACTTTTCCTGGAGGGCTGTGAAGAGACAAGCATGCCTATATTTTGTCCAACCCATTCTAATTCACATATTAAAGACTGTGGTATCAGGGTGAAATCAAATGTTTCTGAAACCTTTTTTGAACACATACAGTGCTTGCATAGGCGGTCGGTGGCCCAACTGTTTGGGGAGGCTAAAGGGGGCGGGGTTATGGGTGGAGCCAGGGGCGGAGCTTATATCCACAATTGACAACACACAGAAAAAAAAATAAGTAAAAATAAAAGTCACAATTAATACCTTTTATTAAATTTAGATATTAGATATGTATCATATGTCAAAGAATAAAGTGGTTGCTCAAAGCATATACTAACCACAATCACTCAACTGTAAAACACTATGCACAAATTTGTGCAAAAACACACTCAGAACCTTACTGTACCATAACACTAGGCATACCCTAATACACCAATATACCACCCATACGGAAAATGCAGACTATTAACAATATGAAACAAGGGATCATAATACCACAATTCTCATGTAGAGCCACAAAACACCCTTTTAGGGTGGAAAGTGTTCACAATGAGCTCCTTTATTAACGACCATATGTTGATCCTTCAAGAGGTAGTGTGTCATGATTTAGGCTCTAAAACCCTTTCTGATGTTTTGGTGCCACCTCAGTAAGGGCAATACACAATCTCTCCACTGCAAAACACTATACACAAACTTATGCAAAAACACACTCATAACCTTACCAAACCATAACAGCACTAATTCCAAGGACAGGAGGAGCACAACCTTATGCGTGGAAAGGCAGAACTGTAATTACACCGGGCTCTAAAACACCAGTGCACAACCTAGTGAAACAAAAAAACAAAACATAATGCCGGCAAATACTACACACTAGCAGAATACTGCATCTTGATCACGCATGAAAAACACATGACACAACAGATATGAAGGCAAAACTGGAAAGTTACCACAAGAAGTCAGACTCGGCATGTAGCAATACTAGAAAAATTGAAACTTACATGCAAAATATCACAGATGCACATTTCCAAAAACTGATATTTCAATTAATAAATTCAGAATAAAATTCTTCTTTCTACCTTGTTGTCTGCGCATTTTATTTTTGTAGTCAGGCTGGTCCAGTGTCTATTTTCTGTTTTTCCTGTTTTTGCAGTATCCCCTGTCTGTTTGACATTTCTTCTGTCTTGTCCACCATTGATCTTCCATCTGTGTCCCTACTGGTCCCATCTAGCATCTCCATTCTGTGTGTCCCTGTCCCATCTGCCCTCTTAGTGTCTCTGTCCTCCCATTACATTCAGCATCTTCCCCTGTGTCTCTCTGTGTTGCTCTTTCCTGCATTTCATCCTGTTTGTCCCTCCCCACCCTACCCTACCTCATTGTGTCCAGCATTGTCCCTGTGTGTCCCTTTCCCTATGCTTTCTCCATGCCCTGCATCTCTTCGGTTTCCCTGACCTTCCTCTGTCTTTCCTTCCTCCTGCACTCCTACTCTGGGGCCTGAATGCCTTCCAGTATTGCTCTCTCTTGGGTCTCCAATATATCTCCCACTTTCTTCCATTCTGTCAATTCTCACTCCCCCCCCCCCCCCGCCATCTACCTTCTTATTCTCAGACGAGGAGGAGCGGAGCGGAGGGCTGCTTCCTGCCCTTGGCTGTTTCACACCAGCATCCTGCGCGAGAATAAAGAAAAGCTTGATCGCTGAGGGTAGCGACACTGCAGCGATTAAGGCAGGCTACCTCGATCTTCCCAGTGATGCCTCCCGCCCGCGCGGAACAGGAAGTTGCATCAGAAGAGGGTGGAGGGCGGGAGGCATCACTGGGAAGATCGAGGCAGCCTGCCTTAATCGCTGCTGCGCTTCAGTGTCGCTACTGACAGCGATCAGGGCAAATTAGCAGCACCATCGATTCGATCGGACGACCGACTACAGATGCCCGCACCTGAAGCCTACTACAGAGCCTGGAGATCGCGAGGGGGGACACACACACCAATCGCTGCAGTAAGAGCTGGTAGGCTGGGTTTTAGTTGCTGCAATGCTGCTGGACATTTGGAGCAAGAGACAGACGGGGAAGCTCACAGCTGGGCTGGGGAGGCTTAGCCTCCCCAAGCCTCTTATACGGGGCGCCTATGAGTGCTTGTTAAGTCCCTATAAACTACAAGTGATAGATATTTTGCCACTTGTAGCTTTTGCTTTTTTCCCCAACTTTTTAACAGTATGTAACCCCTGCTTGCCTGTCTAGTGAAAAGCAATGCTGCTCACCTGTAGCAGCTGTTTTCTATAGATTGATAAGGCACACAACAGCCTTATCAATGGTGATGTCATTCAATTGCACCGGGACAGTAAGAGAAGAGTTTGAGGGGGCACTGTGCCAGAGGTACTGCTGCCACAGAAGGGAATGCTGTGTTGGACAGAGCTGCCAATTGTAAGTATTATGGAGGTAGGGTACACTGGCATAGCCATGGGTGGGCCTGGGTGGGCACACCCAAGCCCTGCCAGCTGAAGATCTCCCCCAAGACTCCTGTGCATAGTTTAGCTGTCGGCAGCTGCTTCCTGAGTTGCCAACACCAGCACTCTGCGCGTGCTCAATTTTCATGCATACGTAGAGTGCCAGCGGCAGTGGCTCAGGCAGCAGCTGCCGAATGCTGAGCTGAGCACTGGAGTTTCTGGGAGCCTTCAGTGAGATCTTCAGCTGGTGGGGCTTGGGAATCCCCACCAGCTCAGGTACTTATAGTTTCTTTTAAAATTTGAGTGTATGTGGGGGGGGGGGGGGGGGAGGACAGGTGGAGGGGCATAATCAAAAGGGACGCCCAAGTCTTGCTTAGGACGTCCTCGCAAAACGTCCCGGTGGAGGGGCGAGGAAAACCGTATTATCGAAACAAGATGGACGTCCATCTTTCATTTCGATAATACGGTCGGGGATGCCCAAATCTTGACATTTAGGTCGTTCTTAGAGATGGTCATCCCTAGACTTGGTCATTTCTGATTTTCGCCGATAATGGAAACTAAGGACGCCCATCTCAGAAACGACCAAATGCAAGCCCTTTGGTCATGGGAAGAGCCAGCATTCGTAGTGCACTGGTCCCCCTAACATGCCAGGACACCAACCAGGCACCCTAGGGGGCACTGCAGTGGACTTCAGAAATTGCTCCCAGGAACACAGCTCCCTTGCCGTGTGTACTGAGCCCCCCACTACCATAGGGGTGAAGGGGGGCACCTAGATGAGGGTATAGTGGGTTTCTGGTGGGCTTTGGAGGGCTCATATTTACCACCACAAGTGTAACAGGTATGGGGGGGATGGGCCTGGGTCCGCCTGCCTGAAATGCACTGCACCCACTAAAACTGCTCCAGGGACCTGCATACTGCTGTCTTGGACCTGAGTATGACAATTGGGGCTGGCATAGAGGCTGGCACAAAAGAATTTTAAAGATTTTTTTTGAGGGTGGGAGGGGGTTAATGACCCCTGGGGGAGTAAGGGGAGGTGATCTCCGATTCTGTCCAGTGGTCATCCGGTCAGTTGGGCACCTTTTTGTGGCTTGGTCATAAGAAAAACAGGACCAGGTAAAGTCGTCCAAGTGCTTGTCAGGGACGTTTTTTTGTTTTCCATTATGGGTCAAGTCTCGTATTCACTATGCCTCCAACATGCCCCCATGAACTTTGGTTGTCCCCGCGACGGAAAGCAGTTGAGGATGCCCAAAATCGGCTTTCGATTATGCCAATTTGGGCGACCCTGTGAGAAGGACGCCCATCTTCCGATTTGTGTCAAAAGATGGGCGTCCTTCTCTTTCGAAAATAAGCCTGTTAGTGACCACCCATTCCTCTCCCCTTTTTTTTTTTTTAAATAAGTTTTATTGATCACAACCAACAGTGCAATAAAAGACAACATGAACAAAGGTATGGTGTACTCTGAGCTGCACTTGTCAACATTTGTCACATCCCTCGCGCACTCAGTCTGCTCCCCCCTGGAATCTAGCCCCGAGGAGAGACCTCCACGGACAAGGCCGGCCTTACCCCCACTGTCGGGCAGCTTATCTGGCCTTGGCCCCAATGGCCGGCCATCTCGGCTCCGGGAGGGGGCATGGCCGGGGTCCTCCACGACGATGGCCGGCTGTTCCGAGACCCCATCCGAAGGCCGGTTTTCACGACCTCCGGGCTCCCCATCGCCGGCTATGGAGTCCGCGCTCGTGCCGGCGGGAAAGATGGCACCGAGACGCGGAGGCCGGCGTCTTTCCCGCATCTCGAGCGCAGGAACCAAAACTCCGCCCGGGAGGGCTCGGATTGGGAAAAGGGAGCTGAGGCTCCACCTGAGGACCGGTGCTGAACCAATCAGAGTGATTCCTCAAGGGATGTCATCGGAAGGGTCCACCCCTGTCAGCTGTGGCTCAGCTGCTGATGACTGATGGTATTTAAGGAGCAGGTTCCTTGCAGGTCGTTGCTTCGGCTTCTGTTCCCAGAGGTTCCAGCCTGCGTGTGTAGTCTTTTGACTTTGATGCTTGTTCCGCTGACATTCCAGTTTGACCTTCTGCCTGTTCCTGGACTACTCTGTTTGCCGCCTGCCTTGACCTTCTGCTTGTTCCTGGACTACTCTGTTTGCCGCCTGCCTTGACCTTCTGCCTGTTCCTGGACTACTCTGTTTGCTGCCTGCCTTGACCTTCTGCCTGTTCCTGGACCACTCTGCTGCCACCTGCCCTGACCCGCTGCCTGACTGCTGTTGGGGTTTCCGGTCCCTCGGTGCCCAGTCAGTCCGTCAACCCCCCGGTTCCAGAAGCCCCGCTGGCCGCCTGCAGCTGGGGGCTCAACTCCCGGTGAATGGTGGTCGCCGCGGGTGAAGACTAGGGGCTGCTCGGCTGTCCTTGGGGGAACGACTGTCCCCTGCGGGACCTAAGGGCTCACAAGGTCATCAGACAAGACAACATTATAGTCCACGAGGGTAGGATTATCTTAATTGGTATGCTTATTTTGCAAATGTTTATGTTATTTGTTGACAAGTGCAGATCAGAGTACATCCATTTCCCCCTTAGGCCCACCAAAAATCTGCTACGCTACTGTAGGGTTGCAAAGCTGAAGATTCACTTAGGCTATCTAAGACCTTATATCTGCCCTGTGTTTAAGAATGCCATTGCCAATTGAGCCTGTGTTCAAAGTCAGTCTTGACCAATCAATGTGCATTGTCTATTGAGCGGCATATTGTTCTATCTCCTTTCTCTGCCTTCAGTGTGCCTCAAGCCATGAAGTGGATGCCTAGTTAGGTTTTCTGATACATCAAGGAAAAGTAGAGGTAGGATGGAGAACGGATTGGAACCAGTTAACCCCCATCAAAGAGCACCAGTAGAAAAAGAATCTCACCTGAACAGCTAAACTCATGCTTCTGAATCTCTGCCACATTGATGCCACGCAGTTGCTGTGGCCCAGCACATTGTGTGAAGAGTCCAATGGTTGGCCGCTGGCGAAGCCACTGAGAAAGCCAGGATAGGTGACAATCGCAGAACAGATTGTTGGAATGCAAACGGCTGGAAGGCAGAAAATCAGTCAGTGTTTCAAGAGAGCTCCATCCAAAGTATTAAATTCCCAAATCCATTACTCCCTTATCACTTTACTTATTGAATAGATGTGTTCTAGGATCCATGATTTAAATTGTAGGAAGAAATGATTTTACCATACAAATGATTTTTCAGGGGTTGGCTGGAATTGAAGGGAGTCTTAAATATGTTATATCAGAGGGCCCTATCATGAAAAAAACACAGGAAAAGCCTCATGGCTATTTGAAAAGAAGGCATAAACATTGTTTAAAGTCATGTGTTTATTGCTGAAAATCTCATGACTGCAATGGGGCAGAGAACATATTTCAAAACACAGCAAATTCATATCGATTTGGTGAACACTCAAAAATAACTCAGTAGGCAGAATTAGGGACTACAAATCCCACAGTGATGTGAGTTCAAAATCAGGCCTGGACAAAAAAGTTCCCTCCTGGAACTGGATCAGTTGGCATTTCTGAAAAGGAACAACACAAAGAAACTCCATTTCTATAAAATTACATAATATGCTCATTCATTCTACTACAGGTGACAGTAGGTAAACCTGAGTTACTCACAAAGTGCGGAGCTTGGGCATGTGGTTGAAGCTCGAGACGGGAACCGTGGTGATATTATTGTTGTTGAGAGTTCTACAAGAGAGAATATCATTACATTTTTGTGAGGCAACAGGTTCAATATGAATTATGAGAGTGAATGGGTTAGACAGATATTATTCCCTCTGCTTACGACTCTAATCGTACAATGAGCTGAAAATCGAAACTATATCTTCCAATTATTCTTGGAAGTCTTCCAGTTTACTAGCTAGCTTTTGTTTTCAGGGCAGGCTTATTCAGCCCAGGATTTACACCTTTGCATGCAGAAACGTGTAGATGTGATGTCCTCCAGAAAAGCATGATTACACAAATCCATGCATACAATAAGATACAATGGAAATGTATAATTTTGACTTAAAACAATGGAATAGATTGTGGAATCAAATTATACTTACAGCACCTCAAGGCCTCTAAGAGCACGAAAGGCTCCATCTTCAATACAGCTGATCTGATTCTTGTCCAGTTGTCTATTATATAAAGGAGAACAGAAAGTACAAGTGGCTGGTAAAAAAAAATCAAATATATTTTCTTATTTCAATAAACTCTATACAAACAGCCAAAGAATATACAGGGTGAGGCAAAAAAAAAAAAAAGTAACCCCCTAGATAGAGGTTAATTTCAATGTGAAATTTTACAGCTTTATTTATTGTTAATATCTATGTTTATGTGCCAAGTGGAATGAGGTTATCTTTAGTGGAGGAGTAGCCTAGTGGTTAGTGCAGCAGACTTTGATCCTGGGAAACTGGATTTAATTTCCACTGCAGCACCTTGTGACTGTGGGCAAGTCACTTAACCTTCCATTGCCTCAGGTACAAAATAAGTACCTGAATATATGTAAACCACTTTGAATGTAGTTGCAAAATACCTCAGAATGGCAGTATATCAAGTCCCATTTCCCTTCCCTTTAAACACAGTAAAGTTACAGACTTTATAGCATGACCACCCAATGATTTTTGCATGTTCAAAAATGTTTGCACTATAAAACTACCATTATTTAAAGAAAAAAAAAAAACCAAGGGGTACCAGCTTACTGTTAGTGTCATGGTGATGTAGATTTTTGCAAATGATAATTAGAATTTGAATAATTTGTACTTGAGAATATGATGATTTACAGGTAATTTATTTAAAAGCATTTCGGATTGGAACAGCAATCATGGGCAAGGTGTTGGCAGAGGATAACATGAGAATCCAGACACTGCATGAACAAGGTAGAGATGGAGAGAGAAGATCTGGAAAAACAAGAGAGTGCGATGAATGAAGAACAGGCTAAGAAGTCAACTGACAAGGAAGAAGAAACACAGCTGGATGATCCAGAGGAGAAGAAATTAACGGATGAGCTGCTAGCCTATTTAAAAAGGGATGAAGTCCGAGGAGAAGCTTCGACAACCCGGACCTCTTCCCCTCGTCAGGCGTCGATTGAAAGGTACACCTCGCGAATTTCCACCCAGGACGCCGTGAGGGGTCTGGCTGTCCTCAAGGCAGGGGAAAACCTTGAGGACTTGGACCTGGATGTTACTCTTTCACCTCCGGCGCTTCACCCGCCGCTCCCTCCCGACAGCCGCCAGAACCAGAGAGGATTACCCGAAACCGGAGTGTTTGCTGGGACTACCTCGATCGAAGGTACTGGAAAGGTGGTATGTGCAGGTGAGCTGGAGCCTTTGAGTTCCGGCGTTGAATTGAAGCTATTGAAAGCAGCTTCGGGAACGGTGTCGTTGGAGAGCATTTGGATTGTTCTCCAACAGTTGGCAGCTACCGTAGAGAAATCCACAAAGGAAATTTCTACACTTGTGAGTACCATGAACACTTTTTCTGAATCTCTGGCGAATATTAGAACAGATTTCTCCACACAAACTAAGGAGATTAAACAAGATGTTAAAAAACTACAAGATTTATCCTCAGAAATGATTAAAGATAAACTTATAATTAAAAGAAGGATTGAACAAATTGAAAACCATAATCGGAGACTTAATCTGCGTATCTTAAATTTCCCAAGAGAGATAGGAATATCACCACTGGAAGTCTTTAAAAAATACTTGATTGAAGTTTTGAGATATTCCCCGGATACTTTACCTCCGGTGAATAAAGTTTATTACATTCAAAACAAAAATTCCTCAGGAAAAGAAATCTTGGAAGGAAATTTGAATATATCTGAACTGTTGGAAGTTTCTTTATCCGAACAGTCTGAAAGAATGACATTATTTGTTCAACTAGTTTTTCAACAAGATATTGAAGCGTTAAAAAAATATACTTTTGAAAAATGAATGAATTGTTTTATGGTAAAACTGTAAGAATATATCAAGATGTGACAAAGCAGACACAAGAACTTAGGAAATTGTTTCTGAGTATGAGAAAGGAAACTTTAGCTATAGGTGCTTCGTACTATCTGAATTACCCTAGTAAGTGTGTTTTGAAATATCAAGGAATAAAATACATATTTTTTCAGCCAGAGCAATTAAGAGTGTTTCTGGATTCAAGGAAACTATCTGCGGAAGCTAACAACTGATTAGAAGTATTTGTAATAGGTGAGAAAATGCGTGTTAAGCTTTTTCCTTAAACTATACCTGTTTTGATTCCCCATTTCTGTTTCATGCCCCCCTTTATCTGCTTATTTGTGATTTAAAGAAGACATACAATATATGATTATAAAAGTTTTCTTTGGATATTTTATCCTAATGTTTACTTTGGGTCTGTTTTTTCTGTATCAAGTTTTTCTTGTGAAAAAAATTTTGAAATTATAAATAAAGAATTAAAAAAAAAAAAATAAAAAGGGATGAATATGCTGGGTCCCAGGAGAAGGAAACTTAACCAAGTATAATTTAATGTCTACAGTAAAGCATACAATATCTACAGTAAGATGAATAATGCCATAACCTGTATAAAGGGACAATCTATTGCTATCATAGAAATTAATCAAATACAATACTATGCAGCAAAAATTATTACCAAGAGAATTTTAGCAACAAGGACACAGGACTAGAGTTAAAAGAGAAAGACAGCAATTCCTTCTCGGAAAAAAACAAAAAACAAAACACATTGAAGGAAAAATAGCATCATTATGAACAGAAGTGTCTTTGACAGATACGTATTTCAAAGGAACAAGATCACCAAAGGTAATGAGGAATGTCCAAAATAATAAACTGAAACATACTGCATTATCAGAGGAAAACCTTAAATTCATTTGGTCCAACAGTAAAGTGAAAGTAACAGCTAAAGCGGAAAAAACCCCCCAAATTGTGGAGATATGAAGAAAACAGAAAAGTGAGTAAACTATTCAGAGAGAACCTAGAACTGTTCTACTGGGAATTAGAGAACAGATTTGGACAAGGTTTAATGAGAATATTACATCTTAATTCAAAATTATAATCATGGTTCTACCACTGTACCAATTCTAATGATTAAAAAGTAACAACAGGGTTTGCATTCAATATGGCACAAGTGTGTTTTTTCTTTTATATGGAGGAAAAAGCCTCGAGAAAACTCCTCTTGTATACAAACTGATACTTTAGTCGGAGTTGGACTTCCTCATCATCAGCTAAAAAAAACTCCAGATGTTAAATATTAAACAATACGTTTTTAAACTTAGCTTTAATGTCCTTCGATATTCTTGGTCTTCACATCTTACTGTGGACGTTGACTGCGAAGGTTGGCTGTGATCACAGCCAACGTTCACAGTCAACGTCCACAGTAAGATGTGAAGACCAAGAATATCGAAGGACATTAAAGCTAAGCTTATTGTTTAATATTTAACATCTGGAGGTGTTTTTAGCTGATGATGAGGAAGTCCAACTCTGACTAAAGTATCAGTTTGTATACAAGAGGAGTTTTCTCGAGGCTTTTTCCTCCATATAAAAGGAAAAACACAATTGTGCCATATTGAATGCAAACTCTGTTGTTACTTTTTAATATTACATCTTAAACATTTCTTCCATGGCAAAGCTGCGTCAAATGACCATTATGTTTCAGTAGTGCAATCTAAATCTACATGGGTCCCTCCTGTCCCCATGGACCCGATTCTCAAGGTTTTCAAGCAATTGGTGTTAAAGGATGTATCAAAGTTGAAAGAACAATCGGAGAAAGGATTTGCGAACCATTCTAAGGAGGATTATTATTCAATGAATAAACTTATTATTTTTTTTATTTTTTTATTGGTTTTAGTGAAATGTATATAGTACATAACAATAACCAAAAAAAAAAAGACAACTTATGGAAATACAAATAGAGTAAGTTGTACCAAGGTATTATACAGGTTTAGTTATAATTATATTTTCAAAATATATATTTCCAGGTTTATGGATTTTGGGTAGCATGTAGAATGAGCCCACAGAAACCTGGAAACCCTGGCAGACCAATCATATCAGGTATTGGCACACTCACGGAGGAAATATCTGGATTTATAGAGGGAATTCTGAAACCTCTCGTACACAAAACTAACAGCTTCATACAAGACACCACAGACTTTCTGAATAAATTGAAAAATATCAAGCAATTACCACCAAACACCCTTCTGGTCACGATGGATGTAGAATCACTATACAGCAACATTCCACATGCGGATGGCATAGCTGCATGTGGGAGACTCCTAAAAAGATCCACACTGGACCATCAGTACTCACCAGAAACTGTTACAAAATTAATCAAATTTATTTTAACTCACAACTACTTCCGCTTTAACAATGATATCTATCTACAAATAATGGGCACTGTGATGGGCACCAGGACAACACCCCAATATGCTAACCTTTTTATGGCTGAGCTGGAAGAGACATTTCTGAATACTTACCAGACCAAACCTCTAAAATACTACCGGTACATCAATGACATTTTTATGATTTGGACGGAGGGGGAAGAACCCTGAAACAATTTTACTATTCCTTCAATACATACCATCCTACAATCAGATTCAAAATTGACTACTCCCCAGAAAAAGTCAATTTTTTGGACACCACAGTCTCAATCAGTGATGGCTGTATACAAACATCTATATACAAGAAACCCACAGACAGATGCAGCTACCTCCACAACTCCAGCTTCCACCCTTCACATACAAAAAGATCCATTATTTACAGCCAAGCCACAAGATACCACCGTATCTGCTCGGACCCAGAGGATAGAGACAGACACCTTGAAATCCTGACTGCATCCTTCAAACAGAAAGGCTACAACCCCAAAATAATCTCCAAGAATATTGCCTCCTCCCTCAAAACACCCAGGGAAAATCTGCTACAGTACAAAGAAAAAAAAGCCACAGACAGAATTCCCCTTGTAGTGACATACAACCCAGAGCTGGAGAAACTGAGGAAAATCATAAGAGACCTACAGCCCCTACTCCAGGAAGATGAATTACTGAAAGAGATATTCCCATCCCCACCAGTTCTGGCCTTCTGACAGCCACCAAACTTAAAATACAAGCTAATCAGAAGTAAACTCCCAACACAGACTGAAAAAGAAAAGGGCAGGTTTCCCTGTAACATATCCAGCTGCAAGCTATGCCAAAACATTTCACAGGACCCCACAGTCATTCACAAGGGAAAAATATTCAACATAAATGAATCTTTTACATGCTCATCTTCCAATGTGGTATATATCATTCAGTGTAAAAAATGTAACGAAGGATGCTATATTGGAGAAACAGGCCAGATGCTTAAGACAAGATTCAATCTGCACAGACATCACATGAAAATAGCCAGTGCCAGTCAGGCCCCCACCCCTGTGGGCCAACACTTTACAAGACCAGAACACTGCACCAGTGATTTCACAGTAAGCATCCTGAAAGGTAACTTTAAAACAATACAGGAACGTAAGACCTTTGAAGTCAGAATGATTGAATATTTTGACACCCAACAGACAGGACTTAATAAGGATCTGGGTTTTCTAGCACATTATAAACCATAAAGTTGTATTTCTCTGTTTATTTCTCTGTTTATCACCCTCCTCTCACCTACCAACACCCATCCTGTTAGAATATCAATGAAATGCATACCCCCACCCTCCCACTCTTGTCAGACTGTCAAAGTAATGCTTTGATGTTTCTCTTATATATACTATCTGCTACCACATTTGAATATTTCCGATCTGACGAAGAAGGGCAACCTTCGAAAGCTAATCAAGAAATGTATTAAGTTATGTCCAATAAAAAAGGTATCATCTTATTTTCTTTTCCATGTTTTATTTTGTTTGATTTCTATTGATAACCTTTAAGAGTGGACTAACACGGCTACCACACCTCTCTATTTAATTCTACACTGTAAAATTCAAAATCTTAATTCATAAATGTCAAACAGTCTAACCATAGGCCTGACAAAATAACAAGAGAAACTTTAAAATCCTTCAAGTCTTTTCCAATAGCAACTCGTTCCACATTTTGGGCCCTGCTACATAAAACATAGATAATCTGTTCTCTTCCAGTTATATCATTTGCTGTCCACCTTGGAATTTCATAAGGCCCGCCAGATTGCCATAAGACACATAACATGGCTGCCCAGCATGAAGCCTAGAGGATCTGTGCATGCTCAAGGCCTGCCAGCTCCTGTTCCCTCTGAACTTCCTGTTTCGGAGGGGGTAGAAGATGACAGGCCTTGAGCATGCACACTGCACGCTGTCTCTTATGGCCATTGTAGATTTGCTGCCACAAAAGAGTGAGAAGGATAATTAAAACAGCTCATGGGTGAGGGGGAAGTGGATGGAAGGTAGGAAAGAGATGCTGGATACTGGAGAGGGGGAGGAAGGGAGATAGCGAAGAAGAGAAATACAAGAGACAATGGTGGGGGGGGGGGGGGGAGGAGAGAGGTGCTAGAAACTATGGGGAGAGGGAAGGGAGAAATGGAGAAGAGAAAAAAATGTGATTCCATATTCAACCACCATTGGTCAGCATTTTGTGGGTAGTGATTTATATGGCGCATTTGTTAATTTTATGTTAATTTGGTTTATTTCATGTGGCTCACTAGGGATAGTACTGACATTCATGCGACCCTCTGGGTAAACAAGTTGCCCCATCCCTGAATTATAGTATGTTATAACTTATATGTCTACTTGTATACGCCACTCATGCATCATCCAACCTTTAACCATGCTTATGCCCACCAGCAAAATACATGCCATCAAATCATAGTGTGTACTTTCTCTATAAGTGGTCGCTTACACATAACAAAATGACTAATATACCACTATTTATGCACCTTCTTAACACCTACAACTAGATGTCTCCTTACAGAATTACCCCCTTTATGGATAGTGTCACTGAATACCTTTACAAACCACCTCGGCACTGTCCAGATACTGCTGACATGGAATGGCGAATTGATGAATTATCCAGATAATTTAGGATTACGAAGACAGTGTGGTAAAACAGGGGCAAACTAGTGAGCAAAAGTGTAAAAAAATGTCCTCAACCTTGAGAAAGATTTCTTTTGTTAACAGTTGAGGGAAACTTTACAAAACTGTCCATTTGGGCCTGTTTGGTAGGCTTCCTATCATTTCAGAAATCAATGTGGAAAACACACACATGGAGCCATTTTAAATTAGAAATATCTGCATGCATCTCATATTCATTATTATTTTCATTTGTATCTTTTCCCATTGTTTAGCTGCACATCACTGCTCACGGCATCAGCCATTAACATGTGCTAAGCCTACCGTGAGACAATATCAGCTTCTATTAAACACTTTTTCCCCTCTAATTCAATTTAATATAAGCAATTTATGTAGATAATTTATTTTATAGAAGTTAATCACCATGATTTATTGTGTAAGGCCCCACTGGGAACCTCACTAAAGAGTGTGGTTTTGAGAAAGAACAGGCTATACAGCAAAGGAATGGAGGAGTAACCTAATGGTTAGAGCAGTGGGCTGAGAACCAGGGAAGCCCAGTTCAAATCCCACTGTAGCAACTTGTGACCTTGGGCAAGTCACATGAAGGGGCATAATCGAACAGAAACGTCTATCTCCATGGGCGTTTATCTCCGAGAACGGGTCCGTGATGGGGCAGACCGAACCATATTTTTGAAAAACATGGACGTTTATCTTTTTTTGAGCTGGGCGTTTTTGTTTTTCAGCGATAATGGAAAATGAAAGCGCCCAGCTCAAAAACGAATAACTCCAAGACATTTATTCGTGGGAGGGGCCAGGATTCGTAGTGCACTGGTCCCCCTCACATGCCAGGACACCAACCGGGCACCCTAGCGGGGCACTTTTACAAAAACAAAAAAAAAAGGTAAAACAGCTCCCAGGTGCATAGCACCCTTCCCTTGTGTGTTGAGCCCCCCAAATCCCCCTCAAAACCCACTGCCCACAAGTCTACACCATTACTATAGCCCTAAGGGGTGAAGGGGGGCACCTACATGTGAGTACAGTGGGTTTGGGGGGCGGTTTGGAGGGCTCCCATTTACCAGCACAAGTGTAACAGGTGGGGGGGGATGGGCCTGGGTCCACCTGCCTGAAGTCCACTGCATCCCCTAATAACTGCTCCAGTGACCTGCATACTGCTGCCAGGGAGGTGGGTATGACATTTGAGGGTGAAAATAAACAGTTGTGAAACGGCATATTTTGTGGTGGGAGGGGGTTTGTGACCACTGGGGGAGTCAGGGGAGGTCATTCCCGATTCCCTCCAGTGGTCATCTGGTCATTTAGGGCACTTTTTGGGGCCTTATTCGTGGAAAAACAGGGTCCAGGAAAAGTGCCCTAAATTCTCGCTAAAAATGCATATTTTTTTTCCATTATTGGCGAAAGGCGCCCATCTCTGATCGGCAGATAACCACGCCCCAGTTCCGCCTTCACCACGCCTTCGACACGCCCCCATCAACTTTGTCCGCATCCGCGACGGAGTGCAGTTGAAAACGTCCAAATTCGGCTTTCGATTATACCGCTTTATTCGTTTTTGTGAGATAAACGTCTATCTCCCGATTTGGGTCACAATATAGGCGTTTTTCTATTTCGATTATAAGCAGGATAGTGGGCCCTTTTATTAAGCTACGTTAGACACAAACGTGCATCTAAAGCAACAAAAAATGACTACTATGGGAGGTTCTACAGCATCACGCAGTAGCTTTAAAACGTGTGCATGCTAATTTTTTTGTATTTTCTTGAGGGGTATGTCAGGGGCAGAGACTGGATATTCCTGTACTAACCAGTTAGCATGCATTAATGTAGATGTTCTAACTCAATGCAAGGCCTGGGGCCAATGGCGGACCCTATTGTCTTTCTGGGGTTTTTTTTCCTGCTACTCTGCCTCTCTACCCAGGTTCAGGACAGAAAGGGGAAAGTGGTTGGGGGGGGGGGGGGAGCTGAATGATTGAAGGCCAAGACCTTTCTCAATAGACAAAAGACAATGCATTTGGAAATGCTCACAACCTTGACGATACCCCACAATGAAGTTTAAAGGTGGGCTGGTAGGGATGGCTGTCATTGACACATACTGGTCAGCAGAGTTGTGGCCCTGCATGGGAAGATATTTGGTGACTCTCCTTCAGCTCATTAGAATCCAAAGTGACCCCAGCTTAAAAATTTATGAAGACCACTGCTCTAACTGGTTAGCACACAGATAACTCAAGAGACCTTACCGCATGCAAAATAGGAGGAAGTACATGCTCCTGCGGTAATGTTTAAAAATGTTCATGCAGCAATGGCAATATTAGTGCATGGCCATTAATGGGAAAAAAATAGAAAATGGGGATTTTACAGCCATGGTAAAAATGGCCTTCCAGTGCAGGAAAGACCTGCGTAAGGACACGCTAAGGCCTATTTATACTGAAGCTTAGTATAAAGACCCTTTAGATTGTGAGCTCTCCAGTAATAGAGAAATAGCTAGTGTACCCGAATGTAACTCACCATAAGCTACAACTAAAAAAAGCACGAGCCAAATCCAAATTAATAATCTTTGCCACAGCACCACCCTGGCAGGCTACTGTAATGGTCTATTCCTGCTTCCATTTTATGTTGATATTTTAGTGAGTGATACCTACCTCCCATGTTTACTAAACCATGCTAGCGGCTGCCAGGCGCTAATGCTGACACAGCCCATTCACTTTGAATAGGCTGTGTTGGCAGTGCCGTGCGGCTTAGTAAACGGGGGGGGGGGGGGGGGGGGGGGGGGGGGGGGGCTAGTGTTTGAGTGGATTTGAGAAAGTGGGGTGTTTTTATGTCTCCTCTTGCTTTAGAACTGCAGGCCAATTCCTTTAGAGACTGGTCTTTTGTATTTGGTGAGAGATTCGCTTCATTGCAACACACACACTTTGGAAGTAAAGAGTTTTTGCTCTGAATTTATTGTGCTCCTTTTTGATGTCAACATGATAGAAAGTTTCCTCTACATGGGGAGGAGAGAAAAGGGAAAGAGCCACTAATACAGTGCTTGCCCAGAGAAGGCAGAAAATAGAAACAGAGGTAAGGACTGTAAGACTCTGCCCAGTTTCATTTCTGGTGTATATCTGTAGACCTTGGTTGATCTCTGGCTTTCCTTCAGTTCTTTACATCTAGGAGACTTGTGCTTCTCCTATGCTTTTTTGAACTCCATTACAAGAAGAAGGTGCCCACAAGAGAAGTGGAGTGGAGCAGAATGGAAAGTAAAGGTCAAACAATGGAGCTAAGGTAGAGAGGGGAATCTTTTCCAGTCTGCCTAGGGGCAATCTTAAACAAGTTATGCACGTGTGAGTCCTGGCCATGCTCCAGCCACACTCCCTCTATGTGTACGCCTACCTGAGCAGAGAGATCATGGACCACAAGTTCACTAATTTACAGTTTATTTTCTATGACAGATGGTACTGTTACCTCTCGCCTGGACTACTGCAACCTACTCCTCACTGGCCTCCCACTTAGCCATCTATCCCCCCTTCAATCCGTTCAGAACTCTGCTGCACGTCTTATCTTCCGTCAGGACCGATATGCCCATATCACCCCTCTTCTCAAGTCACTTCACTGTCTTCCGATCAGGTACCGCATACAGTTCAAGCTTCTCCTACTTACCTACAAATGCATTCGATCTGCAGCCCCTCACTACCTCTGTACCCTCAACTCCCCTTACGTTCCTATCCGCAACCTCCGCTCACAGGTCAAATCCCTCCTCTCAGTACCCTTCTCCACCATCGCCAACTCCAGGCTCCGCCCTTTCTGCCTCGCCTCGCCTCACCCAATGCTTGAAATAAACTCCCTGAGCCCATACGTCAAGCCCCCTCCCTGCCCATCTTCAAATCCCTACTCAAAGCCCACCTCTTCGATGTCGCCTTCGGCACATAACCATTACACATCCATTGAGGAAATCTAGACTACCCCAACTTGACATTTCGTCCTTTAGTTTGTAAGCTCCTTTGAGCAGGGACTGTCCTTCTTTGTTTAAACTGTACAGCGCTGCATAACCCTAGTAGCGCTATAGAAATGTTAAGTAGTAGTAGTAGTAGTATGACAGATGGTAGAAGAGAGAACAGTACAAAATGCCACATTATCCTTTACCCATAAAATTATTATAGTTCAATAACGTTTTAGGATAGGACACCATTATGGAGTCCAGACTGGCTACTGAGTGGAGGATCCCCCCTCTCGCCAACTATTTTCAACCTAATGATGATCCCAGACCTGACCTCCAAGGAGGACCTGGCGCTGGAGTCTGTCTCTCTCTTGCTCCTGTCGGGACTCGGGTGATTGCATTAATGTGATAACCCGGTCTGGGCACACTGGAGCGGGAGAAAGATAGACCCTGGCACTGGGTCCCTCCTTAGAGGCCAGGGAGGAGCAGACACAATGATGCAGGAAGGTAGGGGACGGGGGGCCAGTGGCAGTCTAAGCACGTAAGTGGGTGAAGGGTGGCGGCGGCAGCTGCATGCCAAGTGGGGGCGGAAGCTGCATCCCGAGTGGGGGGTGGCACTGGCTGCAGCAGCCCAGTCCTGGACCTGGCTTTGTCTCTCGGTGGCCCTGCTGTGATGCTACTAATGATACTTTCCACAATAAACAGCCAACGGTGGGCAGTGCTATTAATGTCCACGCCTGCGTTGAACTCAGATATTCAATTCCGGGCCATATCTGATTGCTGGCATTAAATATCTGTTTAATCCGGCTAGTGCATGCCTGGTTAACTCGATATTCAGAGCTCACTGGCTACTCGTTAGTGCATCAAGGGTCAACCTGATTACTTGGTATTTTGCAAAAGACTAACTTTCCTCTTTGAGAGGCTTCTACCCCAGTGGCATAGATATGAGGGGGCCATGGGGGCCTGGGCCCCCCAAATTGGCTCTGGGTCCCCCGGTTTGGCTGGCGGGGGTCCCAGACCTCAACCCGCACCAGCTGAAGCGTTTATCTGTCCCGAGCTGGTCTCACACTTGCCTCCTCTCCTGTTTCCAGTCGCGCCGTGCATGCTCTCATTTTAATGAAACTCAGCATGCTCGCTCATGCTCAGTTTCATTAAAACGAGCGTGCAGTGCACAGCGTGCTGAAAACAGGAGAGGAAGCAAGTGCAAGAGACCAGCGCGGGACAGATAAACGCTTCAGCTGGCGGGGGTTGGGGACCCCTACTAGCAAAGGTAGTTTGCGACGGCGGCGGGGGGGGGGGGGGGGGGGGTCGGTGGCGGCAGTGGGTCGGAAGCGGTGGGGGAGATGGGCCAAAATGTGCTCCCCCCTACTTTGGGTTCTGGACCCCCCCCCCCCCCCTGCCAAGGTCTGGCTACGCCCCTGTCCTACCCATTGGCCATCAACGGTTTATTATTTAGTTCTTATTTGTATCTTATTTGTGCTACTCAGCTTTTACTTGATATTTTGTTTATGGTATTGTAAACCTTGCTGTTGTTTTATTTATTGTAAGGCACATTGAATTAGAGTATCTTCGGGATAACGAGGGGTATAAATGTCAAAAAAAAAAAAAAAGATAAGACTGCTATTTATGTGGTCTTATTTATGCGCTAACACTGGCCAGTTAGCTCTGAAAATCAGGAGCTAACTGCACTTCACCCCTGAAACACACCTGGAACACCCTCGACATAGCCAGCTTGCATTTTGGTACTAACCAGTCATTTTCAGTGATGATAACCAGAAGTGCTGGTGAAAACGACCAGTTAACCAGTCAGCAGCCGTTACTGGCTGGTTAACTCGCTTTGAATATCAACAAGACTGAGTATTTGTACTTTTAAGATCAGACGTTTACAACTGGTTTACAATAATAACATGTGGCTATTTTCTCACCGTGTTTTTTCTTATTACTGGCTTTATTCCGTGGCAAAACGAGGAAAAGGGGCCCCGATATTCAGCCGGCGGCAGGCAGCGCTTTTTGATGTCTTCCACCAGTTTTAAACCCGGATATTCAATGCTGGGCTGTTTCTGCTTAAAAGTTAACTGGTTATGCCGATATTCAGCACTAACTGGTTAACTTTTTAGTGGTTAAAGATAGGACAGGTATTTATGCGTGAGGCGCAAACCAGAAATATTCAGTGGAGATTACTGTTATCGCCCGCTGAATATTAGCAGTTAGGCACTGATATTGTATTTAACCAGCCAGCAGCTATATCTGACCAGTTAGATGGCTTTGAATGTTGGGGGGAGTACTTTTTGAATAAGGCTCGTTGTGTTGAATTCATAAAGTCTCTTCATTTTGCAACCACCAATCGTACTGCTGTACTTCTGAACAAAATTCAGGAATACAAAGCAAAAATGAAAGCTAATCTATATTGTGAAACAGTTTGAACATCAAGATAAAATTAATATTTTTCGTGACCCATCTTAATGCTTTTGTGATGTCATGTGAACAGCATTTCTAAAATGCTGATGTTTTGCCAAGACTGATTGGTAAATTCTGTCCATTCTGTGTTTAGAATTTTACAAACAGGGAGAGAAAAGACAAGACAAGACAGAAAGAGGAGGAGGGCAATGAAAAGCTGTAGGTAGATGTGGTTTAAAAAAAAAAAAGGAAGATTGAATATTTTATTACATTTGTACCCTGTGCTTTCCCACTCATGGCAGACTCAATGTGGTGGACAATGGAGGATTAAGTGACTTGCCCAAAGTCACAAGGAGCTGCCCGTGCCGGGAATTGAACTCAGCTCCTCAGAACCAAAGTCCACCACCCCTAACCACTAGGCCACTTATACCCTCACTAAGAATGAATGAAGTCTGAGTAGATTGAGAGATGGAAAAATAAATGAAGGGAAGCTGTAGGGAAAAGATCAAAGACAGAGATGGATATAAGAGAAGACATGAAGAAGGCAGGAAGGGAGAGAAGAAGTAGGGGATGGACTGGAGATCTTGTCAAGGAAGTTAAGAAAAGCTAGAGGAAAGCAGAGACTGGGACAAACATGACTGGAAAAAAACAAAACAACCAGACAACAAATGTAGGAAGAAGAATTTGATTCTTAATTCAGTGATGGAAAATGTCAGTTTTACAGTCAATTTAATTTACACTGCTTTTTTTTTTATAATTTGAAGAGTGCAGGGTGATGTTTCTCTTCCTATTTCTCTAGGGTTGCACTGCCTGCAGAGTGTGGCTTCTTGGGCTTTAAGCTTAATTTTTGTCTATGTATCCATAGTTTAAGTTTATGATCACTTAGTTTGTACCTGGCAATGATCTGTTTGTGTTCAGTGTTTGTGACTGAGGCCAAGTAGTTTGTTTGCATGGAGTTTCTGTTTAAGCCTCTGTAATAATTCAGCTAGTTCAGTTTTCCAATAGGTGTATTGATGTTCTAGGTCTGATTGCAATATTTATTGTGTTGCATTATCCTAGGCAGGTTCCTTGTTGTGTTACTTCTGTAAGTTAGTGGTGTTATGGTAAAGTAGATTAGCTCTATAGGTCCTGAGTGATTTTTGTAGGCTTTGTATTATAGGTACAGTACTTCACAATATGATTGGTACAGGAAAGGATTATTATTACTTATTGCATTTGTATCCCACATTTTCCCACCTATTTGCAGGCTCAATGTGGCTTACAGAAACCTGTTATGGCAATTGGTGTTGCAAAGATGTCAATACTTTTTAATCAATCAGTTATAGTAGAAGAGAGTAGAATAAGGTAGGAATGGTGGTGTGTGGTATATGGTTAAGGGGTCTTATGGTAGGCTTTGTTGAAGAGATAGGTTTTCAAGGATTTGCGAAAGTTAGTTAGGTCGTTAATAATCCTTACTTGTTTTGGCAGTGCATTCCACAATTGTGTGCCCATGTATGAAAAGCTGGAAGCATGTGTTAGTTTGTATTTTAGTCCTTTGCAGTTGGGGAAGTGTAGATTAAGAAAGGTGCGGGCAGATCTTTTAGCATTTCTAGGTGGGAGGTCCACAAGATCTAGCATATATGATGGGGCGTCTCCATAAATAATTTTATGAACAGTCGTGCAGATCCTGAATGCAATAAGTTCCTTAAGTGGATCTATGTTTTCATTGGTATTACACCAAAATCAACTTTTTTTTGTATGGCATATTCCTGGGGAAATGCCATTTTTCTGCTTTACATCAATTCTTAGAGAAGGATCTATAGGGATTTCTGTGGATACAAAATATATGTTTAAATTAACAGCTTGCTAGTCCAGTGTGCAGTGTTAGGGGTTGGTATTTTTATATTAGATTTCTTAGGCTACATATTTAAACTACTTCAAAAGTATGTACCTGTTTTATTAATATAGGGCAGTAGCATAGCTACGTGGGGCCACTGGGATCTAGGCCCCCCCCCAAATTTCATGCTCAATTTCACTAAAAGGAGCGTGCAGGACATGAGGGTAAGACAGAGCAAGGCAGGCAATGCAACGGCGCTGGAGACTGGCGCTGGACAACAGCTGGCACGGGTTGAGGACCCCCGCCAGCCAAGGTATTTGCTGCAGAAGTAGGTGGGGAGCGGCAGGGTTGCGGTGAGGTGGCGGGGGGGGGGGGCAGTGGCAGGGCGGCAGACCAAGATGTGCCCCCCACCTAGGGCTCTGGCCCCCTTCCCCCACGAGGTCTGGCTTTGTCCCTAATATAAGGGGTCTTTTACTAAGGTGCGCTAGCGTTTTTAGTGTGCGCTAATGATTAGGATGTGCTAAATGCTAGAGACACCCATATAGTCCTTTGGGCATCTCTCGTGTTTAGCGCATCCTAATCATTAGCATGCACTAAAAACGCTAGTTCGCCTAAGTAAAAGACCCCCTGAGCTTATTAAGGTGTTTAAATTTATTATAAAGAATAGTTGAAGGATATGTATTATTTGTGTAAATTATTTTGCAGGATACTGTGATGTGTGTTGAGATGTTGATCAGACTCAACACTACTATAATGACAAAGTTTAACTTATGGGATAATGCAAATTTATTTTACAATGTCAGTGTTTCCAAAAGGTTCCTTTTACAAAGCCGTGGTAGTGATTCCCACGAGGCAAATGCGACAAAGCTCATAGGAATTAAATGGGCTTTGTCGCATTTGCCACGCTGGGAATCACTACAGTGGTTTTGTAAAAGGATCCCAAATGTTCCATAAGTATGTATGGGGTTTATGTTTGATGCAGGATAGACTGTTTACTTAAAAATCTGTCATCAAGTACACGCTAAGGCATTATTTAGGAGTATACCAAGCACTACTCACACCTATATTCATAATGCACCCTCATGTTGTCAGCCCCCCCAGAAGGCAAAAGCAGAGACTAATAGACGATTCACCACTGGAGACGTGAGTCCAACAGTCTTTATTATATCAAAGATAACGACCCGACACAGGCCGTGTTTCGACGCTAAAAAAGTGTCTGCATCAGGGGTCAATAAATACACCAAGTAGTGAATGCAAAACGAGGAGTCCTACTTGTATGTGTGTTGTCAACTCGCTAAACACATAGCACTAAACAGAAAATGCTGGACACAAACTATCAGAGCAAAAGTCATAAGTCAGGCCCCACCCCCAAATGTCAAGTCTGGCTATGGCACTGTTTTAAACTAAAGCATCACCATCTAACTTGAGACTACTTCTGCTTCAGGAAGCAGGTGAAAGCCTGGTTCTTCTCATAAGCCTTTAAAACATGTGGTAACTGACTATGCACTCACTGCACACATGGACTAGCTTGCTACACACTCTGTAACTTAAAAAGTTCCTCGTAACTGTACAAAGGTGTTGCCCTGAGTTTAACCACCAATCTATTCATAATTGACTCTGTACCACCCATCTTGTCCCCATCTATATATCTGCACTTGGCCCCTCAGCTACATAGAAAAGCATTAGCATCATATCTATGCTATTTGAATGTTCCGTTGCATTGCTCATTGGGTGTTTCATTGGTATTATGCATAATACCAATGAAACACCCAATGGTGGAGGTTGGATCCATTTTGGGGGGCCCAGGCCCCTGTGGCCCCCCCCCCATGCTACGTCACTGCCTAAAGGTGACATTTACACGTATAACCTAACAGCATGAGCCATAGAGCTGTCAGCACCTATATCCAGGTGCATCAATGCCAGATCACGTGCGTACGTAGCCTTACAGAAGAGGTTCACTACCCACATTATTATGACACCTAAACTGTGGCATCCATTTATACAATTGCCTCCTATATTTCTGACGTGGCCAATAGAACTTTTTAAAAGTGGTTTAATTATATTAGGCTCAGTGCTTCCAACTCCTCCCCCCCCCCCCCCCCCCCAGTTATTTTGTAGCCTCTGGCTTCCCCTGTTCTGTTTAATGATAAAATCTGTCAAGCGTTCTCATATCACCTTCCCAATAAAACAGGACAGTAATCTTTATGCACAAGTTACTCACAGGTTTTTGAGGTCAGTGGCACCCCGGAAAGCTTTTCTTGGGATTGCCTGGATGAAGTTCTCGCTGAGGTCCCTGCATAAATACAAAATGTTAAAAAGAGCGCTTAATAAAAACAACCATGAAGCAAAAGTGCTAAATAAGTAAATACATAAGTAAATAAATAATTCAACTCTTTCACTTCCCGTGGAGCTTGCGATACAATTTACTGGGCTAAAAAATAAATTATTTAAATTATGTTGCGTAAGAGCTTTTAAGACCATAGGGAAACCCTTTGTCTGACACGACTTCGGAAGAAGAGAGGGGGGTAGCTGAAGCAGAGACCTGCTTAGCCTCGAAGGCGAATGTGCAACATCCACTTTGGAAAATTCTTATACCGGTCCAGTAATACTCTGCTTCTCAATCCTCTCCCACTCAGCTCTTTAGGAATTATCACAGTGAATATGCATGGCACACATATGCTGGAGATCTATTCATTATGGTAATCCTGGAAACCCAACTGGCGGGGTGTTCCACCAGGAGAGGGTTGAAAACCACAGTGCAATAATACGTAGAGAACACAACCTACAAAGAATTAAGTTGCCTCCAGGACAAGTATGGCTGCTAAACTCACTTCTGTTGAAGCTAGAGCACTAGCAAAACAGCAAAAAGTAGAGGCTGAAAACGTGCAAACCAATAGGGAGATAATATAAAAACCAAGTTTATTCAGAATATTCATATCAAGGACCTGACACGTTCCGTGTTTCGGCGCCAAAGCGCCTGCCTCAGGGGTCACAAACTTGGCTGGTCTTTTGTTCTCTCTGAAAGTTGTTTGTGACCCCTGAGGCAGGCGCTTTGGTGCCGAAACACGGACCGTGTCGGGTCCTTGATATGAATATTCTGAATAAACTGTTTTTTGATATTATCTCCCTATTGGTTTGCGCATTTGTCAGCCTCTGCTTTTGCTGTTTTGCTTTGACTCTCCGTGGAGGCTCCTCCTTTCTTCTTGGAAGCTAGAGCACTGAAATTTCTGGTCTTTCTGTTCCTTGAATGCACTCTTTCAAATATCTAGCATTTTCAATCAAAATGATTAGACCTGCCCAGGATGAACTGTGCTATAAAGCTGTCTCAGTAGCATTGATGCAGTATACATTCCTTCAGCACACCACTTTACCAATGTCTGGACACTCTTAGTGCAGTGTTAGTTCAGACTGTCATAAATATTGGAAATGGGGGGCAGTAAATCAGGCCACAAACTGATGAGATCCTCTGCCACGCACAGACTCCAGTTTACTCTGTGTGTGGCCAATCACGGTGGAGTAAATATGTCATGGAGAGTAAATCATGGTATTGTACTGGAAAAGCTCACAGGCATTATTTCTGCTACGTGTAGAAGGACAGCACTCTCTAGTGACAGGCTGGATCCATCCTGAACATTTCACTTTAGCTCTCAGGATATGCCGTCAGTGAAATGCAAAGTAGATTTCAATCTCGACTGAAAGCACACACTTAAAATGCCTCCAATGCTCTTGACAGGTATTTGAAAAAAAAAAAAAATCTGCTGTTTTCTAAGTCATCATGGGATCTTTAAAAAATGATAGAGGACATAACCTCTACATGCTGTTATGCAATGCCTTAGGAGGCTAGATGGCTCAGCCTCAGATGAATATGCTGTCTCACTGTGATAAAGTCATCTGGCAGGGAGGCATAGAACCCTCAGAAAACACACCTGAGGGCAGTGTAAGGTCAAAAGGAAAACTTTATTACAATGTACACAGGAAATATACAAGCTTGTTTCCTCATAGGTTCAATACACTTCATTACTCACAACCACAGTTCAGCAACCAAGGGATTCTGAGCCTACCTTGGCAGTCTTCTTTCATACTGGCACTCAACCCTGCAGGGCCACCAAGAGACTGAACCGGGCCCAGGGCAGAGCCATCGTCACCTGGCCCGGGGCAGGGCTGCCCTCCCCCCCCATGATCATCACCGCTGTCGACCCCCCCAATTGTCGTCCACTGCCCCCCCCCCCATCGTCGCTGCTGCGCTCCCCTCCCCCCGGATCGCAATTCAAAATTTCAAATACTTTGACTGGTGGGGTTCCCAAGGCCCCACCAGCAGAAGACATCTTCCTCCAGTGCTGACTCTTCACTCTGCCGATTGCCTACCCCTGCGTCTGCTTTTTTTCTCAGGGCATGCTCAGTTTCTAAACCAAGCATGTGTGCCTGAGAGGAAAAGCAGCCGCTCAGCAAGCAATGGGCAGAAGAGCAGCACTGGAGGAAGACCTGCAGTGTCTGCTCCTCTTGGTCCTCCCCAGCCTCCAAGGGGGACCCGGCACTGGAGTTTTCTCTCTCCTGCTTCTTTCGGGACGTGATCACTCAGGTTCCATCAGGAGCAGGAGGGAGAGAGAGGCCCGGGCCCGGGGAATTTTGCCCCCCCCCCCCTGCCCCCCCTCTCGGTAGCCCTGCAACCCTGGAATTCCTTCACACATAAGCTTCTCACTCGGCATACAAGGTCTGAGCTAGGACCACCCTTCTTCCTTGGAACTCCACCAGGTACTACAGCCTAAGCCAGATCACCTTGTGAGGACCCTTGCCCTCAGGACCTCTTGCCTCCCTGATCCATTCTGCTCCACAGCATTTAAACTCATCCCAGCCTGAGCCGTGTCCCCTTGACTCAGCAGGTTTGTCCCACCTACCCTAAGGTGACTTATTCTTCGCACTCATGCTGCAAGGTGGCTTCATTGCAATATCAGTGAGGAAGTGCTGTTCACTATACCACCTACTCCCTCACAGTCCCTGATTCTATAAAGATGCACGCACACCTTTATGCTTAGAATGCACACGTGCAGGCACGATTTATAAAATAGTAGTAGCTGCATGCATAACCCAGCCATTAATTGATGTTAACAAGCAATACTTGACTATCATTGCTGTTAATTGCTGCTAATTGGCACTAATTAGCAGTTACATGTGTAACTGCGATTAGTCAATATTCTACAAAATGTTCATGCAAAATTCACAGTGCACAACTGCAAGGGGCGTGGACCTGGGAGGGGTATGGGTGGGTTAGGGGCATGCCTAGCACTTATGTGCACGGGTTATAGATACTAGCTAGCAGTTAGGCACACGCATTTACAGCAGCTGTTGAGCCGGCAGAAGTGCTCGCATCTAAAGTTAGGCGTGTAACTATGGGCATATGCTAGTATTCTAAAACAGCAGTTACGCACATAACCGCTGTTATAGCATTTGCATTTAGTGTGCATCATCCTGGTGCCTAACTTTACTACTACTACTTAACATTAGACGACCTTTCCAGAATTACCTCCTGTGGGTGTGCACAGCCAACACATAGTTCAGTTATTCTACATTTTAAATGAAGTTTTTGTAAATTTTGTGTTTAAAAAAAAAACATATTCATGTTTTTTGCACACAAAAAGGGGGTAATTCTCTGAATGGGTGCCGGCATTTAAAGGCCCCTTGCGCACATAAATGTACAGAATACTAGTGCTTCACTTTGAAAGTGTCAGCAGAATGTCTAAGCGCCATTCTACAACAGCATGAGTACGTAACATGATGCCCAAATGCAAGGGAAGTGTACACAGTGCCACCCGGGGCAAGTCACAGCTGCGCCCCCCCCTGAGGTATGTCAGCTCCCCCCTGAGGCACATCACACCCCCCCCCCCCAAGGCATATCACTTCCCCCCCCCGCCAAGGCCCATCACTTCCACCACCATCCTAGCAAAGGGGTGCACGGAGCCAGGGCTTTTTTGAGGGGGTACTTGGGGGTACTGAGTGCCAGCACCTTTTCCATTGTCTGCTAAAATTGGCCCATGGACCCCAAGTTTTAATGAAAGAGGTCAGGCTCTACACACCAATTCTGCCTTGTCATAGATTCTGTGACTGGTTGCAGGGGGCCTGGCTATTGTGGGGTGGATCCCTCAGTGATCACCCCACCCCTGAAGGGTGGCCTAGCATTTGAGTACTGGCACCTTTTTTTGCTAGAAAGAATGCACTATGGAGCAGTCACGCGGCTGTCGGCTCTGCTGGTCTCCTGCCCCAGAATATAACATTGGAGGGGCAGGAAGTAATGTCAGAGGGGCAGGAGACCAGAGGAGCCAACAACCGTGCGACTGCTCTTTGCACCCCCTTGCTGCCTGCTTCCACAATCCCAACTTTGGCAAGTTACTGGGTGTACACATAGGTGAAGCATGGGCAGGATTTCCACTTCTGTGTGTAATCCCCCATTGTAAGGGGGATTGCTAGACTGATGAGAAACCACTCCCTAGAGTTGTTGGGTTGAGGGAAGTGCTTGGAAAGGGAGAGAGAGAAGGCTAGCCCCAAGGGGAAGTGTTTATGGGAAAGCGCTGAGGGAAATGTTTCTGGTGGGGTGGAATTTGGAGTTAATAAAAGTTGTGGGACCCGTGTGGAGAGGGGGTAGGGTTACCATATGTCCGGTTTTACCTGGACATGTCCTCTTTTTGAGGACATGGCCGGGCAACCGGGCGGGTTTTGACAGCCTGCCCGATTGTCAGAATTTCCGGACAAATGGGCAGGCTGGTTAGTGGGTGGGCCTAGTGCTGTCCTATTCTCCACTCCCCTTACCTTACTATACTGCCCTGGTGGTCTAGTGACCTCTTCGGGGCAGGAAAGAGCCCCCTCTTTCCTGCCCGGAGCGCCTGCATACTACTTCTCGCTGATGGTCCCGGCACCGATTCAAAATGGCCGTCAAGAGTTGAAGTCTTGCGAGGCCGCTTCAACTCTCGGTGGCCATTTTGGATCGGCGCCGGGACCGGAGTCAGCAAGGAGCAGTATGCAGGCACTCTGGGCAGAAAAGAGGAGGCTCTTGCCCCGAAGAGGTCACTAGACCACCAGGGCAGTAGAGTAAGGTAAGAGGAGGGGAGGATAGGACACCCTTAGGGGTATGTGACAGAGGGCGGTGTGTGTGTGAAAGGGGGCGAGGTGGGGGCATGGTATGTGTCCTCTTTTTGGCTGGAGCAAATATAGTAACCCTAAGAGGGGGTGTCCTGGATAGGCCCAAGAAGCTAAGGCTTAACTAAGTGGAGGTTTCTGCCAGTAAAAGCATTAACCATGGAGTGGAGGAGTGCTCCAGGTGGGAAGCAAGGGTAACCCAGTCCGGGAGCAAGAGCAGGAAAGAGCCTGTTTGGAGCCAAAAGTAGTAGCCCTGAGTGGTGCTCCTTTAGGAGAGAGAAGGACACACAGGAATATCTGGTCCTAAGAGGAGACAGCTCAAAAGTGCTGCAGGCACAGCCTTGGATTATTCTGCCCACACGGATGGGTATGGGGCTGGAGGAGCAGTAAATACCCTGGAAATTACAAATAGACTATTAAGTTACATCAAAGTCTTGAACTGGCACTTAACCTAATTTTGAGCAAGTTATTTGGTTTGGATATAAACCTAGCTGGAAAGAGCTGTTGTTCACAGATGATACGAAGTTGGATAAACTGCCTGTTGCAGAACTCAAGTAAAGTTCGTGTTTGGATTATAAAACCTGGACTGGAGTATTTCTTTGAGTGAGAGTAAAGTTTGTTTGCGCCTGGACTCACAAAGAAATAGTAAAGAATAAAAGCCTGGCTTAAAACCCTAAGGCCTACTGTATTTTTTTTTTATCTAGCCCCGGCCTGCGCCCATCTCAAGCAGAATTTTAAACTTTTGCTGTGACCCTGGTTTTGGGTGCTGACCCAAAGAGCTAGTTGGTGTCCGGAAGTCTGAGTGGTGAGACCAGGGTTACATGTGCATAATTTACATAATATTATATGTTATACTGAAGATGGCTGCCTAACCGGTTGGGTGGTAGAGAGCTCTGAGCGTTTGGGGAGGAAATTATTCTTCTTTCAAAAATATGCCTCATTCTAAAAGAAAGGGGAAGCTAAGGTTAGTTCCTCAGCCTACCTTGACGTCTTCCCCAGCCCAAGCGTCTCTCGAGCGGTACTTCCCCGGCTTTTCCAGGTCCCAGAGGGAGGAGGATCCCATAGCGGGAGTTCTCGGAGAAGCGTGATCCCCGCTGGGAGAAGAAACCTCCCTTTCACCACCATCTACGCTGACTCGTCCGTGTCCAGCGTCGAAGGCGTCCCTGGAGGGAAACCCCGCCGATCCAGGAAGTGTATCGGAAGGGGCAACCAGCGAGGACCCGGGCATGCAAAAATCGACTCTGAAGCCTGAAGGAACTTGCTTTCCTTCAGTGAAAAACCCGGAGGTGACACTGGAAACAATTGGGGTGATGTTGGACCGGATGAATACTACACTGCAAAAAACTTCAGGTGACGTGGTAAATTTAAATGCCAAGTTTGAAGAGCTAAAAGCAACTGTTGAATCTGTTAAAGAGAACTTAACAAAGCAAGTGTCTAATCTTGGAAAAGAAGTAGAATCATTTAAGGAGTTTAAGGTTATGTTTGTCAAAGATAATACGGATATGAGAAGAAAAATTGAACAATTAGAGAACTATAACAGACGGCTTAATCTCCGCCTGTTAAATTTTCCTAAACTATCGGAGGTAACCCCGATAGATACATTTAGAAGATACCTGAATGAGATTCTCAAAATTCCCCTTGAAGCTATTCCTCCGGTGAACAAAATTTACTTTATTCCTAAACCAAAAGGGGAATTGCGAGGAACGGAAAACATTACTTCTGACTTACAAAATATCTCTGACATACTGGAACAATCTTCAGAAATAATACTTGATAGAGCTACATTGTTAATTTCCCTTGTATTTGAACAGGATTATAATAACATATTAAGACTATATTTTCGCAATGTTAAGGCTCAATTCTGTGGATCTAAGGTCTGGATTTATCCAGACGTGACTAAACAAACACAACAAAAAAGAAAAGCATTTCTTGCTTTGAAGCAGAAGACAATCGATATTGGTGGCTCTTTCTTCCTGGCATATCCATCTAAGTGTGTAGTTAAGTTAGGTCAAAACAAATATACTTTCTTTTCACCGGAACAACTGAAATCGTTTCTAGAAATGAAGCAGTTGAAGTAATATAAATAACCTGGAGTATAAGGCAGCTTTTACTTAATAATATTTGTTTATTTTCTTTGAATACTTCTCTGACTCTATCACTCCCCCCTCACTATTGGGGTCTAAGAAAGGTTAAAGTATTTTCTGTGTTAAAGTATAGTTAATTGGTAACTTTTTTGTCCATTGTAAGATTCTTTTCTTTTTGATGTTTTTCTTCTTTGGTATGAAACTGGTAAAGCATTGGATGAGAACGTTAAAGATGTATATTATTTGCCTATATTTCTAAGCAAGGATTACCTTGTTCATTGTATATAAAAATTATAAATAAATAAAATATAAAACGTGTGGAATGTGTTTGCTGTAAAACCTCTCTCTAGAACTGTATTAAGCCACTTATCTACACAGCTGGTTGGGATAAGAGGAAGACAAGGCTACAAAATGCACCATAAATGTCCAAAAGCACAGTTTTAGAGTAGGAATATAAAAAATATATATATATATATTATATGTTATACTACATTACATTGCAGTACAAATCACATTTATCAACCACCAATACCACATGGTTCACAGCGGCTCACAATAAGAAACATCTGAGCATTCTCAGGAATAAAACAACAATTAAGTATTGTATTCCAAATGGATTCTCACTTAATAAAAATTTCTGGAATAAGAAAGCTTTCAAAAGTTTTATAATCTGATATACATCTTAAAGTCAAAAGGTAAAGCATTCCAGTTGCTCACAGCTAAAAGTATATAAGATGTAGAGAATAGCCTCTTGTACCTAATCTTTTTACTGTTAGGATATTTACTGCAGCATTAAGGAGTGTTTAGTAGAAGCATCATCATTTTTAGCTAAGATGTTGATTAAATTCGACATATATTCGGGGCTTGGCCATGCATGATCAAACATACAGTCGCACAGATCTGAAATATCACCCTGGCCTCTATTGGCAGCCAATGCAATTTTACACAACAGTTGTGCTCGATTGCTGTGGAGAGTGTGAACCCCACTCTGTTTTTCTGTGAGCCAATGCAATTTTGCCACTAGGGGCAGAGTGCTATCAAATCTTGACACCTGACAAATGAGACATGCTGCAGTATTCTGTAATGTTCGCAGCCTTTGCAATAAATACTTATGACAATCAGCATACACCATATTACAATAATCCAGATATGTCAAAATGGACTTGGGGGAAAATCCACTGCTTATTTCTGGGATAAGTAGAATAAAATGTATTGAGCTTTTTGGGGATCTTCCCAGGTATTTGTGACCTGAATTGGCCACTGCTGGAAACAGGATGCTGGGCTTGATGGACCTTTGGTCTGTCCCAGTGTGGCAATACTTATGTACTTATGATTACCTGGAATACTTCAGTCAGGTGCAAAGTTAGAGCATACTCTCCTAAATCTCCATAATGCCCTAAATATTTTAACAGAAATTGCTTTTACTTGAGCTTCAAAAGTAAGATGATTATCAAATATAATGTCCAGTATTTAAGTTCCTTCTCCAACAGATAAGTCATGCATGCCTGATGCATTTATGCCACTGCAGTTATGGCAGGTCTATGGCTGATGTAACTGTGGGCACCTTAGGTAAGGTGCCGATAACAGATTATTTTAGTATTCTATAACAGAATCTTGATGCCATTATAAAAATAGGCTCTCATCACATGGCATCAGAGTGCCTAAATGGAGGCACCCATAAATATGCACATCGCTAGCGTACATGGGGTTACCACCTGACCACCAGGTTAATCCAGTGCTGGTTTCCCTCTCCACTGCCTGCTGGAACTTGCAGCAAGTTTGCCTAACCAAAGCAAGAATACAAGTCCATGCAGGTGGGGGCGGGATGGGGAAGGTAAAAAGGAAGTAAATCCAGAAATAGATCAATCAAATCTGGAGTCAGTAAAACAACCAATGGGGGTAATTCTATAAAGAGCACCCAAATCTGGGCATCAAAATGCAGAGCACCGAGTACAAATTCTATAACAGCATCTGGGTACCGAGATTCTGTTATTGATAAAGCATAAGTCATCATTAGCGCACCACCATTAAGGTGCTATCACTTACGCCATGTAATAGGCAGGAGTAAATGTGAGCTCGTAAACGTTGCATTTTACTATATAACTTATTGTATTCTATAAGTTATGCATGAAAGTGCTGGATCTGCCCATGTTCCTCCCATCGTTCCCTCTAAGCTGAGTGGGAGTCCTCCACCTAAGGTCCTGCCAGTGGGTGGTGCTGTTTTGCTATCACATTTTCAATAGTGAGGGACAGGCATGCTCTGAAGGACTCCAAAGTACCTGACTGTCTCTGGCCATTGAAAACACAACATTGACACACCACTAAGCACTGGCAGCAATGCAGTTGGAGAACTCACGCTCAGCTTAGAGGGAACAGTGGTGCATCCCCCTTGTGAATGCCCACTTGCACTTACAGCTCTATGACCTGTGTCCCCATGTTCTAGAATACTGCTGAACATGCACAACGCACTTACGCAAGTGAATTTAACATGTGTAAGTGCTAATATTCTGTAAACTTAGTATGCAAATGGTGCTTTAATTTAGGCACTATGGGGGCGATATTCAAAGCAATTTAACTGGCCAGAAACAGCTCCTGGCCAGTTACATCACCTGTTCAAAGCTATCCACTATTTTTCAGCGGCACTTAACCAGTTAGTGCTGAACTGAAAACCGGCTCTTTTCCGGGAGAGAAGTCAACACTTGGTCTGTTAAGTGCCAAAAATCAGCACTTAACCGACCAGGTGAACTGCATAATTAGTACCGCATCACACTCCGTCCTATCTTTGGGCCTCTTTTACCAAACTGCATGGCAATCAGTAGCATGGTTTCACAAAAGGGGTCCTTTACGCAATAACCCATAACTGCTGAAGTGCTGAATATCGCATTAGCTGGCTCCAGAAATCCGGAAATTCAATGTCAGTGCCCGGACATGACCCGGCATTGAATTTCTGGGGGCACAGCGCCAGCGATGGTCAGCAAAACGCTGATTCCCACTGGCTGAATATTGGGCCTGAAGATTATAAGAATTAGGGCAGGCTGGTCCATCCAGAACCTGGACTATGAAGTAGTTTTTTTCTGGTCCTCGGAAACTTGGCAATTCTTGAAACTGTGAGACCAACCTAAATTTCCGGCACCGTGCAGCTCAAGATTGCAGAGAGCCAAGTTGCAGTGGGGAAGCAGAAGTCAGGTGAGGGGAAAGAGACTAGGTGAAGATTGGGGGGTACCCGAGAGAGAGACTGGATGATGACTGGGGGTACACAAGAGAATGTGAGAGACTGGGTTAATGTTGGGGGGAGTACATGAGAGAGAGAGGCAGTGAAGGTTAGGAGGGGTGCTTTAGAGAGCAAGACTGGGTGAAGGCTGGGATGGGACAACGCACCATTGTATTTTGCCACTATTTGAGGAAACATGAGGCAAAATACAATAGTGTGTGTTTTGGCCCTCTTACAAAATATAAAATGTGGCCCCCAACAGCAAAAGGTTGGACAAGCCTGAATTAGAGGGTATGTGTGCCAATATATGCCATATTAGAGTGAGAGAGCCTGGACATGCAATGGTTAAGGAGGGGCATGCTGTAAGGAAAACAGAGCCATCACCCTTCTATGAGCTAATGGTGTGTAAAAGTATAGAAGATCAGCAACCAGACTATTGCTTCTCTGTATGAGTGAGCTCAGCCTAATCAGGAGCCAGGTATAATAATAAATAATGGAGAGGAATGAAGCAGCCCTTCTCTCTCCTCCGTAGGGAGCACGGGGCACAGAAAACAGATCTGACAGGCATTTGAGCAATTGAGCCATTACTGAAGAGGAGCATTTTCTGTCACATTAAAAATGGCAAAAATTGTTTTCGGTTAAAACCCAGGCGATCTTTACCCACTCTCATCAAACCTTTCCAGTGCAGGGGATTTCAATCCTTATACTATAGCATCAGAATTTTCCTTTTATTAGACGAGCTTTCTCTGTCCAGTATGCAAGCATGTAGGCTCCCCAAAAGGCTGATTTTGTGCTGAAATGCTCTTGAGTAGATGTAATCATAATCCCTTTACAGGTATCAAAGAATGAAAAAATTACTTTTAACGCATTTTATACCTCTCCTTCTGGGGGTAGGGGAGGCTGTACCAGTACAGCTAGGTGGCCTCTGACCTGCCGGCTACGTTGTTTCAGGCAACAACTTCTAGAGATCTCTTTCAGCCTCTTTCAGTTGAAAGGAAGCTCTGACACAAGGGGGCATAGGGTGAAGGTGAAAGGGGATAGACTCAGTAACCTGAGGAAATATGTCTGCACGGAATGAGTGGAAGTAGTGGAAATGAAAACAGTATCTGAATTCAAGAGAGCTTGGGACAAGTATATATGATCTCTAAGGAAGTGATAGGGAGAATAGATGGAAAGGATGGGCAGACTGGATAGTCCATAAGGTCTTTATCTGTCTTCATTTTTCTCTGTTTCTATGAGCCTTCTGACAAGACTTAGCAAGGACTTGGGATGGAAGTTAGAGTTCCCAGTATGCACAAATCCCAAAAGCACAACAAAGCACTACCTTTACCTTAAAAACTTTTCCCACTCAAGGGAAAAACTGCAGCACTGTTGTATATCTGTAAATGCAGCAGATAGATCGAGAAGTATGAGGATAGAACAGAGATATTTGGATCTGGCCAGGAACAGGTCATTGGAGACTTTAGCAAGGGCTGTTTCAGTTGAATGTAGAAGGCGAAAACCAGAATAAAGTGGGTGAAGAATAGCTTGAGATGAAAGAAAGTCAAGACAATGGTGGTGAACAGCATGTTCAAGTATCTTGGGTAGGAAAGGGAGGCGGGAGATGGGGTGATAAGTTTGGAAGGGCAGACAGGGTCCAATGAAGGTTTTTTGAGGAGTGGTTTAACTATAATATGTTTGAAGGCATCAGGAAAGTGAAAGACTAAGGGTATGACAGATAGAAGGGATGAGAGTAGGAGAGATATTGCTCAGTAGATGGGTGGGAATAGGATCAGAGGTAGTCAGTTTGAAGGAGGAAAGAAAATGTGCAGTTTCCTCTTTAGTGATTTTAGAAAAGGAGGAAGGGATTGAAGGAGAGTTGACAGAACGGACTGGGGGGAAGGAGAGGTGGAGGTGACTTGGTTGAGAACTCAAGGTCAATCTTGTGATCCTTGTCATGAAAATACTCAGCCATAGACTGGGAAGAAAGTGAAGGAGGGATTGGAGGTGAAGGCACTTTAAGGAGAGAGTTCAGTGTGGCAAAGAAACATCGAGGGTTTGAGCCAAGAGGGTTTGTCAAGTGGATGTCTTTTTTGGCAAGTGAAAGAGCAGACTGGAAGGATGTCAGCAAGAACTGGAAATATATGAAGACAGCATGGGCATGAGATTTCAGCCAAAGGTGTTCAGCAGATCGGGCATATCAACATAGGTAGTGGATTCTAGAGGTAAGCCAAGGCTGGGGTTTGGTATGCCTTACAGAATGGGGAATGGGAGGAGAGAGAGTATCCAGAGCAGAGGAGAAAATAGTATTATAGGAAGAGATAGCCTCATTGACAGACTTGAATAACATAGTGGTTGAGAAGAGGGATGAAACACTGGTGGAGAGACTGCAAGAGTCAATAGCCCGAAGATTCCTAAATGTAGAGGTGTAGATTAGATGGGATGGGGGGGGGGGGTGTTTAACAGTGAAGGTTTCAGAAGATGGTCAGAGGGGGAAACTGAGATGCAGAAACTGGAGAGTGAGCAGTTGGAAAAGAAGACAAGATCAAGACAGTGGCCATTCTGGTGAGTAGGGGTAGTGGAGCACAGCTGAATGTTGAAGGAGGATGTTAAAGCAAGAAACTGAGATGCATAAGAGTTGGGGGAATCATTAGCATGAACGTTAAAATCCCCAAGAATGAGGGAAGGAGATGAGGGTTTGAGAAAGAAGGAAAGCCAGGAGTCAAAGTCAGTGAGAAAGAAAGAAGGGGACTTATCAAGGGGTCGATAAATGACTGCTACTTGGAAAGGCAGAAGAGCGAACAGATGGATGGGGTGGACTTTGAAGGAAGAAAAGCAGTGAGACTGAGGTGGAAATCTACAAGAGGGTGAGAGTTGTAGCCAACACCACCTCCGCGGCTAACCTGGCAAGGTGTAAGGGAGAAAAGGTAACCTCCACGACACAGGGCAGTCGCTGAAACAGAGTCTTCAGGGCAAAGTCAAGTCTCAGTTAGTGCAAGCAGATAGAGTGTATGAGAGAAAAAGAGGTCGTGCACATAGGAAAGCTTGTTGGAAACAGAGCAGGAATTCCACAGGGCACAAGAGAAAGGCAGAGAAAAAGAAGAGAGGAGAGGAACAGAAATTAGATTGGCAACGTTACGGTGTGACCTGCATGAGTAGGGTGAGAGCTGATTTGGAGGACCAGGACTGGGATTGATATCCCCAAAAAGAGCAGGAGAAGGAGCAAGAGTGTATGGAGAAGAATAGGGGAGGCATGACAACAATGACGAAGATGATAGGCACTCAGACAGAATGGAGCTGATTGAATGAAAGGAAGAACCAAGCTTGAAACAGTAGAGCAAAGGAAAGACCCTCTCATAGATGGTGTCCAAAAATGTCTTTATTAAAGGCTCTTCTAAAACATAAGGGGAGACCCGACACGACTCGTGTTTCGGCCTAAATGGCCTGCATCAGGGGTCTAGGAAAATATCATGCAATTCGTATTCCTAGATTAATCGTTGAACAACAAAATCGCCACACAAGGGTTCCTCCAAAGGGTAAAAATGCTTAAAACTAAAATGCAGTGAGATACACTCTTCCTTTCCTAAGGGATCCAACATGCCCGTCCCACGCTTTCTTAAATTCTGGCAGAGTCCTTGTCTCCACGACCTCCACTGGGATGCCATTCCACGCATTTGTGGTCTCCAGAATTGCACGCAGTTCTCTAAATGAGGCCTCACCAGAGACTTACATAAGGGCACTACCTCCTCTTTTTTCCTGCTGGTCATCTCTCTCCTTATGCAGCCAAACATCCTTCTGGCTTTGAGCGTTGCTTTTTCTACCTGTTTGGAGGCCTTAAGTTCATCAGACACAATCAACCCAAAGTCTCGCTCTTCTTTTGTACACAGAAGCACTTAACCTCTATATTGTACCGCTCCCCTGGATTCTTGTAACCAAAGTGAACGATCCTGCATTTCTTAGCATTAAATCTTAGTTGCCAATTATCAACCATTCTTCAAGCTTCGCTAGATCCTGACTCATACCATCCACACCCTCTGGGATGTCCACCCTATTACAGAGTTTGGTATCACCCGCAAAGAGACAAACCTTACTAGATAGCTCTTCCGCAATATCACTCACAAAGATGTTAAAAAGAGCTGGCCTGAGGACCGACCCCTGCGGTACACCACTGATAACATCCCTTTCCTCAGAGTAAGCTCCATTTACCACTACCCTCTGTCTCCTTTCATTGAACCAATTTTTAACCCAGTTAGTCATTTTAGGACACTCAGTTTATTTATCAGTCGCCTGTGCAAAAGCTTTGCTAAAATCCAGGTACACCACATCTAGTGCACCTCCCAAGTCCAACTGTTTGGTCACCCAGTCAAAGAAATCAATTAGGTTTGTCTGACATGACCTGCCAATAGTGAAGCCATGCTGCATCGGGTCCTGCAGTCCATTCGATTCGAGAAACCTCACAATCCTCCACTTTAGAAGTGTTCCCATTAGTTTGCTCACCACCGAGGTCAGAGTGACAGGTCTGTAATTTACAACCTCCTCCTTACTTCCACTCTTATGCAGAGAGACCACATCTGCCCTTCTCCAGTCCTCCAGGACCACTCCAGACTCAAAGGAAGCACTGAAGATGTCAGACATCGGAGCTGCCGGAACCTTGAGCACCCTCGGCCCCATCACTTTGTCTACTTTTAGTTTAGTTAGCTCCTCACAAACACAGTCTTCTGAAAATTGGTCCTGGTCTATCATATATCCATCCTCATTTGCATTTATTTTCTGTGGTCCTACCCCTGGCCTTTAATAAAGAAAGAGATTGGGAAGGGCCAGTATGAAGAAAAGAAATTGTACTGGAGTCATTGGGAATAGCAGAAAGAAAATAAAACCTGTCGAGAGAAAATATTTCAGCACGCGGCACCTGGAAGGCAGCTGGTGGAAGCGCTTAGCACCTGGAGTGGAGGCCCTGGGTGATTTGGGGTGGACCTAGGAGTCACCTTGGAGAAAGCTGTGAGGAAATGCAGATAGACTGCAAGTTCCTGGATGGCATGCTAACCGCTGTTACCACATTCTCTGGTAAACAGTTCCAAAAATAGTTCCTCCTATTTGTTTTAAAAGTATTTCCATGTAACTTCATAGAGTGTCCCCTAGTCTTTGTACTTTTTGAAAGAGTAAACAATTGATTCACTTATTCTCTTTAGCCTTTCCTCATATGAGAGGAGTTCCATCCTCTTTATCATTTTGGTCGCTCTTCTTTGAACCTTTTCTAATTCCACTGTATCTTTTTTGAGATACAGTCTGGATCAAGACAGCCACTGCAAGGAGAATACTAAACTGCAGTAAGCACTAGTCTGGGTTTTATCACGTGGTAGATGTTAGCAAGCGCGAATGGCTGTCCTACATTAAAATCACCCAGCATGGTAACCCCCCCCCCCCCCCCCCACGAAGCATGTCGCAGGATAAAACTGAGAGGTTTTTGCTATTGTGTAATTGTTATGACATCCAGCATGAGACATTTATTTTTGTTACATTTGTACCCCGCGCTTTCCCACTCATGGCAGGATCAATGCGGCTTACATGGGGCAATGGAGGGTTAAGTGACTTGCCCAGAGTCACAAGGAGCTGCCTGTGCCTTGCCCTTGCAGATAATCAATGTGGCCGCGCAGGCTTCTACATGGAATGTTGCTAGTGGAATAGCAACATTCCATGTAGAATCTCCAATAGTAGCAACATTCCATGTAGAATCTCCAATAGTAGCAACATTCCATGTTGTTGTTACATTTGTACCCCGCGCTTTCCCACTCATGGCAGGCTCAATGCGGCTTACATGGGGCAATGGAGGGTTAAGTGACTTGCCCAGAGTCACAAGGAGCTGCCTGTGCCTGACATTGCTATTGTGTGATATGTATTTCTTGTTATGGTTTTACTATTGTATGTTTAGTTGCTGTGTTATCAACAAACCTCTTTGAAATAAAAAAAAAGAAGCAGGTCTCAGGCATGACACAGTAGGAGTGGCTGACTGTGACAGCTAGTACCTGGGTCGATGCTGCTTACCAACTGTCACAACTGCTGGTAGTGCAGCTGCACTTTGTGCCAGATGCACAAAGCTTACTTTGCTATTAACATTTGCTTTAGACTTGTTACAGCTAGTCTAAAGCAAACGTTTAGGTAGCTAGGAATGCACAAAGGGGTTTTCTGTGGCTCTAACGTGTGCCGTTAGCAGCCACCAAGAACCCCATGCAAATGTATTACAATGAGCTCATTAGTATTCTAATGAGCTCATTCGTAATCTAATGTGTATTCCACGGGATGCAGAGCTCCAGAGCAGCCCTAATTTGAGCAAATTTTATAGCTGCTCTGGAGCTGTCGGAGAGGACAGAAGCATAAGCAGGAAGCTATAAAGGCTGCCTGCGTGTGCTTACTATCTCTCACCTCCCGGCGCCCCCTTGAATTTCTTAAACTTCCCTGGTGGTCCAATGGATCCTGATCCCCCCAATCTGCCTTTGTGCATCTGGGCCTTCATGCCATTACACCTCAAAGGATGGCATTAAGTGTAGCTATGCTACCAACAGTCCGGTAGCATAGCCACTGTGTCAAGTCACTTTCCATTCCAATCCCTCCCCTGCTCCAATCCTCCCAGCACAGAACCTTCCCCCATTCCAATCTCCCTGATGTGATTGCCCTCATAAAGCCCCCTCCACAGTGTCTATACCCCAAAACAATCCCCCAAATACCTCAACACTCCCCCACTCCCTACCCCTCAGGACTTACCCAGGCTTAATTGGCTTAACAAGCCAATCAGCATTGTTAACATCACTTAACAAGCAGTAATGAGCACTAATTGGCAATAATTAGAATTTACATGCATAACTCGCTAAGCGTGTGCTGTAATGAACTGTGCCTAAATTCTAAAGCGCGCAGTTCAAAAGAGGTGTGGCTATGGGCGGGGAAATGGGCGTTTTGTGGGTGTTAACAAATTTAGGCGCGTTGTTATAGAATATGGCCCAGTCCATGTAAATCTACATGCAGGGATTTATGCCACATTTTCATTGGTGTAAATGGACATGTGTAGTTCTAGCCGTTGGGCTATCAACTAAGCGTATTCTATATACCTCGGGTAAATCTTATAGAATATGCTTAGTGAAAAATTATTTACACATGGATTTTCCAGTCGCCATATACAGAATCTCCCCCTTAGTGCATGCTGTCAGCACGCTTGCTGGTTAACGCTTCCATACCCATTCTCTACCCCTGATATGCTCCTCCTAAAAAATGCATGCAGATGGCACAACTAATGGGGAACGCTTTAGCGTGTGCCGCGTTTGGCCATTTTTGCTGCATTTGGCGTACGTGAGTGCCTAACAAAACTTAATAAAGGGCCACTTAGTTTCTTAATTTTTCTTAACCCCATTCCCCATAAATCTTCCTCGGAAAATCAGCAGATTGGAAGATTTGGACACAGTCTGGAAATAGTAATTGATTACGTGGGTAAAATAGGTAATTGACTGTTTAACTAATTACTTAACTTAGACCTGAAGTCTTCGGCTTCTCCAATTACATTCAGTAGGAGACTAATCACGGACTCAATAAACCCAATTTATCTTATTTATTTATGTGCTGAAGGTGTGCACTGTGAACTATGCTCCCATCACCCTGCTGTAATGTTTCATTTGCTTCTGGAAGAGCACTGCTGAACTGCACTGGCAAAACTTCTAATAAGGAACTTTCAATTCATTTTTTAAAATTAATTTGTCTTCTTTGATCTGATGGAATTAAGCTTTGCAGCAGATCAAGAAAAGATACTTATGCTTTTTACTGCCTGCCTGGCGGCATGGGGGAGGGGAGGCATAGACTGGGGTTGGGAGGCAGCATGGCAGAACTGCTAGAGGTAATTGCAGTGTGTGTGTACGCTCATCTCCTAGCACCGTCACTGCTGTCTCAGACTTTTTTTTGTCATAAATAAAGAGGAGCCTTTTCAATATGACGTCTAAATCTGATATTGGACATTTTTGGGGGGGAACGTGCAAAAATCCAGTTGCAAACATAGCCATTTTTAAACCAGAAAAAATGTCCAACTTTTTGTTTTGCAAATGGCCATTTGCTAGACATTTTTGTGCTCGGTGTGTCCGTCTTTTAGGACCATTTTTGGAAAAAAAAAAAAAAAAAGGTTCACAGGAAAAACACGCAAAAACAAGCCATTTGGAAGTAGGAGGAGTCAGCATTCTTAGAAGACTGGCCACACGGACGTCTCAGCAGAGCAGTGGGGCACCCTAGAGAGCACTGCAGTGGACTTCACATAAAAGGTCCCAGGTACACATCTCACCATTACCCCCTTATGTTCTATGGAGAGCCCTTCAAAACCCACTGTACTCAACTGTGCACCAATACAATAGCCCTTATGCCTGCCAATGTCACCTATATGTAGGTACAGTAGGTTTTTGGTGGGTTTTGGGAACACCCAAATCCCAACTCCAACATTGAGGCTGGCATATACTGTTTCTTTCACATCTTTGGGGACTGGGAGGGGGTCAGTGACCACTGAGGGAGTAAGGAGGGCAGTGGCGTAGCCAAGGGTGGGCTTGGGTGGGCCCAGGCCCACCCACTTTGAGCTCAGGCCCACCAGTAGCAGCACACCTATGATGTGGCTGGCACAGATTCCCAAGCTGAAAACTCCCAACAACTGTCCCTCCTGCATACCTTAAAAATAGCAGATCTTCGCCTGCAGGAAGCAGCGACTGATACATACTGCTTACACCGGCCACACAGCCTTCCCTTTGACGTATTCCTGCCTATGCGGAAACAGGAAGCTGCATCAGTGGGAAGGATGTGGGTGGGACCTACATGAGTAGTGTGTATTAGTTGCTCCTCACTGAAAATCTGAAATTTAAAAGGTGTGCAGGACAGGAGGGATATTTGAGAAACCATATGGCATGCAGGTGAGAGGAGAGACCAAATCACCTATGGGATGGGGTGGAGTTCTTCTGCCCACCCATCTTGGGCCCAGGCCCACCCAAAATTGGGTGTCTGGCTACGCCCCTGAAGGAGGGGGTCAAGCATTAATCCCTCCAGTGGTCATTTAGGGCACCTTTTCTTGACTTAGGCATGATTGAAACAGGTATAGACCAAAACATCTAACTTTTAGCTCTGGGTATTTTTTGCTTTGTTCCATTATGGCAGAAAAACGTTCAACTTTTGGGAACACCCAAATTCCAACTCCAACACACTCCCAACATGACTCCTTGTGATTTGCGTGTACTGTAGAGAAAAATGTCTCAAATCCAAGTTTTGAAAATTGTGATTTGGATGGGGTTTTTTTTGGAGAAAAACATCCAAATGCCACTTTATGCCGTTTTTGAATGTTTTTCTCTTTTGAAAAATGAGCCCACAACTTCTTTATAGGTCCAGCAGCAGGTGGCTCCTACCAGTGGGCAGCCCCGGCTTTTTACCTGGCTCGCTTAGTGGTAGCTACACCCCTAGCTGAGGCACCAGGGGCTGGACATCATGATACCTCCCAAACGCCTAGTCGAAACAGTACTGCTTGCTTTTTTGAAGTATTCTTGGTGTCTGAAGTTTTGGTATATTCTCCAAAGTCACTTTCTTGAGGAAAAGAGTAGATTACCATTTTTTGCGTCTTCACCTAGGAGAAACACCCTGAGTGAATTATGGATTTTTTGTAGTAGTCAATGAGCATGAGACACAAGGTACCTGAAGGTTGCTCTCTTTTGAAAATGTGCACTGACAGCACATGAAAAAAATACAAACTTCAGTTTTTTTCTGCTTGTTTTCATTTGCTGATGACCATATAAAAAAGTCATCAAGCTGCAAAAGAGACATTTTTACCTCAAAAGCAACTTGTGACAAAAATTGAAGACATTAATTCTGCCGTGTAAAGAAACATTTGAAGATATATTGAATCAAGGAAATACAGTACATAGGTAGAAGAGATAGTGGACACACTAAGTAGACAGTAGAATACAAAAAGTATTAATGATAGATACTATTTACATGTGGAGTTTTTTTGAAGTCACATGATGGCACGCCAAGCTCTTGCCTTATAGCCCGTGGAAGCGGACTGGCGGGGCGGCGACTCTGAGGCTTTTTTCTACACATTTAGACACATTTGATATATCTGTGTTATCTAGGTACTACTGTCCGGGTGGGAGTGCCACGAGATTTATACTCAGGAAGTGTGAGCCTGTGTGGGGAATTTCATTAAGTTTTCGAGCTAGAGTTTATTAATATACTACTTACAATGTCAACACAATACGTAATTAATAGAGCATTATAATTGATAGTAAAGGGTAACGCAAAGATGTACCATATAGATAGGTAAGACAGAAGGAAGAATTAGAAGGTAAGGTAACTGATTTAAAGAAAGATACACATGAGGACGGAGAGATGGTTAAATATTGTCTCAGCTAGGGTAGGAGTAGACAAACATGTCCTGCTCAGTATGTGCAGCTCGAGTCACTCCTTGTGTGTGTGAGTGAGACTAGCAAGTTAGTTACTTCTTCCATTAAAGGCCTGGTTGAAGAGCCAAGCTTTCACCTGCTTCCTGAAGTAGAGATAGTCTTGTGTTAAGCAAAGCCTTTCAGGCAGTGCATTCCAGAGTGTGGGGGCTACTCCGGAGAAGGCTTGCTTGCGGGTATCACATCGTGTAATGTCTTTTGGAGAGGGTGTGGTTAGCGATAGTCCTTGGGAGGACCTTAGTGTCCTTGGTGGTGTGTGGAGGATCACTCTATTTTTCAGGTACTCAGGGCCATTTCCTTTCAGGGCCTTGAAGATCAGACATGGAGGGGCATAATCGAATGGGGGCGGCCAGCTCCGGGGCCAGCTCCATGAATGGGCGGAGCCAACCGTATTTTCAAGATGGCCGGCCATCTTTTTTTTCGATAATACGGTTGGGGCCGGCCAAATCTCGACATAAATGTTGAGATCGTCGGGTTTGAAATGGCCAGCTTCGGTTTTCACCCATAATGGAAACCGAAGCCGGCTATCTCAGACCCGGCCAAATCCAAGCCACTTGGTCGTGGGAGGGGCCAGCATTTGTAGTGCACTGGTCCCCTTGACATGCCAGGACACCAACTGGGCACCCTAGGGGGCACTGCAGTGGACTTCAAAAATAGCTCCCAGGTGCATAGCTTCCTTACCTTGTGTGCTGAGCCCCCCAAATCCCCCCCAAAACCCACTCCTCACAACTGTACACCACTACCATAGCCCTTAGGGATGAAGGGGGGGCACCTAGATGTGGGTACAGTGGGTTTGGGGGAGGCGGTTTGTAGAGCTCAATATTTACCACAAGTGTAACAGGTAGGGGGGATGGGCCTGGGTCCACCTGCCTGAAGTGCACTGCACCCACTAAAACTGCTCCAGGGACCTGCCTACTGCTGTCAGAGAGCTGGGTATGACATTTCAGGCTGGCATAGAGGCTGGCAAAAAAATTTTTTTGGGTGGGAGGGGGTTGGTGACCACTGGGGGAGTAAGGGGAGGTCATCCCCGATTCCCTCCGGTGGTCAGTTGGGGCTCCTTTTTGAAGCTTGGTCGTGTAAAAAAGGGACCAAGTAAAGTCGGCGAAATGCTCGTCAAGGCCGGGTTTCTTTTTTCCATTATCGGGCGAAGCCGGCCATCTCGTGAGCATGCCCCCATCCTGCCTTCACTACCTTACCGACACGCCCGCCTTCACTACCTTACCGACACGCCCCTTTGAACTTTGGCAGCTCCGTGACGGAAAGCAGTTGAAGCCGGCCAAAATCGGCTTTCGATTATACCGATTTGGCCGACTCCAGGAGATCGCCGGCCATCTCCAAATTTGTGTCGGAAGATGGCCGGCGATCTCTTTCAAAAATAAGCTGGATAGAGTTTTCGCCCTGGCCTCATACAATAAATATGCAGTTAGGCAGAAGAACAGTGCCTAGTGCCCATAGGCACCTGTCAATTAATAGCGCCTTTGATGGGTGTAAGTGGTGTGACCTCTAGGCGCCAGTTTGTAGAATTAACATAGTAACATAGTAGATGACGGCAGAAAAAGACCTGCATGGTCCATCTAGTCTGCCCAAGATAAACTCATATGTGTATACCTTACCTTGATTTGTACCTGTCTTTTCCAGGGCACAGACCGTGTAAGTCTGTCCAGCAGTATTTCCTGCCTCCCAACCACCAGTCCCGCCTCCCATCACCGGCTCTGGCACAGACCCCGTATAAGTCTGCCCTCCCCTATCCTAGCCTCTCAACCACCAACCCCTCTTCCCCCCGCCACCCAATTTCAGCTAAGCTTCTGTGGATCCATTCCTTCTGCACAGGATTCCTTTATGCCTATCCCACGCATATTTGAATTCCGTTACCGTTTTCATCTCCACCACCTCCCGCGGGAGGGCATTCCAAGCGTTCACCACCCTCTCTGTGAAGAAATACTTCCTGACATCTTTCCTGAGTCTGCCCCCCTTCAATCTCATTTCATGTCCTCTCGTTCTACCGCCTTCCCATCTCCGGAAAAGATTCGTTTGCGGATTAATACCTTTCAAATATTTGAACGTCTGTATCATATCACCCCTGTTCCTCCTTTCCTCCAGAGTATACATGTTCAGGTCAGCAAGTCTCTCTTCATACGTCTTGGAACGCAACTCCCATACCATCCTCGTAGATTTTCTTTGCACCGCTTCCATTTTTTTAACATCCTTAGCAAGGTACGGCCTCCAAAACTGAACACAATACTCAAGGTGGGGCCTCACCAACGTCTTATACAGGGGCATTAAAACCTCCCTTCTTCTGCTGGTCACACCTCTCTCTATACAGCCTAGCAACCTTCTCGCTACGGCCACCGCCTTGTCGCACTGTTTCATCGCCTTCAGGTCCTCAGATACTATCACCCCAAGATCCCTCTCCCCATCCGTGTCTATCAGGCTCTTCCCGCCTAACACATACGCCTCCCTTGGATTTCTACTCCCTAAGTGCATCACTTTGCATTTCTTCGCATTGAATTTTAATTGCCAAATGTTAGACCATTCTTCCAGCTTCTTCAGATCTTTTTTCATGTTTTCCACTCCCTCCGGGGTGTCCACTCTGTTGCAAATCTTGGTGTCATCTGCAAAAAGGCAACCTTGTAACCCTTCGGCAATGTCACTCACAAATATATTGAACAGAATGGGCCCCAGCACCGATCCCTGAGGCACTCCACTACTCACCTTTCCCTCCTCCGAGCGAACTCCATTTACCACCACCCTCTGGCGTCTGCCCGTCAACCAGTTCCTAATCCAGTTCACCACTTTGGGTCCTATCTTCAGCCCGTTTAGTTTATTCAAGAGCCTCCTGTGGGGAACCGTGTCAAAAGCTTTGCTGAAATCTAAGTAGATGACGTCCATAGCACGTCCTTGATTTAATTCTCCTGTCACCCAGTCAAAGAATTCAATGAGATTCGTTTGGCACAATTTCCCTTTGGTGAAACCATGTTGTCTCGGATCTTGCAACTTATTGGCTTCCAGGAAATTCACTATCCTTTCCTTCAGCATCGCTTCCATTACTTTTCCAATAACCGAAGTGAGGCTTACCGGCCTGTAGTTTCCAGCTTCTTCCCTATCACCACTTTTGTGAAGAGGGACCACCTCCGCCGTTCTCCAATCCCTCGGAACCTCTCCCGTCTCCAAGGATTTATTAAACAAATCTTTAAGAGGACCCGCCAGAACCTCTCTGAGCTCCCTCAGTATTCTGGGGTGGATCCCGTCCGGCCCCATGGCTTTGTCCACCTTTAGCTTTCCAAGTTGTTCATACACACTCTCTTCCGTGAAGGGTGCTCTATCCACTTCATTCTCAGGTGTACTTTTGCCAGTCCCTCTCGGTCCTTCTCCAGGATTTTCTTCAGTGAAAACAGAACAAAAGTATCTATTTAGCAAATTGGCTTTTTCTTCATCATTTTCTATATAGCGTTTTGCTGTATCTTTTAGTCTCACAATCCCCTTTTAGTCTTTCTCCTTTCACTAATATACCTGAAGAAGTTTTTGTCTCCCCTCCGTACATTTCTAGCCATTTGTTCTTCCGCTTGCGCCTTCGCCAGACGTACCTCTCTCTTGGCTTCTTTCAGTTTCATCCGGTATTCCTTCCCGTGTTCCTCTACTTGAGATTTTTTGTATTTCTGGAATGCTAACTCTTTAGCCTTTATTTTCTCAGCCACTTGCTTTGACAACCATATCGGTTTCCTTTTTCTCTTCCCCATATGTGTGCATAATATGCACTCTTTATGCCACACACACACACACTCAAAAATCCAAATGAACACAAAATGAAAACTTTCTGGGTGTCCATCCGTCATTTTCACACATGCATTGCCCCCAAAGAGAATAATCTTCATAGCAATTTCTGTGGGTAGAAATCGTTTTACATGGGTAAATTGATTGTCTGAAAACTGCAGGTAAAAGTATGTGTCTAAAGCACAATGGATTCGATTTTTTATATCAAGCCTAAAAATTCAGTGCTGAAATGGAATTTTTCTAAAGTTTATTCTATAAAGTATGCCTGACTTTAGGTGTACTTTATAGAATAAGCCTAAATTTCCCCTCGGTTTATAGAATACACAGAGCACTGGTATTTATGTGGAAGCAAGAAAGCTTTATCCTAAGAAGAATGTTTCTATTTGACCCAGGGGCGTAGCCAGACCTCGCCGGGAGGGGGGGGGGCCAGAGCCCGAGGTGGGGGGGGGGGGCACTGTTTATCCATACATATGGTCTTTCTTAAAATCTATAGAACACAAGAGGAGCAACAAAGACACCATAGTGTAGATTCTATAAATGGTGCCCAAATTTGAGCACTGAAAAAAATGAGCGTTGAGTGCTGTTTTTGAAACTGTGATCTGAGTTGGGTGCCACTTACAGAATAGCGGGTGTGAGGATTTACATCAACTGAAACCTGGTGTAAATTCTTGCACGTAAGTTATGTGCAGGTTTCCTGAATTCTATAATAGTGCATGCATCTTTAGTGAATGCACCTGACCCACCCATGCTCCTCCCATGGCCATGCCCTTTTCCAAAAGATTTACACGTGCATATTTATAGAATAGTGTTTAGTAAGAAGTATGCCTAAATCCAAATTGTTGCCAATTAATGCCAATAATTGATTTTGTATCCAATTATTGGCACTAATTGGCTTGTTACACAATTAAATTGTGTACACAAATTGCACATTTGAGCAATTTTGAATGCCATATATAGAATCTGTGGGCATAGGTGGGGAGTGTAAGGGGGAGAAGAGGGTCCTTTCATTAAATCAAAAATGACAATAAAATCCATTATTAGCCAGTCCAACTGCTCAGGGGCATATGCCAGTGGTTCCCAAAGCTGGTCCTGGAGACACCCCAGCCAGTCAGGTTTTCAGGATACCCACAATGAATATTCTTGAGAGAGATCTGCATGCACTGCCTACACTGCATGCAAATCTCTCTCATGAATATTCATTGTGGATATTCTGAAAACCTGAGTGACTGGGGTGCCTCCAGAAGCTCTGGTTTCCATTCAGGCCAGCCTGGCACCTGCTACCCAAGTCTGACAGAGCCAGGAATTCTGTGGATGCAGCATTCACAGTGTAAGGAGTGAAGGGGTATCAGACACTCCATCATTTAAAAATAATTGGGGGTGCCAAACACAAAGGAAATCCCATCTCTTTGGATACAGTGATACAACTTACTTAATACTGGGGGTGCTCAGGGTGGCTCCTACGGCATTGCTTAATGGGACCATATTGCCTGGGTTCTGGAGGGAGACACAGTTTTCCCTGGTAAAGGACTACATCTGTGATGGCTGAACTGAGGTGGGAAGAGGCTACTAATGAACTGGCAAATAGTGGCTCATGGCACTGTAGTGCAAGTGAAGCTGGCTTTGATTATGCTGGAAGACAAGAAGACCAGGAAGAAGAATTAAAAAAAAAAAATCCTTTATCTAATAAACAGCATGCACAGAATCACCTACAAGCCTCCATTTCTTATTGAAACTCCATTTTGCTTCCAATTTAGCTGTTACCACTTTTCTGAATAAAGCTGCATGTGGAATGCTAGTTTGTTGCTTATTAAAACCTCAGCATAACAAAATAAGTTTTTGTTTGTTTGTTTCATGGAGCATTACATAACAGAACTAATTTTTTTTCTGGTGTTTCAAGGTGCAATTCACATTTGGCACACAGGGTGGCGCTCAAAAGCTACATAGAGACTCTGAGAAGGCAATCTTCAGAACTCCCCATACCAATTCCCCCCCAACCATCCATGTACTTTTTTCTCTTCTTTCTGACATTTACATTTTGCAGATCTTCATGAGTTACCCCCTAAATTGGAACCCTGGCTGCAGTGTATAACTATGAACGCCATCTGTACAACTACTAGAACGAAAATCTCCTAGTACTGTGTATGTTTCAACCCTGTGTGTGTTGAAGATTCCTATCTGTACAGAATCAAGTTTCCATGAAAGGTAAAAAGGAGAAAAAGCATCAGAACCACTGAGATACAGAACTCCCCTGCCTCTCCTACAACAAGAAACAGAAAGAAGTCTTCTCTTTCCAGCATATGATAAGGCTTATCCTTTCAGAGACAATTTAACCAGCAGAAAGCAGAACCTATATTTTTTTTAATGGATCTTTGCTAGTTTGAGATTTTTGACATGCAAGGAAAGTTCAAAATAACTCTTGAATGATCACAGTGGAGGTCAGACTGATGCCACCTGCAGGTTAGAGAGCTGTCATAGCCAGGTGATACTTCAGATTGTCTGTGCACAGTCAGGTATATGTGTGCAGTGAGCACTGACCTCTTTCATTTTGCCCAGGGTGGGGTAATTTATGCTTAACTCCTATGCATTTGGACACCCCACCCCCTTTCTTCTCCCTGCTATTCTCCTAGTTTTGAAAATCAAGTAGTTGAGTGCAAGGGCAGGAGGGAGGAGGGGGATGAGGTGAGGTGAGGCAGTAGCCTAGAGGTCCCGTTTCCCTATCATTCCTTCCCTTATTAAATCAGCTTCCAGTCCTTTACAAGCATCCACCTGTCCACTCCCTTCATAATTTAATTTGTTCCTGCTGCCAGTAGGAATTTCGCTTGGGTCTGGCCAGTGGCGTAGCCACGGGTGGGCCTGGGTGGGCCGGGGCCCACTCACTTAGCGCTGCGGCCCATCCAACAGTAGCACATGGTAATGAAAATGCTGCTCTCCACAATACTGGCACCTTTGCATGCTCAGTTTTGAGCGCGTGCCTGCGCAGTCTACCAAGGTGGAGACTGGAGAGAAGCATTTTCCCATCAGCTGAGATATTTTTGGGGGTGGGGGTGGGGGAGAGAACATTTGGTGCCCACCCACTTCTTGCCTAGGCCCACCCAAAATCTGCTGTCTGGCTACGCCCCTGGGTCTGGCGATTAGTGTAAAGATACATTATTGCAAGGTATGAAGTTTCTGATGTTTTCATTGACATTGGTTGAAAAGCTGATTAAATATTTAGGTATATCTGACAGCCTTAATAATTTGTTATCTTTCAGTCAAAACCCCTGATGACGCAAACAGCGAAACGCAAATTTGTGTAGGGTTCGATGGCGTTTTGGAACATTGAAGGGGAAAGGATCATATTGGAAAGTGAACTCATGATAACTGAAATAAGAACTTCTCCATTTGATTGATTCATTGTATGGAGATATATGTGGAACTGTAAACCTTTGGAACCTGACACCGATGCAAAGTTGAGTAGGAAGAAATTGAATATTCCAGATCAGTTTATGGTGCATTTATCTACAGATATACTATGGATACTTTTAGAGAACTAATGAGAAGGGTGTTCATTTAAAGAAGTATACCAGGTTTCTTTGGAAGGAAACATCCACAACTTTATTTGATAGAAATGATGGAATATTTGGAGTGAGTCCATGGGTATAAGTCCTGTAACCTGTGAAACAAAGTAGATAGTTCCTATAGGTTTGAGTGTGGAGTGAATGGTATGGATGTGGTGACAGTGAGGATACATGTTGGATTATATAGAAAGAAACACAAGAATTTTATTGTGTAATGATGTGTTTTCAATAAAGAAACATAATAATGTTATATGTAAAGCATTGTAGTTACTTTGGATTGGTATCTAGATTGAAATCAAGATACTCAGATATTGGTGTGTTTAACCATAATTTAATGGGGAGATGTTTGTATAATTAATGGAATCAAATCTATTGAAGTGTTAATAAACGCCCCTCAATGTCGCCTACATCATGAGCAGTCCCGTCTGTGCAACATTTGAAACCAGTCTCATAATTCACACTAGCAGACAACTTGTCCTTTCCAAACTCCACTTCTAGATTAGTACGAAAAATAGCTCCCTAGAATAAGATTTGGAAACAACCTGCTTGTTCTGCAAAATTGTTGTGGTGTGTATGGACCCAGGAAAATTTCTTCATCTGTTACAGCCTAGTGAGGTCCAGAGGAGCCTCAGGGATGGTATGCTTGGTCTGTCAGGAGAGCAAGGGGCATGGCACTTTGATTTATCAACAGACATCCTCCATGACTCAAACCAAGGCAGTAAACTTTGAGGAGTCTGTTGGCTGCCCTTTTGTCTTGGAGCACTGAACCATGACTGGTAGAGTTTACAGAAGGGAGCAGGAGTTAAATTATACAATAAAATATTTGTACTCAAAACAGAGGACACTGGAGTCAGAATCCAGGAAAGGGAACCCATGCTTGAATTTCCCGGGTAACCTGCTTTATTACAAAAAAATGATTGGGGAATTTGACTGGTGGACACAGTTGCGAGTGCTGCAATGTTTGCCATACTTGTGACCTGGAGTGGCCACTGCTGGAAACAGGATGGGTTTGATAGATCTATGGTTTGAACAAGCCTTAGTACATTCTGGACAACTCCCCTCCCCAAATGGTAATTCTAAGCTAAACCAAAGTATAAAGCATTCTGCTGTGAACAAAAGTGCATATGCAACTTTCTTTAAATTAGTCACCTTATTTTCTAACTCCTCGTACCTATTTATATGTTCCATCTTTGCTGATACCCTACACGGTCAATTAAAATGCTCTATTACGTATTGTGCTAACATTATAAGTAGTATACTATCCAGCTTATTTTCAAAAGAGAAAGACGCCCATATTTTGACCCAAATCGGGAGATGGGCGCCTTTCTCCCGTGGGCGCCCAAATCGGTATAATCAAAAGCCGATTTTGGGCGTCTCCAACTCCAATCTGTCGCAGGAACGGACAAAGTTGATGGGGGCATGTCGGAGGCATGGTGAAGGCGGGACTGGGGCATGTTTATCGGCCGAGGAGAGATGGGCGTCCTCGGCTGATAATCGAAAAAAGAAGGGCGCCAGAAGCGAGAATTTGGGTCACTTTTTCTGGACCCTTTTTTCTCACGAACAAGTCCCCAAAAGTGCCCCAACTGCCCAGATGACCACCGGAGGGATTCGAGAATGACCTTCCCTGACTCCCCCAGTGGTCACTAACCCCCTCCCACCAAAAAAAAACAACTTTAAAAACTTTTTTTCCAGCCTGTATGCCAGCCTCAAATGTCATACCCAGCTCCATCACAGCAGTATGCAGGTCCCTGGAGCAGTTGTTAGTGGGTGCAGTGGACTTCAGGCAGGTGGGCCCAGGCCCATCCCCCCCTACCTGTTACACTTGTGCTGGTAAATGGGAGCCCTCCAAACCGCTCCTAAAACCCACTGTACCCACATCTAGGTGCCCACCTTCACCCATAAGTGCTATGGTAATGGTGTAGAGTTGTGGGCAGTGGGTTTTGGGGGGGGGGGGATTTGGGAGGCTCAGCACCCAAGGGAAGGGAGCTATGGACTCGGGAGGTATTTTAATTTTTTTGTTTTGTTACAAGTGCCCCCTAGGGTGCCCGGTTGGTGTCCTAGCATGTGAAGGGGACCGGTGCACTACGAATCCTGGCCCCTCCCACGACCAAACGCCTTGGATTTGTTCATTTTTGAGCTGGGCGCCTTCGGTTTCCATTATTGCTGAAAAACGATACCGCCCAGCTCAAATCCGCCCAAATCCGATGCATTTGCCCGGCACAAACCGTATTATCGAAAAAAAGATGGACGCCCATCTTTTTCGAAAATACGGTCTGGACCGCCCCTTCACGTACCCGTCTTCAGAGATAGACACCCGTGGAGATGGGTGTTCGCGTTCGATTATGCCCCTCCATGCCATACTTTGTATTTGAATATTTTTACAGCTGTAATTGTCTATTGCTCATGTTTGTACACCACCTTGAGTGAATTCCTTCAAAAAGGCAGTAAATAAATCCTAATAAATAAGTAAAATAAATGACATTTACACTTCAAAAAAAGCCTGCAGTTGGCGTGACCTCCATGGAGCAATATTTACAGCCTTATTCACTATATTAAGCTGACTAGATGAGCCATGTTGGTCGTTATATGCCATCATTTACTATATTACTGTGTACTGTTCACTTTCATCTGCCATAGCTAAGCTGTCTGTTCAACCAGACCCTATACACCAATTCTGCTTCTGAATACACAGGGCCCTGTTTACTAAGCAGCGCTATGAGCAGTGGCGTAGGAAGGGGGGGCGGTGGGGCGGTCCGCCCCAGGTGCACGCTGCTGGGGGGTGTCAGCTCCGCTGGTTCCCTGCTCCCTCTGCCCCAGAACAGGTTACTTCCTGTTCCGGGGCAGAGAGAGCAGGGAACCAGCAGAGCCAACGCAGTTCCCAGCGACGTGCACTTGGGGGCAGATCGGCCCTTTCGCCTGCCCCTCGCTTTCTAATTCAAGTAAGAATACGCTACGAGGGGGAGGGTGCGTGCCAAAGGGGGGGCGCCGTGCTGCATCCGGGGGGGGGGGGGGTACGCAGTGGCGACTCGCCCCGGGTGTCAGCCGCCCCTGCTACGGCACTGGCTAAGAGTGCACTAGCGTTTTTAGTGTGCGCTAAGCATTAGCATACGCTAAATGCGCACGCTAAAAACAGTGGTGCACTTTAGTAAACAGGGCCCACAAATTCCTAGGAACCGCCATACAGTTGAACTTCCCTCTCTCCAGAGCTTCCATTAGCCTCAATGTAAAGAGGATTTGGGGGGGGGGGGGGTGGAGGAGGGAACGTTGCTTTCAGAAATTCCCAAAATTAAAAAAAAGTGGATGTAATTACAATCCAAACAAGACAGAGAGAGGCACAACTTACCATGCAATACCAAGGGGGGGTGGGTGGGGGGGAAGAAAAAAAGATGTGCAACATAAAGCTGCAAGATAAAGAAAATATTGAACACACACAGTTAAACTCTTTACACAAAACCTAAGCATTACTAAAAACATATAGAAACTTTCAAAAATGCAAAACACATACAAATTCATATACTAAAATGCCACATGAAAATGGTTAAACCTAGGACCTTATGTGAAGTGGTTCAATGGGGAATATATTAAATTTGAAGTCCCAACAAAATTGTTCATACTGCTTGTTATATATTTTTATCTCCCTCTTGTACTTTTCCCAAAAATTCCTTTTCCAGGCAAGTTCCTATTAGTTTAGTTTCCAAAATTATAGGGCTCATTTTCGAAAGAGAAAATCGTCCAAAAAATGGCACAAAGCAGATGGACGTTTTTTCGCAAAAACATCCAAGTCGCTATTTTTGAAACTCATTTTAAAGATGTTTTTCTATGCAGTTTGTCTAAATCTCAAGGAGATATGTTGGAGGCATATTTTGGATAGGACTAGGGTGGGCTTACAATTTGGATATTTTTCTGTGATAATGGAACATTGTAAAAACATCCAGAGCAAAAAAAAAAAAAAAACGTTTTTAGCTAGACCAGTTTCAATAACAACTAAGTGCCAAACTGACCTTATGACCACTGAATGGATAACATAGTAACATAGTAAATAACGGCAGATAAAGACCTGTATGGTCCCATCCAGTCTGCCCAACAAGATAAACTCATTTTACATGGTATGTGATACTTTATACCCGAGTTTGATTTGTCCTTGCCATTCTTAGGGCACAGACTGTAGAAGTCTGCCCAGCACTGTTCTTGTACTACGTTCTGAAGCTAACGTCAAAACCCCTTAAAATGTACACTCCAGCCCATCCATATCTATTCAGTCACGACAGTTCAAAGAATTTCCTGGTAACTCTCAATTTCTTGAGTATCATGAAAGGACTTTTTATAAGGCGATTAGCCTGATCTTTCATAGTAAGTAAGCTGTCTACCATACCCCCAAGACACAGGCTGAAGACTCAAGTCTTTAATCTTTTATTCTTTGGGGGAAAAAAGCCCCCACTATGGATGGGAACTGTTTTAAATCTGCTAAAAAATGACCCCTCCCATACTCCTAAGAGGTGAAAGTTACAGTACATACTAGGATCTATTACAACTGCAGATATAATGGCCATTCTTCTTAAGAGCAGAAAGCAGATCTCTGGAGTAGCCTAACGGATGGAGCAGTAGACTGTAGAGAAGGGAACCCAGGCCTATATCCCACTCTAACTAGTACACTTGAGGTAGAAAGTGTGAGTGCTCCAAAAATAACAAAGTATCTGCTGAATCTACATATAGGTGACACCTGCAGACATAAGGGCTATTGTAGTTGGCTACGGTATATGTTTTGCTATTGCTGGAGGGCTCACCATACTGGAGGAGTGGCCTAGTGGTTAGGGTGGTGGACTTTGGTCCTGAGGAACTGAGTTTGATTTCCACCTCAGGCACTGGCAGCTCCTTGTGACTCTGGGCAAGTCACTTAACCCTCCATTGCCCCATGTAAGCCGCATTGAGCCTGCCATGAGTGGGAAAGCGCGGGGTACAAATGTAACAACAACATGGAATGTTGCTACTATTGGAGATTCTACATGGAATGTTGCTACTATTGGAGATTCTACATGGAATGTTGCTATTCCACTAGCAACATTCCATGTAGAAGGCTGCGCAGGCTTCTGTTTCTGTGAGTCTGACGTCCTGCACGTACGTGCAGGACGTCAGACTCACAGAAGCAGAAGCCTGCGCAGCCACATTGATGATCTGCAAGGGCCAGGCACAGGCAGCTCCTTGTGACTCTGGGCAAGTCACTTAACCCTCCATTGCCCCATGTAAGCCACATTGAGCCTGCCATGAGTGGGAAAGCACGGGGTACAAATGTAACAAAAAAAAATATATATATATAAGGGGGTTATGATGTGATGTATACCTGGGAATGTTTATGTGAAGTTCACTGTAGTGCCCCCTAGGCTGCCCCACTGCTCTGCTGGGATGTCTATGTGGCCAAGCAAAACACTGCTGACCCTCAGACATCTCAATGACTTGTTTTTGTGCGTTTTTCCCTTGGACATTTTTTGTTTGAAAATGGCTCTTAACGAAAGATGCCCTGAGCACAAAAATGTCTAAAATAGGGTGATTTTTCAACCAAAAAGATAGACATTTTTCTGGTTTGGAAATGACCTTATTTGGCACTGGATTTTTAGATGTTTTTTTGCAAAACGTCTAATGGACATCATATCGAAAATGCCTCTCCACATTTCCCTGTGGATACATAATTTGAAGAAAAAAAAACCCTATTTTAGCAATGTTAATGCAAAGGATATTCCAAGGAAGAGGGGAAGAAATGTTTCAGCAGCTGCATAGTCTTGTGCTGATCAGGTCAAACGGATGAGGACCGGACCCTAGGTAGTGCCTCACTGTTAAGAAAACATTCTTCTATGAACAACATACATTCTGAGTCAGACCAAGGGCCATAGGCGCCCCGTATAAGAGGCAGCCCGCCACTGCCCCGCCCCACCTTTAAATATTATAGTTTTGCTGGAGTCGCGGGCAGCCGGCATTAAAGACATCGGCAGGCTTACGCCGGTTCCAGCAGCCTTCCCTTCCCTCGTTTCAAGTCGGATGATGGCTCCGCCCTCTTCTGACGTATTTCCTGTTTCTACGAGGGCGGAGCCATCATCCGACTTGCAACGAGGGAAGGGAAGGCTGCTGGAACCGGCGTAAGCCTGCCGATGTCTTCAATGCCGGCTGCCCGCGACTCCAGCAAAACTATAATATTTAAAGGTACGGCGGGGGGGGGGCAGGAAGGAAACAGGGCAGACGGGAGAGGAGAGGAGGGTTGCTGCACATGGTGGAAGAAGGGGAGAGGAGGGTTGCTGGATATGGTGGAAGAAGGGGAGAGGAGAGGGCAGGGGAGAGGAGGGTTGCTGGACATGGTGGAAGAAGGGGAGAGGAGGGTTGCTGGATATGGTGGAAGAAGGGGAGAGGAGGGTTGCTGGATGGAGGGAAGGGGAGAGGAGGGTTGCTGGACATGGTGGAAGAAGGGGAGAGGAGGGTTGCTGGATGGAGGAAAGGGGAGAGGAGGGTTGCTGGACATGGTGGAAGAAGGGGAGAGGAGGGTTGCTGGATGGAGGGAAGGGGAGAGGAGGGTTGCTGGACATGGTGGAAGAAGGGGAGAGGAGAGGGCAGGAGAGAGGAGGGTTGCTGGATGGAGGGAAGGGGAGAGGATGGCTGCTGGACATGGTGGAAGAAGGGGAGAGGAGAGGGCAGGGGAGAGGAGAGTTGCTGGATGGAGGGAAGGGGAGAGGAGGGTTGCTGGACATGGAGGGGGAGGGAGGAATGAGGAAGGAGATGAGATAACAGAAAAGGAAGAGAGTAGAAAAACTGCACATGGATGAAGAAAATAGGCAAAAGCTGGATCCACTGGACAGTCAAGTTTGCGGAGGACCCAGCTTTTACTTATGGATGTAGGACAAGAAATGAAGAAGAAAGGCAGAAAGTAAACAAATAAATGGAAAGGAAGCCCTGGAAACGGAGTTAAGAGGACACATAGCAGCAGAATCGGATACTGGGCCAGCACAATCAGAAAAACAAAGTCACCAGACAACAAAGGTAGAAAAGATCATTTTATTTTCATTATAGTGTTTGGAATATGTCCACTTTGAGAATTAGGTGTTCAACATTAAAAGTTGATTTACTTATTTATGACATTTTATCCCACATTAAACATGAATTAGGATGTTTTGTGGCTCTACATGACAATTGTGATATTATGATCCCTTGTTTCAATATTGTTGACGGTCTGCATTTTCCGTATGGGTGGTATATTGGTGTATTAGGTTCTGCCCAGTGTAATATTTATGGTACAGTAAGGTTCAGAGTGTGTTTTTGCACAAAGTTGTGCATAGTGTTTTGCAGTTGAGCGATTGTGGTTAGTATATGCTTTGAGCAACCACTTTATTCTTTGACATATGATACATAGCTAATATCTATCTAAATTTAATAAAAGGTATTAATTGTGACATTTATTTATTTATTTTTTCTGTGTGTGATCAGACAATTATGGATTTAAGCCCCACCCCTGGCCCCACCCCTAACCGCGCCCCCTTTAGCCTCCCCAAACAGTTGGGCCACCGACCGCCTATGCCAAGGGCCATCAAGAATAGCATCTTGTCTCTAACAGTGGCCAGTCCAAGTACTCAGCCGACCCCAAAAGTAGATCTGTTTCTCATAGCACATTTCCAGGGATGAACAATGGCTCACTCAAGTCTATCTGGCTATTCGCTTTTCTATAGACTTATCCTCCAGGAGAGAGGAGTAGCCTAGTGGTCAGTGCAGTGGACTTTGATCCTGGGTAGCTTGAGTTCAATTCCCACTGCAGCTCCTTGTGACTCTGAGCAAGTCACTTAACCCTCCATTGCCCCTGGTACAAAATAAGTACCTGAATATATGTAAACCGCTTTGAATGTAGTTGCAAAAACCTCAGAAAGGCAGTATATCAAGTCCCATTTCCCTTTTCCTACTTGAGATTCTAGATGGAATGTTGCTACTATTGAGATTCTGTTGCTACTATTTGAGATTCTACATGGAGTGTTCCTACTATTGGAGATTCTAGATGGAATGTTGCTACTATTTGAGATTCTACATGGAATGTTGCTATTCCACTAGCAACATTCCATGTAGAAGCCTGCCCTTGCAGATCAGCAACGCGGCTGAGCAGGCTTCTGTTTCTATGAGTCTGACGCATTGCTGATCTGCAAGGGCAGGCTTCTACATGGAATGTTGCTAGTGGAGGAGTAGCCTAGTGGCTAGTGCAGGGGACTTTGATCCTGGGGAACTGGGTTCAATTCCCACTGCAGCTCCTTGTGACTGGGAGAGTCACCTAACCCTCTAGTGCCCCAGGTACAATTAAGTTTCTGTATATAACATGTCAAACCACTTTGAATATAGTTGCAAAAACCACAGAAAGGCAGTATATCAAGTCTCCTTTCCCATTCTTTTGAAGCCTCCTATGTTGGTTACTATGACTTCATCCTCCAGCAACAGACTCCACAGCTTAATTATGTGCTGAATGAAAAGTGCTTTCTATGATTTGTTTCCTATTTAATCATCCCACCCCACTCTCTGGGTGGAAATCTTGTTTGATAAATTTCAAATAACAGTAGATGAAAAGCAAGAGAGGTTCCAAATGAGTTTGACTTCATGTGTTATGAAGTGTTTACGTGTGTTGTTTCCAGGGAAAAAATAATGACAGAGAGGAGTTTCCTGATAAATTTCATGACACAGGTCCATTGCTCTTCACAGAAACTAAGACCTGGAAACTTGTGGAACTGGAAGTGTGGAGGTATCCTTAGCTAGAGTAAGGTGAACAGGAAGAATCAAGCAGAACACACGGACCAATTCGTCTTTATCTGCCCTGATGGTGTAGATTAGAGAATAACACGGGGCAAAGTTTGGCCCCGTCCCCGCTCCGGTGGGTTCTGTCTCCATCCCCGCCCCATCCCCGCAGGTTCTGTCTCCGTCTCTGCCCTGTCCCTGCAGGTTCTGTCCCCACGGGCTCTGCCCTCATCTGCAGAAGCCTCGAAAGTATAAAAAGTATAAAAAGGAATAAATTACAAATAGAAAACAATAATAACAGTGAACAGCTATAATATCACTCCTCACCACCACCCTGCATCCTTCCACCTCCAACAATAGCTGATTTCTACTACCCCAAGGAATCCTAATCCACCCTGTTAAAATGTCCAGGGGTACAAAATACAACCCGTTCTGTATGCCCTAGAGGGGAGAAATATACCCTATGAAGAACTGTTATGATTTTTTAATCTGCGGATGAATAAGAAGTCATCAACAATCTCAGGCTTCCACAGTCCTACCTGCAATAGAAGATGTCTTCTTAGAAGATGTGCTGGTAGCAGGATGTACAGGATCCCCCATGCAAATTTTGCTAGTTGTGGCCAGCATATTTGCTTGTTTTGGCAAATAATCAAAATATCTTTGTCTGCATCACTCAAACATAAATAACAGTCCAGTTCATTAACAGGCTTCAAAGTAGAAAATGACATGGGGACAAAGTTTGTCCCCATCCCCGTGGGATCTCTTCCCGTCCCCACCTCATCTCCATGGGATCTGTTCTCGCCCCGTCCCCCCAAACTCTGTCCCCATCCCCGCAGTTACTGCGGGTCCCCATCTCCGTGTCAGTCTCTGGTGTAGATAACATGAGGAGAGATCTTGCGAAGCTTGAAGAATGGTCTAGAATTTTATATAAAAATGCATGGTCATGATTTGACCTGCAAAAACATGAGGGAATGAAACAATATAGGGGGTTTAGTACTTCTGTGCATGAAAGAAGAGCAGGACTTGGAGGTGTCCATATCTGATTATCTTAAGGTAGCCAAGGAGGTAGAAAAGGTGATGACAAACTCCAGGAAGATGCTTGGGTGCACAAAGAGAGAAATGGCCAACAGAAAAAGGAGATGATAGCACCTCCGTAAAAGTCTCTGGTGAGACCTCATTTACAGTACTATGTATAATTCTGGAAACCACACCTTCAGAAAGATATAAACAGATTGGAGTTGGTCCAGAGGGCAGCTACTAAAATGGACATTGGTCTTTGTCATAAAGCATATGGGGACAGACTTAGAGATCTCAATATGTATATTTCGGAAGAAAGGTGAGCAGTGGCGTACCAAGGGGGGGGGGGGCATGGGGGCGGTCCGGGGCAGAGGGAGCTGCAGCGAACGAACGAAGTTTAGCGAACTCAGAGGAGCAGGCACGTGCCACGGCACCCCCCCCCCCCAGCGGCGTGCACCCGGGGTGGTGTCATTTCGCCGGATGGGGGGGAGGTGTCATCTAGCGGGGGGGGGGGGCGTGCTGCACCTGGGGGGGGGTGCATCGGCGCTCCGCCCCGGGTGCCATCCAGGCCAGGAACGCCACTGAAGGTGAGAGAAGGTAGATATGATAGAGATGTTAAATACTTCCATGGCATAAATGCACAGGAAGCAAGTGTCTTTCAACTAAAACTCTGGAATGAGAGGGCATAGGATGAAGGTGAAATGGGATAGACTCAGGAGTAACCTAAGGAAATACTTCATGGAAAGGGTGGTAAATTTGTGGAATGGTCTCCCGGTGGAGTTGGTGGAAACAAAGACCGTATCTGATTTCAAGTAAGCTTGGGACAAGTACATAGGACCAGTGGCGTAGCAAGGGGGGGCGGGAGGGGTGGTCCGCCCCGGGTGTCAGCTCAGGGAGGGTGCTCCCTGCCAGCTCCCCCCCCCTCGGTGAATCGACACCCTCCCCCGACCAGCTCCTGCACCCTACCTTTAAAAAGAATATCGGGAGGCGAGGCGCAGCGCCTCACGCCTGCCATGCACGTAAAGGAAATGTGGACCGTCGGGTCTTCCCTCGCTCTATCTGTCCCACCCTCCGCTGACACAACTTCCTATTTCCGCAAGGGCGGGACAGACAGAGCGAGAGAAGGCCCGACGGTCCACATTCCCTTTACATGCAGGGCAGGTGCGAGGTTCTGCGCCTCGCCTCCCGATATTCTTTTTAAAGGTAGGGTGTGGGAGCTGGGGGGGAGGGGGTGTCATCCTGCTGCACCCGGGGGGGGGGGGGGTGCAACGGCGAACCGCCCAGCCCCCCCTGCTACGCCACTGCATAGGACCTCTAAAGGATAATAGCGGGTTCACATAGGCAGACTGGATAGGCCATATGAACTTTACCTGCCATCATTTTCTATGTTTTCATCATCTACTACTATAAGTGTCCCAAGTCACAGTTAAATTATGTGAAGAGCAATGGACCTGTAATATGTATTTTAATAGGGAACTCCTCTGGCACCAATGGTAGGACCAACTTATTTCAAAAGGAGGAATTTACAGGAGTAATAAGAGATGATAAAAGAAGAAACAAAATAACTTCTCCCCAGACCCTCTCTGGCCCTGCCTTAGGCCGCACTGATTTCTCTTCATGGGACGGGGATTGCTCTGGCCCTGCCTTAGGCCGCACTGATTTCTCTTCATGGGACGGGGATTGCTCTGGCCCTGCCTTAGGCCGCACTGATTTCTCTTCATGGGACGGGGATTGCTCTGGCCCTGCCTTAGGCCGCACTGATTTCTCTTCATGGGACGGCGATTGCTCTGGCCCTGCCTTAGGCCGCACTGATTTCTCTTCATGGGACGGCGATTGCTCTGGCCCTGCCTTAGGCCGCACTGATTTCTCTTCATGGGACGGCGATTGCTCTGGCCCTGCCTTAGGCCGCACTGATTTCTCTTCATGGGACGGCGATTGCTCTGGCCCTGCCTTAGGCCGCACTGATTTCTCTTCATGGGACGGCGATTGCTCTGGCCCTGCCTTAGGCCGCACTGATTTCTCTTCATGGGACGGGGATTGCTCTGGCCCTGCCTTAGGCCGCACTGATTTCTCTTCATGGGACGGGGATTGCTCTGGCCCTGCTGGTATTCCTATTGCAAATGGCAATGGTAGATTGAGGCATTTTGCCTTGGTCTGCTAGCATCATTTGCAACAGGTACAGCTGAAGGGCTGGAGCAACCAGGGATTACCCTCTGTCCCATGAACAGAAATCCTTAGGGGCTTCTTTTACTATTCCTATGGGCTTCCTCTCATTTGCTGCATAGGAATCACTAGTGCGGCTTTATAAAAGAAGCCTCTGTTAGGAGGGACAAAGAAGGGATTGGGGATTTTGTTTATTTTGCAGCAGGGTTAGGCCTCGTTATTTTACAACTAAAATTAAGAAAACAAATATATAATTTTGTTAGGTTTTCTTTCATTCTGTTTTGAATATGAATTGAAACAAAATGGTAAATTTTGTTAAAACCTCCCATTTTGTTTTAAACAAAACCACATCCCTACTTCTATACCTTCCTTCATTTTTCCATTTTTTTTTGTGTATTCCTTATGAACTCCTCTCTATCAGATTGTGCTTTAAAATGCGTTTTGCCTTTTTTTTTTTACAGCTCCAGGCTGTACAGATAAAGACAGTGACTATTTATTTTCCCACAAAAAGAGGGAGACATTGCTGTGGTTGGCTGACAGCGGTCAGGAAGTGCCTCTTTGTCTGAAAGTGGTCAGCGCAAAATCTGCCCTAAATGCTCGTCAGCACAGCACTCAGAGCCTTTGAGCTCTGTCTTAATCCTCCGAGTCCCAGACTTCCCTCTTATAGCATTTCCTAACCGCTTTCTGCAATCTCTTATTTCTTTCCATTAGAAGTGTGGCTTGTTATCCACTTATATTGTTTTAGTTAAGTAAGGACACATTCTACATAACTGTGGGAACATCATGATATTACTGAGAGCAGATTTCATCAAGTATCAGATGTTCTTAAAGAGATCCATATAGGCTAACGACACAAAGGTATTCAAAGTTGTTAAATTGCAAGACGATTGTGAAAAATTACAAGAGGACCTTACAAGACTGAGAGAATGGGCAGATGACGTTTAATGTGAGCAAGTGCAAAGTGATGCATGTGGGAAAGAGGAACCCGAACTATAGCTACGTATTGCAAGGTTCCACATTAGGAGTCACCGACCAGGAAAAGGGATCTAGGCGTCATGTTGAAACCCTCTGCTCAGTGTGTGGCGGTGGCCAAGAAAGCAAATAGAATGTTAGGTATAAGGAGGAAAGGAATGGAAAACAAAAATGAGGACATTATAATGCTTTTGTATCGCTCTATGGTGCGACTGTACCTTGAATATTGTGTGCAATTCCGGTCACTGCATCTCATAAAAGATATAGAGGAATTAGAAAAGGTACAGAGAAGAGCGGTGGTGGATGGAGGGGGGGGAGCTGCAGTGTCGACCTCGGGGTGGCCCTGCAGATCAGTGAAGTGAGCAAACGCACTGGAGACCAGCGCTGAAGAAGACTAAGGCTGGCGGGGGTTGGGGACCCCCGCCAGCAAAGGTACCTTGCGGCAGCGGGGGAGAGTCGGCTGGGGGGGGGTCGAAAGTGGCAGGGGAGGGTCGGCGGTAGGAGGTCGACGGCTGGGGGGGGGTCGAATGTGGTGGGGTGGTCGGCGGCTGGGGGAGGCAGGCTAAAATGTGCCCCCCTCCACCTTGGGCTCTGGACCCCTCTACCGCCGAGGTCTGGCTACGCCCCTGGGACACGGGGGCTGGCAGAATGGCCTGATGCTGGGGGCTGGAGATAGGAGAAGGAGGCAGATGCTAAGAGATCAGTGTGGGCGATGGAAGCATTTGCTAAGGAGTGAGAGTAGGAGAAGAGGCCTGGGGGCTGACATGAAAGCTAGAGATGAGAGAAAGAGGAAGATATTAAGGGGTGGAGATGGGATAAGGGAGCTCATGGTGGCAGAAAGGGGCTGATGCTGAGGGCAGGTGGGAGAATGGGGCTGATGCTGGGACTGGGAGAAGGGTGATCAGAACTAACACAGGTGCTAACAATGGGAGAAAGGGCAGATGCCAAGGAACGGGGGTGGTAAAATGGGGTCAGGGATGGGAGAAGGAAGTAGAAGATAAGGGATGGGGATATGAGAAAGGGGCTAGGGGCTGGAAACTGACATGAGGGCTGGGGATGGGAAGGCAAATGCTAAGGGGTAGGGGTGGGAGAAGTTTGATGGAGGCTGATGCAAGGCTGGGGATAGTATAATGAGGCTCTCACTGACAGATGGTAGGAGTAGCAGAAGGGCAGGTGGGGGAAGGGGGCTGATGCTAAGGCTGGGAGAAGAATCTGATAATGGGGCTAGGAGAAGGGGCTTCTGAGCTAACCAGAGAGATGGAAGAAAGGTGAAAGGGCAGACGCTAAGGGATAGGGGTGGGAGAAAGTGTTTAAGGGGGCTGAGGGCAAGAAGCTGAAACAGAGGCTGGAGGCTGGCAAGGGGGCAGGTGGAGAAAGAGACTGAGGCTTGGAGATGGGTCTGATAAGGGAGTGGGAGGAGAGGACTGTGGTGTATAGGGATGGATAGGTGGGTGGACAGGTGATGGCCAGAGGTTGAGGCTGCTGGGATGGGCATAAATAAATAAATGTTCCAGTTGTTCATGGATCTGCCTCCTGGATCCTTAAGCAGAAGCAGCAGAATTCCTTTTTTTGTTGTTGAAGGAGCCAAACAAACCAATCTCTGCCCCCCCCCCCCCCCTCCAAGCTTTCTAGTTGCCGATGCTGTGTTAGACAAAATATTGGCTATGTAAACCCCAGTGGCCCATCCCATTCTGCTGCCTATACTCTTAAGAAGGGAAGGGACATGAATTTGATATATCGTCTTTCTATGGTACAACCAAAGCAGTTTACATCTAGGACTAGATTCAGTAAGTGGCTCCCAAATTTGAGTGTCCAAAAAAACGAGCACTGAGCCCTATTCTATAAACCGTGCTTCAAGTTAGGCCCTCTTTATAGAATAACACATAGCGCTGGGATCCGCAGCCAACTTTGGGTGCAAGGATTTACACCAACTGAAACCTGTTATAAATCCTCATGCATAAATTAGGCGCAGATCCCCCCGAATTCTGTAATAGTGATGGCATCTTTAGTGAACACCTCTGACCTGCCCATGCCCCTCCCATAGCTACATCCTTTTTTCAGTTACAGGCTAAAAGATTTATGCCCACATCTTTATAGAATACCGCCTATCAAGATGAGCGCGTAAATCTAAATGGTTACCCATTGGCGCCAATAATTAAGTTATGCACACATATCCAAATTTTGCACGTGCAACTTTGAGCAGCATATATAGAATCCGTGTGATATTGTATGCAGGCACACAGATCAATGTCTGCTAGACCAAGAACATACAAACCACAACAGAGACTAATAATATTATACAGATCTTTTTCTTCTTCTTTAAACAGTTGCTGAATCCTACAATTGGACTATCTGCAACAGGGAACTGAGCTACTTCAAATCAGTGGCGTAGCCAAGGGTGGGCCTGGGTGGGCCCAGGCCCGCCCACTTTGAGATCAGGCCCACCCAGTAGCAGCACACCTATGATGTGGCTGGCAGAGATCCCCAAGCCCCATCAGCCGAAAACTCCCAACAACTGTTCCTCCTGCATACGTTGTAAATAGCAGATCTTTGCCTGCAGCGAGCAGCGACTGTTATACTGCTCGCACCGGCCCCACAGCCTTCCATCTAATGTGGGACCTATGCGGAAACAGGAAGTTGTATCGGAGGGAAGGCTGTGGGGCCAACATGAGCAGTGTGTATTTGTTGCTGCTCGCTGAAAGTGAAAATCTGCTATTTAAAAGGTATACGAGGAGGGGAGATGTTTGAGAGACCATATGGCATACAGGCGACAGAGGGAGAGACCAAATCATTTGTGGGACAAGGTGGAGTTCTTCTGCCCACCCATCTTGGGCCCAGGCCCACCCAAAATTGGGTGTCTGGCTACGCCCCTGCTTCAAATCAATTCTTCTACTCACTGCAGCTGCCCTGTTGGGAGTCAAAATAAAGGCGGGCTTAACTTGTTGAAATTTTGAAATCAGTTTTCCAAAGGTATCTGATTCTGCACTCTTGAGTTTTCATTGACCTCCTTAACCAAGATTGAGCCAGATGATACCAGGCAAAAGCATTCGACGAGTTGCAAGACTCAGCCACACTGCTGCCCAGCGGGACACACATGCCAGCAAACAAGCCGCCGTAAGCCTCTCATCCTACTTTCTGCAAACATTCTTGCAAAGAGGGGCTGGGGTGGAAGTGGAAAAGAGAGAGAGCCCAAGAAGGATGGTAGAGAGGCAGAGGGTCATTGCCACTCTCTTTTTCTTCCCACTAATCCTTGCTTCACACTTTAACCTGATTGAGCCCTGCTTGGCCCCCTCTCCTGTTCTACCCTCTATTGGAAGGGATTATGCTTAACACAGCAGGGGTCTAATTGGTGCCTAGCAGCAAGGCAGAAGTTTTCTCCCTAGTTCTGTTTCTCGCTACTGGCAAAAAGCCAACGGAGAAAATAATGTTTTGTTCAAATAGGAGTGAAATAGTACCATCAAATTCAGCGCAGGATTAAAGCATAGGCAAATTAGGCACTTGCCTAGGGCCCAAATATTTAGGAAGGGCTCTCTCAGATTCATTCCTAAAGCATTTTTTGCCCTGGCAAGTTAGCTGCTGGTAGAAAGAATAGTGTGTGGAGGGCTGGGGAGAAGAAGGTTAGATCCATCAATGCCGAAAGAGGTCTTTCTGTTTCCCCACTCCCTGTGCAAAGTCCTCCAGTCAGCAGGGGGAGTCATGAAGCAACGCTTCTTACCAGCTGCTTTCTCCTCTTTTGGTTTTCCTCAGCACTCAGAACCATATGGGACCCCATTTGGAGAAGTTTTAAAATGTATTTATATTGTTAAGTGTGTGGGGGAGGGGGGGAGGGGGCATTGTGCTTGTTTGCCTAGGGCCCATGAAATGATCAGTCCTGCCCAGATGAAATCTAAAACTTTCTTGTTACTTTAAGTTTAATTTCCATTTGTATTTGTAAAACAGTAGCAACTAATTTTGTCTCATTCATGAGATTTGTAGTCTCTTCCTGATCATAAACTGCTTCCCTTGAATAATATCTATACTTACTATTGGTTAGATTATTCTAATTATCTATAAAAAAATTAGGGTCCTGTTTTAATCAGTGGCATAGCCAGACTTGACATTTTGAGGGGACCCAGACTTAACATGAGGGGGCACTAGGCATACAGGTTGAGTAGTACTTAGTATACTCCTAAATAATAACTTAGCATGCACTTGATGGTAAATGGTAAATTGGTACCTCACAGTTCTAAGCGGGTTACAACATTTAAGAAGCCAGTTTCATTAACTGGGAAGGAGAGACATATTAGTCAATTTAGTAATTAAAAAGAAAATTAGTAAATCAGTAGTTAGCGTGTGATACATATTTCTGAAACAAAAGGGTTTTCAAATTTTTCCTAAAAAGAATATAGGACTGAGAAGATTTAAATATAGGTGAAATCATAGTCCATAATCTTGCTGCTTGAAATGCCAACCCTAATTCAAAGAAATGTAATCTCTTTTTACCTTTTGATGATGGAAAAGAATAACCTACAGTACCAGTATGTCTCATTCTCAAAGCATAAATGAATATAAAATGTGGATATAGATGAGATAGTCTGGTGCCAAACCATGTAAAAGCTTAAAGAGAAAACACGCCAGTTTGAAATAAATTCTAGCCTCAATAGGCAACCAGCGTAACGATAGATAACTGGGAGTGATCCTATCAAATTTAGACAGTCCGAAAATCATTCAAACTGCTGTATTCTTTACGATTTGCAGTCTCCTCACCAAACTTTTACTACATCTTAAATATACCAGATTACAATAAACCAATTGAGAAACTAAGAGAGATTGAACCAGTATTCTGAAATGATCTTGTTCGAAACAATTCCGCACGCATCTCAATTTTTTCATCAGATAACAGATTTCTAAGTAAACAGTCTATCCTGCATCAAACAAAAACCTCATACATACTTATGGAAACGTTCGGCTCCTTTTACAAAGCCATGGTAGTGATTCCCAGCACGGCAAACGTGACGAAGCCCATTCAATTCCTATGTGTTTCGTCACATTTGCCAAGCAGGAATCACTACTGCAGCTTTGTAAAAGGAGCCTTTTGGAAATACTGACATTTTAAAATAAATTCGCATTATCCCGTAACTTAAAACTTTGCTATTACAGTAATTTGAGGCTGGTCAACACATCTGAACAAGCATCACAAAATCCTGCAAAATCATTACCACAATGGTACACATCCTTCAGCTTTTGTTTTATAACAAATATAAACACCTTAATAAGCTGTATTAATAAAACAGGTAAATACTTTTGAAGTAACAGTTTAAATATGTAGCCTAAAATCTAATCTAAAAAAATACTGATCCCTAACACTGCACACTGGACCAGGGCCGTGCCAAGGGTCTCTGGCACCCCCCTGCAGACTACCAGTTGGCGCCGCCCCCCCCCCCCCCGCACCTGCCTGGCTCCAAGGCAGCGATTCCCCTCTCTCCTGAGCCCTACCCTCCCACCCATCCATGCCCATCTGTTCCCTGCCCCCGCCATTCATCCCGATCAAGCAATTCCCCTCTCTCCCTTCCATGAACCCTGCCCTCCCATCTATGCTCCTCTCTCCCCTGCCCTCCCACTCCCATGTAGGAACTGCCCGCCCTCTTCTCCCCCCCAAGATCCCTTTCCTTTTTTTTTTCTTTTAAATTTACCTTCCTCCGGCAGTGCAGCGTCAGTGAAGGAGGCGGCGCTCCCAGTCTCGACGTCTCTAGCCTTCCATTGGTTCGCTCAGTGTTCCGCCTTTTTCTGATGTCAGAAGAAGGCGGAACACTGAGCGAACCAATGGAAGGCTAGAGACGTCGGGACTGGGAGCGCCGCCTCCTTCACTGACGCTGCGCTGCCGGAGGAAGGTAAATTTAAAAGAAAAAAAAAAGGAAAGGGATCTTGGGGGGGAGAAGAGGGTGGGCAGTTCCTACATGGGAGCGGGAGGGGCAAGGTAAGCACGCAGCGGCGGTGCCCCCCAGAGGATGGCGCCCCCCTGCAGCGCTTACCCCGCTTACCGCATCGGCACGGCCCTGCACTGGACTATCAAACTGTTGTTAAACATATATTTGACATCCACAGAACCCCCAATAGCTCCTCCTCTAAGAATAGATGCAAAGCAGAAAAAGGGCATTTCCCCAAGAACTTGCCATACAAAAAAAAAAAAACACCTTGATTTTGGTGTAATCTTAGTAAAGACACATATCCTTTCCAGTCTGAAGCACACTATAAAGTACCTGTAATACAAAGCCTACAAAAATCACTCAGGACCTATAGAGCTAATCAATGTTACCATAACACCACTAACTTACAGAAGTAACACGACAAGGAACCTACCTAGGATAATGCAACACAATAAATATTGCAGTCAGACCTAGAACATCAATACCTCTATTGGGAAACTGAACAAACTGAATTATTACAGAGGCTTGAACAGAAACTCCATGCAAACAGACTACTTGACCTCAGTCACAAACACTGAACACAAATTGACAACTTGCCAGGTACAAAATAGGTGACCACAAACTTAAACTATGGATACGTAGACAAAAGCCCAAGAAGCAGGCAGAGCAACACTAGCGAAAGAGAAATAGAAACAGCATCTTCCACTCTTCAAACTATAAAGAAAGCAGTGTAAATTTACTGTAAAACTGATTTTTCCATTCACCTGAAGCTGAACATGTCAAAAACCGAGCTCCTCGTCTTTCCACCTAAACCCACCTCTCCTCTTCCTCCACTCTCCATCTCAGTTGATAACACCCTCATCCTCCCCGCCCCCATCTGCCCGCCACCTCGGAGTCATCTTCGATTCCTCCCTCTCCTTCTCTGCGCATATCCAACAGACTGCCAAGACCTGTCTCTTCTTCCTCTTCAACATCAGCAAAATTCGCCCTTTCCTATCTGATCACACCACATGAACTCTCGTCCACGCTCTCATTACCTCTCGCCTTGACTACTGCAACTTACTCCTCACCGGCCTCCCACTTAGCCATCTATCTCCCCTTCAATCCGTTCAGAACGCTGCCGCACGTCTTATATTCCACCAGAACCGATATACTCATATCACCCCTCTCCGCAAGTCACTTCACTGGCTTCCGATCAGATACCGCATACAATTCAAGATTCTCCTCCTTACCTACAAATGCACCAGGTCTGCGGCTCCTCACTACCTATCTACCCTCATCTCCCCCTATGTTCCCGCCCATAACCTCCGCTCACAGGACAAATCCCTCCTTCAGTTCCCTTCTCCACCACTGCCAACTCCAGGCTCCGCTCATTCTGCCTTGCCTCACCCTATGCTTGGAACAATCTTCCTCAACCCCTATGCCAAGCCCCCTCCCTACCCATCTTCAAATCTCTGCTTAAAACTCACCAATGCTGCTTTCAGCACCTAACCTTTCGTGAAATATAGTATGCCCTATCAGATGGACTCTACACTTGCCTTTAGATTGTACACCTGTCTTTTAGATTGTAAGCTCCTTGAGCAGGGACTGTCCTTCCATGTTAAATTGTACAGCGCTGCGTAACCCTAGTAGCGCTTTAGAAATGTTAAGTAGTAGTAGTAGTAGGTTCCACATTAGGAGTCACCATCCAGGAAAAGGATCTAGGTGTCATCATTGATGATATATTGAAACCCCCTGCTCAGTGGTGGCTAAGAAAGCAAATAGAATGTTAGGAATTATTAGGAAGGGAATGAAAAACAAAAATGACTAATGCCTTTGTATCACCCCATGGTGTGACTGCACCTTGAATACTGTGTGCAATTCTGGTCACTGCATCTCAAAAAAGTTATAGCAGAACTAGAAAAGGTACACAGAAGGGTGATGAAAATGATAGAGCATGGGATGACTTCCCTATAAGGAAAGGCTAAAGTGGCTAGGGCTCTTCAGCTTGGAGAAGAGATGGCTGAGGGGAGATACGATAGAGGTCTATAAAATACTGAGTGGAGTGGAACAGGTAAATGTGAATCACTTGTTTACTCTTTCCAAAAATACTAGCATTAGGGGGCACACAGTGAAGCTGCTAAGTAGCAAATTTAAAATAAACTGAAGAAAATATTTCTTCACAAAATGTGTAATTAAACTCTGGAATTGATTGCCAGAGTATGTGGTAAAAGCAGTTAGCTTAGCAGGGTTTAAAAAATGTTTGACTAATTTCCTAAAAGTCCATAAGCCATTATTAAGATGGACTTGGGAAAATCCACTGCTTATTTCTAGGACAGGCAGTGTAAAATCTGTTTCACTCTTTTGGGATCTTGCTAGGTACTTGTGACCTGGACTGATCACTGTTAGAAACAGGATACTAGGCTGACCGGACCTTTGGTCTGTCCCAATACGGCAATGTATATGTTTCAATGTTTCAAGTGCTGGCAAAGCTTCGGCTGTAAGGAGTTATCTTACTGAAAAGAATGGCTGCAATGCTTACAATTAAGTTTTTCAGAAGTGGCATGATAAAATGATCCCTTACAGTAATGTAGCATTATTAAAAAAACAGCAACTGAAACACATGAGAGAACAGTTCAGCCTGGCAGGCTTTACAGCAGACTATGCTAGACTGCAGCTTTAGGGATGTACATAACAATATTTGCTATTTGCGCCATAAGGGGGTAGAATCATCGGCAGTTATCACAAAGCAAAACATTTCAAGGAGGACAATATTACATGCAAGGCTCACAGAATAGTATTCAGACATAAGCAAAGCGCAAAATGACTGCGATAACAAACAAGTACAAGAAAACCAATCAAGGTGACTTCTGCTGTCCTGCGGATGGTTCATCAAGAGCTCTCCACAGTTTGATAGCTGCAAATGACAGCTGGGGGCAGAGAGTATGGAGGTGTGGAGAGGCTCCAAGCACCTACTAAGTCAAGCTAATGGAAATCAATACAGCAATCAGCGTTTGAATTAAGTCAAGACAGGCCACATCAAATCGGTTTTGCTTTCCAAGTGCTATTCTGTGGCTTTATGCCAATTCTGCAGGACATATGCTGGTGACACAGCAGTTTACTTGAGATGATGACACAAAATGCAGGGCACTTATGAAGTTGTTGGTTTTTTTTTTTGTACCCCGCGCTTTCCCGCTCATGGCAGGCTCAATGCAGCTTACATATTACATACAGGTACTTATTTGTACCTGGGACAATGGAGGGTTAAGTGACTTGCCCAGAGTCACAAGGAGCTGCCTGTGCCTGCAGTGGAAATCGAGCCCAGTTCCCCAGGACCAAAGTCCACCACACTAACCACTAGGTGACTCCTCCACTAGCAACATTCCATGTAGAAGCCTGCCCTTGCAGCCGCGCAGGCTTCTGTTTCTGTGAGTCTGACGTCTACGTGCAGGACGTCAGACTCACAGAAACAGAAGCCTGCGCGGCTGCAAGCGCAGGCTTCTACATGGAATGTTGCTAGTGGAATAGCAACATTAACATTCCATGTAGAATCTCAAATAGTAGCAACATTCCATCTAGAACCTCCAATAGTAGCAACATTCCATGTAGAATCTGAAATAGGGAAAGGGAACTGGGACTTGATATGCCACCTTTCTGTGGGGTTTACATAGTATATACAGGTACTTATTTGTACCTGGGGCAATGGAGGGTTAAGTGACTTGCCCAGAGTCACAAGGAGCTGCTTGTGCCTGCAGTGGGAATCGAACCCAGTTCCCCAGTTCTGTTTACAGCTGGAGTTTGGGAGACCCTCTTCCTGCCACTGCTTCATCCAGTGGGGGCACACATTTACAGTTTATTTTGGAAGGTTCCAAAACCTCTGTCTGGGGGTTAACCTGAGATGATCTCTGGTCTGGCAAATTAACCTCTGGCATTGCCACCAAAGTTAGGTTCGAAGGAGACACTAAGCTCATTCATTGTGCTCTCGTTCTTTGTTTCGCTGGAACGGAGAGTGGGCACAATGCCAGAAAGGAAAATAGATTGCTTAGCCCAGAATTCTGTGCCTTCTTGGAACGGATTCCCGGCACAGAGGCTGGCAAGGAAAAACCCTAAACTAAATTTCCTGCCTTTAGTTTATCTTGCATTAGTGTTAAATTGGGCAACACTCATTGACCATCTGTTTCAAGAGTCTCTTAATTTAGTTTTCCCTGCCTTACTGTATTAGAAGTATTCATTGTGTTCACTGAAGTCTACAGTTTCTTATCATTTCCTACCCTTCATATAATTTCCCTGACCCCGTTTCATCTTCTCTCTCTTCTCCTAACAGCTTTTGTGGACTCAGGACATGGCAGGATTTGTAGACTCAGAGTCCCTTCACCCCCTTATTTTCCACAGATAGAGCCCATTCATTTTGCTTACAAAAAAGACATTGCGTCTTCCAGCTCAAGGCAGTCAGTACTATAACTCTGCACACACCACGGGAATTCCATACGCACCTTCACACAAAATCTTTTTTTTTTTTTTTTAGTATAAAAGTGCTAAATTTGTTAGTGTGCATGCTACAATTGCATTTAATATGCTATTCACTACGATAATGAAATACAGAGCAAACAATCAAAATAAAGGCAATGTTTTGTTTACTCCTGCAATTTTCTCTTGCTCTTCAGTAATTCCAGCTCCGCTAGAACAAAAGCAGTGGCTTTGAGCCCTTATTTGCAACTATCCAAGGATTTTTACCTAATTTATATTCACTCCTCTCCCCTCCCAAACACATAATCTGGTCATTGTAGGGACAGTCCTTAGCCAGGGGTCACATACAAGGGACCCTTCTGAAATGCTGCAATCATGCTGACTACAAGACAGACGAGTGACCGGTTGGCTAGAGCAGAGGACTGAGGACAAGGGAAGCCACGGTTCAATTCTTTATTCTTTATTTAGATTTTCTATACCACTGTTACTGTCTTGCAGACCAAAGTGGTGTATAGACTAATATAAATTGACAGAAGAGTAGGACACAAGCATTCAGAGGAGCAAACCAAATCAGGGAGGGCAGGAGAGGGATAAGGGAAGGAGAAGTTGGGGATGAGAGAAGAAGGAATGACGGAGCATGAGAATAGGAAAAAGGCATAAGGGCCTTTGCAAAGATGCATATCAGGGGCATTTTTGAAAGAGAAGGGCGCCCATCTTTTGACACAAATCGGGAGATGGGCGTCCCTCTCTCAGGGTCGCCCAAATCGGCATAATCGAAAGCCGATTTTGGGCGTCCTCAACTGCTTTCTGTCGCGGGGATGACCAAAGTTCCTGGGGGCGTGTTGGCAGCGTACTGAAGGCGGGACGGGGGCGTGCTTAACACATGGGCATCCTCGGCTGATAATGGAAAAAAGAAGGGCGTCCCTGACGAGCATTTGGACGACTTTACTTGGTCCATTTATTTTCACGACCAAGTCTCGAAAAGGTGACCGAACTGACCAGATGACCACCGGAGGGAATCAGGGATGACCTCCCCTTACTCCCCCAGTGGTCACCAACTTCCTCCCACCCCCACCCCCAAAAAATTAAAAAAAACATTTTTTCCAGCCTCTATGCCAGCCTCAAATATCATACCCAGCTCCAGTATGCAGGTCCCTGGAGCAGTTTTTAGTGGGTGCAGTGCACTTCAGGCAGGCAGAACCAGGCCCACCCCCCCTACCTGTTACACTTGTGGTGGTAAATATGAGCCCTCCAAAATCCACCCGAAACCCACTGTACCCACATCTAGGTGCCCCCATTCATCCCTAAGGGCTATGGTAGTGGTGTACAGTTGTGGGGAGTGGGTTTTGGGGGGCTCAGCACCCAAGGTAAAGGAGCTATGCACCTGGGAACAATTTGTGAAGGCCACTGCAGTGCCCCCTAGGGTGCCCGGTTGGTGTCCTGGCATGTCAGGGGTACCAGTGCACTACGAATGCTGACTCCTCCCACGACCAAATGTCTTGGATTTGGTCTTTTTTGAGATGGGCGTCCTCGGTTTCCATTATCGACGAAAACCGAGGTCGCCCATCTCTAAGGTCGACGATCTCAACATTTAGGTTGACCATCTCTTAGGTCGACCTAAATGTTGAGATTTGGGCGTCCCCAACCGTATTATCGAAACAAGATGGGTGTCTAGCAGTTTTGCGCTTAACTTTAGGCACAAGCACTTACGTTAGCTCAATGGCTAGTGTAAACGCTGGTGCTTAACTGCTGTCAGTTAGTATTCTAAAACCTGCGTGCATATGTGTTAGGCACGCTCCTAACCCACTTATGCCCCTCACAGGTCCATGCCTCTCTGCAGTTGCATGCTATGGATTCTGTGCACTCAATTTGTTGAATATCGACTAAAAGCAGTTACAAGCGTAATTGATCATTAGCGCCACTTAGCTCTTCTTAACGCTAATTGTCAGCTAATTTCCCAATTAAATTACATGCATAACAGGTACTATTCTACAACTTGCGGGTGCAACCTTGCATGCTAAGTGTCAAACTGTATGCACAAGTTTATAGAAGTAGGGGGTTAGTGAGTGTATAGTCTACATACTGGGCTGGATTCTATAAATGGAGCTCAAAATTAGGTTACAAAAACAGACTTGGAAACCTACCACAAATAATCAAAACACATATGTATAATCTGTGGAGCTGGTGAACATGGCTCAAACCTATACAACAATTTGGCCTCAAAGCTCCCCAAGCCTGCTAGACTCATGCAATCATCAGCTTAGAATAGGGAGTGCCTTGAAAAAAAGAACAGGAGAAAAACTCCAGAGGGAGAGAAAAGTTCCATTCATAAAAACCGGCACAAAATGAGCACAAAATTTCACACAGTTACAAAGAGAATTCAGTTCAAAAGATCAAAACATTACTCAAAAAGACACGTATACACAGCTTAGAAAAAATGCCCGAGCAAAATCATTTATCTGTAGCTCCAGTGTGCATCAGCAGTGATCCCAAAACATTTCTTCCATCAACCGACGTTTGTAATCCACTAAAGCGGTCCACATGTATTGCAAATCCTTGTTTCGCCTAACTCCTGCGTTAGGAGGAGAACAGAATTTAGAAAGGCAACAAGATGGCTCTGTATATACCTTCTTTTACAGACGCCAAGATCCAATCAGTAGCCAGCAGAGACATCACTTCCTGTTATTTAAAAACACCCATCATTCTATAACACAATTCAAGCCCTCAGGTTCAAAAATGTTCAATTGAAAAATGAACTGCTATTCTCTTTGGCGCAACCACTTTTTAACATCCCCACTTCTGGGAGAGATCCTTAATTGTCCAATAACAGGGCATCTTAAAATCCTTAAAATCATGATTATATTGAATACAATGGCCTACCATCAGTGTTGCAACTTTCCCAAAGAAACACAGGATCAGTGTTCAGTAATCCATATCCGAAATGGTCTAGGAGTTTTTCCAATATATACTCTGTCATAAAGGGCAGCATATTAGATAGATCACGTTACAAGAAGAGAATGAAGTACAGACCCTCAATCTCACCATCCTATGACCTTGTTTCCAAGCAAAACTGGTACTGTCCACAGTATGCTCCCAAACACAGCAGGCTCCACATCTTCTGAAACCTTATTACTTATTTGTTACATTTGTATCCCACATTTTCCCACCTATTTGCAGGCTCAATGTGGCTTACATAGTACCAAAGGCGTTTGCCAAGACCGGTAAAGAAAAAAAAAATACAAGGTGATATTGTGGTCGAATAAAAGTACAATTGATACAAACATAATGGGGGGGGTCAAAGGGAGGGAAGGTTAAATAATGTCCAGTACGATCGTTGGGTTTGCTGTGATGCAGAGTGTAGACATCTATGTTGGGTCAGTAGGATATGCCCTATTGAACAGGTAAGTTTTCAATGATTTCCTGACGTTTAAATGGTCATAGATCGTTTTCACTGCTTTTGGCAATGCGTTCCATAGTTGTGTGCGTCTGAAACTTGGCTCAAAATTAGGTGCCAGAAAAAAATTTGTGCTAAGCGCTATTCTGTAAAGGGCACACCCTTTATACTACAGCACTTAAGCACAGATCTTGTGCCGAACCTTTGGGTGCCAGACTTACACCTGCTGAAATCTGGTATAAATGCTGGTGGCCAAGTTAGGTGCACTTACCTGGTATTCTATAACTACGTGTGCAAATTTTTGGAACACCCCCGACACTCCCATGCACCTCCCATGGTCACACTCCCTTTCAAAATATATGCGATGGGAGTTAGGCGCACTGCCTTATAGAATAGAGTGCAGCCAGATATGTATGTAAATATTAATGTGTGCCAATTAACATTAATAATTGGTTATGGCAGATAAAGACCTGAATGGTCCATCCAGTCTGCCCAACAGTCACATTCATTATCAATTCAAGATTGAATCAACAATGAACGTGAGATTATATACTTGATCATAGTCTTTCTTTGGTGTTTCTGGGACATAGACTGTAGTAATTCCTTTATCCCTTATTTGTCCTGTTTGTCTGTCCTAATTAGATTGTAAGTTCTGTCGAGCAGGGACTGTCTCTTCATGTCCAGTGTACAGCGCTGTGCATGTCTAGTAGCGCTATAGAAATGATAAGTGGTAGTAGTAGTAGTAGTAGAATTCAGCCCGGCTCTGTCCTTATGTTCCAACTACTGGAGTTGCTATCAAAGCCCACTCCAGCCTATCCGAATCCATCTTGTCATTTGCAGGACACAGACCGTAAAATCTTCCCGGCACTGTCCTCATGTTCCAAATTACTGGAGTTTCCATTGAAGCCCATCCTAAACTGGATTGCTGTACGCGGGACTCAGATCGTACAAGCCAACCCAGCACCGGCCTTAGTTGATATAGCCAGAGTTGCCATCTAACTAAGCACCACTTGACATGCAAACACATGTGCAATCCTTTAAGTTTTGTATTTTATACCATTCATTTTGAAATTAGAGATCCACTGTGTTCATCCCACACCATTTTAAATTCCGCCACATTTGTTTTCTCCACCACCTCCCTCGGGAGGGCATTCCAGGCATCGACCACCCTCTCCTTGAAAAAGAATTTCCTGACATTACTCCTAAGTCTACCACCCCGCAACCTCAATTCATGTCTCCTAGTTTTACCATTTTCCCTTCTCTGGAAAATATTTGTTTCTATATTAATACTTTTCAAGTATTTAAATATCTGTATCATATCTCCCCGTCCATGGGAGCCAACTTTTCAAAATGATTAGGGGTGCTAAGCCCAGTGGAAATAACCCCTCCCTGGACATATACAAGGAATTTTCTCAATATTGGAGGTGCTCAAGCACCCACAGAGCCAGCTCTTATGTCCCCGTCCCTCCTCTCCTCTAGGGTATACATATTCAGGTCTTCCTGAATAATTGATATCATTGAGCTCATTAAGCAATTAATTTATGTGCACATACAAATCTGGGTGCCATATGTAGAATCCAGGGGATAATGACATTAGTCAAGAAGAGGTTATTTATTGTGCACTGCTTTGCATCTTTTACTGAATTGGCTTCATGATCTGTGAAACAGATTGTTGCTTTCGGTTTGAAAATTTGCAGAGGGAAAAGTCTGCATTTACAAAGGTGCCAAATTACCCAGTTCCAGGCTGGAGTTTTTGGGACAGTATTGGTTTTAGAACTTATATTCCAAAGCAGTGTGGGGTGTGTAGGGCCTGATCCTTCCCATTGGAATAAATACTGCAAGGCCCATAATGCACCAGAATGCAGTGGTCAGACATCCAGGACAATCACTGTAGAACTGGGTAACTAGAATTCTCTGCATTTGTAAACAACCTCAATGACTTTTGTAGACCTGAGATTGAGAGATATGTGAAAGAGAAAGGGAACGGGATGAGATTTGTTATACCACCTTTCTGTGGTTACAATCAAAGCAGTTTATATATTATATACAGGTACTTGTGCATCATCCATATTCACAGATTTCCACAGTAGGCATGTTAATGAACGGCATACCTATTTGGCATATAAAGTGCTTATGCACAAATCTTTCTACTACAGCACACTAATCAGTGGCCCAATCACTACTGATTTATTATGGGTGAAAATCTGTGGGAAATTTGAAAAAGTTTAAGATCATGCTAAAAACGGATTTTTTTCACCCAAGCTTTTGGTAATCACCCTGATGGGGAAGGGAGACTTCATTAACTGTATGGGATTCTGAGTGGAAGAGTAGCCTAATGGCTATTGCAGTACTAGGTCCTTCCTATCTTTTAAATGGAATTCCTTTCTTATAATATTTATTTTTAAGTTTTGTAAACCCACTGTGATCTGGTAAAGCCAGGCAGCGTATCAAATTTTAATAAACAATAAACCAGGGAACGTGGTTGACGATGAACTCTTACCACCTTGTTCATTATGGATTGCTAAATTTAAGGAGACTGCTGGAGAGACCACAGAGTTGTGTGGAGGAAGGATGGAAGAGAGTCATCATGACAACCAGTCACTGCACTCTTGGGGGCCAATGTAATAACATGCACAAGGCTTTAGCATACAATTTTGTGGGTACATGTGAGGGGGTCTATAGGATGCTGCCCCTCTTCCTTGATAGCACTCCCTCACAGTATCAAAGCCACCTTGAAACTTACAGTCCTGCCCTGGGGGGGGGGGGGGGGGGGGGGGGAGTGACATGGGAGAGGTGAACCCTGGAGGGCTTGGTCCAGAAAGTATAAAAGATAAGGCCATAGCTAAGTTAAAGAGGCCAAAAAAGAATCCCACGGCATGTGCTTCCACCGCTTACATGTGAACGGCAACTGCTACAGTCAGGTAGGCCAAGCTACTTGGAACCTTGCAGATTTTGTACTTTGACCTGAGTAATTGCTAAAGACTTCCCTGGTAACTTAGAGAAACCAGGCCAGGGACAAGTAAAGTGTGCTGCTGTACTGAGCGGCAATAAGATACACAGTGGCCCTGCAGGAACAGGCCATACGAGAACATGGTTACATTTACAGACTCGTTTTATGTTGCCTTTTTAATCCTACCTGTGAATGGAATAGGTTCCCTGATCTAATAGCATTAATAATTTTTTTTCACTTTACCTGCAACTGCTGTGTGGCTGTATCTTATCTGGGCTCCAGGTCCGCCCTCATTCACATTACCACAATGCACAGATGCAAAAAAAGGTAGCAGTGCACAAAAGCCTGCATTAGACACCAGCACACTGCACATTTAAAACTATGGTACCGGAACCCTTATCCACACTCTTATCACCTCTCGTCTTGATTATTGTAACCTACTTCTCACCGGCCTCCCTCTTAGCCATCTCTCTCCTCTTCAATCAATCCAAAACTCTACTGCGCAACTCATTTTCCGCCAAAGTCGCTATGCTCACATTAGCCCTCTCCTTAAGTCACTTCACTGGCTCCCTATCCATTTTCGCATTCCATTCAAACTTCTCTTATGTACCTATAAGTGCATTCACTCTGCCGCTCCCCAGTACCTCTCCACTCTTGTCTCTCCCTACGCCCCCTCCTCGGGTACTCCGTTCTGTTGATAAATCTCTTTTATCTGTCCCCTTCTCCTCTACTGCTAAATTCCAGATTCCGTTCCTTTTATCTTGCTGCACCTCACGCCTGGAATAAACTTCCCGAGCCTGTACGTCTAGCCCCTCTCTGGCCGTTTTCAAGTCCAAACTTAAAGCCCACCTCTTTACCACTGCTTTTGACTCCTAACCACTACTCACTTGCCCTATCCTTTTATCCTCACCTCTTTATTCCCTTACCCTTAATTGTTCTGTCTGTCTGTCTTATCTAGATTGTAAGCTCTTTGAGCAGGGACTGTCTTTTTTGTGTATGGTGTACAGTGCTGCGTATGCCTTGTAGCGCTATAGAAATGATAAGTAGTAGTAGTAATGAGTCTATTAATTATTCTATGCAGAGACAGAGAAGTGCGCAGAAGGCTGAAAGGCTGAGCACAATACTGAAATTTAACACCAAGTCTGAGAAGGAGTAGAAGGGTTTGCTCCTTCTTCTGTGGTAATGTTTGTAAGGATTTAATGCCCATTTCCTCTCTTTATTGCGCGCATACAGGACCTGCAAATTTTTTTCGGGCCTCCATGAAGAGCATGGGTTAAGAAAAGATAGAAACGAGGGGGAGGTATGCCAGAAGAGCTGGACTGTTGAGAGCACACAGTTTTGCACAGGGCTTTTTTTGAGGGGGTACTTGGGGGTACTGAGTACCGGCACCTTTTCCACTGTCTGCTAAACCTGACCCATGGTTCTCGTATTTTAATGAAAGAGCTCGGGCACTACATACAAATTCTGCCTTGTCATAGATTATATGACTGGTTGCAGGGGTCCTGGCTATTGTGGGGTGAGTCCCTCAATGATCACTCCAACCCTGAAGGGTGGCCTGGCATTTGAGTACCGGCTCCTTTTTTGCTAGACAAAATGCACTGGTTTTGCACTAAGGGCGGCTGAACTGCGCACAGTCTGAGCAGTAGAAAATAGTATCGGCACAAATCTGTGCATGTGCTGGAATGCTGTATTGCTCATAAAGGTATACAGAAAGGCGGTCTATCAAATGCATGACTCACAAAATAAATATCGGTATTTCAGCTCAAGCACAGATGTGTACCGATACTGCTTTTCTGCTCAGACCTGTGTGCAGGTGGGAGGGTGGGAGGGGGTTAGTGACCACTGGAGGAATAAGGGGAGGTCATCCCCAATTCCTTCCAGTGGTCATCTGATCAGTTTGGGCACCTTTTTGTGGCTTGGTTGTAAGAAAAAAAAGGACCAGGTAAAGTCGTCCAAGTGTTCGTCAGGGACACCCTTTTTGTTTCCATTATGGGTCAAAGACGCCCATGTGTTAGGCACGCCCATCCCACCTTCGCTACACCTCCGACATGTCCCCGGTCATCCCCGTGACGGAAAGCAGTTGGGGACACCCAAAATCGGCTTTCGTTTATGCCGATTTGTGCGACCCTGTGAGAAGGATGCCCATCTTGCGATTTGTGTCGAAAGATGGGCGTCCTGATAGTAATCTATGGAACTTTGTAAGTCTAAGTGCTTTGAAAATGAGCTCCATAGGCTGCCCTGCCGCTGGTCCGGCTCCTTCTCTCTACTGTGGGAGGCCCGCTTCTCTGATGTAATTTCCTGTTTCCTCGGAGGTCAGCCGTCCGCAGTAGAGAGAGGGAGTCAGACCGGCGGCAGGCCAGCCCATGGGAGTCGTTGCCGCCACCTTCTTTTGAAAAACAAGAAAAAAAGAGGTAATTTTGGCAAAGAGGTTTGGGGAGGGAAGGGCGGGGGTGATGTTGCCTCACAAGAGTGCGCCTGGCCAAATGGTAGGGACGCCTCTAGCATTGGCCCCTTGTTCAGATAGCATGGGGGATTTTGAGGTGCAAAGTTCAAGAGTCCACCCTTCATTTAGCAAGGGCCTTGCATTGTGTGCTTACAGTGCATTCACTGACTTGTGGATTAGCTGTTAACACTAATTTTGGTGTGCTGTTCACTGGACCCGTCCTTGTCTGTGTTAAATATTGCTAGGTACCCTATCAGTTTGCAGAGTATGTACCTTTCCACGGGAAGTAGAATATATATATATATATATATTCTTCCTTATAGGCAGACACATGGGAACCTACCATGGGAGTTCTATAGCTGGTGTGACTGATAATGTCTAAAATATATGTACCTATTTCTGCTTCTAGAAAGGAAAGTTGATGCCTACTTTCCATTATAGACTCTATATAGGCAGCTCATTTCGAGAATTGCCCCTCTCCCTGTGTAACCCATTTTCTTGATGCCAGAAACATTTTTCATACCGGGAGGCCTCTCCCGTCCCTCAGACAGAGGTAGGAGTAGATGTCTGTGAATGAGAGAGCCCAGCTGGCTCACTATGATGTATCCCCCTATCTGCTTGCCTAACTTCTTTACAGTTCAGTGGCCTTGTCAATGAAAATAAGAAGTAGGCAATTTGGCAAATCGCTTTCACAGCTGGGAACAGAGGCCTGCTGCCAAATTCTCATTTATTTATTTATATGTTTAAATTGCCTTTTCTCTTCAGCTCAAGGCGAAGTATAAAAGAAGAACATAAATAGAATTCAGTAAAATAAACAATAAAAAGGTCATACTTTATTACATGCACAATCATTAAAAACACAGGTAACAGTTCCTACAACTCCTCATTTTCAAATCTGATCCTAAAAACAATTCCAAGCTATGAAAGTATTGAAGAACTCAAAAAAATATATAAATTCCACCAAGGAATCAGGGGCGTATCTGGACTTCGCCGGTAGGGGGGTCCAGAGCTGAGGTGAGGGGGCACATTTTAGCCCCCCCCCCCCGGCGCCGCCCCCGCCCCCCACCGCCATTGCTGCCACCCCCCCCCCCCCGCCAGAACCAGAACCACCTCCAACAACTGTCGCCCGCCCGCCCAACGACCCTCTCGACCCCCCGCCCACTGTCGCTTACCTGTGCTGGCGGGGGACCCCAACCCCTGCCAGCCAAAGCCGTCGTCCCTCGTTCGTTTGTTTCCTTCTTTCTGAGTCTGACTCTAACATCCTGCACACGTCCTGCACGTTGTGCACGTGCAGGACGTCAGAGACGAGTCAGACTCAGAAAGAAGAAAACAAATGAACGAAGGACGACGGCTTCGGCTGGCAGGGGTTGGGGTCCCCCGCCAGCAAAGGTAGGTGACGGCAGGTTGGCGGCGGGAGGGGGGTTGCGAGGGCCGTCGGTAGGGGGGGTCCAGGGCCAAATCTACGGAGGCCCTGGCCCCCGTGGCCCCATTACAGATACGCCCCTGCAAGGAATATAGGGGGTCGATATTCGAAGTGATTTAACCAGCCAGAAATGGCTTGTTCAGTGCCAAGTGGTCATTTTCAGTGGCACTTAACCGGTTACCGACGCTGAAATTAACTGGTTAGCACCTAAAGCACTTGGTTGATTAAGTGCTGACATTCAGCACTTATTGGCCAGGGTAACTGCATAAATAGGACCGTATAAAAGCCAGTCCTGTCTTTATGTGGTGCTCTATAGTGGGTTAAACGCTGAATCTTGTACTTAACCGGCTATAGTGTAGCTGGCTCCAGAAACCTAGAAATTCAATGCCAGATACGACCCAGCATTGAATTTCCAGGTATAATGCCGGAGGTAGTCAGCAAAACCTGGCTGAATATCAAGCCCTTATTCTTTATATAACTTTTCCAGCGCATGCATGCAAAGAACTGCCTAACAGGTGATATAAAAGTGTGTGTCTACCTGGAAAAGTTTTATAAAGGCACGTAGGGTGCATAAATTAGGCAAAACTCATGACATTGGTAGCCTAAGTCAGAAGCCTTCAACCCAGTCCTCAGGGCATACCTAGCCAGTTGGGGTTTTCAGGATATCCCCATCGAATTCAATAGGGATATCCTGAAAACCCTGACTGGCTAGGTGTGCCCCAAGGACTGGGTTGAAAACCTGTGGCCTAAGTTATAAAATTACTTTCCAAATCTACTGTATACTGGGGAAACAGATAATGAAGTGATTTGCCCAGGTTCACATCACAAGGACTTGAGCCCTGGCTTTCCCAGCGCTCAGCCTGCTGTTCTAATCACTAAGCTATTCCTCCAGTCAAGTTTCAAACCTTCTGGAGTCCGTATGATGAACTCAGGATTTTATACAGAAGCAGCCCATGTACAAATCCAGTGGGAAATGCAAAGTGTTATTCCAGGGCCCATACGTTTATCAAAACTGGACACATGAATATTTAAGGAGAGACAAACATAAACCTAAGGCAGTGATATCCTGTTTTGTTTCTTCCTAATTCAATCAGTGATGGCTGTATACAAACATCTATATACAAGAAACCCACAGACAGATGCAGCTACCTCCACAACTCCAGCTTCCATCCTTCACATACAAAAAGATCCATCATTTACAGCCAAGCCACAAGATACCACCGTATCTGCTCTGACCCAGGGGACAGAGACAGACACCTTAAAAGCCTGACTGCATCCTTCAAACAGAAAGGCTACAACCCCAAAATAATCTCCAAGAATATTGCCTCCTCCCTCAAAACACCCAGGGAGAATCTGCTACAGTACAAGGAGAAAAAACCCACAGACAGAATCCCCCTTGTAGTGACATACAATCCAGAGCTGGAAAAACTGAGGAAAATCATAAGAGATCTACAACCTATACTCCAGGAGGATGAATTACTAAAAGAGATATTCCCATCCCCACCAGTACTGGCCTTCCGACAGCCACCCAACTTAAAACACAAGCTAATCAGAAGTAAACTTCCATCACAGACTGAAAAGGAACAGAAGGGCACACGTCCCTGTAATTTATCCAGTTGCAAACTATGCCAAAATATTTCACAGGACCCCACAGTTATCCACAAAGGAAAGATATTCAACATAAAGGGATCTTTCACTTGCTCATCTTCCAATGTGGTATATATCATTCAGTGTAAAAAATGTAACGAAGGATGCTATATTGGAGAAACAGGCCAGATGCTTAAGACAAGATTCAATTTACATAGACATCACATGAATAATACAGCCAGTAGGGCCCCCACCCCGGTGGGACAGCACTTCACTGAACCAGGACACTGTACCAGTGATTTCACAGTGAGAATACTGAAAGGTAACTTTAAAACCATACAAGAACGTAAGACCTTTGAAGTCAGAATGATTGAATATTTTAACACCCAACAGAAAGGACTTAACAAGGACCTGGGGTTCCTAGCCCATTATAAACCATAAAGCTGTATGTCTCTGTTGATCAGCCAACCCTTCACCTATCCACACCCATCCTGTTAGAATATCAATGATATGCTTTGATGTCCCCATGCATACCTCCGACCCACCCCCATCCTCCCACCCTGTCAGACTGTCATAGTAATGCTTGAATGTTTTCACTTACATACACTGTCAGCTAGCACATTTGCTTATTTCCGATCTGAGGAAGAAGGGCAACCTTCGAAAGGTAATCAAGAAATGTATTAAGTTATGTCCAATAAAAAAGGTATCATCTTATTTTCTTTTCCATGTTTTATTTTGTTTGATTTCTATTGATAACCTTAAGAGTGGACTAACACGGCTACCCACAATCCTTTTTTTTAAATCTCACTTCCTTAAACTCTTGTTTAGACAGTGTCGTCAGGCTGGTTGGAGCAGCATAGCATGGTATTGAACATTTCCAAAGTGTAAAGTATGTAGTTTGGCTGTAAGCTTTGCTATTTTTTACTGGTCCCTTTGGTTTTGAGGTCTCCTACTTGCATATTCTATAAATGACGCTAAATATTTTACTCAAAAATTTGCACGAACAGTTTAATTGAATTACTAGCCAATTCATGCAGATAATTGTGCCATAACAATCGATTATCGGTGCTAATTGGCATCAATTGAAATTTCTGCATGCATTTTTAGGTGTCAGGATCCGTTCGTAAATTTTACACATGGACCCAAAAAGGGGGCGCAGCCATGGGAGGGTTATGGGTGGATCTTGGGCTTTCCTGCAATTTATGCACGCTATTACGGAATAAGGGGGATCCGTGTCTAATATAGGCACAAGGATTTACACCAGGGTTTAGTTGAACTCCGTTTATAGAACAGCACATAACGTGTTTTTTTCTCAGCGCTGTATAGAATTTGATCCCTGTTGTGTTACATGAGTCAGTCCAGGAATTGTGCTGGACTCATATTAAAGAGTTTTGAGGCTTCTTTTCATGCTATGTATAAGATTCATGCTATAAGGTTATGCTTGGCTAGAGATGGTATTAGACTCATGTTACTTTCTTTGGCAATTTGTTGCCTGGATTATAGTAATTCACTCTATCATGTCTTGCCTCTGGCCTCGTTGAGGTTTTTTTTTGCCCACATCTTTTTCAGTAGGTAGCTCTAGGTAAGTTATATTCAAGTATACTGGGTATTTTCCTGTCCTTGGAGGACTCACAGTCTAATTTTATACCTAAGGCAATAGAAGATTAATGGTCCGATGATCAGAAGGAAACTCAGGCGCTAGAGGCTGTTAGCACCTGCGTTTGCTACTGCTCCATGATCAGAGCCCCTGAGTGCTTGAAACAATGCGCCCGCGGGCTCTGAACGCAAGTAGCATGCAAATGCATGCAAAACAGGGCTTTTAACGCAAGTAGCATGCAAATGCATGCAAAACAGGGCTTTTAACGCAAGTAGCATGCAAATGCATGCAAAACAGGACTTTTAACACAAGTAGCATGCAAATGCATACTAAACATATTCATTCCCAATGATCAGCGACCAGCGTGTCCAGACCTGTCAAACAAGTGCGGGAGCATTGTGCCTAAGTGCATGCTCAGGCACAATCCTCCCTCACTTCTACCCTATGATCAGAGAGAATAGAGTTCTTAAATTTGCATGCTATTATCTCTGATCATAGGGGCGGTAAAGCCCCACCCTGTTCCAGCGCTATTTTTAGAGCGCTGTTTGGAACAGTGTGGGGCTTTTGATCATCTGCCCGTAAGTGACTTACCCAAGATCAGCAGGAGCAGCAGTAGGATTTGAACCACACCTTTGAATATCAAGCCCAGTGCTCTAATCAGTAGGTAAATCCTATCTTCAGCTTGGTCAGAATAGGGCTATTCAGCTGTTATGCCACATTTTTGGCCTCTGTTCATTGGCTTCCAGTGTCCTGCAGAATTAAATTTAAGATTTTCTTTTTGACCTTTCAAGCTGTTCTCACTGATTATCTGACAGATTGATGGACTATTTGTCTCTGTGTTTGCTTTAGTCCTCCCAATGACATTTATTCTCAGATCCCCCTCTTTATTTGGGGAGACTGGAATGCACATGTTGAGATGCCTTTGAGATGCGAGATGTTGAGATGTGATTTTAGCTCTTAAGTTCTGGAATCATTCTCCTCTGTTTCTTTGAACTGATACATCGCAGGTTAGATTTAAAGCAGTACATAATTTTTTTCCATCAGTATTTAGGTGGTAGAATCCAAGTACGAAGGGCCTGTGTTTTTATTGTTTGTAGCCTTCCCTAGCAAAGTTTGCAAATCAAACATTAAACATGGGAGTCAGGCAAGAGGAACATTTTGGCACCCCTGCTCAAGAATCGACCCTGTGCACAGTAAAATAATGGAGGTAGGGCCTGCTTGTCCATTACTGGCCAGGGGGTGTTTCCTCATGTATTTTACAGGATGATATAAAAGGCCCTGCATAACCAAACTGCAGGGAGTGGTCTTAAGAGTTTGAGAGGTTCCAATTTCCTCTGCCAGGGGTATCAGAGGGGCTGCTGGAGCCCAGTGAGGGTCTGAAGCAGCAAGAAAAGCTGCCACCTTAATGACTGACTAGGCCATACAGGATAAGGAGAGCTGTTTCCCCTCTCCTCTTCCTTTTGGGTGGCACATTCAGTTTATCTGCAAAGGACTTAAATATAAATCCACATACATCCAGCTTCTCCTACATAAGCGTGCAACTATGGAACGCACTACCAAAGGCCATAAAAACAATGCACAACCTAACAATCTTCCGAAAACTACTGAAACCAACCTGTTCAAGAAGGCATACCATAATGATCCATCCTAAATACTAGACAACTAGACTTTACATGAACTAGACAAAACCGAACTCTTTACACTACACTGATAACCTTCGTTGCTACTAATGAAAGTTACGCAATACGCACTACCACTTTATTTCTCATGCCGGAAATGAACTTTCTATAGTTGATTATCTAACTTATATTCACTCTATTATTCAGGAACTTCAATGCAATACCACTTTGTATTCTACTTTACCATTTATGTGCCTTAATGCAATACCACTTGTAATTCTCTATCCGGAAATGGCGATCGCCATTACGGCATAATGTAAGCCACATTGAGCCTGAAAATTGGTGGGAAAATGTGGGATACAAATGCAACAAATAAATAAATAAATCTATACCATGCAGGAGAAAGAAGAGCGGCAGCAGCTGCAGAAGTGTGTATGGGTTTAGAAATAACAAACTGCCAGTCCTGTTTTCCTGTTGGGCTTCCTAGACCCATATAGGGCTAGATTCTTTATATAGTGCCTTAAAAATTGATGCCAAAAAAATATGCCTAGGTGTATGCTATAAACTGTGCCTAAAGTTAGGCGAGGTTTATAGAACATACCTAAGACCCATCCACACGACTAAATCTAGTTGCAGGGATTTTACGCCGAACAAAACTTGATGTAAATGCCAGCAGCTAAAGCTCAGAGCAGGTGTATTCTATAACAGCACGCATAATTTATAGAAACACTCACGATCCGCCCATTCCATGCCCATGACCATATTTCGGCAGCGTGAACTAGAATTTACGCACATCACTTTATAGAATACGCTTAGCAAACTGTGCATGTAAATTATAATTAAAGCCAATAATTGCTTGTTAATTTTGCCAATTATCGGCGCTGATTAGCTTAAGATAATTAAGTTGTGCATGCAATATAGAATATGACCTGAATTGTGCACGCAACTCAAGTCACACTATATAGAATCTGGGGGATATTGTCTAATTCCAGGAAGTCAGCAGAAGGACATGAAAGCCTTATGGGGAACCAGAGACTGGGAGGACAAGGAAGAGATGGTAGACAAAGGGATTGGATTCGGACTGTGGAGATACAGGGATATAGACCTGGGAGGGGAAGAGTGGAGACATAGGGATTAGGATTGAGGGAGGGGGAGAGAGTGGAAACAAAGCAATTAAGCAGGATGGAGAATGGGGCCATGGGATCCAGCTGGCACTTGGAAGAGCAGAAGTTCTGGAGAGCAAGGGTGCAAGTATTTTTAGAAGGGGAAGAGCAGGAACTCACAGTTGGGTGTATAAGCAAGGATGAGGGAGAGAAAAGAGTGGAGATGTATGTGAATGCAACTTGGGTGCCAATTTATATGCAAGATTCAGCTATGCTAGTGCTTATGTACATGCACCTGGCATGCTCTGCCATGTTAGTGCATGCTTTTTGCACAGGGCTGATTTGCATACAATTCAGTTACTGTACTGGGGAGCAAAATGTGATGTTGCTCTTGAGTTAGAAAGTTGTGTGCATTGGCCCTACAGAGTGGGAACCTGCACAGAATAAATTCAGATTTGGATAACTTTACAGGCATGACAATTTTACATGTGGTGCCAAGTTTTTATATTTATTGCATTTGAATATCGCTAACTGGCAGACGGGTCAGAGCGGTGTACAATTAAAATACACAGAAAATATAAAGGAAAGGAACTCCAGCTTGGGAAAGAGTTCCCACACACTCCAGAAACAGTCAATCACATAAAAATAACTACAGTTAACGGCTAGTTATCTAGCCTGATAGCTGCATCCCAAAAGTTAATTGTAAAAAAATGTGTTTTCAGCAGCACCTTAAAATTTCTGAAAAGACTGCTCAGGACACAGAGGGGGTGGAAGGCTATTCCAGAGTTTCGAAGCTAAAAAATAAATGCAGATTGTCATGTAGATTCATACCCCCAATATGTACTCAAAATTGCACATGCAATTTAATTGCGTAATGAGCCAATTAATGTCAATAATTGGGTGTAAACAATCAAATATCAGTGTTAATTGGCAACAATTTGGATTTGCACATGAATCTTGCTAAGCGCCATTCTGTAAAGATTCACGCACAAACTTTTTAGCACACAACTGAAAAGGGGACATGACCATGGGAGGAGCATAGGTGAGTCTGGGGCGTTCACTAACTATGCGCATAGTATTATAGAATTCCGGGGAACCGCGCCTAATTTACATTTGAGGATTTATTCCAGTTTTCAGTTGGTGCAAATCCTCATGCCTAAAGTTTTGTACAGATCCTGGCGCCCAACTCGGAGTGCCATTTAAAGAATAGCGCTCAGCATGTATTTTTTTTTTATGCCCAAATGTGGGCACCATTTACTGAATCTACTCCATAATGGGCTCTCTTGGAGCCAGGGAGTACAAGACGGTGTATGTCAAAAGACCTCAGGTTCCTAGCAGGAATGTAAGAGATTATGAGGGAAGAAAGGAGAGATGGAACATTAAGATATTAAGCTTTGAGTGGCATTTTCGATATGATGTCTAAGTCCAACTTTGGACATTTTAGGAGTGGCCTAGTGGTTAGGGTGGTGGACTTTGGTCTTGGGGAACTGAGTTCAATTCCCACTTCAGGCACAGGCAGCTCCTTGTGACTCTGGGCAACTCACTTAACCCTCCATTGCCCCATGTAAGCCGCATTGAGCCTGCCATGAGTGGGAAAGCGCGGGGTACAAATGTAACAAAAAATAAAAATAAACACATTCAAAATTCAAGTGGGGAATACAGCCATTTTCAAAACAGAAAAACATCTATCTTTTTTTTTCAAAAATGGCTGTTTGCTAGATGTTTTTGTGCTCTGTGCGTTTATCTTTTTGGTCCATTGTCAAAAAAACATCCAAGTAAAAAACGCACAAAATCAAGCCATTGGGATATACGAGGAACCAGCAATCTTAGTAGACTGGCCACACAGACATCCCAGGAAAGCACCTTAGGGGGCACTGCAGTGGACTTCAAATATATGCTCCCAGGTACACAGTTCACTTATCTTGTCTGCTGAGCCCCCCCCCCCCCCCCCGCCAAACCACCCCAAACCCACTACCCCCAACTATACACCACTACAATAGCAGTTATGGGTGAAGGGGGCACCTATATGTGGGTACAGTGGGTTTCTGGTGAGTTTGACAGGGCTCACAGTTTCCACCACAAGTGTAACAGGTAGGGGAAGGTACAGGTCTGGGTCCACCTGTCTGCAGTGCCCTTCACCCATCATTATACTACTCCAGGGACATGCATGCTGCCCTAATGGACCTGAGTATAACATCTGAGGCAGGCATAGAGGCTGGTAAGTAATGCTTCTAATCACATTTTTGCAGGGTGGGAGGGGGTCAATGACCACTGGAGGAGTAAGGGGAGGTCATCCCTGATTCCATCCATTGGTCATCTGGTCATTTAGGGCACCTTTTTGTACCTTATTTTTATAAAAATAGGTCTAGCTGAAAACATCTTAGTTTTAGTCCTGGACAGTTTTGTTTTGTTCTATTATGGCTGAAAAATGTCCAAATGTTAGGAATGCCCAGATCCCACCCTTAACAAGCCCCTGACATGTCCCCCTTATGATTTGAATGCACTTCTGAAGGACTTCATAGAAAAATGTCCCTTTGTGTGTTAGACAGAGGATCTTAAACTCAATTTGGAAAGAAATGGGAAGCCAATGTAATTTAATGAAAAGAGGAAAATGAAAATTTTTTTAGCATTTGCAGAGGAGTTTAGCAGAGGGTGTAATGCAAAGACTGAAGGTGTGTTTGCAGGTAGCCAGAGGGATACCTACATAAACAATGTTACAATAATCGAGGCATGATAACTACAATAATTGAGGTGCGATAATAAAAGAGCATTAGTCAATGTCTGCAATGTGGAGATGTCAAGGTAGCTGCCGTAAGTAACGTTAATTTATGGAGGAATGACAAAAGACAGATTTAATAACAGCAGAGTCTTGTTGCTGAAAAGAAAGATGAATCTAGTGTAATTCCTAGGTAGCGGAAAGACATAACCGAAGTAATTGAAACATTGAATAAATCAAAAGGAGAAGAAGGCTGAGGGAAGTTATCCAGAAAGTGACAGTTTCCTAGAGGTTAAGTGCTAATTTATGTTTAGAAAGCCAGTCAAACAGTAATAGTAAATAAGCCTGGAGAGGATGAAAATCAATGTTGAGGGGGAACACTAGAAAAGTGAGGAGAATGTCGTCAGTGTAGAAGTAAAAATTAATATTGAAAGACTGAATGAGAGTGTCCTGGGGGCCCAGAAAAAAAATTAAAGGGGGAAGGGAAATGGGCCTTTCTGAGGTTTTTTGCAACTACATTCAAAGCGTTTACATATATTCAGGTACTTACTTTCAGGGCCGTGCCAACACGGTAAGCGGGGTAAGCACCGCAGGGGGGCACCGACCTCTGGAGGGCACCGCCGCGGTGCTCACCCTCGCCGCTTACCTCAGCTCTGCACTGCCCTGGAGGCTTTAAATCCTTTACCTCCGACATCGCAGCAGCGTCAGTGAAAGCGCTGCCGACGTCTCACTCCTCCAGTCCACACCAAACCATCAAGAAGCAAAACTGAAAACGTTTGTTTGAAAGCGCCTCCAGCCTTCCCTTCGCGTTTGTGCTGCCTCGTTCGTTCCCTCAGTGTCCCGCCCTCACAAGGAAATGATGTCAGAAGCGAGGGCGGGACACTGAGGGAACGAACGAGGCAATGCAAAGGGAAGGCTGGAGGCGCTTTTAAACAAACATTTTCAGTTTTGCTTCTTGATGGTTTGCTGTGGAGGAGTGAGGCTGAAATCAGAACATGCCATCAACCCTTTCACCACTGCTGCTGGGTTTCATATTAGTGATGGATAGAAAGCCTAGGTTGTGGTTTCCAGTTAGGACTGGCCAGCGTGGACTAGGGTCCCTGCTTACTGGTCCTGGACAACCTGTACAAGAGATTTTCATTCCTCGCTGTTTGCCAACCCTGTAGTTCTTTTCCTGCTTGGTGGGTAGGGCAAGATGGAAGCTGTGGCTTAGATTGTAGTAGTTTAGGATGGATTTTTTTGCATTGATGTGCCCATTCTTACCGATAGCTGGAACTTGCAAGCTCACTCCAGGCTGGTTCTATGATATTTGCATTCTGTGTAGCTTATGGTGATATACTGTAATACCTGTTGTCTATTCCTTGTATGAAAAACAGGGCAGGCCTGCACTTGGGGGGAGGGGATGTAGTTTAAAATGAAAATGATACCCAAAATTGAGATGTCCCAGGCTTGATCTGCTGAAATGTTTGTACTTTAAAGTGTGGTAGGGGCCAGTTGAAGGAGTGTTAAGGTACATACGATTTGAAAAAAAATTTTTGAAGGAAAATTTGACCAATTTTGTTCCCGGTGCATACCAAATACAACCAACAGACAATAAGTTAATACACAATTATCTTTCCATCTCCTCCTTTAATTTTGCTCTGCCCACAACCAGAAGATAGCCTGGCTCATAAATTACATGTTATCAGCATTAGGATGGGAGGGAGGGCCCAGGGAGAGGAGAAATTGCTGAAAATGGAGGGGAGGGGAGAGAGGAGAATTGCTGGATATGGATGGAGGAGGGAAGGCTAGAGAGGGACAAGGATGGACATGGATGGGAGGACAGGGCCCAGGGAGAGAGGAGAAATTGCTGGACATGGAGGGGAGGGGAGAGAGGAGAAATGTTGGACATGGATGGAGGGGAGGGAAGGGAAGACAGAGGAAGGAGATGCACATTGATGGAGGGGAAGGGAGAGAGAAGAAATGCTGGGCATGGATGGAGGGAAGAGAGAGGAAACAGATGAGATAAGGGAAAAGGAAGAGAGTAGAAAAACTGCACATGGATGGAGAAAATAGGCAGAAGCTGGCTCCACTGGACAGTCAAGTCTGCGGAGGACTCAGCTTTTACTTATGGATATAGAGCAAGAAATGAAGAAGAAAGGAGGAAAGTAAAGAAATAAATGGAAAGGAAGCCCTGGAAATGGAGTTAAGAGGACAGATAGCAGCAGAATTAGATACTGGGCCAGCATGATCAGAAAAAGAAAGTCACCAGACAACAAAGGTAGAAAAAATAAATTTATTTTCATTTTAGTGTTTGGAATATGTCCACTTTGAGAATTTACATCTGCTATCTTATTTTGCAATGTATAGCAATTTGTTTCTAAGAATATTGCTGACAATTCCTGTCAGTGTGGCAAGTGGTGAGCGATCATTTTCACAGTTAAAAATCATAAAAAATTATTTGCGATCAATCTATTTCGCAAGAAAGGCTTGTAAGCCTTGCCATGATTGCTATTGAGAATGATATATGTGCCCAGTTAGATATCAAAGATGCACTCCATTTTTCAGCTCCTATTTCCTTTGCATCTTGTGCCACACGGGGGGGTGGGGGGGGGGGGGCGCCAACTGATAGTCTGCAGGGGGGCACCAGAGACCCTAGGCACGGCCCTGCTTACTTTGTACCAGGGGCAATGGAGGCCTAAGTGACTTGCCCAGAGTCACAAGGAGCTGCAGTGGGAATCAAACTCAGTTCCCCAGGATCAAAGTCCACTACACTAACCACTAGGGAGACAAAATAGAACCCTGGAATTAAAGTTAAAAAAGTGAAAAAGAGAAAAGAAGTAATTGTAATGATGGTAGAATAAGATGATAATGTACAGAAGGGAGAGTAACAGTAACAGACTGAGTGGAATGAGTAAAGACCCAGCTGAACTTGCTGTCAGAGAGCTACGAGTTTGAAACAGACCGGATATTAGTTACCGTTCCTGCGCTGTGAAAAAAATTGTCTTACACTCAAGCCTAATCTGCAGTTGCGTTACCACCCACTTTCTGAGACTGGAAACTGTTTTCACAGATTGGTAAACTACCAGTGCCCTCTGTGACACATGCAGCCTATGTATGTACCAGGGGCATAGCCAGACTTCGGCGGGAGGGGGGTCCAGAGCCCGAGGTGAGGGGGCACATTTTAGCCCCCCCCCAGCGCCCACCGACCCTACCCCCCGCCATTTTTGACCCACCGCCACCACCAACTTTGACACCCCCCCCCCCCGCCGACGACCTCTTGACCCCCCTCCCACCACCAACCCCCGCCGTCGCCTACCTTTGCTGGCGGGGGACCCCAACCCCCTCCAGCCGAGGTCCTCTTCTTCCGGCGCAAGGCTTTGTTCTGTTTCTGTGAGACCCCGCTAGCAAAGGTAGCAGAAAAATGAACTACTGGAAGGCTCTGAGATCAATTCTAACTATTTTCCTACTCAGTTAAATCAGAAAAGCGTTTCTTTTTATTTCTATCCCAACCAGTACCCCTGCCTCACATTCAATAACCACAGTGCATCTCCGCATATCCCCTCCCCATTTCTGTTCCCCTTCTCTCCTGTATGACAAGAGTAGGAGAAACAGCTGGCAGCTTCTCAAATTAAAGTCACAAAAATGTAAAACACGAACAACTTACACAAACAAACTCTGGAGCCCAGCTCTTTTGGAATGCCTCTCCACTCTGCTCAAATTTCATTCAGGAAATCCAATTTTTCGTGAGTCTTCAGAAAGATACTTGTTTTTTCTTTTACAAAGATAGGAAACGCGCATTTTAAAAGCTACTGATACTGGCAGCTGAAAGCTCTTCCAATTCAATATCCAATGGCTAGAACACCCCTCTCCCTCCCCCAACATACCCATGCCACCTTTAATAGTAGACACATATCATCTAACAAACAAGTGATGGTAGAATAATGAAACTCACCACCAAGCTCCCCACTGGTTGACAGAACAAGACTGCTAAATTCAACACCTGCCACAAACAATGAAGCTCATCACTACATCCCTATACACAGCGATGCATCAATGCAACCCATGGTTGAACATTACAGCAGAGCAATGCAACTCACCCAGCTAACATCTGATGATACAATATAACAGATACCTGATAGCAGAAGAATGGCAGCTATCCAGTTTTGTAAATGATGGGAAAGTAATGTGGATATAACAAAAGACAGGGAACGAAGTACAAACTAAAGTCCAAACAAAAAAAACAGCACCACGGGCCTTTAAAAATGGAACACAGTTCTTTAATGAATGAGCCTTGACAAAAAGACCCGACACGAGCCGTGTTTCGGTGACTAGCACCTGCGTCAGGGGTCTACATAGAATACAAAACACAGAAATAATATTTTAAAATAATATTTTAAAGGCCCATGGTGCTGTTTTTTTTGTTTGGGAAAGTAATGTGGACCAGAGATTCCAAGTAGGGAAGGACAATTTTCAAAGGCATTTGTTCGGGTGAAATGGGCTGACTTAAAATTTCTTTCTTTAAACGTGCATAAATGTATAATCATAATCACAATCTGTTTTTTATAGACCGCCCGCACCAAAAGCTCAGGTCGGTTTAGAAAAAAAACATAATTACAAAATAAAATAACATTAAGGGCCCTTTTACTAATGTGCGTTAAAATTTGGGCTTCCCAAGCACTAATTTATTTTTTTATTTTATTTATTAGGATTTATTTACTGCCTTTTTGAAGGAATTCACTCAAGGAAAGAATAGATCAAACATGAGCAATAGGCAATTACAGCAGTAAAAATATTTACAATGTCAACACAAAACGTAATAGAACGTTTTAATTGACAGTGAAGGGTAAAGCAAAGATGGACTATATAGATAGGTAAGAGAGCAAGAAGAGTTAGAAAGTAATGTGACTAATTTAAAGAAAGTTGCACATGAGGTCAGAGAGATGGTTAAATATTATCTCAGCTAGGGTAGGAGTGGATAAAGCCAGATTTAGCAAGGAATTCAGTCAGGGCCGTGCCAATGCGGTAAGCGGGGTAAGCAAGGCAGGGGGGCGCCTGCCTTCGAGGGGCGCTGCTGCCCTGCCGTCCCCTCGCAAAATCTTTTACCTGGAGTTCCAATTCTCCTATCTCCCCTGCCCTCCTTTTCATGGTAAACCCGAAAGTGAAAGCAACCCAGCAGTATTCACTGAGGCAGGCAGGCTCTTCAAGTTATTTGAGAGAGTACAACCAGATTGCTATATATGCTTTGGTTTGGCGATAACTCCTCACTCAGGGTGAGCTTCAGAGCTTGAATAGCATTCAAATTAAAGAGAACCTGAAATTTTAAAACTGCTAAAAATAAGTTTTAAAAGTATTTGCATTAAATCTAATTGCAGAATTCAGGTGCTGGGAGTCTGTACTTGGTTGTCACATGCTCAGATTTGTTTACATCATATGCAAATTTGTCCATTTTTGGGAGGTTCTCATTTGCATATTTATGGATAAAAATGATGGAATGTTTACAGCCTTAATGTTAGGTTATGGCTCTGATCAAAAATGTGAAGATTGGTCCAAAAACGAAGGGTTTATCTAGTGTTTTTGACTAAAAATTCCCAGTGGCTGTGTGTTAATCTGCATTCAAATAGAGCTCTCTGATTGGATAATCAGCTTCTGTTAGAAATCTGCCAGAGTGAGACAGCAACTGACCATCAGTTTGGCCAAGAGAGACATGCAGCTGTGAGTTCCTGTGTGTGTTGACTGAAATTATAAAAGAGTGCCTGATTATGTGGTAAATGAGAAAATATGAATGAAAAGAGGTTGGTGGAGATTGAAGTTTGAGTCTGGTGAGAAAAGGATCTGAATATCTCAGGATTAGTTGAAGTTTATGAAGAATAGAAAAAGGTGAATTTCAGTTTAAGAGTGTTTAAATCCAATAAACTATATAAAGGCTAGGTAGATTTAAGTGACTGTAAGCAAGGAAACCTTAATATTTGATCTGAAATAAATATTTGATCTGAGATAGTTGATCAGAGATAAATGTTTGATCTGAATTATATCCTTTGGTGCAAAGGAGATTAGAAAAAGAATCTTTGGAAACTAAGAGGACTTTGCTCACATTTTGAATTAGCATTCCTATTTTGAGTTGGAAATCTTTGAAGTGTTATGAAAATACATTTTGCTTTAATGAAATTGCTAAACTTTAGAGTCAGAGACTTATCAATGAGGGATACATACAGTGTTATTTTTTCCTGAGGTCCGGCTTACTTGCCTGCTCCCTTCTGTTCATGCTCTGTTAGACGGGGGGGGGGGGGGGGGGGGCGCCAACTGATAGTCTGCAGGGGGGCACCAGAGACCCTAGGCACGGCCCTGAATTCAGTAAAGGTTGCTCAAAGATGAGTGTGCAAGATTAGTTTACTCAAGAATCTGTGATCCACACCCAATTACTCAATTAGGTGCTAACATTTATTTGAGTTAACAAGCACTTAATTGCCAGTAATTATAGGAACTTATACAATATTTTGTCCAGGCCAGCAGACAACCAATGAAGAAGGATAGAAAAACTGACTTGAATAAAGAAATACTTCAAACAGTTGAGTTTCTATGGCTAGCAGCTGGGATATATCCTTGGCAGTGTGGACTATAACTGATCAGACTGGATGGGCCAATTGGTCTGCACCATCTACCATGTCAATATTTTATCTCTAAATGTTGATGGCAGAAATGAAAAGCTTATTCAACTATACAATGCTGTAGCACATGAAAATAATACCTGAAAACAAGATGCTGGACAAGGTTTAGAATAAGAACAAGGTTGCGTGCATTCAGCATTCAGAAAGAATACTGTAATTAGCAGTATATGGGAAGGAAGCAGAGGGCTATTTTCATCTCATCCTCAAAGACCACGATCCCTTACTTCTCTTGTTTCCACCTTTCTAGAATTTAAGTTGAATACAATGGAAGGTACTAGACCCTTGCAATTCTAGATTAATCTGCTAAATTCTTTTCTGGTGCACAGTAAATAGTTTTGCTAATAGAATGATACCGAGACTGAGACTGAAATTCATATTCTACTTTGCTGCAGGCCTGTGTTAATAATCATTCCCACAGCTGTCTCCTCCCAAAGGTGGCTATACTACCAGTGATGTCTTACTAGCCTATTCTCACAGTCAGCAAACCCACTGTCCTACAAGTGAGGTCATTCAGAGGTCTCTGTACACTAACTACTAATGTCTCCATTAAAAGCAGTATCATTTTCATGGCAAGGAATGACAACTTTCAGCTTCTCCCTCCTTCCCCCCTTCCACATGTAGAGTTTGGGAGGCTGGTCTTGAGCTGGACCTTTTCTTTCATGCTACACTCTGTCACTGGCATTCTGAAGGTTGGAAATTGAGTCAAAGACTGAGTAATTGCAGACTGTTAAGGAGAATTGCTTTGTTTATTTGATCACATTTATGTCTCCCAGCCCAGAAAGCCCAGGGTGAAGAATGCCACTCACAGACCAGCTAAGGAGGTCTATCTTATTTTCCCGAAATTGCCCAGCCCTAGGAAGTGGTAACAGATATGATGCAGCTTTCGAGTACTCAAGTAGCTCCCAGATGTCATTTTCCTAACGACCCCCATGCTAGAACTGTGGTTGTTTTGAAGGCTAGGAAGGCTACACATTCTTCCTCTGCAGGAATGAGGCATTTGTGCATATTTTCTAACCCCAACAATTTTCTTGTAAATTCTTTGTGTGTTGCAGGATCAACAACTTCACTATTTACTGTGTCTATCCCAGCAACTATCCTGAGATTAGAACCAGTATGGGTACTCACTTTTACCCGTGCCAGTTCCAATCTCAATATGGCTGCTGGAACCTCCTGAAGCAGTCTCACAAGACTTCCACGGGAAGTCCCAGAAGCTATTTTCACCTGGAGCTGGCCGTATGCAGGAGCGAGTGAGGCCACTCCTACACCCACTAACCACCAATGAAAAGGTAGGCCTAGGAGGGGATTGCTGCTGGGGAGTGGGCTTTGGTGGGGGTAGGTCCAGATCTGGGAGGGGCTGCCACCAGCGAGATTGTCTTCTGTGAGGGGAGGGGGCAGAGAGTGATTGCGAGGGGGAAGAGTTTTGGTTTCAGCCAAAAATGCACTGGCATTTTCGGCCAAAATCCAAACCCGAATTGGAAATTCGGTCACCCTCTACCTAGGCCCACCCATTGGTAGGCCTCTGGCTCATTCTAACCTGTCCCAAACCAGTGGCATAGACACAGGGGGCCTCGGGGCCTTGGGCTCCCTCACCTTCAATCCAGCCCCCTCTGCTTCAATGGCTGGAGGGGATGCCAAGTCCTACCAGCCAAAGAGGTTTCCTCCATGAGTTCCACCTGTGCTATCCAAGCAGCACTTAAAGCCAGCATGCACGCTTCAGCCTCCAATTCCTGCCCTCTCACTCATGCTCACTTCAGCAACTGAAATGAGCATGCACGGGAGTGCCGACATCGGTGACTGAAGTGCGCTGCTGACTTGACCTCTGGCAGGACTCGTGGAGGAGACCTCTTCGGCAGGCAGGGCTTAGAATCCCTGCCAGCAAAGGTATGCCTCAATGTTGCGGTTGTGGCAGCTGGGGGGGGGGTCCATTCCTCTTCCTATTCGCCCAAGTATCCTTCTGGCTTTGGCTGTCACCCTTTCTACCTGTTTGGCCACCTTTAGATTGTCAGAAACGATCATCCAAGTCTCACTCACATTGGTCAACAAGCTCTTTTCCATCACTACCACGTCAGCAAGACAAGTCCTGAAGCTGTTAGGCCTCGTGGAGCAACAATGTGGGTAGTCCCATTAGCCAAGTTATACATGAGAGTCATACAAAGGCAACTAAAAACCCAACAGGCTCAACATTCACTACTGTTGTCATATAAAATTTGATACAGACATTTAAATACATTTAAATACTTGAATGGTATTAATCAGTGCATTTTTTCTAGCCAAATAGGTGCCGGTACTCAAATGCTAGGCCACCCTTCAGGGGTGGGGTAATCTCTGAGGGACGCACCCCACCATAGCCAGGCCCTCTGCAACCAGTCACAGAATCTATGACAAGGCATAATTAGTGTGTAGAGCCTGAGCTCTTTCATTAAAACTTGGGGTTCATAGGTCAATTTTAGCAGACAATGGAAAAGGTGCCAGTACTCAGTACCCTCAAGTACCCCCTCAAAAAAAGCCCTGGTATTAATCTACAAATAAATCTCTTCCAGAGACAGAGAAGCAGTAAAACTAGAGGACATAATTTGAGGTTGCGGGGTCGTAGACTTAGGAGTAACATCAGGAAATACTTTTTCATGGAGAGGGCGGTGGATGCCTGAAATGACCTCTCGGTGAAGATGGTAAAAATGAAAACAGTGAGAAAATTCAGAAATAGGTGGGATAGACACGTGGAGGGCATAATCGAACGCGAACGCCTACATCCATGGGCGTCTATGTCCAAAAATGGGTATGTGAAGAGACGGGAAAGACCGTGTTTTCGAAAAAATGGACGTTTTTCAGCTGGGCGTTTGCTTTTTTTAGCGATAATGGAAACTAAAAACGCCCAGCTCAAAAACGTCCTAATCCGAGCCATTTGGTCGTGGGAGGGGCCACAATTCGTAGTACACTCGCCCCCCTGACATGCCAGGACACCAACTGGGCACCTTAGAGGTCAGTGCGGTGGACTTCAGACAACGCTCCCACATGCATAGCTCCCTTACCACGGGTGCTGAGCCCCCAACCCCCCTCCCCCAAAATCCACTACCCACAAATGTACAACATTACCATAGCTCTTAGGGGTGAAGGGGGCACCTACATGTGGGTACAGTGGGTTTTGGAGGCCTCCCATTTACCAGCACAAGTGTTACAGGTAGGGGGGATGGGTCTGGGTCCACCTGGCTGAAGTGCACTGCGGTACCCACTAAAAGTGCTCCAGGGACCTGCATACACGCAGGCCTCTAGGACTTGTTGCTGCTATATAACATTGGCACACCAGTTGACACCTGAAGACTACTCTCCGAAAATGTCCTTATTGGAATAAGCACGCTTACTCACAGTTAACTGCAGATCAGAGGTTGTACCCCACTGGCAACGAGTCTCCCTGGTACTGAGATTAGCAGTAGGTCAGAGCTGGCAGAATGCTGTACAATGCCCTCTTTCAGCCACATTCAAGGTAAGAACTAAGTTCTGTAACGTGGCTAACACGTGAAAGGGATCTAAACTGGCTTACAAAAATGGCCACTACCTCATGGACTACCGGAAACAAAACAGGGCACACTCTGACCCAGCAGAGGGAAAAGCATCATGGGAGTAGAGCCTACCAACTACCAACATCGTGAGCATGTGGCACAAGCTAGTGGAATCACGGAGCCCAATACCCTACACCCACCACAATGCACTGCTGATGTGACTCTGCAGTGCCCTTAACAGAAAAGGTGTCACACTCACCCGAGAGCCACATCAGAACCAGGGAAAGGCTGTCAGAGGATAGAACACATTCTGCTATCATGGAGGTGGGTACGGCATTTGAGGCTGGCATACAAGCTGGAAAAAAAGTTTGTAAAGTGGGGTTTTTTTGGTGGGAGGGGGTTAGTGACCACTGGGGGAGTCCGGGTAGGTCATCCACGATTCCCTCCAGTGGTCATCTGGTCAGTTGGGGCACTTTTTTGGGACCTGTTCGTGAAAAAAAGGGTCCAAAAAAAGTGACCCAAAATCACAGTAAAAACACCTTTTTTTTCGATTATCAGCTAAAGATGCCCATCTCTCCTTGGCCGATAACCACGCCCCAGTTCTGCCTTCACCATGCCTCCGACACGCCCCTGTCAACTTTACCCATTTCTGTGACGGATTGCAGTTGGAAACGCCCAAAATCGGCTTTCGATTATACCGATTTGGGCGTCCCCGGTAGAAAGACGCCCAACTCCCGATTTGGGTCGCAATATAGGCGTTTTTCTCTTTCGATTATAAGCAGGATAGGATCCCTAAATAGAAAGAAGACAGTATCAAAACAAAACTTAACATACCAACAGCTATAAGGTTTATTTATGATGCGCAGGAGTGGTGCATAAATGTCAGCTCCAGCAGTGGGGAAGTAAAGCGAATGCTGGATGAACTTCTACGGCCTTGTGTCCCATATGTGGCAAAACAGATCAGGATGGGCTGGAGTGGGCTTTGACGTCAACTCCAGCAGTGGAAAAGTGAGGCCAATGCCGGACGGACCTCTGCCGTCTGTGTCCCATATATGGCAAGAGAGATGTTACTGATAGCAGTCCCACACGGTTCAAAACTGGCAGGGCGGGCACTGCTGGACATCCTTCTAAAATGGACAAAATGAGTGGTGGGTGTACCTAGGCAATAATAATTGTGCTCTTTCTCTTCACGGGGGGGTTTGGAGAAAAGCATAAAAACTGTTATCCTGAAGCACTGTACAATGTGCACTTCTGCATCCTGTAGGAATGATACATTAGATACGCCTAGTCTCTTTGATGGCTTTGCTTATTGAGATGGTGTCATTATAACACGTAACTGTTTAAAGTACAATGTATTACAATACCATACCTGTCTGTTAGTAGTTTTAACAGTATATGCACCCAATTCACCTGGAAAGAATACCTTTCAACATGCTTTGTGTATTCTGTTCTCAGTTGTTACAGTTCTTGTAAGGACTTGATTAAAATCTGCAACCCAGGGGAGACATGATGATAATTAGAGATATTAATCACTCTAGCTCTGACGAGGACAACAATTATGTGCTCAGTAAATCAATGGGATTTAATTGGACTATTAATACCTCATTACATTGCCTAATGATATATGCAGAGCTATTGACAAGAGAGACTACAGCTTTGTTTCCCCTCTCCAAGGCCCGAAGGACTGTGGCTATGGTGTCCCCAAATCATCCTAGAAAATCCACCCATTACTGTTACTGCTAGGATATGGAAAAATATCGGCTCTCCACCATCAACTGTGCAGCAAAACCGTAACACTTTGTTTCTGAGAATTTTTGTTCTCACTGTCTTTTTTTATTTTTTGAAATATTGTGGAGTTTTAAAATAGCTGAATTCTTTGTGAGAGGCAGGAGTTATATGAGAGAGGAGTGATGAGCACTTGAGGGGCAGAGTTTTAACAAGTGGAACGGATAGCTGGTTTTTGTAAACTAAAAAAACTGAAGAAAAATAATTATGAGTTTCTAGTTATGTATTTAATGATCACAAAAGGCAGTATTTTAAATATATGACCCTTTTTTTTTAATATAGCCATAGTGTTGATGGTTGAGGCCAATTTGCTCCCAAGGGAAATACAGAATTGGTGATTAGGGGAAGATAGGAAAAGGGAGTGTGAAAGTATTTTCTTATAATGGTCTATGTTGTTGCTCTAGATACTGTTTTTTTAAAATAAAAAGTATTGAAAATAAATATAGTTGAGTTTTCAGATTGGCTCTGCTATAGTTGAACTGTCCATCATGATTTCCATAAGGTTCCCGTTCCACAAAGGGCTCCAACATGGTCTTGTGACCTTTCATCAGTATCCATTCCTAATACATTTCATTTCCAACTCCCCTTTCATCTACTGCAGATTGGTGACCAGGCTTGTGAGTTTAGGCAACCACATTCTGTCTTCTGGATCAGCAGAACTCTTACCAATACTATGTCCTATCTCTTCTCCGTGATGTGACAAAGCATGTGATACTATGAGAGGCATTTTCAATATGACATCTAAATCCAATTTTGGATGTTGTGCAGAAAACGTCTAAATATCCAGTAGCGAACATGGCCATTTTCAAACAAGAAAAAAAGTCAAATTTTTTGTTTTGAAATTGTCATTTGCTAGATGTTTTTTTGCTTGGTGCATCTATCTTTTTGGACCATATTAAAAAAAAAGTCCAAGGGAAAAATGCACAAAAACAAGCCATTGGGATGTATGGGGGGGGGGGGAGGGGGTAGCATTTTTTAGTAGACTAGCCACACAGATATCCCAGCAGAACAGTGGGAAACCTTAGGGGGCACTGCAGTGGACTTCACATAAAAATGTGAAGCAAATACAAAGCAACCTAAGCATCCAGCTTCTCCTATATAAGCACACAATTATGGAACTCAGTACCAAAAGCTGTGAAAACAATCTACGACCATCTAAACTTCAGGAAATCAGTAAAAACCAACCTGTTCAAAAAAGCATACCCCCTACCAACCCAACATAAATGCCTACACTCTGCAACACAGCAAAACCAAAGCTCGTAATAGACACTATATAACCTCTCCTCTCTTCGATACCATTGTGCCTGAACCTTAATCGACCACAACATCACCATGTATTTGTTTCTCTACCGGACTTGGCAAACGCCTTTACAGTACTATGTAAGCCACATCGAGCCTGCAAATAGGTAGGAAAATGTGGGATACAAATGTAACAAATAAATAAATAAAAGGTCCCGGTTACACGTCTCACCGATACCCCCCTTATATTGTAAGGTTGAGTCCTCCAAAACCCACCAAAAACTTACTGTACCCAATTGTACACCACTACAATATCCCTTATGTCTACAGGTGTCATCTATGTGTAGGTACAAGTAGGTGTTTTGTGGATATTGGAGAACTTACACATTCCACCACAAGTGTATCAGTTAAGAGTAAAATGTGAGACTGGGTCCCCTCTCTACAGTGTACTGCACTGACCATTAGGCTACTGCTTGCTGCTCTATGACATCAAAAGCTGTCATAGAGGCTGGTGTGTACTGTTTCTTTTTTTTGGGGGGGGGGAGGGGGGGTAAGAGGGGATCAATGACCAGCAGGGGAGTAAGGGGGGTCATGCCTTAATCCCTCCAGTGGTCATCTGGTCATTTAAGGCACCTGTTTGTGACTTAGGTGTGATTGAAACAGGTCTAGATGAAAACTTCTAACTTTTAGCCCTTGACGTTTTTGCTTTGTTCTATTATGGCAGAAAAACGCCCACGTTTTAAGAATGCCCAAATCCCACCTCCAGCATGCTCCAACATGCCTCCTTGTGATTTGCACGCACTGCATAGGAAACCGTCTTAAAAATGAGTTTCGAAAATAGCGATTTGGATGTTTTGACATTAAAAACATCCCAACGTTGCTTTGTACCGCTTTTTGGACATTTTTCTATTTTGAAAATGAGTCCCTGTGTAGCTCAAGCAGTGAAGGAGATCAAAGGTAGGAACCAAATCATGCTGTTGCCCTATGCAGATGAACTTTAGATATCTGCATGCATAATTTCATGTTATAAGTTAGTGGCGTACATTCACATTTTGGGCTCCCAAGCAAAATTTTCCTGAGGACCTCTCATAGTAGCAACAGTGGAAATGATGGAAGCGAGAGGGAGACATGGCCCCCCTCACTGCCCTCACCAGCCCCCCCCCCCCCCCCCCCAATTAAGCTTTAAACCTCAATGGAAGCAGGTGGGAGCTGAGTGCAGCAAACACTGAACTTGGCTCTAGCACTGCTGCAGCTCTGCCTCTTGACTTTCTTCAGTGATGCACTGCAGCTCTGCAGCAGAACAAGCGCTTAAGCAGATCATCTCCTGCTGCAAGGGGGCCAAGACTCACAATAAGAGCCACGTGATTGTGCCATTCGTATTGTGAGACTTAGCCCTGTGTCAAGGCTGCATTGCATAAGTGAAGGAGGAGGTCAGGGGGTGGCGTAGACACATTGTTAGAGGGACGTACAGTGGTGTGTCAAGCTGTGCCTCCGCTCTGCTTTATTCCCTCCTGCACTTCATTTATTTATTTATTTGCTGCACTTGTAGCCCACATTTTCCCACCTATTTGCAGGCTCAATGTGGCTTACAAAATGTTACAATGACATTCACATTAATAGAATAAGGATTTCAGAATATAAGGTGCATAAGAATGTCATAGCAATCATCTTAACGGAATAATAATTTCAGAATTATTACAAATAAAGGTGCATAGGTATATCATGTAGGATTGGAAGTGGATAAACAGAACATAGCATAATGATATCAGGACAAGATATAATATTCAGTAATAATAATCAGTAATGAGGATGTAATAAAATAAACAAATTAGAAGATTTCCATAATAGTTGTTTTTGGAGTAATTTGGGAGTCAAAACGTTATGGGGAATCTTTTTTGTATGTTTTTGTGAATAAGTAAGTCTTCAGTAATTTTCGGAAGTTTGTCAAGTCGTGTGTTGTTTTTATGTTGATCGTTAATTCATTCCACAGTTGTGCGCAGATGTATGAGAAGCTAGATGTATGTATAGATTTGTATTTAAGTCCTCTGCAATTGGGATAATGAAGGTTTAAGCAAGTGCGTGATGAACGTTTGTTGTTTCTCTCTGGTAAGTCTATCAGGTCTGACATGTATGATGGGGCATCTCTGTAAATAATTTTATGAACCAGGGTACAAATCTTGAATGCAGTTCGATCCTTCAGTGGGAGCCAATGCAGTTTTTCTCTAAGGGGTCTGGCACCCCTTAGTGATAGGTTGATATATAGATAGATAGATACTACTACTACTACTACTAGTTAACATTTCTAAAGTGCTACTAGGGTTACGCAGCGCTGTACAATTTACATAGAGGAACAGTCCCTGCTCAAAAGAGCTTACAATCTAGTAGACAAGTGAACTGAACGGTAAGAGTTAGGTGCCAAACGCAGCAATGAAGAGGTGGGTTAGATAGATAGATAGATAGATAGATAGATAGATAGATCACCCCCTCCCCCTACACTGCAGGGGGCTGCATGGGCAGCCTGTACACCACTATTATGAGCCAGAAAAAGAGACCTGAAAAAAAATAAGATCCTTATAGAGACCAATCTACAGAACCACCGGGGCAGCATGTGCACCCGGCGGTAATTCTGAGTTTGTGCTGCATGGTTACTGCATGGGAAGTACGTGAGCTCTTACCCCTAAGATGTAAATAGGCGTGTGCTAGTTTTAATTTTTGGCGCACACTCATTTCCTGGCCCATCAAAAAATGGCCTTTTCCCCAGCTACTGTAAAAAGTTGCCCAGCCCGCACCCAAAAGACACGCCCACTCTACTACAGGCCGCTTTTTACCATAGCTTTGTGAAAGGACCCGCTCCGTGCTCTATATTATCCTGCAATGGCAAAATGAGCTAAGACCACTTATGCTAAAAAATGTGTTAAGCGCTTGCCTATAATCTAAGTAGAACGTCCCATCATAATACATATTGGACTTCTGCATAGCCCCTTCAGGATCCCCAGTATTTCAGAGGCAAAAGGCAGTAAGTTCACTGCAGAGATACCAAGTAAAACATGTTCCCCCCCCCCCCCCCCCCCCCCCCCCCCCCCCCCCCCCATTTCCCTACAAATTAGTCAGGACATACTTACTTCCCTTTGCCATTGTAGGGTTATATACCCAAGTTTGAACATAAGAGGAATTAGACAAGGAACTGTTAAAACTTTCCTCAAAATTAAGAAAAAAAAACCCCATCCCAGTGCTGATCTTAAATACAGACACAGTAGCATGATAGCAGAAAAAGAACAAGCCATGCTCTTTCAAACACTGGATTCAGACTCAGAACTGCTACTCCAGTTCTAGAACATCTGATAGTCTACCCAGGGGTCCTTTTACTAAGGTGCGCCGAAACATGGGCTGCGCTAGAGTAGGCGCATGTTTTGAGCACGCGCAGATCCATTTTTCAGTGCACCTGTAAAAAAGGCCTTTTAAAGATTTTCTGCCGAAAATGGACGTGCGGCAAAATAAAAAATTGGCGCACGTCCATTTTGGGTCTGAGACCTTACCACCGTGTGGTAATCGTCTATGCGCATAGAATGATGATTACCGCCTGGTTTCCGCCATGCGCAGGAAAATAAAAAATTATTTTCCAGCGCGCATATTGTCCTACAATACACAGTCCTACTAATTCATCTCAATCGTATGCTTAAATTCACCATCCCATTCAGTTATGTATTCTTACAATGAAAACGGTAACGGAATTCAAAAATGCGTGGGATAAACAAAGGAATCCTATTCGGAAGGAATGGATCCTCAGAAGCTTAGCCGAGATTGGGTGGCAGAGCTGGTGGGGAGAGGCGGGGCTAGTGGTTGGGAGGTGGGTCTTGTTCTGGGCAGACTTCTACGGTCTGTGCCCTGAAAATGGCAGAAACAAATGAAGGTCAGGTATACACATACAGTAGCACATATGATTTTAAATTGTTGGGCAGACTAGATGGACCGTGCAGGTCTTTTTCTGCCGTCATCTACTATGTTACTTTGTTACTGTGTTACACAGCGCTCTTAATACAACTCAGCCCTTTTGCTGCTCTTCCAGCTCTGCTTTCTTCCAGCTTTCCAACTTGCTGATTTATTAAACTGCTAGTAAAAGAAGCCCGTTTCAGAGCAAATGAAACGGGCCCTAGCAAGGTTTTCGTCGCCAACACCCTCCTCCCTCCCTCCCTGGCCAACCCCTTCGTTGTTCTGGCATTGCTCCGCCCCCAACGTCATGACGTTTGACGCGAGGGCGGGGCCCGGAGCAATTTCCCACCCCCCCGCCTCCCTGCCTCCCTCCCTGCCAACCCCTTCGTTGTTCTGCCATTGCTCCGCCCTCGAGGGCGGGGCCCGGAGCGATTTTGGTGGCTTCACCACCACGAACCTTCGAACCTTTCTGAAGGAAGTCAGAGCTTGGCTTCACTGACGTCAGTGTCCTCAGAACGTTGAAGGTGAGTTTTATTATAGTAGATTGTATAAGTTTTCCATGGCTCAGTAAGCTCAATCCACTGTGGCCTTCACCACATGTAAACTCAGTCTTCATGTGTGTTAGCATACCCTATGTGCCTGATGTATAACATATTTTTTTTCTAGGGCTGGATTAATACTACAGGCCAGATAAGGAATTTAAGACAATTATTTTATTAAGGATAAATAACAGCAACAGCACTGTAGCTATACTGAAGTAGTCTAGCCAATGTTCTATTTCAAGGTATTGTTGAAATTGAAAGGCTGATTGGCGGGGGGGGGGGGGGGGGGGGGGGGGAATGGGAGTGAATTTCTTTAGTAACCTGTGGAAGATTTATCCCAGGGATCTCAGACAGGAGAAAGAATCTGACAGAATTATTTTCTTCCCCATTTCTCCAGGGACGGGTATGAGAAGTGTAAATGAAAAAAACAAATTACTGTTGTTGCAGGCATGACATTGTCCAGTTCATCTTTCTTCCTCTGAGTTTCTCTCAAATCCCCAGGCTTCTGTCTAAATGCCCAGGTATCTGGAAACTAATTTCTAGTCAATTTACTCCTTGGTTGCAGGGCAGGAACACCAGCAGCATTAAAACGTTAATAGGTGTGAGGACATTCACAACACTCGCCCCTGTTTTCTCCTTGAGTGAGAATGAGTGTGGAAGGACCGCAATGCGAATTAAACTGCAGCAGTTCCAGCGGGTGTCCCGTGCAACAAGACTGAGCTGGCTTGTCCATTAAATCTTCACTTCCTTGTTTAAAGGTAGTAAGTAACAGAGAATACTGTACAAGAATGCCAATTTCCGCAAACTACTAAAAACTTATCTCTTTGAGAAGATATATCACAAAGATCAACACGTGTAACTGCACAATCTTTAATATAGATAAGTATGTCTTAAAACGTCTTTTGCTGTAATACAACCGTGTACTTACCACCATGTAACCCAAACCCTCTATAAACCAAATGTATATTCTTTTCTATTTCCAATATTCACGATGAATTGTAAGCCACATTGAGCCTGCAAAGAGGTGGGATAATGTGGGATACAAATGCAATAAATAAATGAAAGATGGAACCGTGTGGGATTCCAGAACAGCTCAGCTATGCAGCCTTCTAGGGCAAGCATGGGATCCTTAAATCATTTCAAAAACATTTACCAAGGTACTTTTAGTGAATCATGACACTACTTCACATCCACCAACACAATAACTACAGAACTGCAAAGATCTCCATCAGCGTTGAAGCATTACAAAGTGTAAAATAGTCACAATTTACGAGGCATATCACAAATCAAATAAAATATAGAAGATAAGGGAAGAGATGAAGAAGAGGAATAAATGATAAAAGAAGATGGGGGGCATGCCTAAGACACATTTAGTGATTACATGGGAGGTGGTGATGAAAACGGTAATGGAATTCAAACATGCGTGGGATAAACACAAAGAAATCCTGTTTAGAAGGAATGGATCCACGGAACCTTAGGTGACACCGGTAGTTGGGAAGCAAAACCGGTGCTGGGCAGATTTCTACGGTCTACGCCCTGATCATGACTGAATAGATATGGATGGGCTGGAATGTAAATTTTAAGGCGCTTCATTGTTAGGTTCAGAACTTAGTACAAGAACAGTGCTGGGCAGACTTCTATGGTCTGTGCTCTGAGAAAGGCGAGGACAAATCAAACTCGGGTATACATATAAAGTATCACATACAGTGCTGGGCAGACTTCTATGGTCTGTGCTCTGAGAAAGACGAGGACAAATCAAACTCGGGTATACATATAAAGTATCACATACCATGTAAAATGAATTTATCTTGTTGGGTAGACTGGATGGACCGTACAGGTTTTTATCTGCCGTCATTTACTATGTTACTATCCAACTTATTTTCGAAGGAGATCGCCGTCCATCTTCTGACACAAATTGGGAGATGGCCGGCGATCTCCTGAACCCGGCCAAATCGGTATAATGGAAAGCCAATTTTGGCCGGCGCCAACTGCTTTCTTTGCGGAGTTGGCCAAACTTCAAGGGGGCGTGTCGGTAGGGTAGCGAAGGTGAGACGGGGGCATGGTACAAGATGGCCGGCTTCGCCCGATAATGGAAAAAAGAAAGCCAGCCTTGACGAACATTTTGCCGGCTTCACTTGGCCCCTTTTTTTTTCAGGACCAAGCTTCTAAAAGGTGCCCCAACTGACCAAATGACCACCGGAGGGAATCGGGAATGACCTCCCCTTACTCCCCCAGTGGTCACCAACCCCCTCCCACCCAAAAAAAAAAAGAAAAAAATTTTTTTGCCAGCCTCAGATGTCATACCCAGCTCCCTGACAGCAGTATGCAGGTCCATGGAGCAGTTTTAGTGGGTGCAGTGCACTTCAGGCAGGTGGACCCAGGCCCATCCCCCCCTACCTGTTATACTTGTGGTGGTAAATGTTAAGCCCTCCAAAACCCACTGTACCCACATGTAGGTGCCCCCCTTCATCCCTAATGGCTATGGTAGTGGTGTACAGTTGTGGGGAGTGGGTTTGGGGGAGATTTGGGGGGCTCAGCACCCAAGGTAAGGGAGCTATGCACCTGGGAGCTATTTTTGAAGTCCACTGCAGTGCCCCCTAGGGTGCCCGGTTGGTGTCCTGGCATGTGAGGGGGACCAGTGCACTACAAATGCTGGCTCCTCCCACGACCAAATGCCTTGGATTTGGCCAGGTATGAGATGGTCGGCATTAGTTTCCATTATCGGCGAAAACCGATGCCGGCCATCTCAAACCCGGCCACCTCTGACATTTGGCCGGCCTGAACCGTATTATCGATGTTTTTACAGGTCTAATAAAAGTTTAAATTAGTCTTTATAATTTTGAAGACCTTTTGGAATGGGGCACAAATTAATAAGCACCTGTATATAATATGTAAACTGCTTTGATTGTAGCCACAGAAAGATGGTATATCAAATCCCATCTCCCTTCCCTTTCCCTTTTCCCTCTTGCTTTTTGTGATGGACAGCCACGGTTTCCATAATTTGGTTTGTCTTAAGCATGTTGACTATTTATTCATGGGGGTAGTGGTTACAGTCTTTTCAGGACAAGGTGTTAGTGTAACAGCTGAGCTGATTCAGTCAATGGACCCTCATTTTTACATCTATGCAGATTATGTGCTATTCATACCTTTGGAATCAGACATACCTGTAGCCCAGAATAAACTGACTAGCTATTTAACAGCAATTCACAAATGGGCTAAAAAACAAATTTTGCCTGGGCCCAAGTGAAGCTGAGCTCCTTTTGTTCAATAACCTCTTTAGGGAGCTACAAACTCCCCCTTAAAGCACAAGCCAACAACCTTGGGATACAGCTAGACTCAACACTTATGCTGATCCCCAATTTCAAGCAATCTTCAGGAACTGCCTGTATCACCTGTGATAACTATATTGTCTCTCTCCACATATATCAAGAAGGCAAGTCCTGTCAAAGTGGTCACACCATGAGAACATCAAGGCTGGATTACTGTATTTATAAAATCATTTTTATTATTTGAAAATAAAGAAATATTATCTAATACTGTGATTCTGAATATTTTGTGGATTAACAATTACTTTTATTGTACAATACTTTTAATAAATAATCCCCCTGCAAGAAATACGATGAAATAAGAAATAACAGAATTTTATAGCAACACAATTGGCAGTATGAGGTCTTGTCTCTTATATCTCCAGACCATCACAACAGTATCTCCAATCCAATCTACCTAAAACCAAAAACCTCACCCTCCTCTTACCCAAGAGCCCAAAATGTTCTAACATGGTAAAACCTGCAACTTCTTCAATACCTGACTACAGGCTTTGGGCAACCTATACAGAATCTGGGGAAAATTGGAGAAAACCCAAAAGGTGAAGTAGTGTGGGACCTTCTGAAAATTAATGTATATCCGGATATTGTGATCAGTGCAGCAATTATCCTGATAGCAGTAATATTTAGTGTTATATGGATATATATTTATGCATAACTTAAAGTGGCCTCTTTGCTGAATATGCCGCTATCCAGATAATTGCTGACTCTACCCCAGCTCCCACCCCCCACCCCCACACTTGTTAGTAGTGCTGAATATCAAGTGCTACTGAGTGGGTAGGTGGTGCTTATTATTCAGCTGTAAAGTTTTTGTTAACATGGCAAAATTCCTGATGGTCCATTGACTCAATCACACAATATTAAGCTTATGAATTTTCCAACTGCTTTAAAGGTTAACAATAACACAGGTATCAAGATTCAACTAGAACTTATTTTCCTGATTTAGGGGCATAAAGGTCAGTTTATTGACATTATGCAATAGTACACCTACTACTACTACTACTACTTAGCATTTCTATAGCGCTGCCAGGGTTACGCAGCGCTGTACAAGTTTCACATGGGGAAGGACAGTCCCTGCTCAGGAGAGCTTACAATCTAAAGGTTACAAACTATGTAGTCAGTGTAGGTAACATGAATGGGGAAGGTGGTTAGGCGCCAAAGGCAAGGGAGAAGAGATGGGCTTTGAGTAAGGACTTGAAGATGGGCAGGGAGGGCACATGTCGTATGGGCTCGGGAAGCCTGTGTGTTATGTGTATAAAACGTGATTTAAACTCGGTAGTGTACATTACACATGCTATAGTAGTGCTGCCAACTTGATATGTGTCAGGTACGGGATGAAATCTCTGCCCCCCCCCCCCCCCCCCACACCGAGAGCAGAGCCATGAGGTATAGTCTATCCCACAAAACCACTGGACTGACACTTTCCACTGGACACATCACTGATCCTACAAAACTACTATGACCACCCATAACGACCCCCCCCCCCTCAAAAAAAGTATAATTAGAGATGTGTCTTACTCACTAAACCTTTGGGGCACACTCATCTACCCTACATGCTAAAAGACCTGTATCTCTACTTCTCAAAACCATTCAGCACTTCACTGCCACCCATAACTACTGTTCCATCCTTATGGCACACAAAACTATTAGATACACCTCTGCCTCACAAAACTGTTGGGCTTATTCCTGCCCAACAAAATATTAGGATATGTGGCCAATGAGTATACTTCTATTCCACAAAACCTTTGGGACATCAAGGACCCACAGAACATTTCAGCATATTCCTATTAAACAAAACCACTGGGCACACCCCACGCACTAACAACAACACACACAACCTTACCTTGACTTGGCTACTGCCTACCATCTCAGAAAACCTTTGGGGTCACCAAGACTTCAGTTAATGTTAATATGGTAATATTTTACATTTTCTTTGCAAGTGCCTAGTGAAATTTTCTGATACTTTCATTGATCCAACTCAATTAGAGTCTTTTCTGTTAGATAAGGAAGCTAAATGAATGAGTTTTTTTTTCCTTAATTTTTGACAGATGGGAGTGTTAGATAGATAAAGGTCACGTGGAGGGGCATAATCAAAAGGGGCGCCCAAGTTTTGCTGAGGGCGTCCATCTTTCGTTTCAATAATACGGTCGGGGACGCCCAAATCTCAACATTTAGGTCGACCTTAGAGATGGTCGTCCCCGATTTTCGCCGATAATGGAAACCGAGGACGCCCATCTCAGAAACGACCAAATCCAAGCCATTTGGTCGTGGGAAGAACCAGCATTCGTAGTGCACTGGTCCCCCTGACATTCCAAGACACCAACTGGGCACCCTAGGGGGCACTGCAGTGGACTTCATAAATTGCTCCCAGGTGCATAGCTCCCTTACCTTGGGTGCTGAGTCCCCCAAAACCTACTCCCCAACAACTGTACAACACTACCATAGCCCTAAGGGGTGAAGGGGGCACCTACATGTGAGTACAGTGGGTTTCTGGTGGGTTTTGAAGGGCTCACATTTACCACCACAAGTGTAACAGGTAGTGGGGATGGGCCTGGGTCCACCTGCCTGAAGTGCACTGCAGTACCCACTAAAAGTGCTCCAGGAACCTGCATACTGCTGTCATGGAGCTGGGTATGACATTTGAGGCTGGCAAAAAATATTTTAAAAGTTTTTTTTTAGGGTGGGAGGGGGTTGGTGACCACTGGGGGTGTAAGGGGAAGTGATCCCCGATTCCCTCCCATGGTCATCTGGTCAGTTCGGGCACCTTTTTGAGGCTTGGTCATAAGAAAAAATGGACCAAGTAAAGTCGCCCAAGTGCTCGTCAGGGACGCCCTTCTTTTTTCCATTATTGGTTGAGGATACCCATGTGTTAGGCACGCCCCAGTCCCGCCTTCACTATGCTTCCGACATGCCCCCGTGAACTTTGGATGTCCCCGCAACGGAAAGCAGTTGAGGACTCCCAAAATCGGCTTTCGATTATGCCGATTTGGGCAACCCTGGGAGAAGGACGCCCATCTCCACATTTGAGTTGAAAGATGGGCGCCCTTCTCTTTCGAAAATAAGCCTGATAGTTATGAGCATATGAAAAGCAGTGCATTTGGCAGATTTCTTGTTCTTTCTTACTATTATGATGTACAATTGTCCTCCTTCCTCCTCTTGATGTGGACTTGAATTATTTCCTATTTTTTCTTGCTAAGTTTGTAAGAATTTGAAAATATTTAATAAAAAAAGTGTAGGAAATCCTCACCCAAACACAGTCACATAATCATACACACATTCACTGAAATAGTTAATGTTGCAGAGTTTATTGACAATATACTTATAGCAGTATACGTGGAGGGGCATTTTCAATATGTCGTCTAAATCTGACTTCGGACATTTTGCAGAAAATGTCCAAAAATCAATTTAAAACCAGAAAGAAGTCTATCTTTTTTTCTTTGAAAATGACCATTTCTTAGATGTTGTTGTGCTTAGTACATCTATCTTTTTGGACCTTTAAAAAAAAACACCCCAAAACCGCCCAAGTGAAAAATTCACAAAATCAAGCCATTGGGACCTAGGAGACAGATTTCCTAGTAGACTGGCCACACAGACATCCCAGCAGAGCAGTGGGGCAGTCTAGGGGACACTGCAGTGGACTTCACATAAAAGGTTCCAGGTACACATCTCACCATTACCCCCTTACATTGTATGGTGAGCCCTTCAAAACCCATGAAAAACCTACTATACTCCACTACAATAGCCCTTATGGCTGCAGGTGTGACCTATCCTATATGTGGGTACAGTAGGTTTGGGGTTTTTTTGTGGGGGGGCTGACACTTTCCACCTTACATGTAATAGAGTGGATTATGTACCTGGGTCACCTTCACTACAGTTCATTGCACAGACCACTAGGCTATTCCAGGAACCTGCTTGCTGCTCTAATAGGACTAGCCATAACATCTGAAGCTGTCATAGAGGCTGCTATGTATTTATTTAGATTTTGCTCACACCTTTTACAGTAGTAGCTCAAGGTGAGTTACATTCAGGTACACTGGATATTTCTCTGTCCCAGGAGGGCTCACAATCTAAGTTTGTACCTGAGGCAATGGAGGGTTAAGTGACTTGCCCAAGATCACAAGGAGCAGCAGCCGGATTTGAACTGGCCACCTCTGGATTACAAGACCGGTGCTCTAACCACTAGGCCACTCCTCCACACCACAAGTGTAACAGGTAGGGGGGGATGGGCCTGGATCCACCTGCCTGAAGTGCACTGCACCCACCAAAACCGCTCCAGGTACCTGCATACTGCTGCGACAGACCCGAGTATGACACTTGAGGCTGGCACGACATATTTTTAAAGTTGTTTTTTGAGGGTGGTACAGTTTCATTTACATCTTTGCGGGGGTTAGTGACCACTGAAGGAGTAAGGGGGTGTCATTCCTTTATTCCTGCAGTGGTCATCTGGTCATTTAGGATACTTTTTGTGGCTTATTCATTAATAAAACAGGTCTAGACCAAAACGTCCAATGTATAGCCCTGGATGTTTTTGTTTTGTTCCATTATGGCAGAAAAATGTCCATGTGTTAAGAACGCCCATATCCCACATATAACATGTCCCTGGCACGCCGCCCCCTTGTGATTTGAATGTGCATCTGACAGATTTCAGAGAAAAAAAACACCTAAAAATTGGTTTTGAGAATACCAATTTGGAGTTTTTGTGAGATGTCCAAATGCAGATTTGTGTCATTTTTGGACGTTGCCTCTTTTGAAAATGAGCCCCATCTTCACATGCCTTCTTCTCTCTCTCTCTCTCTCTGACACACACATACTCACACACATATGCAGATTTCAGGAGGGAGCTTTGTAGCGCTATAAAAATGCTGAATAGTAGTAGTAGTAGTAGGTGAGAGGCAGAAAATGTAGATGACATGAGTAACTTCTCATGCTGTCACATGCTCATACGTGCATTTATTATTTCTTCTTTATCTTTGTTAAGAAATTTGCTATATTGCTTACACTTTAGATAGGACCTAAGCAGTGTACAAAGCAGTAAATAAGAAAACAGAAAACTGGAATGCCATAAGTAAATAGTCTGAATTTCTCTTTTTCTGTTATACCTTCTTTCTCTTGTTCTCTAGTTCCTCTCATGTTTGTCACCCTCTCATTCCACTCTAATTTGCCTCCCAATTGTATTTCTTGTCTCTACCATCTCTCTTTCCCAATGCCATGCTCTCTAGCTCCTTCAGTCCCACTGACCACTTTTCTGTCTGTGTATCTCCCTTCCTGTTTCCCTTCCACTCACTTTATGACTCCTTCAATCCTTTGTCTCTATCATTTTTTAAACTGCCTTTGTTCTCTAGGATGGTCAATTTCCTCCCATTCTGTTGAGCAATCACTCAAATCTGGGCTGAATTCTGCAGATATACAACAGCTGGTTGAACCCCACATCTGGCTTGGCTCTCTGCCTCCTCATGGAAGGAGGAGCTGAGACAGTAGAAGATGCTTAGTCTGTAAATGTACCAGCTGTGCAATTCCATATGTTCAGAAGCAACCAGCATGCCGCAGTTCTTGTCGTTTTTTAAAAATTTATTTAAACACAATTTTATTAACGTTTTAGTTAGAAATACAGCCACTGTTCAACATTGACCATGAGCTCTTGTAGTTTTTTTAATGCACAAATTTAACTCTCCCTGCTTTTTCAGCAATCACCCTGAGATCTACTTACGTGGGTCCGGGCTAATATTCAGCCAGGACCCACATAAGTTCTGGTGGCTATCATCTGAGGAATTAGTCCCAGATATTTAATGCTAGTGGCTGGACATGGCCCAGCATTAAATATATGGGGCTAAATCTGCATTTAATAAAACGTTGACTGCCACAGGCAGAATATTGACCCAACGATTTCCATATGAAAGAAATGAACAATTTGAGTCAAAAAAGGAAAACAGCAACAACAACAACAAAATAAACCCACATAGGTGCAAAAGCCCCCATTACAAGGGAGAGAAAAGACTATATAAAAAAACTAAAAGTAACGAAGTAAGATTCTAAACAATCTCACAATAAGTGTAGCTTATAAATTTCCAGACCCTTCAAACTAATTCCCCCTCCCGCCCAGCACATCCTTGGAAATTTCTAAAGAATTATCTGAAAGAAATAAGGTTATCCTAATTTTAGCAGAGTAGTTACCAGTCTGAATATCACCGGTATGCAGCTAAGTGCTAGCAGCTACTTTATACATAGATATTTCAGCACATGTATCTGGGTATAATCTGTAGCTGAATGTACGATTATAAAAAGCCCTTGGCAGTGCTGTTTCAAAAAAAAAAAAGAAAACCCACTGCAGGTCAAATATTGACCCAGAAGTCATATGCTCCTGGATTCAATATAGCACAACTTTAAGTTGCGTGCACAAATCCGGTCGTATTCTGGATTTGCGCCCGCAACTTAATTAGTTAACAAGTCAATCAGTGCCGTGAGCCACTTAACTAGCATTTATTGACACTAATTGAAATTAATTAAAATCTATGCGCACAAAGTGCATTCTGTAACATGATGTGAGTAAATTCTAAGTCGCATAGTTGAAAACAGGACGTGGCCATGGGTGTGAAATGGGCGGGTCATGGGCTCTTTTAAAATCTATACGCAGTGTTATAGAATACACCTGGTCCACGCCTAATTTAGGTGTCGGGATTTATACCAAGTTTTACTTTGCGTAACTGCCCGCAACTAAATATAGTTACGTGGATGGGCGCTTGCCATATTCTATAATCCATGCGGAAATTTAGGCTTATTCTAAAAAGTACGCCTATATTTAGGCTTATTATTTTCAGCACCGATTTTTCAGGCACCATATATAGAATCTAGTTCCTAATGTCCAGAATGCAATAGCCAAGTCACAAAAAAGCAGAATGGAAGAAATCAAGGATAGGACAAGGGGTGGTGAAACTAGATTACCCAGCAGCAGCAGTGGAAAAGCAAGAAGCAGTAGTCTCAGGGCTGCAATGTTCAGGTATGCACCTGTCGGCTCCATTGGTCCTCTGCTCCAGAACAGGAATTGACATCAGAGGGAGCAGAGGACCAGCAGAGCTGATTGCATGCACCTGAACACTGCAGCCCCGCGCCTGCTTCTTTTTGGTTTTGTGCCGCTGCTGCTTGTTGGGAGAAGCTGCAGCAGTGGTGGCAGTGGCACACTAGGAGAATTTCCCGCTTTGGCATGAGTGCAGGAAATGACCTGTCAAAGCAGGAGTCTCCCGCTGAAAGTGGGAAACTTGGCAGGTCTGTTGTCTACTGCTTACTGTAAGTCAGTCACTGTTTGATGTGTGTTCATGAACTAAAAGCCATTTACACATTTGCTACGATTAAATATTTCTTTTTGCAAAAGTAGCAACCATTTTTATTTTTTGTGTTCTCTTTTTGTCTCTGCAAATACGGTAATCCTAAAGGTACTTGATTATTCAGCTCTCTCCGCCAGAGCATCAGCCACAGCATCAGCCTGGTAAGGCTGCTCTTGAATACTAAGACCTATTACTGGCTAAATCCAGAGGTCAATATTCCATCCTCATTCTTCTTGATCTTTCCGCTGCTTTTGACACTGTCGATCACAGCATACTTCTCGATACCCTGTCCTCACTTGGATTCCAGGGCTCTGTCCTTTCCTGGTTCTCTTCCTACCTCTCCCTCCGCACCTTTAGTGTTCACTCTGGTGGATCCTCTTCTACTTCTATCCCTCTGCCTGTCGGCGTACCTCAGGGTTCTGTTCTTGGTCCCCTCCTCTTTTCTATCTACACTTCTTCCCTTGGTTCATTAATCTCATCCCATGGCTTTTCCCACCATCTCTATGCTGATGACTCCCAAATCTACCTTTCTACCCCTGATATCTCACCTTGCATCCAAACCAAAGTTTCAGCGTGCTTGTCTGACATTGCTGTCTGGATGTCTCAACGCCACCTGAAATTAAATATGACCAAAACCGAGCTTCTCATTTTCCCCCACAAACCCACCTCCCCGCTCCCCCCGTTTTCTATTTCTGTTGATGGCTCTCTCATTCTCCCTGTCTCCTCAGCTCGAGACCTTGGGGTCATCTTTGACTCTTCTCTCTCCTTCTCTGCTCATATCCAGCAGATTGCCAAGACCTGTCGTTTCTTTCTTTACAACATCCGTAAAATCCGCCCCTTTCTTTCCGAGCACTCTACCAAAACCCTCATCCACACCTTTGTCACCTCTCGTTTAGACTACTGCAATCTGCTTCTTGCTGGCCTCCCACTTAGTCACCTCTCCCCTCTCCAGTCGGTTCAAAACTCTGCTGCCCGTCTCATCTTCCGCCAGGGTCGCTTTACTCATACTACCCCTCTCCTCAAGACCCTTCACTGGCTCCCTATCTGTTTTCGCATCCTGTTCAAACTTCTTCTACTAACCTATAAATGTACTCACTCTGCTGCTCCCCAGTATCTCTCCACACTCGTCCATCCCTACACCCCTTCCCGTGCACTCCGCTCCATGGATAAATCCTTCTTATCTGTTCCCTTCTCCACTACTGCCAACTCCAGACTTCGCGCCTTCTGTCTCGCTGCACCCTACGCCTGGAATAAACTTCCTGAGCCCCTACGTCTTGCCCCATCCTTGGCCACCTTTAAATCTAGACTGAAAGCCCACCTCTTTAACATTGCTTTTGACTCGTAACCACTTGTAACCACTCGCCTCCACCTACCCTCCTCTCTTCCTTCCCGTTCACATTAATTGATTTGATTTGCTTACTTTATTTATTTTTTGTCTATTAGATTGTAAGCTCTTTGAGCAGGGACTGTCTTTCTTCTATGTTGTGCAGCGCTGCGTATGCCTTGTAGCGTTATAGAAATGCTAAATAGTAGTAGTGGTAGTTTGATACCTTCTCTTTTAGAAACCAACTTGGTTTGTTCCTCATAATTGTTTTGGAAGGGTACATATGCCATTGGGTTGCATGGTGTAAATGTGCACTTTTCAACTTGTTTGGTTTTAACAGTGAGTCGCTGGAGGATATTTGAAGAGTAATTGTATTACTGTTTTACATTTTGAATGTTGTAATGCGCTCTGGCATTTACTTGAAAAGTGTCATTTAAAGGCTGATAAATAAATAGTGCAGTGGTACGGGCAGATTCTGCTTACTGTGTTTATTTTGGACTGTGAATTCTGAACTGGATTTGTCTATTTTGATTTCTGTCTTACTTTACTTTGCACTGGACACGTGCCAGGACTAGCTGCATTATATGTAATGATTCTTCCAGAGCTGGTGCAAGGATGGTGGGTGCCCTAAGTGAACCTTAAGCCTTATACCCCCATCAATTAGTCTGAAGGCTCCTAGCATGCAGTTCCCCCCACCCTGCAAGATTTTGATAATTAAACTCAACAATCACGATCATCACACAAAAATCCTATAAAAATGCTGGATAAAATTATCCACGGCGAAGCCCCAGCCTACATGACTGAGTTAATTGACTTACCACCCAGAAACGCCAAAAGATCATCACGAACCTTCCTCAACCTACACTTCCCTAACTGCAAGGGCCTGAAATACAAGACGCTACACGCGTCAACCTTTTCCTACATGAGCACGCAGTACTGGAAAACGATTTACGAACAAACCAACTTCCGCAAATTACTGAAAACACATCTTTTTGATAAAATCTACGGAAAGAACCAAAACATATAAAATCCACACTCACTGCTCTGTTATACATCAACACATCCACTTATGAATTCTCAATCCTGAAATCGCACCACACTCATACCTTTAATCACAGAAAATGTATACCATAGGCTATTCGTTTTTTATATGCTATATATTGTCCTCAGAACCTCTAGTTTCTCGTTGTTTTCCTTTCAATGTTTCAATGTTCTTTTCCATTGATATATTCCTTAACGATACTTTGATTTGTCTTGTTTAACTCTTCACAATGTAATCCATAACCGAATTGTAACAAAATGTAATTGCCATCATTCATAATGTATTGTAAGCCACTTTGAGCCCGCAAAAAGGTGGAAAAATGTGGGATACAAATGCAATAAATAATAATAATAATAATAATGTGCTGATAGTTTATTGTGTTTGTGTGGTTGTCAGACCTATTGCTTTGCTTTGACTGCAGCTGTTCTTTGCTGCCCCAGGAAGCTGCAGTCCTAGGCAACTGCCTAGTCATGCTTGATGGTTGAAGTTGGTCCTGGATTCTTCTACATGCAACAAATTGCTGAGTAAAGATTTCAGTTTTGAAACCCAGCTATGTTGTGTATTTTATCTACAAAACTGTGACTTGTTCCAAGAGCCTCAGAAAGTCTAATGCCCCCCCCCAATGTGTTTTTTCCTCATTCACAGGAAGCAAGGGGAACCAATGTGCTCCCCCTATTTCAAAGCTATCCCTATATTTATTTATTTATTGCATTTGTATCCCACATTATCCCACCTATTTGCAGGCTCAATGTGGCTTACATAGTTTTCTTATGACATTGTAGGGATTAATTAGGGAAGAAAGAGGAAGTGATTAGGCTGGTGATAGTAGATGTATATTTTCATAACTGGTTAGGTTGGGAAAGTGAATTAGTGAGGCTGTTGGTTCTCGTTGTAGGCCTTGTTGAAGAAGTATGTCTTCAGAGATTTGCGAAAGTTATTTGTATCGACAATTGATTTCAGGTCTGTGGGTTGAGCATTCCATATTTGCGTGCTCGTGTAGGAGAAGGTAGTGGCATGCATCAGCTTGTATTTTAGTCCTTTACAGCTGGGGAAGTTCAAATTGAGAAATTTCTACCTAGCCAGGCAAAAAGAGGCTACACTAGGGCAGAACACTTCAAAGTTATTATAGAACTTTGCTCTCTGCCCCAGCCAGTCAGTGCCTGCTGAACCCGGGGAATCTGTGAAATACCTCGTAACATATAATTTATACTTCTACAGCGGCCTGTATCTAAACAAGATCATGAGATGACTGATAACAATTTAACATATTCCAAAATATCCTAAAACATTTCTCTATTCAGCTGAGAGGTAGGTGGTCTCGCTGCACATTCTTGGCACATGGACTGTTAAAAAGTTCTACTGTGGAGAAGAAAGAATGTAATTTACTCTAAGGTCATACAGAGTATCAGTACTGGAGGGGCTGTTCATGTTACCAGGAGTTCTCCAGCTTCATTCCTCTAACTGGCAGACTACAACTCCTTGCAGCCAAGGCATGTCGGACATTCCCCACAGCAGGATCACATCAAGTTGCACCCTATTGTGTGGTCATGTGACAAGAAGCATCTTGCTTGGCTGTTTACTTTCTCCAGCGGCTACAACACAAAGGATAAACACAAAGGAATCCTGTTTAGAAGGAATGGTTCCGCAGAATCTTAGCGGAGATTGGGTGGCGATGCCGGTAATTGGGAAACAAAATAGGAGCTGGGCAGACTTCTTTGGTCTATGCCCTGATCGTGACTGAATAGATAGGGATTTTTAAGGGGCTTCGACATTAGCTCCAGAACTTAGTACAAGAACAGTACTGGGCAGACTTCTACGGTCTGTGCCCTGAGAAAGGCAAGGACAAATCAAATTCAGGTATACATATAAAGTATCACATACCATGTAAAATGAGTTTATCTTGTTGGGCAGACTGGATGTACCGTACAGGTCTTTATCTACCATCATTTACTATGCTACAATTTTGCTACACATTACTTCTGTCAGGACAATGGGAAACCCCACATATCTAACTGACGGGGCTGATGCAGTCCCTGGAAACAACCGCTCGCTATTTCCTTTTTTTTTTTTTTTTTTTTTAAATCTTTTATTTATCAATTTCAAAATACAATATAGGATTAGCTCCTAATCGAGAAACACAGAAAGCAACAATTTTGAAAATCAAACAGAATATTTCAACATTTAACCTGTTGCAAATTTCTAATACAAATAATCATCTCCTTATGCTTCCTTCCCTTCCCCCCTCCCTTCCCCACCCCATCCCTGTGGTGGCTAGTCCAAGTCTTTTGACTGTTCATAGAGTGTCCAAATTTTTGTGAAGGCCATCATAGAGCCTCTCCGCAATGCCGTGAGCTTCGACATTTGATATAGATACTCCACCTTTCGTAGCACCATGCCAATCCCCGGTATTTCCACTTGTTTCCAGGCCCGGGCCAAAACCAGCTTTGCTGCTACAAAATATTGAATGGCCAACCTGTGTTGCCAGCTAGGTATTATTGGAGGCTTAAAGTGGAGGAGGCAGCTTTCCGCTTCACAAGTATAGGTCTTTTGAGTCACTTTATTAACCTCCTCTATCACTTTTGCCCAATAAGCTTTTACTTTTTCACAGTCCCACCAGACATGTAAAAACGTGCCCGCTTGGCCACACTCCCGCCAGCATTGCCCCGATATCCCTGGATACATTTTCTGCAGCCTGATGGGAGTGTAGTACCACCAGTATAACATTTTAAATCCATTTTCGCTCGCAGATTGTGCTGGGGATGGCTTGAGTAAGTACTTATAATTTCGTTTCCACATTATCTGAGGATATGTGCGCTGCAATGCCGTTTCCCATCTTGCCTGGTAGAACACCTGAGGATCAGTGCGTCCCAGCAGAGCTAAATATATACGTGTTATACTACCCTTACCTCCCCCTTTACGCATCGCTATTTCCAGTGCTGTTTCCTCCAGCTCCAGCTCATCCTGCGCTCGCCTCTTAATGAAATTGCGAAGACCACAATAGTACACCAAGTCCCTCTCTACCAACCCGTATTCTGCTTGAAGTTCCGCAAAGCCCACCACTTCTCCCTCTCCCCATAATTGACCTAGAGTGCGTAGTCCCGCCTGTGCCCAAATTTGGAAGGCCTTTTCAGATTTACCCGAAGGAAATCCTCTCGCCCACCTAATTGCTGTTTGCCTATAATAATTGCGTTCCGGGAACAACGTCCTCCTAATCTGATACCAGGTCGATAAGATATGTTTCACTCCCAATGGAACCCTCCTAATTATTGGCGTCAACTCTTCCCCTGGGATCCATAGGATGTCCTCTATTTCTTTCCGGCCCAACCATGCCCGTTCCCAATGCAACCATTTCTTTGTTGCCCCCGGGACCCAATCTGCTAAAATTCTTAACTGTGCTGACCGCTCGCTATTTCCACCTTGGTAACTTTTACCTAGGTGGAAATAGCAAACAATTCTCAAAGGAAATCATATGCAAATGAGCTGCTCGCAAAAACAGTGAGCAGCTCCAGCCAGTACATGGGGAGGAGTGGCCTAGAGGTTAGAGTGGTGGACTTTGGTCCTGGGGAACTGGGTTCGATTCCCACTGCAGGCACAGGCAGCTCCTTGTGACTCTGGGCAAGCCACTTAACCCTCCATTGCCCAAGGTACATATAAGTGCCTGTATATAATATGTAAGCCGCATTGAACCTGCTATGAGTGGGAAAGTGCGGGGTACAAATGTAAGAAAAAAATACATCAGCCACACACTAAGCGTGGCTGGTCTACGCACGCTCAGAACACGCATAAAAGCTGCATATATGAAAGCCGTGTGTAGCTTTTCAAACTTTTTTGATCACCACCACAGATTCCCAGTGTCTCCCTAGATTTTAGGAGTCTTTCTTGTGAGCAGAGGCCGAGATGCAGCAGTAATGGGAGGGAGCTGCTTTCCTCTCCCTGCCAACTGCCAGAGCCCAAACATTTTTATTCCCCTGACTGCTTCAGTGTTTTTTATATGAAAAATAGAGGGGTGCTTGCTGTCTCCTCTGATAAATCTGGCAGCGTTTTTGCCTTGGGGTAACTTTGGTAAATCCCCCTCTCCCCTCATTTCTGCTTTTCCAATACTTTCCCGCGCAAGAAAATGTTAAGGATCTATTGGTCAAAGCAGAGGGGAAAAGAGTGAATGAGCAACTACAAAGGCGACCATTTAGGACGGCTGAATATTAGGGTTCAGTGTGACACTTTAAAGGGGAAAATTTCAATGAAGGCACCTGTATTCCAGAGGAAAGTGAATAGAAAAACCAACTTGAAACACTGACGATTCAGGTACCGGTCCATGAAATCAAACATCTTTCTTCTGAACTCTTTTTAGCCTATCTGTTCTGGTGAGTATTGTTCAGGCAGTCGGTGGCCCAACTGTTTGGGGAGGCTAAAGGGGGCGGGGTTAGGGGTGGGCCAGGGGTGGAGCTTAAATCCATAATTGTCTGATAACACACAGAAAAAAAAATAAATAAATAAAAAAAGTTACAATTAATACCTTTTATTAAATTTAGATATTAGATATGTATCATATGTCAAAGAATAAAGTGGTTGCTCAAAGCATATACTAACCACAATCACTCAACTGCAAAACACTATGCACGACTTTGTGCAAAAACACACTCAGAACCTTACTGTACCATAAATATTACACTGGGCAGAACCTAATACACCAATATACCACCCATACGGAAAATGCAGACTGTCAACAATATGAAACAAGGGATCATAATATCACAATTCTCATGTAGAGCCACAAAACACCCTAATTCATGTTTAATGTGGGATAAAATGCCATAAATAAGTAAATAAATATAAACTTTTAATGTTGAGCACCTGATTCTCAAAGTGGACATATTCCAAACACTATAATGAAAATAAAATGATCTTTTCTACCTTTGTTGTCTGGTGACTGTTTTTCTGATCATGCTGGCCCAGTATCCGATTCTGCTGCTATCTGTCCTCTTAACTCCGTTTCCAGGGCTTCCTTTCCATTTATTTCTTTACTTTCCACCTTTCTTCTTCATTTCTTGCCTTACATCCATAAGTAAAAGCTGGGTCCTCCGCAGACTTGACTGTCCAGTGAATCCAGCTTCTGCCTATTTTCTCCATCGATATGCAGGTTTTCTCCCTTTTCCCTCATCTCATCTCCTTCCTCTCTCTTCCCTCCCCTCCATCCATGTCCAGCATTTCTTCTCTCTCTCTCCCTTCCCCTCCATCCATGCGCATCTCCTTCCTCTGTCTTCCCTCCCCTCCATGCATGTCCAGAATTTCTCCCCTTCATCCATGTGCATCTCCTTCCTGTCTTCCCTTCCCTCCCCTTCCTTCCTTCCATCCATGTCCAACAATTCTCCTCCCCTCCATCCATGTCCAGCAACCCTCTTCTCTCCCCTGCCCTCCATCCATCCATGTCCAGCAACCCTCTTCTCTCCCCTGCCCTTCATCCACCCATGTCCAGCAACCCTCCCCTCCCTTCTAGCCATCCATGTCCAGCAACCCTCCTCTTTCACCTGCTCTCCCCTCCATCCACCCATGTCCAGCAACCCTCCTCTCCCCTCTAGCCACACACCCTTATCCAGCAACCCTCCTCTCCCCTCTAGCCACCCACCCATGTCCAGCAACTCTACTCTCCCCTCCATCCACCTATGTCCAGCAAATCTCCTCGCCCCTGACCTCCCCTCCATCCATGTCCAGCAACCCTCCTCTCTCCCCTGCCATTCCCTCTATCCACCCATGTCCAGCAAACCTCCTCTCCCCTGCTCTCCATTCTGTCCCCTTTCCCCCTTCATCCATACCCAGCGCGATTCTCCTCTCCCCTGCCTCCATCCATCTGGGCCAGTGGCGCCGTGGGTCTCCCCTTCCCTCCACTTACTTCCTATCTGCCCCGCGCCACCCTTTAAAGCTTTAATTTACCTCGTCCCAGCGGCAGCCACGTCATTTCATCCCGCCCTGCCCGTCCCTAGTCTTCTCTCCCTTCGTCGTGACGTGAGTCCGTTCTGCAGAGTCCTGCCTTCTGACATCATTTCCTCGAGGGCGGGACTCTGAGGGAACGAACTCACTCCCTTCGTGAGTTCGTTCCCTCAGAGTCCCGCCCTCAAGGAAATGATGTCAGAAGGCGGGACTCTGCGGAACAAACACGTCACGAAGGGAGAGAAGACTAGAGACGGGCAGGGCGGGCTGAAATGACGTGGCTGCCGCTGGGACGAGGTAAATTAAAGATTTAAAGGGCGGCGCGGGGCAGATAGGAAGGAAGGGGAGGGAAGGGGAGACACGGCGCCGCTCACCCGCCCAGAAATTCGGGCAAACAGGCGGGCGGGCGGCCAAAACCCCTCGGGCGTCGGCTGGGGAGGCTTAGCCTCCCCAAGCCTCTTATACCGGGCGCCTATGGTTCAGGAAATAATTTCATAAATACGCAGAGAAGGTCTGTCAGTGCTGTGGTTTTCAAGAAGGGGCTGTGGGGCTGCAGAGCACTATAACTGCTCCTGATCTCCTGTAAAAATGTCCTTGGTAAAGGTAGGGGCTGCATCAGTCAGAATGCATATTTATTTATTTGGATTTTGCTCACACCTTTTTCATCAGTAGCTCAAGGTGTGTTATGTTCATGTACACTGGGTATTTCTGTGTCCCTGGAGGCTCACAATCTAAGTAATGGAGGGTTAAGTGACTTGCCCAAGATCACAAGGAGCAGCAGTGGGATTTGAATTGGCCTCCTCTGGATGTCAAGATGGTGCGCTAACCACTAGGCCACTCCTCCACTCCGCATATTTAAATACTAATTAGCTCATTTAGATATATGTTCAGCGCTGCGTGCGTCTGGTAGCGCTATACAAATGATAATAATAATAATAATAATATTTACATGCAATTCTCATTGTCTGCTGCCACGCACGGTAAAAAGCCTGCAGAGCCCCTTTGTGCATTTCCCGCTGAATACTGTGATCGCTGAACCAGTTGGAACTGGTCAAAAACACACTATGCTGGCCTGGTATGTTTCGTGTATGGAGGCCTCAGGCCTCTAGGTAAGGTAGGGGAAGTGAGGAGGTGATGGAATCCCTCCATCTGCATCATTCAGAGGGGCATGAAGATACAGTACTGCCTATCTGAGCAGCTGAGAGAGATTGAGAGTTTGGAATTCCAAGCAGTGAGTAATTATGGCAAGGAAGCCTGTAATTAAAGTCAATGCCTTTTGTCAGACAATGAAAGGAAAACTGAACAGAGGAATGTTCTAAATTCCCTACCACAAAATGCATGCTAGACTGGTGTGGCTGCCCAGCAAGTGACAGTTCTACAATGGTTTTGCTCATGGTGGCAGGCAGGCAGGCACAAGCTGCTATAGTGGGGAGGGGAGGGGAGGGCTCGGTAAATCAAGTATATAAACACCCAAATCACCCTCTCTGCCTCCACCAGAAAAAAAAAAGAAGCAGAATCAATGGAAAGATGATGTCACTAAATGTGGCAGCTCTGAGCTATCAATGCAGCAAAATATTGATCACTTCCTGAGTCATAGAAATACCCCTTCGCAAATTATCTGATTGAAAGATTAAAGACAACCTGCAAAGCCAACTCTTGCTGCTTTGACTGAAGTGCTTAAGAAACTCTTTCTGCTCCAGAGAATAAGAGATGAGTTTTTATGAAGACGACACATAGAACTAGATTCAGGAAATGGCACCCAAATTTGGGTTATAGAATATTTTATTTATTTATTTGTTGCATTTGTATCCCACATTTTCCCACCTATTTGCAGACTCAATGTGGCTTACATTGTCCCGTCATGGCGATCGCCATTTCCGGAGTGAGAGATACAAGTGGTATTACATTAAAGATAACGATTGGTATAAATGGACGCACGTAGTTTTAGGTGCTAGGATATCAACTAAGCATATTCTATATACTGCGCCTAAATCTAGGCACTGCTTATAGAATATGGTTAGGCGAAAATGTTTTCCGCATGGATTTTTTAGGCATCATATATAGAATCCTCCCCAATGTGAATGACCTGGAAGACTGGAGAGAGAACAGGGTGTAGCCAGACCTCGAGGTGGGAGGGGGCCAGAGCCTAAGGTGAGGGGGCACATTTTGGTCCGCCTCCACCCCCCACTGCCGCCCTGCTGCCCACTGCTACTGCTGCACATACCTTTGCAGGCAGAGGCCCCCAACCCCTGCCAGCTGAAGCACCGCCGCCACTGCCATGAATGCCTTGGCTGGCGGGGGTCCCCAACCCCCACATCTGAAGTGCATTTTCCAGCGCTGGTCTCCGGTGCTGCCGCATTTCCTGCCCTGCTCTCTCTTCCCCTCACGTCATGAGCATGCCGGAAGTGAGGAGAAGACAGAGCAGGGCAGGAGATGCAGCGGAACCGGAGACCAGAGCTGGAAAAAAGGCTTCAGCTGGCGGGGGTTGGGGATTCCCGCCAGCCAAACCAGGGGCACAGATCCCAGTTTGGGGGTCCCAGGGTCCCATGTCCCACATGGCCCCGCATAGCTACACCACTGAAAGAGAATGAAATGCATTGAACAGGGATGAGGTACTGAGGGATATGAGAGAGAGATGGTAGAAATGGGGTTAAAAAGATTGTGAAGGAAAGGTAATAGGAGATGGGGTACCAGGTAATAGATAGAAGAATGTCCTGGAGGTAAGGGAAGGAAGGAAAGACAGAGATGGAGCTGGCACTGGTGAGAGAATGAGGCAGTAGAGGTTAGATGAGGGCTGAGAGGGCCTAGTCCACTACCATTCCCTCTACATTCCTATCTGTCCTGGGGGAGGGGCAGGGGCAATTGGAGACTGGGGAAGGAGAGAGACAGAATGAGCAATGGGAGTTCTAGAGAGGGGATGAGAGGGAGATGGGAAAAGCTGGTAGGTAGTTGAGAAGTGAAAAGAAGACAAGAGAAAGGGAGAATGAGGGGTAAAAATCAAATGGGTAGATATAAATGCAGAGAAGAGAAAAGTGGGGAAAAAAAACATAAAGAGATCAGTGCCCAATAAATGTAGAGAAGGAAAGGAAGAAGACAAGAAAAGAGAGGAGACCTGGGAAGGTAAACCTGGAAAAGAATATAGAAGACTGACTCAGCAAAAATGGAAAGAAAGTCTGGGACCAGCCCAATAAGAAATTAAATGCCCAAGACAACAAAGGTAGAAAAGACAAATATTGGGATTGGGATGTGTCCACTTTGGAAAATGTATTCTATTTTTATATTTTGTAGAGTACAGGAGAACATGCATTTCTGTTTTTCTTTTACCAATATTGCCCTGCTTGTACAGCCTCGATTTCTTGGTTAGAGTGCACATGCACACAGAGTGGAGGAGTAGCCTAGTGGTTAGTGCAGTGACCTGAGAATCTTGGGACCCTGGTTTGATTCCCACTGTGGCTTCTTGTGACGCTATACAAGCCAGTTGGGGAAGGGTGTGTGATGTGGTGGTGGACATGATGTGCCCAGTGGCGTTCCTAGGCTGCCTGACACCCGGGGCGGATTGCTGATGCGCCCCCCCCCTGGCGAAATTACACCCTCCCAGGTGCAGCGCGACCCCTCCCGGGTGCATTTTTACCTGCTGGGGGGGGGAGGGGTTGCCGCGCGCCTGTCGGCGCCGAGTCCGCTCATTCCCTGCTGCTCCCTCTGCCCCAGAACAGGAAGTAACCTGTTCCGCGCAGAGGGAGGGAACGAGCGGACTCGGAGCCAACAGGCGCACAGCACCCCCCCAGCAGCGTGCACCCGGGGTGGACCACCCCCACCGCCCCCCCCCCTTGGTACTCCACTGGATGTGCCTATATGTCGCTTTGGCTTGCCCCTCTCCATACCTAGCTTGTCCCCCTGTTACCACCCCAAATATTTCTGTCTAGAGATGCAACTGCCCAGATTAAAGCTTGTGCTGTGCATCTCAAGGGGGAGGGGAAGACATCTTCCTGTTTCCTAACAGTGGCCAATCCAGGTCACAAATACCTGGCAAGATCCCAAAAAAAGAACAAAACATTTTACGCTGCTTATCCCAGAAATAAGCAGTGGATTTTCCCCAAGTCCATGTTACTGTGTGTTTTACTTCACAATCTTATCATGTTAGCATCACACTCTTTACATCTTTATTCATTTCTTGGGATTTATTAACCACCTTTATGAAGAGATTCACCCAAGGCAGTGTACAGCAGGTACAGTTTAACATAAAACTTATAATTTTGTTAACAACATAACAATAGTAAAAATGGCTCAATATTAACATGTTGATTTTTGTTATGTAATTTGTTGACTCACTGTGGTTCCTAGATATTGTCTGGTTAGCCATTATTGTACTCTACTCAGAAATAATTAGGTACAAGCAGATTATAAATCCTAATGTAATGTAATACAGATGCATGTCAGGTCTTCCAACCCAAGCAGCAGCAACAGATGCTAATTGAGGAGAAATATAAAGCAGCCACCAAATGACAGGAAGAGGTTAGGAAGGAGAATTCAGGTGTTTATTCCAGATGTTTCTCATCACAGAACAAACCTAAGGGTTAAAGAAAGGGTAACGTGTGCAGAACCTGAGTACATTTGTGTGTATGAAGGGTGAGGTTGGGAAAGGTGTATATGACCAAAATCTGAGGGCAAACCCATGGGTTAGGGTTGTAATCACAATTCTGTACTGGTACCTCCAGTTCAGGAAAAACTGAAGACATTTTGGTTTGGTAATGTCTTTGACATTGTCCAGCGATATATTTTGTATATGGGTGATTTGCAGGTTGTTGTTTTTTTTAAAGCATGTGTGGTGAAATGGTGAATTTTCCAGCATATGGCATGAAGTGTATTTCTCTAGTTTGGCCAGCAGGTGGTGCATGTTTTATGTTTAAAGCTGTTACAGAGAAATGACTGTCCCTTCTTTAGTATAACACTGAGATGAAGTAACCTGCAGTGATGTGGCCAGCTACTTAAAAAAAATGTTGTTCTGGGCTCTGATTGGCCCAAGAGCTCAAATTCAGTCTGGAAATACTGGATTTTTCTCCAGTCTCAGTTTGGAAGTAGAGAGAGAAAGACCTCTTTACTGGGATCCTGTGAGCACTTATATTTTGTAACCTGTGAACAGCTATATTTCCTGTACTTCCCAGGCACTATCCAGGTAGTGATAAAATGTTTAGATGAGTTTCTTTTGTTGTTGTTTTTTTTTTTAATTGATCCTTATTCAGTTACCTGTTATTTTCCATCTGTTTTTATAGTTCACTGTTCAATATTTTTTAATGACAATAAATCTTTTTTAGTTTATTGACTCTGCTTGTCTAGACTGACTAAGAATCCTGGTGTTTTGTGTGTTGAGTCTGTGAGTGCTTTCTAGGAACTGTTGGACCACTAGGAGTGTGGCCCCAGTAACCTAGAAATCACCGGGGATAACTTAAGAGCGGGAGACTTGCCCAAAGGTGGTTGGGACCTAGTCAGTGGGAGGAGGGTGCTAGTGTAAAGCACATGCCCAGGTGTAGTGGACCTGAGCTGTGCTGAAAATAGACCCTCTAAGTGGATGCAGGGTTAGTCCCAGGTGAGTGGCTAGGCGTTTGGTAACAGCATGTTAGTGTGTGTTTTGTGGGGGGTTTTTTGTTATCAGCTGAAAATTCATCTTAGTTTAGGAGTTTAAAAGTTATGCTCATAAGATTAGGCCTGCTGTTCGTTTGCCTAGATTTATGAGTCTAATTTATGAGCCCAGTGCTAAGCTCCTAACTTCTTCCTGCACCCTAAATCTACTCCAGTTACCACCCATTTTTTATGCCCCTAAATTTAAGAATTTAGTGAATTTTAGAGCAAAATGTTTTGCACTCAGCCCTAGTAAATTTTCATAGAGGCTGATTTATGAGCATAACACTCAATGGGGCTCTTTTTACTAAAGCTTAGTGTGTACTACATGCCAAGATGCCCATTTTATATCTATGGCCTTCTTAGCAGTTAGTGCGGGATAAACTTTCGCAAAAGGGCCCCAAAGTTTATTTATTTGTTGCATTTGTATCCCACATTTTCCCACCTATTTGCAGGCTCAATGTGGTTTACATCATACCGGAGGTGCGTTTGCAGTCTCCGGTGTTTACAAATACAGAGTGATGTTCATGTGGGACAGCCACATAAGGTCGTTGAACAGTGGGAGAGTTGTGTTTTGTGTATTTTGAATTCTAGTGTTATTGTGTTGCAGAGATCAGGCATTTGTTGGGTTGGTAGGGTATGCCTTTTTAAAAAGATAAGTTTTTAGTGTTCTCCGGAAGTGTAGGTGGTCGTACGAGGTTTTCATGGCTTTTGGTAATGTGTTCCACAATTGGGTGCTTATGTACGAAAAGTTGGATGCGTAGGTTGATTTGTATTTGAGTCCTTTGCAGCTTGGGTAGTGCAGGTTTAGGTACGTTCGTGATGATTCGGATGTGTTTCTCGTAGCTAGGTCAATCAAGTCTGTCATGTATCTCAGGGCTTCACCGTAGATAATCTTGTGAACCATTGTGCAGATCTTGAAAGCAATATGTTCTTTAATTGGGAGCCAATGTAGTTTTTTTGCGGAGGGGTTTTGCGCTATCGTATCGGGTTTTTTCCAAAGATAAGTCTGGCTGCCGTATTCTGAGCGGTCTGGAGTCTCTTTAAGGTTTGTGCTTTACATCCCGCATAGATTCCATTGCAGTAGTCTAAATGGCTTAGTACCATTGATTGCATCAGATTGTGAAATGTTTCCCTCAGGAAGTATTGTTTCAGGCATTTGAGTTTCCACATTGCGTGAAACATTTTCTTCATTGTGGATGCCACTTCGTTCTCCAGTGTTAGGTAGCGGTCTATTGTGACGCCGAGGATTTTCAGGCTGTCTGAGATAGGGAGGGTGTGGTGTGGAGTGTTGATAATTGTGGGGTTGAGATGAGACAGCGAGAGTGTGTGTTTTTTCTTTGTTGAGTTTCAGTTGAAATGCATTTGCCGAAGTGTCCATGATGTTGAAGCTGATCTTGATTTCATTGGTGATTTCAGATAGATTTGCTTTGTAAGGAATGTATATTATAACATCGTCAGCATAGATGAAAGGGTTAAGGCCTTGGTTGGATAGGGTCTTGGCTAGCGGGGTCATCATTAGGTTGAAGAGGATTGGGGATAGTGGTGATCCTTGTGGTACTCCGCAATCTGCTTTCCACGGCGGTGATATGTTTGAGTTTGATATTACTTGGTATGTTCTTGTGGTTAGGAAACCTTTGATCCATCTTAGTATATTACTACCAATCCCGAACTTATCTAGTAGTCTTAGTAGTATGTTGTGGTTTACCATGTCAAATGCACTAGACATGTCGAATTGGAGAAGGATGTTTTTGCCTTTTGCTATTTCCTGTTTGAATTTGGAAAGGAGAGTGAGCAATAGTTTCTGTGCTGTGTAGGGGACGGAAACCTGACTGAGATTCGTGTAGAATTGAGAATTTATTTATATATTCTGTGAGTTGTTTGGCTACCATGTTTTCCATCAGCTTGACTGACATTGGGATGGATGCTACTGGACAGTAGTTATTGATTTCATTTGTTTTTTTCATGGAGTCCTTTGGTATCGGGGTGAGTAGAATATTGCCATTTTCCTTAGGGAAGAGACCTCACTGAAGCATGTAATTTAGGTGGGATGTGAGGTCTGTTATGAAGCAGTCAGAGGCGGATTTCAGTAGGTAGTTGGGGCATGTGTCTAGTTTGCAGTGAGTGTTGGAGAACCTGCTGATCGCCTGCGCAACTATATCGCCGGTGAGGAGGTCAAAGTTTAACCAGATTCGGTCAGCCAGGTATCCTCCATTAGTTGGGTCCAGTTCATTAAAGAAGTATTCGATGTCAGTATTGCCGTGAGGTAGTATGTTGCGTAGGTTTATAATGTTTTCATAGAAGTACTTGGCAAGTTTGTCTGCGGATGGAATGGCTGTTTTTGTTGTTGTGACCAAGTTGGTGTCTAGGAGTTTGTTCACGAGTTGGTATAATTTCTTTGTGTCTTTGTAATCTGTCCCTATTTTAGTTTTGTAGTATGATCTTTTGGAGCATAAATCCTTTAAATCTTGGGCCCTATATTTTTATCCACCTAGGATTATTGGATAGGCAGGCATAAATAGAACAGAATAAGATACCTGCATTGTTTAAAAAAAAAAAAAAGACCTCCACCTTCCTAAATGAAAACTGAAATTAAAAATAAAAACACACATAACTGGCATTTTGGACTTCATTCCCTTACTCTCTAGGATGATCAATAGAAATCAAACAAAATAAAACATGGAAAAGAAAATAAGATGATACCTTTTTTATTGGACATAACTTAATACATTTCTTGATTAGCTCCTTCGAAAGCTAATCAAGAAATGTATTAAGTTATGTCCAATAAAAAAGGTATCATCTTATTTTCTTTTCCATGTTTTATTTTGTTTGATTTCTATTGATAACCTTAAGAGTGGACTAACACGGCTACCACACTTCTCTAGGATGAAAAACCTCACTTTTCTCTCCTGGCCAGAAATAGTGGCCTAGCTACTCCTTCCACACTCGGAGCACAGCTCCTGTTACTTTTGCTATGCACAAACTATCTTATGGCTCATCAATAATTCACAGAAACAAACGAGACTGTCAGCTGTCCTGCTCTGTACGCCACAAACTCTCAAGGGGGGGGGGGGGAATGAGGGATAAAATGCATTATCCATTATTGATGGGGGAAGGAGGGATAAATATTTAATGATGTGTCTCGGTACAAGCAGCTGTGAGTGACGTCTGAACACAGGTTTTTACAAAGAGCTGCTGGTTCCAGGAGACTTGTCATTAACATGTTAAGAGCTCTCATCATGACACATGGCTGTAATCTACAAACAGTCCCCAGGATGGACAGTCCACACAGTGATCTTTCCATGGATCTATTATTTCTATTCGATGTTAGAGCACAGAAATTAATTTAAACTTGCAGCTCACTAGCTTTCCCTACCTGGGAGCAGTGTAAGGTGGACATTGGATGCGATATGTGTCTGATGTGTTATAACCAAGAGATGTTAAATCAATGCTATGGGGGAATTAACACGTTATACTCCAGCCAATGAGAATGTCTGGATTCTAGCTGAACACTTAATCTTGTCATAATTAAACATTACAAGACATAAGAAGCTAAATAGCATGTTGATTTTATTTCAAGTATTCTGAACATAGAGAGTAAACTCCCTGAATCTTACATTGATTTACTTGGTCTGATGATGTGTTAGAAGATAATATGTTGGACACATGCCCCTTCAGCCTCTGCTTTCTTTCATGCTCCCTAGCAGGTCTTAGCTCTTGAGCTAGAGACTGGAAGTTGTTGTATGCTGGAAATGAAGGATTACAGGCTGGAGGAGCATGGGCACAGAGGTGAAAGAAGGAGAAAGAATCTCTCCTTGTGGTTGCCCTTTCATGTGTGCTGAGGAGTGCCACCCATGGGGATGGAAGCTGTCATTTTCCCCTCTGCTGTGGCCACAATTTTGGATTTGATGCTTTCATTCCAACAGATGAGGTTTCCCAACTGCCTAGCTCATACTGCCTGTTAACTTCGTGATTCACAGTTTGGGACATACTGTGAAAAGAGGGTGCAAAGTGGGAGTGGGAGAAGAGGAAAACAAGGTAGAAAAAGGTTTATAAAAATGCTGGGCAAACATGCAGTGGCAAAGAAGAAAGGAGTCTACATACTATAGAGTTAACATTCTAGTTGTCAGAACGTTTTGACGATTTGTGGAGAAAAGGCAGACTCTAATATTCCTAGCAAAGGTTTTGTCTACTAAGCATTTTCCCCAAAACCCTCCAAGGACAGGGAACTACCCTGTGCATCTGATTGTAACTCTTTGGACTCCTCTCTTCTCCTTTTCTGCACATGTCTAACCAACTGCTAAAAGTTTTTATTTCTTTGTTTACAACATTGTTACTTCCTCTCTGAACACACTGTAAAACTCTTACCTAAATGCTCATCACCACCCACTTAAACTACTGCAACTTGCTCTTCATAGGTCTCCCACTGGACCATTTCTCTCTCCTTCAATCTGTTCAAAATTCTGCTACATCACTTATTTCCTGCCAGTGTCACTACACTCACATAACCTCTCTTCTCAAGTCACTTCCTTGGCTCCCTATCCATTTCTACATACAGTTCAGACTTCTGTAACTGAGGGGCTTGCCTTATTCACCCCTGCAGCTGCTTGTGTCCTGCAAGAAACAAGCTCTTTACACCTTCAGGCTTCTGGAGTTTTTCCTTGGGTTGAGCCCTCCAGAACCCGGAATCAGGGTTCTGGGACTTGTGCCAGATAAGCGAGGGTAGCTTGTGGGGATGTGATATTTCTCACATCATTTCATATAATTTTTAGGCTGAAATGAATGCACAAAACCTAAAAAAAATTTTTTTGGGGGGGGTTCCATGTGATGGAAATAGTGCACACTCTCAGAAAAAAATATTCACTCTTCGCAAATAATGTGCACTCTTTCCTGGTAATGCACATGTTCCAATATTGCCTCAAAATGAAAAAAACAAAAAACCCTTTCTCCTCCCACCCTACAAAAAAAAAAGGGCAGCAGAAGGTCTGGTATAGGTTTTTCTCTCGGATAAGAACTAACTGAGGGGGTAATGAGACTAACGTACATGCTTGCTTGCTTTTGTGGATCATACTAGACGTATTTGTTTTGCTTTGGTGTGGTGTTGGCCCTTGTGCAGTTGGTATAAATAAAGATTTTTAAAAAAGAAAAACGTAAGCAAAATAGCAAAATGAGAATTCCCATAAACATCAAGGGCCCCCCCCCACCGTAGCATTCCCAGAATTCATTAAAAAAAAGTGTTCAACAATCAGCCTTACTAGCATATACTTGTTAATTGTACTATACAAGGTAACCTAACCATATTCATAAGAAAATAACTCTCAGGTAAACTATTAAAGCAGACGATAATATAAGCAGTCAAAGTAGTTTGACACACAAGGAAACCCTTGCAGAAACACTAGGAAAAGACTGTAGTTGTGATCCCAGGCCAAATTATTCAAAACAAAAGAAGTGGTAGCCAAAATTATGGAACTGTACAAAACCAGAAAAATAAAAATCTCTGCAGAGTGTGGACACAGTCCAGTAGTGGCCACTGTGAAATTCTGGGATTTTAGTTTTCCCCTATGCAGTTCCTTAAGCTCTCTGCTGGTGGATAAATCTTTAACTTGGGGTGAGAAACTTCCCATCCTTACTGTCTACATGTACTTTTTGCTGGAAACAACATGTTCAGAGCCCTGCCTGAATTTCTTCCTGGGCTGACTAGTCCCAGAACTTCTGGTTGCCAGATTCCCTCAGTTCACTTCCTTCTCCCAATCACTGAGTGAAATCTGTAGATTACCTCTAGTTAGCAATAGGGATTTTTTTTTCCTTTGGACGTCCCTCTGTGTCTGCCCTTGCTTTCAGGCAGGCTGTAGCTCAACTCCGTCCCCAGAGGAGCCTTCGTCTGCAATGCAGGAAGCAAATACATTTTCTTTTCTGTTGAAGCTATGTAACAGTCCATCTCCTCTTTCCTCATCGGAAATCCTCCTGCAGGCTTTAGACCCAGGACATCAGGGACTCCTCCTGTGGATTGCTGAGACCCAGTTCCCTATACTACTTCCAGTCTGCCTCATCTCTTTACTTTACTTTACCTAAGACTTATATTCTGTTCACACCCCAAAACGTTCAGAGAGGATTACAGTAAGAAAAACCACTAACAATAACTTGCACAATGTTCAATTAAACTAGCAAGAATATCTTAATGTAGCAATACATGATTCTCAGGTAGTCAAATTTTCATTCTCATTCTCTCTCTCTCAGCATGTGGAGTGGAAGTTAACCCTATCACTGCTGGCAGGCAGAGTGAGTCCAGCAACTTCCTGTGAGTTCTACTGGTGGTCTAAATGAATCAAACAGAAAGGCAAAGCGGGGTTCACGCTCTCCACAGCAATCGAACACAACAAGGAAATAGGGTGGAGAGGGCCCAATATCAAGAGATCAGTCGCCGCATACAAGGGTAAGATGCTCCAGAAAAACCTTTATTGGGACCCAATAAAGGTTTTTCTGGAGCATCTTACCCTTGTATGTGGTGACTGATCTCTTGATATTGGGCCCTCTCCACCCCATTTCCTAAATGAATCAAATCCAGATTTTGTCATTAGCTGTCTGCAGGATTTGCTGGAGTCCCACAGCAAGCAGCAGTACCTCTGCTTGGTTTTACTCTAATCAGGGGAATAAAACTCCAAAATTTGGTAAGGTTAATACGGGGACTGGAATCTCCTTTGAGTGAGGCCCTTCACATTTTTCTTACTGACCTACAAGTGCATTGTTTTGCAGCTCCTCAGTCTCTCCCCTCTCTTCTCTCTCTGGGTGTCAGAGTTGTAGCTCCATGCATGGTCACAGACATGATGCAATAACTGGGTTTAATTAGGACTGGGATTACGTAAAAGTAGGAGTAGAAGCCCTAAGTGGTTGTCAGTGAGGGTTCATGGCACTAGAAGCCTGTACTTCCCAACCCTGTCCTGGAGGCATTCCTAATCCAGTCAGATTTTTAGGGCTGCCAAAAGGATATTTATGGGTCTGTAATTATTCAAATCTATCACATGTGTATTCATTGTAGATAGCCTGAAAATCCATCTTGATAGGTATGCCCACAGGAGAGGGTTGGGAAACGGAGGCTGATTCTTATTGAGCTACAAGCACACAGTGTAGTTAAAAAAAAAACCTGCTGGGTATAATAAAAGACTTGGGAAAGGTTTGGAAGGTGTGAGATGGGAGGGTGGTTTGCAAAAGCAGAAGGATGTAAAGAAGGCTTCCTAAACATATAGATGAAGAGAGGACACTTTGAAGGCTGAGCGACCAGCAAGTATAGAGGGAAGGAATCAACAAATGAATGTTGTCCAGGAGGAGAGAAGCAGTATTTGGCTTCCTTCCCCCAGCAGCTATGACTGATTTTACAAGGGCTCTTCTAGCATCTGCTATACCAATCAGGAACCTGATCAAAGACTCATACACAAGCCACTTGCTTATTAGGGCTAAGCACTGACCATTGAGCATCAGGGATTATCTTCCTTTTCGCTTTATACACACACTCATGACTCATCAAAATATCCACCAAGCCTGTAATACTATTCACCATAGGAGCCAACTTTTCAAAATTATTGGGGGTGCTAAGCCCAATGGAAATGACCCCTCCCTGGACACATACAAGGAACTTTCTCAATATTGGGGGTGCTCAAGCACCCACAGCACCCACAGAGTCGGCTCCAATGCTATTCACTGTCAGATTCTCTCAGAATGAAGCAGCAGGCATATAGAAAACTGGTAACTCTTAGCTTTTCAGTCCCTGTCCCTGAATGCTTATTTCTACTTTTCTTAGCATTTGAAAATCTCAGAAGAGCCCAGAAGAGCCCCATCAGAAGAAGCTCAGATTGTTTCACCTTACAGTCTGCACTCAACTCACTCTCCACCCCTTTAGTTCAGGAATTCGTGAAATAAAGCTGCAGTACCAGCAGACATTATGATCTGCCTTTTGATCTGAAAGATTTTTTTCCTATTAATTACTTACCAGAGTAACCAATGGGACAACAGGTCATGGGTCGAACGGGACACAAAAAAATGGAAGGGCCAGCTGGTCCACAGAACTATATATTCAAAACTTGATCCATCTTTTTAAAAGTAGAGTTACCTATTCAAGCTTAATTTCAAATATTATTTCACACTGTTATCTATTACAGTAGTTATTTTGAGAGTGAACATGTGGAAATGGTGTTCTTGTTAAACAGTTACAGAATTGTCATTGATTATATTCAAAATATTGTGGGTGGGTCATGGATAATGGGTCACATAGAGGGGCATAATCAAACGGGGGCGCCTATCTCTAAGGGCGCCCATCTCTGGGGCCGGCCATCTCAAAAACGACCAAATCCAAGCCATTTGGTCATGGAAGGAGCCAGCATTCCTAGTGCACTGATCCCCCCTCACATGCCAGGACACCAACCGGGCACCCTAGGGGGCACTACAGTGGACTTCACAAATTGCTCCCAGGTGCATAGCTCTCTTACCTTGGGTGCTGAGCCCCCCAAACCCCCCGAAAACCCACTACCCACAACTGTACAACAGTACCATAGCCCTTAAAGGGTAAAGGGGGGCACCTACATGTGGGTACAGTGGGTTTTGGAGGGCTCCCATTTACCACCACAAGTGTAACAGGTAGGGGGGGATGGGCCTGGGTCTGGCTGCCTGAAGTGCACTGCAGTACCCACTAAAAACTGCTCCAGGGACCTGTATAGTGCTGTGATGGAGCTGGGTATGACATTTGAGGCTAGCATAGAGGCTGGCAAAAAATGTTTTTAATTTTTTTTTTTTGGGGGGTGGAAGGGGGTTGGTGACCACTGGGAGAGTAAGGGGAGGTCATCCCCAATTCCCTCCGGTGGTCATCTGGCCAGTTCGAGCACCTTTTCAAGGCTTGGTTGTGAACAAAAAGGGACCAAGTAAAGTCGGCCAAATGCTCGTCAGGGCTGCCCTTCTTTTTTCCATTATTGGCCAAGGATGGCCATCTCTTAACCATGCCCCCATCCCGCCTTCGCTACACTGCCGACACGCCCCTTTGAACTTTGGCTGTCCCTGTGACAGAAAGCAGTTGAGGCTGGCCAAAATCGGCTTTCGATTATACCGATTTGGCCGCCCTTAGGGGAAGGGCGCCCATCTCCCAATTTGTGTCGGAAGATGGGCGCCCTTCTCCTTCAAAATAAGCTGGATAGTTAATGGATCCCGGGTTACTGGTTACACAGGTCAAATGAGTCATGGGTCAGCTTGCATGACCCATTGTTTGCTCTGCTACACCCATCTGATGTTTCAAGAATAGTACTGAGTGAGGCAAAGTAGGACTAGGAAACAATAATTGACAAAAAGACTTAGAAAATTTTTTTTAATAAAAATAAAGGCACACTTCTGTGGAAGTCTCACAAGGGCGCCGCTTGAACTCTTGGCAGCCATTTTGAAGCAGCGCTGGGATTAAGACAGTTTGCAGTCACGCCTGGCAGGAAAGAGGGGGCTCTTTCCTGCCCCAAAGAGGCCACTAGATGACCAGGGCATGATAAGAAGGTAAATGAGGGGAGGCTAGAACACCCTGAGGCCTGTCCGTTTGCCAGCCTGCACCATTCGTCCACAAACCCAGACAAACGGGCAGGCTGGCAAAATCCTCCCAGATGCTCCACAGTGTCCTCAAAAAGAGGACATGTCCAGGTAAAACTGGACATATGGTAACCCTACCGCTGAGCCTCATACATAATATTCAAAGTGTGTTGGATATTATCTCCCACTTGTCGTTTATGAACAAAACCTGCCTGATCTGGATGGACCAACTGAGGCAACACCAAACCCAATCTCTTAGCCAACACCATTGCCAAGAGTTTTACATCTACATTAAGCAGAGACACTGGACGGTACAACTCATAACACACTGGGTCCTTCCCAGATTTCAAAGGAACTGTAATACCTGCTTCCTGCATACTAGGAGGTAATAAATTGCCTTGAAACAGCCAATTACCCACCATTGTCAAGAGCTTCCCCCCCTAATTCCCCTCCAAAAACTTTATAGAATTTAGCTCTTAGGCCATCTAGGCCCGGAGCCTTCCCATTTTTTAAAAGCTTAATAGCCTTTCCTATTTCTTCTATCTTAAGGGGAGCATCTAACCAATCCCTATCTATTGCTCACAATTCCAAAAACGTTATCCCTAGTAAATACTCCACTATCTCATCCTGCCCACAAGGTTCAGATTGCTCATATAAGCGCTGTAAAACTGAAGAAATTGGTCCCGAATTGAAGCATCCAAATAACTATAACCACCCCCTGACCTCTGAATTTTATGAATCACCTGAGCCGCCCTATACTCCCTTAATAATCTATCCAACTGTGATCCAGACTTATTACCAAATTCAAAAAAACTACAACATAAGCACCTCCACATAAAATCCACGTGCACAATCTGACAACGACCCAATTCTGCCTGAACAAAATTCAACTTCCGCCACACCATCGCAGTCGGATTCCTCTGATGTCTCTGTTCCAATTCTAACAGTTGTTCCCTCAGCCTAAGATGCTCCATGGCCCGCTCTTTCTTTCGAATAGCACCCCATTTCACCAGGTGCCTTAAGGGTGACCCATAGTATGCTATATCATCTACATTAGGTACACACAGTGGATCGAAAAAGAGTCCTCTCTCATGTGATGTCTTCCCAAACAATGTCTTTATTAAAATCAATAAAACCCCGACACGAATCGTGTTTCGGCCACACCAGCCTGCATCAGGGGTTTATCAGCTTTAGTTGAAACAGATGAAACAGCTGAATTGCAATCAAATTGTAAAAGGCCAGGATGTCTGGTTACGTCCGAGACAGAGGACAGTCTTCCTGATGTTGAGGTTGCAAGAAGGAAGCGCGGAAGGAGGGTTCGAGCAGTGCCGGGAGTGTAAGAAAGGGATCGAGCATAGACATCCTGGCCTTTTACAATTTGATTGCAATTCAGCTGTTTCATCTGTTTCAACTAAATCTGATAAACCCCTGATGCAGGCCGGTGTGGCCGAAACACGATTCGTGTCGGGTTTTTATTGATTTTAATAAATACATTGTTTGGGAAGACATCACATGAGAGAGGACTCTTTTTGGATCCACTGTGTGTACCTGGTGTTCTTCATTTCTCCTGTGGAGAGATCACCTTCTGTGGTTGTTTCGCTTCATATCATCTACAGTCCCATTGTCATTATCTAAAAGGTAATTCTGAATTGCTAATCTCACACCATCACAAAATAGCCTGTCTCCAATTAAATGCTCATTGAACAGTCAAATATCCTTTGTTTGTTGACAACCCTCCAGCTCCAGTTCCATCCATACTGGGGAATGATCTGAGACCTGCATTGGTTCTATGTGGGCTTCTTTTATCTGCTCCTATAACATTCGGTGAAACCAAATCAAGTCTATCCTAGTGTAAGTTCCATCTGTGTGACAGTAAAAAGTATATCTTTTGGTAGTGCTGTACACTTATATCTGTAATTAGCAGTCTGTAGATAATGAGTAATGGGAGCCAATGTGCACAGACACTGCAAGGTACTGCGCGCCAAATCCTGATAAACTGTGATCTTGCAGTTGTTCCAAATAAAGTCCTTTCTCATGCAAGCTTTTCGCAAGGTCTCTTCCTCAAACTGATAATCATGAAAGCATACAATATCATCACGTGGCACTGATTCTTCGCATGGGCCCGCATTACAATGCACACAATCAATTTTAGGCTGCTGCAAATCTGAGGAATCCACCACCTGGTCTCCTCCTCATTTGATTCTGGGGAAAGCACATGGTCTTCATCTCCTGATTCTCTGTGATCTGCTGCCATGTTGGGCAGTCTGTCTCCCATTCTGCGGCTCAATGATCTGCTGTGCTCCACGGCTTCTGGTCTATACTGAAACTTCTCCAAGCGCTTACAGGTGTGCATCGCCTTTACTTCCGACCTGCAAATGCTAGAATCCTGGCAAGGGAGGCCAAAGAGGGGTGAATTTTAGCTTAAATTGCAACCCTCTCACGGAGCTCAAACTTCAGGTGGCCATACTCAAGCAGTGACATCCTTTTTCCCATTCTTTACTTCTGATATTCTCTCCCACTTCTCCTCTCTTTCCTCCCAGCAGTCTCTCCTGCTCCCCCCAGGCATTCTTCCCTTTCCCTCCCTTTCATTCTCTTTAGCTTGGCACAAGGTACAGGATGGAGAAGTCCCAGGCAACCCTAAGCAATGCTGTTGGCATTCACAACAATCCTACAGCACTGACTTCTCAATCCACTCCTGACATCTGTAAGAGATTTTCAGCCTTGAACTCTGTCCCAATATTGGCCATGGTAACAGCAGCTTCTTGGGGCACCCTGGTCTTGCTGGGCTTTTCATACATGAGTTTCTTGTTACCACAGAAAACCATACATGGGGCAGGGCTGCTGAAGGGCTTGTCAGCATGTGTCATCTCTGAGGCTCTGCACAGAATATTGCTGATATCGCTGACCCAGGTGCTGACTGGCTATTCTCGGATAATAGGACAGTAAGCTGCTGGGCCCCCTTCTTGTTATCCCACTTCACTCCTCTTTCCCTCCTGCTGATTGTATGGAATTTATGTCACTGAACAAAATGCCATGGGATAAAAAGTGACACAGAATAACAATAACAACAACAACAGAAAACAAAAACAAAGGGGATTTATGGATGAGATTGAGTGATGAGATCGAGTGATGTTGAAATAGCACTACCCCAGCTGTAAAGGTCTGAAATACAAGCTGATACATGCCACCACCTTCTCTTACATGAGCACGCAGTTGTGGAATGCACTACCTATAGCCCTGAAAACTATTGACGAAATAACTAACTTTCGCAAATCTCTGAAGACATATCTCTTCAACGAGGCCTACAAAGATAACCCATAGCCTTACAAAACTACCTCACCAACCCAGCCAGTATTATAGTCCATCTTCTATACTATCCTGCATAACATCCTCCTTCTCTCTTCCCTTACTTAAACCTTGTACATTATAAATTGTATCTGATAACCTGGAATGACTATGTCATAACAAAACTCTGTAAGCCACATTGAGCCTGCAAATAGGTGGGAAAATGTGGGATACAAATGCAATAAATGAATACAGCAGTGTATTAGTTGCAAGATAGTGGCCTAGGTTCAGATCTAATGAAGTATTCACAGTGTAGCCAGCCCAACCAATATTGTGCCCAACATAGTATCAGCTACTAGAGAGCATGGAGGCAGGGCTAGAGATTGTTTGGCTCCTCCAACCTAAGGGTATCCTGCTACCTTTGGTTCACAGAGATGGAAATGGGACTTGATATACTGCCTTTCTGAGGTTCCCCAGGATCAAAGTTCACTGCACTAACCACTAGGCTACTCCTCCACTAGCAACATTCCATGTAGAAGCCTGCCCTTGCAGATCAGCAATGCGGCCGCCCAGGCTTCTGTTTCTGTGAGTCTGAGGCTTCTACATGGAATGTTGCTAGTGGAGGAGTAGCCTAGTGGTTAGTGTAGTTCCTGGGGAACTGAGTTCAATTCCCACTGCAGCTCCTTGTGACTCTGGGCAAGTCACTTAACCCTCCATTGCCCCTGGTACAAAATAAGTACCTGAATATATGTAAACCACTTTGAATGTAGTTGTAAAAAACCTCCAAAAGGCAGTATATCAAGTCCCATTTCCCTTTATTGGTAAAAAACAAACATCAGAAGTCCTATTTGTAGGCCATCTATATTATCTGAAGTGCTCTAGGTGACATAAATCTGTCAACATATAAATTCACATATTAATATGGAGGCTAGGGTCCTGCTACAGGGTGGTAGCAGTGATACCTAGAGACTCTACTAAATTGATATACCTTTACTTAGCTATGACATTACTGGGTGCTAGAGAGGACTACCTTCCGCAGTTACCAGTATTCTAATCAAGGAGGAAAATTATTTTGGAGAGAACTTTCCTAGGGTATAAAACTCTGTGCTCAATTTGAATTCTTGTCTTTGGCTCCTTGCCTCCCCAGCTGAATGACCTGTATGTGAGGGGAGAGTCATCCAGCCCAAAAGCCCTAGGCATCTAAGTCCAAGCAAGTATAGGACATAGACATACCTGGCTATTCTAGTCAAGACAGTCTATAAGAATAAGCCTAGGTTCATTTGCAGTGACAGTAGCCACTTAAGCTCTATGCTGTAAGTGGGACAGGAGGCTGCAGTCATTGAAATCTTTTGCTCAGTATGTGGCAGTAGCCAAAAGAGCAAACAGAATATTAGGAATTGTTAGGAAAGGAATAGAGAATACCATAGTGCCTCTGTATCAATCCATGGTGAGGCCACAGCTTGAGTATTGTGGGCAAGTTCTGGTCACCGCATCTCAAAAAAGATGTAGTGGAATTGGAAAAGGTACAAAGAAGGGCAACTAAAATGATTAAGGGAATGAAACAACTCTCATATTTGAGAAGAGGGTGTGGCCATGGGCGGGGCATGGGCGTTTCTAAAATGTATGCACATTATTATAGAATACTCCCGATCTGTGCCTAATTTAGACGTTGGGACTTACACCAGGTAAAATGTGGCCTAAATGGATGTGATCAAATTTGGTCATGTGGTGAGCTGCTCAGTGTATTCTATATAACGCGTGGAAATTTAAGTCTATTTTATAAAATTTAGGCGTACTTTAGAGCAGTGTTTCCCAAGTCTGGTCCTAGAGTACCCCTTGCCTGTCAGGTTTTCAGGCTATCCACAATGAATATGCATGAACTTGATTTGCATACACTGCCTCCATTATATGCAAATCTCTTTCATGCATATTCATTGTGGATATCCTGAAAACCTGACTGGCAAGAGGTACTCCAGGACCAGACTTGGGAAAGAATGCTTTAGAGAATATGCCTAGATGTAATTTACTGCGTGAATTTTTCACACACCATATATAGACTCTAGTCCTATGTGTTTTTATAAAACAGCCTCACAAAACCTTTGCAAGATCTGGAAAAATTCTCACTTTTAAAGTGAGAAAAGAGGAAATCCTATGTCTAAAGAAAAGTTTTTAAAACCAGTTTTAGTCAGGGTCTAATGCCATATTCAATATAACAACTCGGGGTCCTTTTACTAAGCTGCGGTAAGTTTCTAATATGTGCGCGCTACCTGTGCACTAAAAAAATATTTTTTATTTTTGCATGGAGGGGGTGTGTCTGGGGGGGAGGGTAGAGAGTGAGCATTTCAGCAATAATCTTTTAGCACAGCTACATTACGATTCCCACACCCATGGAGGCAGTGCTTGCAAATCTATCTCCTGCATATTCATTGTGGATATCCTGAAAACCTGACCTGCCTGCGGCTCTCGAGGACTGGAGTTGCCTACCCCTGCCCTAACCGATCAATGCAGGATTACTGCATGAACCCTTACCACCTACAAAATAGGGGCCCTGTTTACTAAGCCGCACTGTAAGAGCGCTAGCATTTTTAGTGTGCACTAATGCTAGAGACACCCATAGGAATATATGGGTGTCTCTAGCATTAGTGCACACTAAAAATGCTAGCGTGCCTTAGTAAACAGGGCCTTAGGTGTTGGTAAGTGCTCACAAGATCAATTTTTTTTTAATGGCTCCGTGCTAATGGAAACATTAGCACATGGCCATTAATGCAAAAAAAAAGGAAAACCAGCCATTTTACTGCTCCAGTAAGAATGGCCTTAGGACGCAGAAAAACCCCCGTGTAAGGACCCCTTTGTTTCTTAATCAAGAGAATATCTTGATGCTTAATAATTAAAAACAATTTTAAAACCTGCAGAAATTGCAGGTAAGATACACCTGAGTACATTTTACACATTCTTCGGATTCAGTGTAAATGTAAGTACTTTACAAACTACACGTGATTTCTGACTTTATCCATGCTCTAACCAAGGGGTCCTTTTACTAAGCCACGGTGAAAAGTGGCTTGCGGTAGTGTAGGCGCGGGGTTTGGGCGCGTGCAGAAATATTTTTCAGCACACGTACTAAAAATGCCTTTTTAAATTTTTTTGCCGAAAATGGACGTGCGGCAGAATCAAAATAGCCATTTCATCTGGGTAAATAAATTTAAAAACTCTCCTCTTTATTACTACTATTTTCACTCACTACAAGCATACATACTTCCAGTGTTTTCACAGCTTTCAACTATTGTTTTGAGACTTCATTCAAGAGCTTTTTTTTTATTTTGCTGTACATGCATTTCATTTAAACAATATTAAAACAACACATTTTTATGTGGATAAGTGTAATAAAAGGAATAAAGTGAAATCCTTCTATGAGAAAAATAACTGTAAACAAAAAGAGCAAATTCAAAGAAAACAACAGCCATCAAGGGCAAACATATCTCTACCAGTATTACACAGAATCTCTTTGGTTCATCATCAAAAAATAAAAACATTTTCAAGTAAAAAAAAACCCCCCAAAACTCGATAGCTCAGAATTTGACGTTTATGGAATTACATGCTTATAATTGTAAACTAGTATTAAATATCTATGATCAGCCACTGTTCTATCAAATTGCTGATTTTTAGATTTCTGTTTTATAAAGTTGACCTAGGTGCCTTCACTACAAAATACCAACACAATATTATCTGGATGCTCCATTGCTCTCTAATGGTGTGAATATAGCACATAAAGGTTAACATAAACCCTAAAATCTATATATGGCACCTCTCAAGATGCATGTGCAAATTAATTGGCTAATGAGTCAATTAACATCAATAACGGGGCGCTAACAACCAATTATTGAAATTACGTGGCCACTCATTTAAATCTGCATGCACATCTAGCTGCGTGCTATGCTATAAGGCATGGTGCCTATTTCTAATAATTCATAAGGAGGTGTGGCCATGGGAGGGGCATGGGTGTGTCAGGGACATTCCAAAACGTTATGTGCGTTGATACAGAATACTGCCTCAGTGTGTCTAAACTGGGTACAAAGGGGTCCTTTTACCAAGCTGTGGTGAAAATGGCCCGTGGCAGTGGCAGGGGCCATTTTTCTCGTGCGCTAGGGCCCTTTTTTACCAAAGCAAGTAAAAAGGCCCCCCCCCCAATGGCCATGAAGTAAGATTATTCTTACTGCATAGTCAAGTAGGGGGGAGGGGGAGAACTTACCACCACCCACTGAGGTGGTGGTAATGGCTCCCGCGGTAACCTGGGAGTAACTGGGCAGTGAGTGGCGCTGCACAATTACTGCTGGGTTAGCGCTGTGCTAGAAATTTGGAAATATTTTCCAGCATGCATATTCGAGCCAGAACTACCGCTAGTAGCCGTGCTGGGCCAGCAGTAGTTCTGGGCTGCCACGCGGCAAGCCTTTCATAAAAAGGTCTCAAAGAATCTTATATTTTGCAAATATCCGGTGAGTTCTGTGTGGATTACAGAGTCAAAGAAAAACCAGGCAGCCCCTGGGAGCTAACAAATTATTGAAAACACTGCATACAGGCACTTTTAAACTTTTCTCCAAAAGACAAAGGGACTCCTGCTGCTGAGTTTCTGACAGGCAAGTCCAACCTCCATTACTTTTTACCCCAAGAAGGGGATAGATGTTGCTCTACGGGTACATAGAGGGCTCATTTTGGCAAATCTCTTATTCTTATCACCTGTGTACAGCACTACGTACATGTATAGGTAGTGCTTTTCTAAAATCCCTTACACATGTAATCTTTCTTACATGTGTAGATTGTGCCTAACACTTCTAAAATGACCTCTGTAATAACATAACGTACAAAAGACTTGTACATTTTTCTTATCCCAACATAAGCAGTGCTTCACTCAATTGAGCATCTTCAGGGGAACACCTTTTAAAATATGTTCTAGCTTCCAAAATTACACTATCGAAATAATAATAATAATAATAATAATAATAATAAAAACTAGAATTAAAGGGAGAACTATCACAAAAAATCATTACTCAAAATCCAAATCATAACTTTCTATTATCATAAACAATCAGAATTCACAAACAATAATGGTCTCTTAACTGCAAGAAAGAATTTTTAGACAAGGATATATTTATAGGCTAATCATCAAAAACTTATTAGACTAATAAGTTTTTATTCCACAATGTTTAGGCTGCTACTTGTTAAGCATAACCGAGGAGTAGCCCAGTTCAAAATTTCAACATGCTAACAACTGTAGCCAGACAAAGAGGCTACAATTCATACAAAATAAATTTAAATACATGTGTTAATTAGTGGATTTATGATCTATGCAGGTTATCAATAGAAATCAAACAAAATAAAACATGGAAAAGAAAATAAGATGATACCTTTTTTATTGGACATAACTTAATACATTTCTTGATTAGCTTTCGAAGGTTGCCCTTCTTCCTCAGATCGGAAATAAGCAAATGTGCTAGCTGACAGTGTTTATAAGTGGAGGATGTACCAGTGATTTCACAGTGACAATACTGAAAGGTAACTTTAAAACCATACAAGAACGTAAGACCTTTGAAGTCAGAATGATTTAATATTTTAACACCCAACAGAAAGGACTTAACAAGGATCTGGGGTTCCTAACCCATTATAAACCATAAAGCTGTATGTCTCTGTTGATCACCCCACCCCTCACCTATCCACACCCATCCTGTTAGAATATCAATGAAATGCTTTGATGTCCCCATGCATACCTCCTACCCACCCCATCCTCCCACCCTGTCAGACTGTCATAGTAATGCTTGAATGTTTTCACTTATATACACTGTCAGCTTGCACATTTGCTTATTTCCGATCTGACGAAGAAGGGCAACCTTCAAAAGCTAATCAAGAAATGTATTAAGTTATGTCCAATAAAAAAGGTATCATCTTATTTTCTTTTCCATGTTTTATTTTGTTTGATTTCTATTGATAACCTTAAGAGTGGACTAACACGGCTACCACACTCCTCTACTTATGATCTATGCAGAAACCTGTGAACTCCACCCATCACTTTCCAAACTATGCTCCTTTACATGCCTACCAGCAAAGTACAGGCCATTATGTCATGCAATGTACTGTTACAGTCGTATTTAATAAGAGGCCATTTACACACATGCAGCAGCCTTTTATGCATGAAAATGGTTTAGAAAATTACCCTCAAAGTGTAAACTGACCTATCTTCATTGAAAAGCTCCACTTCCATCTAAAGCATCGAAGAAAAGTGACGACCAAATAACAGGACTAAGTGCTCCTGTCATTCCCATCACACCACATCATAAAAAAAAGAAAAAAAATGGCTTTTCAGTTTATGTGGAACTGTCCATTTGGAATACATTAGCTTCTGTTAATCCCCTTTTCAAATTCTGCTGTCATCTATGCCTTTCTCCTCTCTTCCCCCCCTCCCACTCACGTGCAACGACATTGTCATTCAAGCAGTTATTATAATCAGTTTCAGTCTGCACCTAACAGCTTTGCCAAGGGTGAGATGAAATAATTCTACTTTGAATGTTCATATACATTTGAAAAAATACCCCAAACCAAACAACACCTCCCCCCCTGTTTACAAAGCCGTGTGGCAATGCCGACACAGCCCATTCAAAGTGAATGGTCTGTGCTGGAATTACTGCACCGGCAGCCGCTAGCGTGGATTTGTAAACAGGGGGGCAAAGGAATACCTAGTACCTAAAGAGAAAACGCTTTCATGTTTCTCCAAACAGTTGTGCACCTAGGGACCCTTTTACCAAACGGTGGTAAAATGGGCCTTGAGGTGGCGTCAGCACATGGGTTTGACGCATGCCAAGGCCCCCTTTTACTGCCACTGGTAAAAGGTCTTTTTTTGTTTAAGGAAGGAAATGGCCATGTGGAAAGTTAAACACTGTACAGCATCCTTAGCCCAGCTGTCCCAAGGATCAGAATTCCTGATGTGGAGACTGATCAGGGGCCTTGCACATGGCAGTGCACTACCAAAGCTGGCAGCCTTTCATATTTATTTATTTGTTGCATTTGTATCCCACATTTTCCCACCTTTTTGCAGGCTCAATGTGGCTTACATAGTTCCGTTTACGGCGTTAGCCGGTTCCGGTCTGAATAAATACAATGAGTAACGAATACACAAGGTGATGTTGTGGTAGAATGAGGTACATGTGTGATAGGTATAATTGGGGGGAAATTAGAAAGGGAGAGGAAGAGTCATAAGTACTCAGTGTGACATATTTTTAGTTAAACAAGCCTCACCAGCTTATCAAATTATTAATAATATTGTTTGATATCAGGGGCGTAGCCAAACTTCGGCGGGAGGAGGGTCCAGAGCCTGAGCTGAGGGGGCACATTTTAGCCCCCCCCCTGCCAACCCCACCTCCGCCATTGCTGACCCTGCCGGCGCCACCAACTTTGCCCCCCCCCCGCCGACGACCCTCTTGACCCCCCCCCTCCCGCCGCCAACCCGCCATCGCCTACCTTTGTTGACGGGGGACCCCAACCCCCGCCAGCTGAGGTCCTCTTCTTCTCTCAAAAGGCTTCCTTCTGTTTCTGATGTCCTGCACGTTGTACGTGCAGGACGTCAGAAACAGAAGGAAGCCTTTTGCAAGAAAAGGACCTCGGCTGGTGGGGGTTGGGGTCCCCCACCAGCAAAGGTAGGCGACGGCGGGTTGGCGGCGGGAGGGGGGGTCAAGAGGGTTGTTCACAGGGGGGTCCAGGGCCAAATCTATGGGGGCCCAGGCCTCCTGGCCCCACGTAGCTACGCCACTGTTTGATATATCAAATTATTTTATTATTAAAACAGCAGCATTTCCAAACAGCTCTCAGCCACAACTCTATAAGCCTTAAAAGACGCGGGAGGCTTTTAAAATTAATTAATTAATTCAGTCACACGTCTCAACACACAATAAATTCCTAAAATTCACTTAATCCATTTTAAAACAGGCTTTTCCTCACAGCTACATTTCAGCACTGCACCATGTGCACTGCATCTCGTAAGAAGGACTATACGCATGCTTATATTTTAGAACAGTGCTTAGAACATAAGACTAGTCATACTGGGTTAGACACAAATGGTCCACCTAGCCCAGTATCCTGCTTCCAACAGTGGTCAATCCAGGTCACAAGTACCTGGCAGAAACTCAATCAGTAGCACCATTCTATGCTACCAATCCCAGGGCAAGCAGTGGCTTCCCCCATGTCCATCTCAATAGTTGACTATAGACTGTTCCTCCAAGAACTTGTCCAAACCTTTTTAAAACCCAGATATGCTAACTGCTGTTACCACATCCTCCGGCAATGAGTTCCAGAGCTTAACTATTCTTTGAGTGAAAAAATATCTCCTCCTATTTGTTTTAAAAGTATTTGTATGAAATTTCATTGCGTGTCCCCTGGTCTTTGTACTTTTTGACAGAGTGAAAAATCGATTCACTTCTCCTGGAGGCACACCTAGCCAGTCAGGGTTTCAAGATTACCAGGATGAATACGTTGAGACAGATTCACATGCAATGGAGCTCTACTACATGCAAACCTATCTCATACATATTTATTGTGAATAGCCTGAAAACCCAACTGGCTAGATGTGCCTCCAGGAGAGGGTTGAGAAGCACTTTCTTAAAAGATAGAAGATAAATGCCAAATTTGAGAATTGGGAAATATGCTGTTTAAAACTGTGGAGAAAATTAAGGTGGAAATAGAGTTTAAATGGAAATACAAAACTTACTCCTGGGCAGTGGCGTAGGAAGTGGGGTGGTCCGCCCTGGATGCATGCCGCTGGGGGAGGGGGGGGGGTCGGCTTCGCTGGTTCCCTGCTCCCTCTGCCCTGAACAGGTTACTTCCTGTTCTGGGGCAGAGAGAGCAGGGAATCAATGGAGCCAACGCAGCTCCCAGCGACATGCACTCGGGGCGGTTCGGCCCTCCTGCCCGTCCCTCGCCGCTTTCCCATGTAAGTACGTGCTCTGGGGGGGCGGTGCGCTCCAGAGGGGGGAGGGTGCACTCCAGAGGGGGGAGGGTGCGCCGTGCTGCACCCGGGGGGTGGGGGTGCGCAGCGGCGACCCGCCCTGGGTGTCAGCTGCCCTCGCTACGGCACTGCTCCTGGGGTTTAGCTATTAAATTAGATGACTGGTACATAAAGAGATAAAGTGATGTATTGGAGAAGGATGTTTCAAAACGGGTGCTCTCTTTTAAACAAAACTTTACAAATAAGGATTTTTAAACATACAGTTAAGATATTACTTGAATGATCTGCAAACTAGGTCCCCTCACAAAATAATTAAATCTCAGCTAAATCAATTTCTTCTAAACCCTAAGGGCATTCTTAATCAGTCAACTATCGATTTCTTCTGGACTGGAAAGCTTAATAACCCCAGTTGATCAGGTTAAGACATGTTAATGCCTTTCCGCAAGAAGAAATCAAGGTTGAGGTATTTAATTTTACTGAATGGATATGTCTCTAAAGGTTTCATCGTCTAGGTACACAAACTTGAGTTTAAAGTCCTGCAAGAGTGGTTACTATCCTCTGCATGAATCTTTATAATAGGGTGCATACATTCAAATCAATGCTGAAAATATGAATGGGGGCAGGGATGGACTTGTTTCTTCATTGTCTTCATGCACCTGCACCTATTAAATTGACCCTTTACTTCTGGAAATTTTCCCAATGGGGGTTCAGGAAAACAGGTCCGAAAAAGACTTATTTAGAGGCCCTTTTACCGAACGGCAGTAAAAATGGCCCATTTCCCTGTTAATGGCCACACGCTCATTTTCCCACTATCACATGGCCATTAGCATGTGAGCCCCTACCACCATCCATTATGTAGGCGGTAAGGGCTCACGCACTAAGCAAGTGCTAATTAGTTAGCACGTGGCAATGTAGCTGCACTAACCATTTAGAACAGAACACACCCACTCTCTGCCTCTAGACCCACCCCCACGTGGGTAGCCTGGGCATATGGAAAAATTACTGTGGGAGGCCTAAGCATGCCCCATGGTAAGGGATTTGTTTGCCTAGTTCTTTCGTGGCACAAAATGTATTATGTTAAAGTGAGTGCTTTTGTTTTGTGCTGCAATATGTTTATGGGCACCATTATTTAAAGGGACAATGGCAAGCAACTTGCTTCTCACAGGTCTCCCACTTAGCCACCTTTCTCCTCTTCAATCTGTTCAAAATTCTGCTGCATGCAGTGGTGTGCTGGAGCAGGCTCTCACAGGCTCGCAAGAGCCGGTTGTTAAGTTTTTAAGAATTTTGGGAGCCGGTTGTTAAAGTAGGGCCCTCCATGGCTACTTTAACAACTGGCTCCCAAAATGTGGGCTTGGGCCCCCTGCTGAATTCTCTTTTACTTTGCTGGTGGGGATGCTGAGCCCTGCCAGCCAAGTAAATAGACTACTGCTGCTCCCCACTCCTTGTTTCCAGCTCTGGGCAGCAGGCTGAGACTTCTCAAGCATATGAGAGAAGTTCCAGCATGCTGCTCAGAGCAAGACGTTGGGAGTGGTGGCTGCCAGGAAAGGTATGCCTAGCGTGCCTGCACGAAGGGAGGGAGGAGAGAGAGGCAAGTGTTGCTCCCCACCCCCGGCCACCCCTGGCCCTTCCAACTGCAGAGCTGGCTATGTCCGGAGAAAGAGCCTGTTGTTAAAAATTTACCAGCACACCCCTGGCTGCATGACTAATATTCCGCCAATGTCGCTATGCTCATATTAGCCCTCTCCTCAAGTCACTTCACTGGCTCCCTATCCATTTCCGCATACAGTTCAAACTCCTCTTATTGACCTATAAGTGCATTCACTCTGCAGCTCTTCAGTACCTCTCCACTCTCATCTCTCCCTACATTCCTCCCCGGGAACTCCATTCACTGGGTAAATCTCTCTTATCTGCACCCTTCTCCTCCACCGCTAACTCCAGATTCCGTTCCTTTTATCTTGCTGCACCATATGCCTGGAATAGACTTCCTGAGCCGGCACGTCAAGCTCCATCTCTGGCCGTCTTCAAATCTAAGCTAAAAGCCCACCTTTTTAATGCTGCTTTTAACTCCTAACCCTTATTCACTTGTTCAGAACCCTTATTTTATCATCCTCACTTTAATATTCCCTTATCTCTTATTTGTCCTGTTTGTCTGTCCTAATTAGATTGTAAGCTCTGTCGAGCAGAGACTGTCTCTTCATGTTCAAGTGTACAGCGCTGCGTAAGTCTAGTAGTGCTATACAAATGATAAGTAGTAGTAGAACAATAAATGAAACAGCACATTTTGGAATACCTGTATGTGGGGATTTTTGAAGCACCTATATTAAATTGGAAGGGGTTTTTTTTGCTGATGATGAAAGAGTAAAGGACCATTTACATCCTTGCAGCTCTGTGAATCTGCTTAGATTTTGAGCTGTTTGAGGCTTTATCCTTCATTATTTATATTGGTCGTTTTCCTTAAAGTGGTGATTTGCTAATCCACACCTATTCAGTATTGTTATTATGTTAAAGTGAACCATGGAGGAATTGACTTTTGAATTATGATTCTCAAAAATAACTTAGTGCCACTTTTACTAAGCGGCAGTAAGCCCGACGTGGGCTTAACGCTCGCTAAACAGGAAGTACCGCCAGGCTACCGCAGCAGCGCGTCACATCTGGCGCTATAAAAATATATTTATTTTTGTAGCGCCACAGTGTACCTGGCAGTAATCGGGCAGTGCCGTGCGCTGCCCGGTTACCGCCGAGTTAGTACAGGAGACCCTACCGTTACCTTAATAGGTGGCAGTAAGGGCTTTACTTGCCGCATGGCCATTTCCTGCAGGAGAGACTTCCCTTTTTCCCGCTGCGGTAAAAGGGGGCCTCGGCGTGCATAAAAAAAATATGCGCGGATGCCAGCGCAGACCCCCCTTTGCCGCAGCTTGGTAAAAGGGGCCCCTTAATGACATTTGAAAAAATCACTGCTTTTCTACATAAAAGAAAAGCCAAATCAAATGTTACATGTTTGTTATCCAAAATAGAAAGGGATTCCAGCCCTCTTCAAATTTCACCTCATATTTTATCAGTTCAGATGTTATCTTTTTCATCCTGTAAATATGTAACTCTTGCTTTAGATTTGATATATGCCTTCTTTCCTTTTAGATATGGTCTCATTTTCTGTTTTATTCATTGTTAATAGCCATGCAATGTTTTTGATTAGGAGTGATATACTTATAAAAAACGGAATTAAAAAAAAAAGATTTGAAAACAAAAAGCAAAACAAAACGAAAAAACTCAAAACAAATTAGAAAAGTCAAACAGACAAATTTGGGAGCGAATAAAGAAGGTTTATCTATTGTCTTTCAAGCAGACCAAAACATAACTCCTCATGCATTATTCAGATAAAATGACAATTGAATAACAATTGCCAGGGCATCCATTACAGAAAGTGAAATAGGACTGTCAAATATAACAACAGCTCTTGTAAAAGTGAGCGTAAGGCCTGATATTTACATCCAGAAAATTCTGCTGCAATATTCTGTATAAATTAAAGATGGCACACAAATTCAGTACAGAGGTTGCTATTATGTTTATCTGTTATGCTTGAAGGTAAAATTTGAATATATAGATAAACTATCTACTACCACTACTTATCATTTCTATAGAGCTACTAGACGTATGCAGCGCTGTACACTTGAACATGAAGAGACAGTCCCTGCTCGACAGAGCTTACAATCTAATTAGGACAGACAGACAGAACAAACAAACAAACAAACAAACAAACAAACAAGAGATAAGGGAATATTAAAGTGAGGATGATAAAATAAGGGTTCTGAACAAAGTGAATAAGGGTTAGGAGTTAAAAGCAGCATCAAAAAGGTGGGCTTTTAGCTTAGATTTGAAGACGGCAAGAGATAATTGCTTGTTATTTCCCAGTTATCAGCACTGATTGACTCGTTATTCAATTAAGTTGCATGTGCAAATTGAGTGTGCACTCAAAACTTATGTACGCAACTCAAAATGCCATATACAGAATCTGGGGATAATTGCACACATAACTTTCAAAAATAGCAACACATCAATGTGTAAATGTCACTAATTCGCCATGCACACACGCCGGCACTAGGTGCCATTCCACAAAAAGTGCAGCTAAGTTGCTTGGTACATAACTCATGGGGGGTGTACTCTTGGCAGGAGCAAGGACATGTCATGGACATTCCACCAAGCAATGTGCTCATTTCAAGATAAACCCAGGCATGTCAACTTATGCCAGGCGGGATCTGTCACACCTAGGTTTTAGCATGCCAAAGTGACTTTGTGCCATTATTCTGTATTAGCTTGATGCATCTTAATGTCATTTTAGAATTAGCACTAAGTGTGCTGTGGTTCCAAACACAGCACCAAGTCTACTGTTATTCCCCAAATCTTTAAGGTAGATTCAATTCAAAGAGAAAGGTTTTTAAGGAATAATATATTATATGATGGTATTGTTGAATCTAACCCTAGCCACAACATGACAACTACACTCGTATAACCCTTCTCCCTATCTGTTTCCATATACAATTCAAACTTCTCTTACTGACTTACAAGTGTATTCATTCTGTAGCTCCTCAGTATCTCTCCCTACACTCCTTCCTGGGATCGTATGGTAAGTCACTTATCTGTACTCTTCTGCTCCACTGCCAACTCCAGACTCCATTTTCCTTTTATCTTATGCCTGGAATAGAATTCTTGAGTCAGTATATCATGTTTCTTCTCTGACCCTATTCAAATGTAGGCTAAAAGCCCATTTTTTTAGAGGCTGCATGCAACTTTTAACCCCTTATTCATCTGTTCATTACTCATGTCTGTTTTAATCATTCCCACATTACATAACTCTTTAATCCCTTATTTGTCCAGTTTGTCTGTCTTGAATAGATTGTGAAGTCTGTCGAGCCTCTTACATGCTTTGTTCACAGTGCTGCGTATGTCTAGTAGTCCTATGAAATGAGTAGTAGTAGTGGAAGGAGAAATCTGTGCTGTGTTCTGCCTCATGGTTCAGTACTAATGCAAGTGTTGATCAATCTCTTTATCAGTCCCTTTGTTGCATTTATACAGAGTGTAGGAGTAAATAGTTATTTTTATGCAGATGACATATATGCCTCTTAATTCTTGGATGAAACCCATAAGCAAAGGCATTTTACAACCTTCTAAGTCATTGACCATGTGAATCATAGGCCACATACATAAACCAGATGTCTCACCTACCATCAGGGCTGCCGAGGGGGGGGGGGGGGGCAGGGGGGACATAATTCCCCGGGCCCGGGCCTCCAAGGGGGGCTCGATGCCAGGGTCTCTCTCCTCCTGCTCCAAGGCCGCCGGAGCTGCAGTTCCCAGTCTCACCTGCCTGCCCTCAGCTCTGTCAACAGCCCCCCTCCGTCCACCACCGGGCCCCCTGCATTCAAATCGGCAGCGCCTCACCTCCATGTGAAAGCGGCAGGTTGCCTCCCTTTGGGCCTTCCCTCACTGTGTCCCGCCCTCGTCTGATGTAACTTCCTGTTTCCGCGAGGGCGGGACACAGGGAGGGCCCAAAGGGAGGCGATCTGAATGCAGGGAGCCCAGTGGCAGATGGATAGGGGCTGTCAACGGGGCTGGGGGTGGGCGGGTGGAGACTGGGGACTGTGGCACCGGCGGCCTGAGAGCAGGAGAGGTAGGCGACAGTGGTAGCGATTGGGGGGAGTGGCGAGGGCCCCTGGGGGTGGCGGGGGCCCCAAGGGGGGCGGCAGCTGCCCCGGGCCCGGCTCAGTCTCTCGGCAGCCCTGCCTACCATCAGGGGGTTTCCTATGTCCTTGATTCACTCTGTAAAGATCCGACAATGTCACTTTGACTCCAGGCTTATGTGAGGAAGCGCCTAGGCAACCTTAGTTTCACTTAAGGCACAGCCTCCCCAGGCCACCTTAACAAAGCTAATTCTAGGAAGCCTAGGCAAGGAGGGCTTGGTCCAGATCAGGGAGGATAAACTTTCTGAGTAAGAGAAAGTCATGGAGTCCTCTGGAGTAGTGAAAGGAAGACTCCAAGCAAGATCTTGCCAGCCATAGGTGAGGGAAGCCTCCAAACCCTGCCAACAATATTTGAAGGATATTAAGGACTGCTAAAAATAGAAGTTTGAAATATTACATCCTGCAATGTCGGACAGGCTTCTGTATATCTTGGCAGAGACTGCTAGAGAACCTTATGAGAATGAACTGGTAGGCCTGTTAGGGATCAGGTCTCTGTTGTGCTTATATTAAAATAATCTTCATATTGATTCTGAATTGCCAGCCTGAGAAGGAAGACAGGCTTGTTGAGGCCGAGGAGGAGGACCAAAGGAGTTAGCCAGGCTAACTCCCACGGTCAGCACTAAAACTGGTTATTCAATGCTGGGCTTTCTGGTGACCGGCATTGAATATCCTTTTTAATTTTGTCCAGTTTGACTTTGACCAGTCAAGCCAATATTCAGCGCTGGCCGGTCAAAGTCAAACCAGCCAAAGATAGAATCGCCTTTTACACAGCCAAATATGGCCACTAAAGTTAAGCAGCAATATGTCGAAAATTGGCAGACAGATGGTTATATAACCCAATATAACCGGCTAGCCGCTAACTGGTCATGTCCCACTGAATATCGGCAGATAGCCGGCTACATGGCATTTAACCGGCCAGGTGCTGATATTGGCCTGTTAAATGCCTTTGAATTTTGGAGGGATTTTGGGTGCTGAACCTAACTATATGAATAAAGAATTTGTTTTGCTGCCTTTAAACTGTGATTTGGCTCTGTGTTTAAAGGCCCAAAAGCTCCAGTGCTCACTCACACTACCACAAGCTTACTTTTGAGAACCAAGTTTCGTGTGCAGTAAAATCATGTAATTTTGCCTCTGTCAACCTCACTCCTTCCATTCTTTGTTTGGCAAAACTGTGATAAGGATTTAAATCTATACCTTCATACTTACTTGTCTGGACTATTGTAACACCCTATATACTAGGGCTCAATTCTAAACTCAAACGGCTTCAAAATGTGCAAAACATGGCTGTTAAGCTACTTTATATAGTGAAAAATGTGATCATGTCACACCCTAAGACTTATTGTATCTATTTAAGATTTTATTTCTTGCCCATTAAAGCTTTCTAGTTAAGCCTTCCTTTGTATATGGCTAATCACCTTCTGATTATGACTTCTAATTATCTCATCCGATTGCAATATGAAAACCAGTGTATTCTTCCCTTGTCTCACGTGCTTATTTTACATAGTAGATGACAGCAGATAAAGACCTGTGTGGTCTATCCAGTCTGCCCAACAAGATAAACATTGTATGAGCTACTTTATATGTATGCCTGACCTTGATTTGTCCTTACCATTTTCAGAGTACAGACTGTAGAAGTTTACCCAGCACTAGTTTTGCTTCCTAATTACCGGTGTTGCCACCCAATTTCCGCTAAGCTTCTGTTGATCCATTCCTTCTGAACAGGATTCTTTGTGTTTATCCCACGCATTTTTGAATTCCGTTACCGTTTTCATCTCCACCACCTCCCACGGGAGGACATTCCACGTATCCACCACCCTCTCCGTGAAAAAATACTTCCTGACATTTTGCCTGAGTCTGTCCTCCTTCAACCTCAATTCATATCCTCTAGTTCTACCGCTTTCCCATATCCAGAAAAGGTTTGTTTGCAGATTAAAACCTTTCAAACATTTGAACATCTATATCATATCACACCTGTTTCTCCTTTTGTCCAGGTATTCATGTTCAAGTCAGTAAGTCTCTCCTCGTATGTCTTGTAACGCGAATCCCATACCATTTTTGTAGCTTTTCTTTGCACCGCTTCAAGTCTTTTTACATCCTTTGCAAGATACGGACTCCAAAACTGAACACAATACTCCAGGTGGGGCCTCATCAACGACTTGTACAGGGGCATGAACACCTCCTTTCATCTGCTGGTTATACCTCTCTCTATTCAGCCTGGCATCCTTCTGGCTATGGCCACCACCTTGTCACACAGTTTCGTCGCCTTCAGACCCTCAAATACTATCACCCCAAGATCCCTCTCCCTGTCTGTACATATCAGACTCTCACCGCCTAACACATATGTCTCTCATGGATTTCTACTCCCCAAGATCCCTCTCCCTGCCTACGCATATCAGACTCTCAAACATACGTTTCCCGTGGATTTCTACTCCACACTTGCAAAATGGCATTTTTCCTTATTGCTCTTGCCCTTTGGAATTATCTACCAGCAAATTTGTGAATGGAGGCCTCATATCCAAAACTATAAAAAGGCCACACAGTTCATTTATGAGATTCCTGTGTGGAACAGTATCACAAGTGGTTCTTGATCACATGATAGGACAGAGAGGGCTCCAGACTTAGACAGTGAGAGTTCATGCATTCTACCCTGGGTTGGAAAAGATGACTAGTGGGGTTGTAAAATCTAGATTCACATATTATATCCAACACTAGGGATGTGCATTAATTAGTGTACATTCAGTTCAATAGTGTGCATTAAACAATTTAGTGTATGCTAAATCAATCTGAGGCCCATTAAAAAGTTCTAATTTGTGTTGAAATCTTTTATCAACACAAATGTGTGAAAAAAATTAATATGTTAGAATGAAAAGTAAAAAAAAAAAAAAAAAAAAAGACCCAAAATTGTTTCTTTGTGCATCCCTTTCCAACCCTATCACCTCTAGAGAGGGAAATCTGGGGGAAAAAATTCTCAAGAATAGCACCATCTGTGAAAGAAGTGAGTTACATCATGAAAATTGCCCAGGATTGTTGGGGCTTTGCATAATAATCACTCCTCATTCTTGCAGCAAATCAGGCGTGTACATTATAGCTAATTTAGTTGCACTTCCCCCGGGTGACAGAACATCTGCGCCAACTGAGCAACCACCCAAGACAAATTTCCATTAGTATTTCATTTTCATTCCTTGTATTTTAAGGCTTCACCTGGTCTGTGGAACTGCTGCCGTAGGACAGGTTTTACTCTGTTTAGCCCTTGTGATTTTTGGCACTCAATGTCCTCTAAACCAGCATGCTCCATCATGCTAAATCCTTAATATTTAGTCTCTGTTCGTTGTGCATCAACTAAAAAATTCTTCTTGAATATGTGTGTGCGATCTTTTATTTGTGTACAATATCACAAGAGAAAGCAATTTGTAAATATTACTATAAATCTTTCACTTTATTGTTTTGTTTTAATTTTAGCTTTTTGGGGTGGGGTAGCCGTGTGGGCCAACACTTCACAAAACCAGAACACTGGACCAGTGATTTCACAGTAAGAATACTGAAAGGTAATTTTAAAACAATACAGGAACGTAAGACCTTTGAAATAAGAATGATTGAATATTTTGACACCCAACAAACAGGACTTAATAAGGATCTGGGTTTTCTAACCCATTATAAACCATAAAGCTGTATTTCTTTGTTTATTTCTCTGTTTACTACCCTTCTCTCACCTACCAACACCCATCCTGTTAGAATATCAATGAAATGCTTTGATGTCCCCATGCATACCTCCTACCCACCCCCATCCTCCCACCCTGTCAGACTGTCATAGTAATGCTTGAATGTTTTCACTTATATACACTGTCAGCTAGCACATTTGCTTATTTCCGACCTGAGGAAGATGGGCAACCTTCGAAAGCTAATCAAGAAATGTATTAAGTTATGCCCAATAAAAAAGGTATCATCTTATTTTCTTTTCCATGTTTTATTTTGTTTGATTTCTATAGATTCTACATGGAATGTTGCTATTCCACTAGCAACATTCCATGTAGAAGTCGGCCCTTGCAGATCACCAATGTGGCCGCGCAGGCTTCTACATGGAATGTTGCTAGTGGAATAGCAACATTCCATGTAGAATCTCCAATAGTAGCAACATTCCATGTAGAATCTCCAATGGTATCTATTTTACTGTCATAGTAATGCTTGAATGTTTTCACTTATATACACTGTCAGCTAGCACATTTGCTTATTTCCGATCTGAGGAAGAAGGGCAACCTTCGAAAGCTAATCAAGAGATGTATTAAGTTATGTCCAATAAAAAAGGTATCATCTTATTTTCTTTTCCATGTTTTATTTTGTTTGATTTCTATTGATAAGCTTTTTGGGGTAAAGTTCCATAGTCCTTTTTACCCAAGCTTTTGCTACCACATTATTTTTTCAGTGACATTGCTTTTTTTTTTTTTTTTCACTTTCATGTGCTGCACTAGAAATCCTAACCTATCTACTTCATAGATTTGTTCCAGAGATAATTTTCCATCTGGGTTGGATAGAATAATCCTTTTGGAGAATTTATGCTGGTGGATATTTGTAATTGCTAAGGGCTTCTGGCCTAGAAGCTACTAGGGGTAAGAGTAAATGGGGTTTGCTCCTGCCCTCACCCCGCTGGACCACCAGGGAGTTCAGGTAGGCCTAGATAGACTGGGTGGAGGGTGGAGGCTGGGAGGGGGTGTGGGAAAGTGGGGGGGGGGGGACATGGACACAGGACTTATGCAGGTCCCACCCGATCTTCAACTCTTAAGTGTCTTATGCGGGTCTCAGCTGAATATCGTCTGGGACCCACATAAGTGCTGACAGCCTGACAAACTCTAGTCAGCCACTGATATTCAATGCCAGTGCCCATAGCCGCCGAGAGGGGGGGACAAACTTCCCCGGGCCTTGGCCTCCAAGGGGGGCCCGACGCCGCAGTCCCACCCGCCCTCCGTCGTTGACCGTCTGCCACCGGGCCGGAGCCCCTGCATTGAAATCACAGCGCCTCTCACCTCCATGTAAAAGCGCTGCAGGCAGCAGGGCAGCAGCAGCAGATCACCTCCCTTCGGGCCTCCTTCCCTCACTGTGACCCGCCCTCGTCTGACGTAACTTCCACGAAGACGGGACACAAGGAGGGAAGGAGGGCCAAAGGGAGGTGATCTGCTGCTCTGCTGCCTGCAGTGCTTTCACATGGAGGTGAGAGGTGCTGTGATTTCAATGTAGGGGGCCCGGCCCGGTGGCGGACGGAGGGGGGCGGGTGGAATGGGCTGTGGCGGCGGCGGCGACCTCAGGGGGTGGAGGGGGGAGCGGTGGCGGCAACCTCAGGGGGGGGGCCTGGCCCAGTCTCTTGGCGGCTCCACCAGTGCCCTTCAATGCCAGTACCCGGACACAGCCCAACATTGAATATCGGGGCCTAATTCTGCATACAGTATTCAGTGTTTAAAATACTGCTGACCACCGCCAACTGAATATTGACTAGGCTGTTTTTAGTTATGATGTCCCACTAGTGACATCAAACTTAACCTGCAGAGCAGGAGTCTAAATTACAGAGCTGCACAAGAATGGGGATTGCAGGAACCCCGTGGAACCCATAGGATTCCCATGCTTATGGAAGAAGTTCCACAGGACTCCTGTAAGGATGGAAGAAATTATCATGGGATTCCCACAGGGCTGGAAGAAGTTGCAGTGGGATTCCTTTGGCAGAGGCTTGGAATGCACTGAGGGCGGCAACTGGCGCACCAGAATGTGGCTTGTGATGTATGGAGAGGGGCATTTGGAGTGCCAAAATGAGACTTGGAATGCCCCAAAGGGCAGCTGGAACACCAGACTGAGGCTTGGAATACTCATTGGTTGAATAGTGAATACCATCCAAAAAACCATGGGAGACTGTTAGGGTTGGGAGGAAACAGAGGGCTGCAAGCAAGCAAGCAAGCAAGCAAATAATAGCATTGACTCCTGTGGTTACGGGTGGGGATGGAGGAGATTAATTGTGAAGATGGGTGGGGATGGATTGGATCTTAGTGGGTATGGGTGGGTATGGGTTAGATTCCATTGGGGTTGGGTGGGGATGGGTGAAATTTCTGTCCTCAAGCAACTCTCTAGTCTAAATCTGTTTAGTTCAAGACACCTATTAATTACAGGCTATCTACCAAATGTATTAGACTAGGAGCCAGAGGCTCACTCTGTATTTTAACTTTGATCTCAAAGGAAAAGAGATATTACTAGGCTTTCCAACTTTTTCAAAAAGAGAAATCCACCACCTGCCCTTCCCTATGCTCCTCCCTGCAGTTATATAACAATAACAAACCAGGGTGCTAAATGCAAAATATCAAAGAGGACATAAGGAACTTCCTCTATACCCAATCAACCGGAAATAGTGTACGTCTTCTGGGGATCTAAAGTTTAAGATACCAAATATAACCAGAAAAACATCAGAAGAAATTATCAGAGTAATAACTCACCCAAGCAGAATGCCACCTTTATAGGCCAAAGGCGAGGGTGGATAAGTTTCTCAGTCATTGAAAATCTCCTTATTGTTTGATGTTTAATTTTTCTTTTTTTGTATATATATGCGAGCAAACCCTGTGCTCCAATTCCTTTTATATATATATTTAAACTCACACCCAAGTCATACACTGTGAACAGTACATACCTCAAGAAAGTAATCTAAACAATGAAAATGTCTCTTATTCATGACATATATAGCTTTTATAACGTTTATAACATTTCCTATGTCCTCTCATCTATAAAAAGCACACATATCTAAACCATATAGAAATGGTTAGATTAACTAGCTTATAACTAGAATACTTTACATAAGTGCACTTATCTCAAGGCTGTCGGGTGAATACACCCGGCAGCCATGGGTATCTTAATGCTGTTGCTCCCAATCTCTTCAAAGCACCAACAATTGTTTTCTGGCAAGATCCTCTTAGTCATGGCAGCTGGGCAGGCTTCATCCCCTGCAGGCTACATCAAACATGCAGATATGAGTGGGTTGCATTTTTTCAGCGTCCACTAAGCCTGGATCCTTTCCATACACTGATTCCCTTTGCAAATGATTATCTAAATTTTAAGTGCCATATTTCACCAATACAGTCTAAACCTCTGATTAGTTCTGGACAATACTAATTACAGCAGTGGTGTAGCCAGAAGGCAATTTTTGGGTGGGCCAACAGGTTGGATGGGTGGGCACTAGAAAAAAAAACTGCCACATCATGCACCCATGCCCTGTTCCCACCCCTGCCCCACTCCCAATAATTCCAATAATTTCAATGAGGGTACCAGTGCAGGCTTCAGTGGCTGCAGACCATGTTGAGGGTTAGGAAAAGTACAAGAGGCTGCACTCTTCATCCCCCATTAAGATGCAGAGCAGATCTAGGACATTTCCCCATAAAACTCACCATACAAAAATGTTTGTTTCTAGTATTCAGTGGCGTTCCTAGCGTGGACAGCACCCGGGGCGGATGGCCAATGCGCCCCCCCCCCCGGGTGCAGCACGCCCACCCCCGCCTGCAAAATAACACCTTCCCCCCTCCCCAGCGAAATGACACCCCCCCCCGGGTGCACGCTGCTGGGGGGGGGGAGGTGCCGCAGCGCGCGCCTGTGGGCTCCGACTTCGCGAACTTTGCTCGTTCACTGCAGCTCCCTCTGCCCCGGAACAGGAAGTAACCTGTTCCAGGGCAGAGGGAGCTGCAGCGAACGAGTGAAGTTCGCGAAGTTAGAGCCCACAGGCGCGCCGCGGCACCCCCCAGCGGCGTGCACCCGGGGCGGACCGCCCCCACCGCCCCCCCCCCCCCTTGGTACGCCACTGCTAGTATTATCTCAATAACAGGCATATTTTAAAGTAATACAAAAATCTATCAAACAAAAAGTCACTCAGAACCTAGAGCAAATCTACCATACCAACGCTAACGTCCAAAACAAGGAACTTACCTATACCTTAGGGCCTAAATATTATAGTGGGACCCTAAAATATCAATACATCTATCAAGAAACCTGAACAAACCAAATCACTACAGAATACTACATAGAAAATTAATGCTAACAGAATACTTCGGTCACACACACAACACGGAACACAAATGCCCAATACAGAATAAGTGAGCATAAATATAAATTAAATCGAAACCCCAAGAAGACTGACCTTGCATATAAGACAACACCAGAGAAATAGAAAGATGCATTTCTTCCTACACTGTGCAAAATATAAAGACAGCACATGCCAGGGATGGTGTTAGGTGGTAAAACTAGAGCAACTGCTCTTGGCCCCCTGGCCAGAGAGAGCACCAAGCCTGCTAGAAGCTCAAGAAAATGCAGCCTGATAGTAAGCTTTGGGGTTCCCTCCCAGATTTCTGCCCTAAGCCCCAGCCATGGCTAACACCAGCTCTGGCAGGATGCCCCTTTCAAATCTGACCTATTCTAATCACAAAATAGAAAAATAAAATTACCTTTTGTTGTCTGGTCATTTTATTTTTCAAACCATGTCCACTATCCATTTTCTCCCATCTCTGTGTCTATCTTCCTCTATGTTCGGCATCTCCCTTTCTCTGTGTTCCTATATTTCCCTGTCCAGCTTCTCCCTTCTCTTTCTCCCCCATGCCAATGTTTCTCTCTCCTCTCCAACCCCACCCCATCCAGCTTCTTTCTCTCCCTCTCACTCCCCACCCCACCCCCATCATTCCAGCATCTGGCTTGCTTGCCTGCCTGCCCATCCCCCCCCCCCCACCTTCCTGCTGTGGGTTCAGTATTTGAGCCCCGCTTCCGTTTATGCCCTTGGTCTGGTATTTCTTTCCTTTCCCTTTCCTGCAGCCCTCCTCCTCCCACAACTCCAGCACACCTCCCCCTTTCCTGTAGCCCTCCTCCTCCCAAATGTCCAGCACACCTCTCCCTTACCTGCATCCCCCCAACTCCCACAGCAAGTCCAGCAAACTTCTCCCTTCCCTGCAGCCCCCTCCCCTCACAAAGAGAGTCCAGCACACCTCTCCCTTCCCTGCAATCTCCCAACACCTCTCTCTTCCCTGCAGCCCCCCATCTCCCACAGCAAGAGTGGTAAACATCTCCCTTCCCTGTAGACCCCTCCTCCCACAAGCCCAGCACACCTCTTCCTTCCCTGCAGCCCCCAACCTTCCCTGCAGCCCCTCAACAAGTCCAACACACCTCTCTCTTCCATGCAGCCCCCTCCTCCCACAGCAAGTCCAACACACCTCTCTCTTCCATGCAGCCCCCTCCTCCCACAACAAGTGGAATCTTGCCAGATATTTGTGACCTCGATTGGCCACTGTTGGAAACAGGATTCTGGGCTTCATGAACCTTTGGTCTGTTCCAGTATGGCAATACTTATGTACTTATGTAAGTCCAGCACACACCTCTGCCTTCCCTGCAGCTCCCCCTTGCCCCTCCTCTAGCACATCCTTCCCTGCAGCCACTGTCCCCCCTCCTCCCACAACATGTCCAGCACACTTCTCCCTTCTCCGAGTTCAACCAGCCAACCACCCACCCACAATTGACAATCCCTCACTGGCTTCTCTTCCGCATGCCCGGGATTCCTGCAACTTTGACTTCCTTCTCCTTCCCCCACCGCCGCTGCAGTGCACTGCTTGCAGCTTACACTTTTGGGACGCCCAGCATCGATTCACAGAGGCACTCCGGATCCTTCCCTTTGCTGCATCTGGTCCTATCTGATGTAACTTCCTGTTCAGGGAGGGCCAGACGCGGCAGAGAGAAGGATCTGGAGTGCCTCTGTGAATCACTGCTGCTGCTGAGTGTCCTGAAAGTGTAAGCTGCAAGCAGTGCACTGCAGCGGCAGCGGAGGAAGGAGAAGGAAGCCGAAGCTGCAGCGATCCCAAACAAGAATCGATGCCAGCCATTCTGCGGTGGGGGAAGAATTTCAGCCCGGATTCTGGGTGGGCTTTGGTCCACCCAGGCTATGCCCCGAATTACAGGCTATCAAACAAACTGAATTGCAGCTGATAATTCTACATTAAATGCCCTTGCCTATAGGGACTTGACAAATTCATTAGACTAGGAGCCAGAGATTCCTACAGTCTGTCTGTCTATCTATCTATCTATCTATCTATCTATCTATCTATCTATCTATCTATCTATCTATCTATCTATCTATCTATCTATCTATCTATCTCACACACACACACACTCTCTCTGTAGTGTGCAATGTGTACAGAGGAGTACCATCCCTAGGGTCCCCATCCCTACGGTTGTCAAACCATCCCAGGTCAGCCAAACAGGTTGATCCAGTTCTAGCTTTGCCAATCTTGATTTATGGCTGTAACATAGCAACATAGTAAATGTCCAGTTTGCCCAACAAGGAGGTAAGAGTCACTCTGCAAAGGTTCCGCTTCTTCAAGATTAAATACTGGCATACTAAATCTCTCTCTCTCCCTGTCAATTTTGGGACATAGACCATAGAAATAAGCCCAGAACCGGTCCTACTTCCCAACTACTGCAGTTGCCATTGAAGCCCGCTCCAGCCTTGATCCTGATCTTTCTTTGCCATTTCCAGGATCTAGACCATAAAAGTCTGTCCAGCATTGGTTCCCCTGGTTCTCAGGCCACTGCACTAACCATTAGGCTACTCCTCCACTGGACTTACTTCCCAACCTCTGATTATGACAAATTAATGGGACAAGTAGAAATACAACTCCAAATATGCAGTAGGGCTAAACCTGGGCAGAATCATCTGTTTGGTCTTCTTGGGGTCAATTGGTAATCTTAACATAAGAACAGCCATGCTGGGTCAGACCAATGGTCCATCTAGCCCAGTATCCTGTTTCTACCAGTATCCAATTGGGTTACAAGTACCTAGCAGAATCTCAAATAGCAAGATTCCATGATACCAATCCCAGGGCAAGCAGTGGCTTCCTCAATGTCTATCTCAATAGACATCCACACACACTACAGTCTTTCTATTGGCCTTGTTCCCACCACCCTAATGGTCAACAATTCAAACCTCTCACTAAAGAATTGCAAGCCAGCTGTATTTACCCTCCAACAACTCACCTTCTTCTGCACTCCCTGGCCTAGCTCCATTGTCCTAAGAGAAAGGAGCAGGGGAGCATGCTGGTTCTCCTTCTTCAAGGGTCTTCCTGCTGCTTCAGTTTGGTAGATCCAGCTAGATTGTCCTGCCCTGCATTTCTCTCCTCCTCAAATACATCCCTCTTCTGCCAGCACTTATCCATCTCCACCTCTAAAAAAATGTTCCTATTGCATATCCCTCACCACTTTCACTCAGCTCTCTTCTCCTTCATCCCTCTGTATCTCTTTCCTTACTAGCATTCTTCCTTCTCTTCCACACCTCTCTTTCTCATCCATCTTCTCCCCGACTCTTCTCTCTTTTCTTTCTCCCTTTCACACCTTCATCTCTCATCTCGTCCTTCCACCTTCAGTCTCCCTCTTCTCTGGTTTTCCATTCAGCAAATTCTCTGAGGGGACTCTTGGCTCTCTCTGGAATTTGAAATGTTCAGTGCTACCATTCTTGCCAAAAGATTGGGGATCCTGGCTGTCAGTGCACCACAGTTTCAATCTTCTCCTTTCTGTCTGTCTTCTCCTTCACTTATTTAATTTCCCTTCTCAGTCTTTCTTATCTCCCTTCCTCAGTACTCAGTCTCACTCATACTTCCTGTTGAGCCTCACTCGTCTCCCAGTTTCATTCCTCCTCCCCCAGTACTCCTTCCCCAGTCTGACTCATTTTCTCTACATCCCAACCCCTCATTCTTCCCCAGTAGTTACCCCAAACCTCACTCATCCTCTTCATATCCTCTCCATATTCAGCCCTCCATATTCAATCCTCTCTATTATTCAGCCTCATGTCTCGTCCTCCCCAAAAACTGTGTCATCCTCACTCATCCTCTCCTAGTGCTCCTCTTATCCCAGCCCCACTCATTCTTCCCTAGTATTTAGCTCCACTAATCATGGCCTAGGGATCCCCAGCTCCAGTGCTTCCCCATCCTACCTGCTTTTCCTCCCCCCCCCCAAGTATTCCTTCTACAGAACTACTTATGCTCCCCCAAACTTCATCTTCTCCAGTGTTTTCCTTGCAACCTCACCACCCAGAGGGAGAAGAGGGTGGAATAGTTGCTGCATCAGCCCTGCTCAGAGTCTGCTTGATTCGCTTCATAGGGCCCAGCAGGGGAGTCTAACCTATTCATGCTGCTTCTTCACCATGCATTCCACCATTTTTCTGAGTTGACAGCAGGAGCAGCGCATAAGTGCATGTCACCTTCTGCTGCCAGGGTAGTCGGTCTTCAGGCTTATCATGAGATCAGTTACCCAGCAGCAAACATTGACATGCACTTAAGTGCTGCTTCCACTGTGGGCCAGGAGAGAGGTGGAATGCATGAGAGCAGGGCAGACACACTGCAGAAAAGTGGAGCGAAAGCTGGGGAAGTTCAGCAGTCAGCAGAACGCTGGCACTTAACAGTGGTCGGTTTTCTGTCTTGCTGGCCACCAGGTTTTCTGTCAGAAAATCAGTCAGACCAGCCAAATACTGGCTAGTTGGCAATCCTATCACCTAAGCCTTCTGTGGCATTTACTGTATTCTTTTCATGATTCTATTGTATTCCTCTGCCATTTCCTCCACACTTCTCCCTTCCCAGTCACTGTCACAGTATATCACTAGTTTGCAAGTAAGTCTGTCAGACAGAAACTGGCACTCCTGTTCCTCTGGTGGACAGTTCAAATAAAGCATTAATTGAACTGCTGAAAATGATTTTGTGCTCCCAGGAGTCTGTCCTGTTTAATCACCGGATGTATTTCTCTTTACCCAACTCAGACCTTAGACTGGCAGACGTTCAGCTCTCATTCCCCCATTCCCCTCTGCCCCTTCATCCCCCTCCCCTATCCTCCTGAATAGACACAGAGGACTGGAATAGCCTGACAAATGACTGAGGAGGTCCGAGGACGCCCATTCTATTCTACAGTCTTTATTGTGCCTGACCTAGAACAAAATACCCAGGCCCTTGTCTCCCTGGTGACACCTGAAGGCCTCTGTCTCCTAGCAACGTTGCACAATGGTCCCTGGGAAAAGCACATGGAGTTTGGTAAAGGGCAGTTCTTTCTCTTGGAGTTCCCTGGTCTCTTTTTGGGGAGAGAGTGCTCCTGCAGGCAAAGCATGGAGATAAATGAATGCTGTAAATTTATTCACTCAACTTTTTTTTTTCTACCACTGCAAACATGCTAAACTTAGCACTGTAAACTCCCCAGAGTCAAGCCAGTGATTCTCCCACCTGTGGAGTTATTAGCTGGCTTTTAAAGGAACAAAAGCTCTTTTCAGAATCTCCTTCTCTTCCTTAACACTCTCAGTTCACCTCAATGGCTGCCTGTAGACACTCAGGGAGATCCATGACCAACCGAAAATTCCACCTTTACTGCAGCAAAAGAGATCAGTATTCAATAAAAGGATCTATTTCCACAATGTAGTGGCTTAACAAGGTTTGCAAGTTTTTGTCTAAAGTTTGGTTTTTCAGGCCCCGATACTCAAAAGTAAGCACAGGCACTAGAGGCCATTAGTGCCGTACTAGTGCCCGCATTCACCTGCAAAGAATGTTCAGAGGGGTCTAGTGCGTGAAACGACAATCGCGTCAGGCATTAGCGCAGACCAGGTGTGTAGCCAGACCTCAAGGTGGGAGGGGGCCAGAGCCCAAGGTGGGGGCGGCACATTTTGGTCGCCACCCTGCCACCGCCACCCTCTGCCGCCTCATCCCCTCGCCCCCCACTGCCGCCGCTGTACATCTTGGCTGACGGGGTAACCCAACCCCCGCCAGCTGAAGACTTCATCCAGCGCTGGTCTCCGGCGCCGCCGAATTGCCTGCCCTGCTTTCTTTTCCCTCATGTCCGGCACACTGCTTTTAGTGAAACTGGGCATGCTCAATTTTACTAAAAGGAGAGTGCCCGACATGAGGGGAAGAGAGAGCAGGGCAGGCAATGCGGCGCCGCCGCTGCAGACCAGCACTGGAGGAAGTATTCAGCTGGCGGGGGTTGGGGACCCCTGCCAGCCAACCAGGGGTCCAGAGCAAATTTGGGGGGCCCAGGCCCCCGTGGCCCCACCTAGCTACTCCACTGGCTCAGACAACATGCAAATGTAGTCAAGCTCATGTAAATGAGATAATTTTGTATTCCTCCCAATGCTCAGAAAAGAGTGCCAAAAACAAAATAGCACTTACAGGTAAAACATAAAAACCTTGAGATGGGCACCTTCTTCCATTCCATTTATTGGTATGTTCTGAGGAGTCCATAGTGCAAAGGATTTCAGGGCCTGGATAGCCTATTTGGCAGCTTCTTCTTTCCCTTTCTTCTGATAGAAAACTCCCTGTGGCTATTTCAGTATTTAGAAGGAAGAATGACTGAATCCGCCTAAGCAAATTTTCAGTAGTCTAAAGGTGTTTATTTACTGAAATCAAAGTTTATCCTGGATTAATGGTTAAGTTTCATGTAGGCACTAGCTGTGATTTTAATGCCTGTTTTAGAAAGCTCATAAAGTCTTTACTAAATCTGCTGAAAAACCTGTTTTGCAAAATCTTTAATATTTCAATGTTACTACTGGTATAGGAGCCAACTCTGTGGGGGGCCAGTGGGTGCTGAGCACCCTCAATATTGAGCAGGTTCCTTCATTGTGTCCAGAGTGGGGTAATTTGTATAATGTTTGGCATCCCCAATCATTTTGAAATGTTGGTGCCTATGACTGTTGGCAGTAGCACAAGGAACAATGTGAGCTTTGGTAATGGCAGGGTGGATGAGAGCTGTGATCCACATTCTTCTGAAAACAAAGAAAGGCCCTCACTGGATGATCCTCCAGCCCCTTCTGCAGAGATTTCACTGATGGGTCCCCCAAAACCTGATTGCCTGATGATACAGGGGCGTAGCCAGACAGCAGATTTTGGGTGGGCCTAGGCAAAACAATGGGTGGGCACCAAGTGTTCTCCCCCTTCCCCCCAAAAAAAAATATCTAAGCTGGTGGGAAAATGCTTCTCTCCACCTTGGCAGTCTGCAGCAGGCATGTGCTGAAAACAGATCATTCGCAGGTGCCAGTATCATGGAGTGTAGCATTTTCATTACCATCAGGGGGAAGTCTTCAGCAGGTAGAGCTTGGAATCCCATCAGCTACTGCTAAACATGTGCTACTGTTGGGTGGGCCTGAGCCCTAAGTGGGTGGGCCCCGGCCCACCCAAGCCCACCTGTGGCTACACCACTGCTGTAGAGACAAACTCACAGACCTCAATATGTGTACCTTGGAAAAATGACGAGTGAGAGGAGATATGATTGAGGCATTTAAATATCTCTATGGAATAAACGCATAGGAGGAAAGTCTCTTTCAACTGAAAGGAAGCTCAGGGATAAGACAGCGTAAGGGCATAAGATGAAGTTGAAGGGGAATAGACTGAAGAGTAATCTAAGGAATTAGTTCTTCATGGAAAGGGTGGTGGATGCGTGGATCGTCCTCACGGTAGAGGTGGTGGAGATGAAAAATATACCTGAATTCAAGAAAACATGGGACAGGCATGTGGGATCTTTTAGTGGGAGGAAGAGATAGTGGATGGGCAGACTGGATGGGCTATATGGCCTTTATCTGCCATCATTTGCTCTGTTTCCATGTCCCTAACTTTCAGAGTTAGGCTCCTAAATTGGTCTCTTTGAAAACTTACTAGGGCTAGGTGCTCAAATTTCACTAAACTCCTAAATTTATGAGCATAAAAAGTGGGTGGCAATAGGGGCGGATTTAGAGCACATTTAAATAATTAAGGGGCCCTTTTTACTCAGCCGTGCTAAAAAGTGGTTGGTGCTGCTGTTAGCCTGTGGGCTTCCCGTGCACTGTGGCCACTTTTACTCCCCCTTTTTTTACAAAGCTGTGTTAGCGGCTGCTGGTGCAGTAATGCCGACATAACCCATTCAAAGTGAATGGGCTGTATAAGCATTGCCACGCGGCAGCAGCTAGCTCGACTTTGTAAAGGGGGGTGGAGCTAGTGCCGTGGTAAAATGGTTGCATTTGTATATTTTTCTTTAATGGTCAAGTGCTAATTTCCCAATTAGCACGTGCCCATTACCGTGGGACAGGGGCGTAGCTATGTGGGGCCACGGGAGCATGGGCCCCCATAGATTTGGCCCTGCCCCCACCGCCAACCCCTTCGACCCCCCCTCCCACCGCCAACCCTCCCCTGCCGCTGTCGGGTACCTTTGCTAGTGGGGGTCCCCAACCCCCGCCAGCCGAAGTCCTCTTCTCCAGCGCGGCCACGTTGCTGATCTGCAAGGGCAGGCTTCTGTTTCTGTGAGTCTGACGTCCTGCACGAGCTTAGGTTTCGTTGTGCTGCAGGGTTCAGTCATTTAAGTTGGATCGGTACGGTATGCCTTTTTGAACAGGTTAGTTTTTAGTGATTTCCGGAAGTTTAGGTGGTCATACGTTGTTTTCACGGCGTTTGGTAATGCGTTCCATAGTTGTGTGCTTATATAGGAGAAGCTGGATGCAAAAGTTGATTTGTATTTGAGTCCTTCGCAGCTTGGGTAGTGAAGTGCGCAGAACATCTAGTGTGCGCAGGCCAAAAAGGGGCATGGTTATGGGCGGGGAAATGGGCATTTTGTGGGCATTCCAAAATTTAAGCATGTAGTTATAGAATATGGTCCAGTGCGTCTAAATCTACATATAGGGATTTACACCAGATTTTCGTTGGTGTAAATGGACGTGCGTAGATTTAGGTGCTGATATATCAACTAAATCTGCTTGGATTTTTTTTATATTAAAATGTTTTATTGTGTATTGTATTGATATTGTAATGTAGCATACTATGCCATACTTTGTATTGTTGTTTGAATATTTTTACTGCTGTAAATGTCTATTGCTTATGTTTGCCTTATTCTTGCTGTACACCACCTTGAGTGAATTCCTTCAAAAAGGTGGTAAATTCAAATAAATAAATAAATAAATGCATTCCATTCAATTACAGAATACGCTTAGTCGGCACTGAATTTAGCGCTGATTTTTACGGCGTCATATAAAGAATCTCCCTCATATTGCCTCACACCACCCCGTCTCCACCCCTGGACCACAGTGGCACTGACTGGAGAGTGCTGTAGCAGTAAGAACAGATATGCCACTAAATATCTGCTGCTGGGCTGGCCAGTGTGATGGAACTGGGAAGGAGCTTCTCCTGCCCAATTAAACTGTTTGAATATCAACCCCATAACTTTTAAGCTCTTAAATTAAGATGAATTTTCAGCTGAAAACTTAGTAGAGCACAAATTTAAGAGCTCAGCTTTTTTGGAATATCGCTGTATCTGCATAAAATGCTAACTCAAGGAATGGCACAGTTCCTGAGATGGCTGACAGCTAATGAGTAATGGGAAGAAAAGTGATAATTGCTTTGCATTTATTGAAGGATGGCGATGCGTGGTTTGAAGGCCAATGGACAGCTCTAATCTGTCCGGAGTGCTGAAAGCATTTCATTTCTCAATTCGTTCCTAGTACTCAAGGGCATAGCTCCCGTGGATAAAACCACAGAAGAGATGTTGAAAGCTGTCGTCCTTCAGTAATCCACTGCTTGGGCAAAGGTCAGGCAGCAGGCGGGCTGCTGGGTGCATGGCTGATTAGCCCTATTTTGGTTGGGGGGTGTTAGTTGGTCTCTGGGGATGTGTGGGCAGGTTGCAGTTCATTGTATTCATCTCTTCACACCATGCCAAGATTTCATCAATGAGAATTCAAGTAGTGCCATGCCAGCTGTAAGTTTCTGGCATTCCCAGACCGCTCTGGAGGTATTTCAATAAGTCTATGCCTCATGGCATCATTTCCATATACAACGCAGTAAAATTCAGCAGAATGGCCCAGCGAACTGCCTGGAACAGTCTGCAATGCAGCTGAGAAGGGAGGCATTGTCATTATTTGAATTATGTTTTAGTTCAGGTAGGCACTAATTTCAATCAGTAAAACGCAATATAAAATAAGAATTCATTTCATAAGCAACTTTTTTTATCAGGAAAATGTATTTCTTTTTATTGGCCTTTGGCTGCTCACCTTAACCTATGTTTAAGTGTAGTGACACACTGTTCGTTGCCATATATCTCTATCTGTGACTGCAAACGCGTTTTGGGATAAAACACACTGCCAAACTAGTGAGATCAAATGTATTTATTTATTAGGATTTATTTACTGCCTTTTTAAAGGAATTCACTCAAGGCGGTGTACAGCAAATAAATTGAATTGATAGTCCCCCATATGATGTGTGTCTTCTAGTTGATTTAAGAGTTAGCGCTGGGGACAGCCCGGGAGCCCGAAAGCAGCCATATATCACCAGTTCAGCCATCAGGGTAAAAAAGGAAAAATTATTTTTTTTGTCCTAGTAGTATTCCTCTTGCTTTTTTGGGCTTCCAGATCAACCAGAATTTATACTATTGGTCTACCATGCCATGAGCCTTCAATCCCAACTACTACTACTACTTATCATTTCTATAGCGCTACCGGACGTACGCAGCGCTTCACACTTGAACATGGAGAGACAGTCCCTGCTCAATAGAGCTTACAATCTAATTATGACAGACAGACAGGACAAGTAAGGGATAAGGGCTAGGACAGACAGGACATATCAGGGATAGGGGCCAGTTTTAGCCTCTTACTTTTGATCCCCCTCCCACCTTAGTCCACCTAGCACAGCAACAGCCCTTGGTCAGGGACCACAAGACATGGCATTTTTGCAGTTTCTCCTCCAGTGAAAGTAGAGGAGTGTGGTAGCCGTGTTAGTCCACTCTTAAGGTTAGTGAAAGAAAGTCCACTCTTAAGGTTAGTGAAAGATATCCTCCAGTGAAAGAAAGTCACTGGCATTCAGGAGAATGAGATGCTGGAGATACCATTTCACCTTGTTTACTACCCACAGCTCACAACAGTATAGATCAAACCATTACTGCTAACTTATTTACAGTTTATCCAGAACAAGGCAACAAAATATCTCTGCTTAGAAATGTTCCTCTAGGGCACTGTAAAAACTAATCCAACTCCTCTCTATAAAACACACCTTTTTAAAAAATGTATTACCTTCGTTTGTTCTGAATGTATTTCTAAGTTATTTTTTTCTTCTTGATGTTCTATGAACCTTAAACATTGCAAAGTTCAAAAACTAAAAAAAAGCATCCCCAACTTCCCCATGTATTTAGGGGGTAATTTTAAACTAGGGCCTTTTATTTTCTGCCAGTACATACTGCTTGAAGTCTCGGCAGCCATTTTGACTTGGCACCGGCAGTGAGTGGGTAACGGCATCGTTGGGCAGGAAAGAGTGGGGTCCTTTCCTGGCCCGAAGAGGCCACTAGACCATCAGGATACCATAAGGGAGGGGAGGGAAGGGAAGGGGAGGGAAGGGGAGGAGAGGTGGATCATGGATGGAATGTGGGTAGGGGGTGAAGGAAGCATTCTTTGGGGGAGACCAAGGTGACTCACGTTGCATAGGGGAAGGGGGCATGGCAGATGGTATGGAGGGACATGGCAGGGTGGGGAGGGGGCGTGGCTTTTGGTGTCCTCTTTTTTGTCAAGGCAAATATGGCAACCCTAGCTGCAGAGCTAAGTGCTATGAGTCTCCTAGGCCAGAAGAAGGTATTGGCCTCCATGGTAGGATGGGCTGGAAGAATGTGCATCTACACAGCTGTGCAGCTGGAAGCACGCAGCTGCAGTTCAGTTTAGGGGGAAGTTATCAAGGTGTGGTAAAAAGTGAGGCATAACAGTCCTGAGGGTTGCTGACTACCATGGTAAAGGAATAATACTACTGTGAGCCACCTCACAAGCAGCATTGTTCCAGTGGCCCATAAGCATGACTCCTACTATTACTAATATTTATCACTTCTATAGCGCTACAAGGCATACACAGCGTGGTAGTAGCAAGAGACTACCACTAAGGGTGCCATTTTGGTGATGGTGCCACCAGGGCAGGATCAACTGGGGATTGCTCCTACTGGAAAACCACTGGACCACTAGGGATACTGATAGTAGGCCTTTAAAGACGATGGGGGACCCTTTGGGGGTTGGACATTGTGAGGATTCCAGGATAATAGGTGAGGGAATTGCCAGGGAAAGGAGCAGGAAGGGAAGAATTCCCCCTGAAAATTTAAACTACAAGTCCCAGGTTCCTCGGGGTAGAAGGCCCACCCCTTCTCAAGAATACAAGCATCTTATTTCCTCTGAGATGGAGGAAGACTACAGTTCCCAAGAGTCTCTGTATAAAACTCCAGATCCTATTAGGGAGGAGAGTAAGAACTACTGGTCCCAGGCTCCAGGTGAGGAGGGTGTGGACTGGTTCAGAGAGGCTAATCAGGATGATTTGGAACAGCTGGGGAATATACAAGGAGAAGAGCTGATGGACTGGCAGCCAGAGGAAAGAGTGAAGGAGATGTCCCAAGGGGTAGAAGCAGCCAGGGTTGAACCCATGGATATCTTCACACTGGCCCAGGTACAGGGAAAAAGAATGAAAGGATTTTTAACAGCCCTATTTTCTAACCTGGGTGGGAAGTGGAGGAGTGCTTGATAGCAGAAACTCAGGATGTCTGAACAGGGGCGTCCCAGTGAAGCTCACTGCAGAAGCGATGTTTGCAGCAGGTATTAGTGTTGTGCGGCTCAAATCTGACCCAGGTGGGTGGAATCCAGGCAGTGGTGTGCTGGAGCAGGCTCTCACAGGCTCTCGAGAGCCGTTTGTTAAGTTTTTAAGAATTTTGGGAGCTGGTTCTCCATGGCTACTTTAACAAATGGATCCCAAAATGTGGGCTTGGGCCCCTCCTGAATTCTCTTTTACTTTGCTGGTGAGAGAGAGCCCCCTGTTAACAATTTACCAGTACACCCCTGAATCCAGGTGTTAAAGGCTGGTAGAGGGAGGGGGTCCCTTCAACCTTTGTATGTATGAGAGGTGAAGGAACAGGTTTGAGTTTGAGACAATGAACTGTGGTATTTAAACGACTTAATCTACAGAAGAACTGCATTCTGTGGGAATCATTAAACTTTGAAAGGGGGAGAACTTACCTCAAGTACTAACACTAAAAAAACAAGTTAGACACAGGAGACTGCGGGAAAGGGGGGGGGGGGTTAGTTACTTGCAGGCTGCTGCCCTAGGCAGTGCCTAGAGAGAATCAGGGTCTTTTGGCTCCAGATCCAGAGAGATTGTACGGAGCTATAAAGGAGAAGCTGTAATTTGAAAACCCCTTTTAAAGGAATTTGAAGAATTGCAGCGCTTATAAACTGTTTGTGTTGGGAAATGGATCCTATTTTGGAGTTACTGAAGAAAATCTCACCAAGCCAGGAGTATTGAATTTGATTGCGAAGTCGTACAGGACAGAACAGGAAGCGACCTCGGTCCAGGAGAGAGGCGTGGTGACAGACACGCATGATCTGGAGTGGGGAGCTTGACTGAAGGGTGGGGTGGGGGGGAATGGCACCGGCCCCTCAGTCTCAGGTCTCGGAGCATTAGGCCATGGCCTTGAGGCCCCGTGCTTCCAGCACAGTAAAATAATCCCTGCTTTTGGGTTTAAAACCACCTTCCTTAGGTCAGGAGAGGTTTTGGTACAAGGTATCCCCTTATGTTCTTCTTTTAATTTTGTTTTTATTAACTTGTTCTTTAGTTCAATGAATAGTCCATTTTGCATTTCTATTTTCTCAACACAGTCTTAAAAACTTCAAATCACATTTCATTTCACAAAAACAAGTACATAAGTACATAAGTAGTGCCATACTGGGAAGACCAAAGGTCCATCTAGCCCAGCATCCTGTCACCGACAGTGGCCAATCCAGGTCAAGGGCACCTGGCACGCTCCCCAAACGTAGAAACATTCCAGACAAGTTATACCTAAAAATGCGGAATTTTTCCAAGTCCATTTAATAGCGGTCTATGGACTTGTCCTTTAGGAATCTATCTAACCCCTTTTTAAACTCCGTCAAGCTAACCGCCCGTACCACGTTCTCCGGCAACGAATTCCAGAGTCTAATTACACGTTGGGTGAAGAAAAATTTTCTCCGATTCGTTTTAAATTTACCACACTGTAGCTTCAACTCATGCCCTCTAGTCCTAGTATTTTTGGATAGCGTGAACAGTCGCTTCACATCCACCCGATCCATTCCACTCATTATTTTATACACTTCTATCATATCTCCCCTCAGCCGTCTCTTCTCCAAGCTGAAAAGCCCTAGCCTTCTCAGCCTCTCTTCATAGGAAAGTCGTCCCATCCCCACTATCATTTTCGTCGCCCTTCGCTGTACCTTTTCCAATTCTACTATATCTTTTTTGAGATACGGAGACCAGTACTGAACACAATACTCCAGGTGCGGTCGCACCATGGAGCGATACAACGGCATTATAACATCCGCACACCTGGACTCCATACCCTTCCTAATAACACCCAACATTCTATTCGCTTTCCTAGCCGCAGCAGCACACTGAGCAGAAGGTTTCAGCGTATCATCGACGACGACACCCAGATCCCTTTCTTGATCCGTAACTCCTAACGCGGAACCTTGCAAGACGTAGCTATAATTCGGGTTCCTCTTACCCACATGCATCACTTTGCACTTGTCAACATTGAACTTCATCTGCCACTTGCACGCCCAATCTCCCAGTCTCGCAAGGTCCTCCTGTAATCGTTCACATTCCTCCTGCGACTTGACGACCCTGAATAATTTTGTGTCATCGGCGAATTTAATTACCTCACTAGTTATTCCCATCTCTAGGTCATTTATAAATACATTAAAAAGCAACGGACCCAGCACAGACCCCTGCGGGACCCCACTAACTACCCTCCTCCACTGAGAATACTGGCCACGCAATCCTACTCTCTGCTTCCTATCTTTCAACCAGTTCTTAATCCATAATAATACCCTACCTCCGATTCCATGACTCTGCAATTTCTTCAGGAGTCTTTCGTGCGGCACTTTGTCAAACGCCTTCTGAAAATCCAGATATACAATATCAACCGGCTCCCCATTGTCCACATGTTTGCTTACCCCCTCAAAAAAATGCATTAGATTGGTGAGGCAAGACTTCCCTTCACTAAATCCGTGCTGACTTTGTCTCATCAGTCCATGTTTTTGTATATGCTCTGCAATTTTATTCTTAATAATAGCCTCCACCATCTTGCCCGGCACCGACGTCAGACTCACCGGTCTATAATTTCCCGGATCTCCTCTGGAACCCTTCTTAAAAATCGGAGTAACATTGGCTACCCTCCATGATTTCTGGTGGCTACAGTGAAAGTTCATATATTTGCTAACATATGACAGTGACCTACAAAATTAGAGTCCAAGTTAATTATTTTGCTGTTTTTCTTTTTTTTCCTCCATCTTCTTAATCATCTCATACCAAAAGCTGATAGGCTTATTGGTATATACTTCACTCTGAATAGCAAGTCCTTATTATGCTCTACCTCTCTCTTCTGAAACTTTCTTCTCAAAGATCCACTAGGTCTTTGAAAGCAAATTCCAAAAGAAACGGCCATATTGAAACTAAAGCAATCTAACATTAAAGAAACACCATTAGGTTGTTAAAACGGGAACCTGAACACATCAAAGATAAATCATTTTGTTCTAAGGTTATGTATTGTTTAGTTGGTCTTACCGTCTTTGCCCTTTTAAATCACAGCCATAAAGATTAGGGGACATCATGAGGTCTGTTTACTGCAGCATGTTAAAATATTGTACGCTAAAGGGTAGATTCAGAGACTGGCGCTGGGATACAGGGCGCTAAGCACACTTTCTATTAAGGCAGCTCCATTCAGAATTGTAGTTATAGAATATGAGCTTAAGTCCACATTTTTCAGTCCTAACTTCAGGTATGAGCATTTAAGCCAGTCAAAGGCTTGTGTTAATGCTCACGCCTAACAACTGGAATTTAGGCACGTAAATGCAAGTATTCTATAAAACGGCACCTAAATACTGGGTACGCCCCTGACCTGCCAATGCCCCTCCTCTGTCCACACCCACTTTGGGGTTGCACACTCTAGAAATTAGGCGCTCTGTTTATAGAATAGGGCAGTGTTTCCCAAGTCCAGCCCTAGAGTACCTCTTGCTAGTCAGGTTTTCAGGATATCCACAATGAATATGCATGAAAGAAATTTGCATATAATTGAGGCAATGTATACAAATCAAGTTCATGCATATTCATTGTGGATATCCTGAAAACCTGACTGGCAAGGGGTACTCTAGGACCAGACTTGGGGAAACCCTGGAATAGGGCATAGATCAGTTACACAAGTAGCTGCTATTCTGTGCCAATTAGCACTTCTTAAGGCCAATTATTGATAATTATCCTCAATTAAGTCAATTAGTTTACAGGCATAACTGACCCTAGTGAAATTTCCTGTAATAAAACTTGGTGTGTCACCTCAGGGATCACTTGTCAGGGATCACTTGCGGTATATCAAGTGCTGAAATATTCTATAACTGCATGCCTAATTTTGGGTGCCATTTATAGGATTTTGGAGTAAGTGCACACATTTGGGGTAATTTTATAATGTCATGTCTCTGCATATGTAGCCAGATATGCGTGTAAGTTGACTGTAATAAAATACCAACCGGTGTACAGGTACATATGAAGACATGATGGTGAGTACTTTGACGGTACGTTTATACAGGGACAGAGTTTGAAAGAAGCGTGGGCACAATTTACAAGTACAAGTGTAGATTATAAAATACTATAATTTACACATTTACTTAAATAACCTGCTTGAAAGCAGCTGTGAACATCTGTGCCAGTATGGTTTCTGCTGTTTATGCTAATATTTTATGAAGACACATGAATGGCTATCCAGCTTTTTTTCGAAGGAGATCATCCGCCATCTTCTGACACAAATCGGGAATGGCTGGCGATCTCCTGAACCCGGCCAAATCGGTATAATTAAAAGCCGATGTTGGCCGGCACCAACTTGTTTCTGTCACTGAGCTGGCCAAACTTCAAGGGGGCGTGTCGGTAGGGTAGTGAAGGCAGGACGGGGGCGTGCTCACGAGATGGCCGGCTTCGCCCGATAATGGAAAAAAGAAAGCCGGCCCTGAAAAGCATTTCGCCAGCTTCACTTGGCAGGACCAAGCTTCAAAAAGGTGCCCCAACTGACCAAATGACCGCTGGAAGGAATCAGGGATGACCTCCCCTTACTCCCCCAGTGGTCACCAAACCCTCCCACCCAAAAAAAAAAAAAAAAAAAAAAAATATATATATATATATATATATATATTATTATTATTTTTTTTTTTTTTGCCAGCCTCTATGCCAGCCTCAAATGTCATACCCAGCTCCCTGACAGCAGTATGCAGGTACCTGGAGCAGTATTTAGTGGGTGCAGTGCACTTCAGGCAGGTGGACTCAGGCCCATCCCCCCCTACCTGTTACACTTGTGCTGGTAAATGTTAAGCCCTCCAAAACCCCCCAAAACCCACTGTACCCACATGTAGGTGCCCCCTTCACCCATAACGGCTATGGTAATGGTGTGGAGTTGTGGGGAGTGGGTTTGGGGGGGATTTGGGGGGCTCAGCACCCAAGGTAAGGGAGGTATGCACCTGGGAGCAATTTTTGAAGTCCACTGTAGTGCCCCCTAGGGTGCCCGGTTGCTTGTCCTGGCATGTCAGGGGGACCAGTGCACTACAAATGCTGGCCCCTCCCATGACCAAATGCCTTGGATTTGGCCAGGTTTGAGATGGCCGGTATCGTTTTCCATTATCGGCGAAAACCAATGCAAGTCATCTCTGACATTTGGCTGGCCCCAACCGTATTATCGAAATGAAAGATGGCCGGCCATCTTTTTCGATAATACGGTTCGGGACTGTTCTTTGCAGCGCCGGCCATATAGATGGCCGCCCATGTAGATGGCCGGTGCCGTTCGATTATGCCCCTCCATGTGACTTTATAAAATAGAGCCTAAGTAGTTTTCAGCATGGTCACTCCCTCCCCCGACTTTTACTGAAAAAATAATTTAACCTATTTTTCTACTTTTACCTAGTTTTCAGTTAACAATAAAAAGTAAAAATGGCAGAAAAACCTAAATGATGATTCCTCGTAAACTAAATGAAACAGCAAAACCAATTGTAAACCTCGTCAGACAAACAGTGGATCATCTCATCTTACAGAACAGTGATGAGTTTGGTCACTTTGAAGTGGAGATGAAGCTGAAACTGGTTGCAATTCTTGGTGAACAGACATATGTAAAATTTGAACTGAGCAATTTGAATTTTCTTCTTCCCTGCACACTTTCTAGGGATATAAAAATCGCTGCAGTTTCACTGACTGAACTCACAGCTGTTTCCTGTCACTCCTGCTTCCATAGTGGGAGTGGATGCTGACATCAGCAGGATGTGCCCATAGTAACCAGTCCACCTCTGAGGAGTCAGAATCCTCCCTGTGAATTTGAACTGAGCAATTTGAATCTGCTTCTTCCCTGTACGCTCGCTAGGGCTTTAAAATCGCTGCAGTTTTGCTGACTGAACTCACAGATGTTTCCTGTTACTCCTGCTTCCATAGTGGGAGCGGTTGCTGATGTCAGAAGGAGGTGGCCATAGTAATCAGCCCACCTCTGAGCATTGCGCCTCAGGCGTCACACCAAAGGGGCGTGCCTAAGGGGCACATCCCTTAGTGCGTCCCTTCGTGCGGTGCATCGTCAGCATTTGGAGGCCTCTCATCATTACTATATCTATATATTCTCACCCTTAAAGTCTGTTATCATTATTCTAGCTGAATAATAAAATCAGAACCGCCTCTTTTAAAATGTTGTTTTCATTATGCTTATCACATATTTGCTTTTGCACAGATGTTGAGTTTCAAGGTATTCCTTAAAGAATGCTAAGAGTCCTGCTATATTGTTTAATTTCTTTTCTCATTCTATCTAGACACTTAGTTCATTCTACTAATGGGTTTGAGTCCTATTTTGCAATCCCAATGATATATTCCACAAGGTATTATTATCCTTATTGGTTACTAACTTATCTCCAAAGGAATCCCTCTGGTTTTGCTCCTAGCAATTTGAATCACAACGATCTGAACATTGTGCCTTCTACTAAACATCATACTAAAAAGGCTCCAAAACCTTTTGTAATAAGCACCACTTGATTAAAGTCCCACTGTCGAGCAACTTTACTTGTTTTTTCTCTGTCTATAGGTTATGTCAATGCTCGATCGGTTGTTAACAAAGCTGTAATTATTAAAGATTGGATAACTGATGATCAATTTGATTTTGTTATAATCTCTGAAACTTGGCTACATGCAAAAGATGATCCTATTATTCTAGATGTACGCCCATCTAGGTATTCCGTTCTTCATTTCCCTAGAGCTAAAAAAAAGGGTAGGTGGTTTAGCTATCATCTATACATCTTTATTTGAGGTAAAAGCGATCTCTGAATTTCAATCTCCTAATCTGGAAATTGCTACTTGTTCTGCATCTTGCGATTCTTTATTTAAACCTATTTGCCTTCTAATGTTATATCGTCCTCCAAATTATTGGAATTTAGTTGAGGCTGATCTTACCAAATTCATCTCCAATGAATGTATTGATAATGATAATATCATTATGGTTGGAGATGTTAATTTACACCTTGAAAACATTTCCAACCAATACACCAAGAATTTCCTAGAATTCCTTAATGTTTGGCAATTCTCACTTTTCAACGGAATGTCTTCTCATGTTAAAGAACAGATTCCATCCTCACACCGTGCACAATATATATAGACTAGCCGTTAAGCCCGTTAAAACGGGCGCGAGTTCCAGCTACCCTCCTCGTCACTCCCTCCCCCCTCTGTGCCAGGCCCCCTGCACTGACCTGACAGCGCCTCTCACCTCCGTGTGAAAGCGCTGCAGGCAGCAGCAGATCCCTCTGCTGCTGCCTGCAGCACTTTCACACGGAGGTGAGAGGCGCTGTCAGGTCAGTGCAGGGGGCCTAATACGGAGGGGGGTGGGAGCGGCGGCGGGGATGGGGGGGAGGGTGGCGATTGGTGCAGGCGATGTTTGTTTCCAGGCTCCAGTGGCAGCGGCCGACAGTCCGACTCCGTTAACCTCTCTGTTCCGCCCTCTGACGTCATCACGTCTTGCCGTGAGGGCGGGACAGAGAGGGCAGTCTCTACTGCGCATTTGCAGGTGAGTCGGTCACTTGCCATTTATATGTTTGATACTCTTATAGTGTTAACACAATGAATATTCTCAAAATTTTCTGTTTAAAAGGTTTAAAGTTTTTTCATTAGGAGGAAAAAAGACCACAGAAGCCTACCATGCTCAGTGCCACAGCACAGACAGTTTTAAGTTCAATCATGGGTCAAAAATCCTCCTTTTTTTTTTTCTTTGCAATTAAAACATCAAAATAGAACTCATTTTTTCTTTTTTTCAAGCACAAATAACTTCTTGCAGCAGAGAAGGGTGAAGAAAATGATAAAGGGGATGGGACGACTTCCTAATGAGGAAAGGCTAAAGCAGCTAGGGCTCTTCAGCTTGGAGAAAAGGCGGCTGAGGGGAGCTATGATACAGGTCTATAAAATAATGAGTGGAGTTGAACGGGTAGATGTGAAGCGTCTGTTCACGCTTTCCAAAAATACCAGGACTAGGGGGGCATGCGATGAAGCCTCAATGTAGTAAATTTAAAATGAATTGGAGAAAATATTTCTTCACTCAACATGTAACTAAACTCCGGAATTCGGTGCCAGAGAATGTAGTAAAAGCAGTTAGCTTAGCAGGGTTTAAAAAAAGGTTTGGCTAATTTCCTAAAAGAAAACATAAGCCATTATTAAGATGGACTTGGGGAAAATCCACTATTTCTAGGATAAGCAGTATAAAATGTTTTGTACATTTTTGGGATCTTGCCGGGTATTTGTGACCTGGAGTGGCCACTGTTGGAAACAGGATGCTGGGCTCGATGGACCTTTGGTCTTTCCCAGCATGGCAATACTTATGTACTTATGTAATCCCGACAGGGACCTGTTTTGCCACCAGCTTTTTCAAGGTAACTGACTGCTTTTATCTTGTGCCCATACCCCATCTGCCATATTGTCATCTGCGTATATATAGGACTTGAAGCCCTTTGCTTCCAACTTCCTCCCCATAGGTGCCATCAGAATGTTAAACAATATTGGTGATATTGGGGATCCCTGTGGAACACCACACTCTGGGATCCAAGGGGGGGGGGGGGGGAGAACAGAATTACAGTCTAACACTGGTCCTCCTATCCCATTGTAGTAGTATGTCATGGTCTACTACATCAAAAGCGCTGGACCTGTTAAACTGGAGAATTAAGACCTCTCTTCCTGTGCTTATTTCCCTTCTAATCTCCCCCACAAATGATATAAGTACAGTCTCAGTACTGTATTGTGGTCTGAATCCCGACTGTGACTGGTATAAAACAGAATGATAGGACAGATAACCCATCAGTTGCTAGGCAACTATTGCTTCTATTACCTTTACTAACAAGGGGATGGAGGCCACTAGCCTGTAGTTGGTTATATTGTTTCTGTTGGCCATATTGTTCTTAAGAATCGGTGTAAGTATGATGTTACCCTTATTTTTTAGGAAAGTGGCCCTCACATAGCAAGAATTATAAATGCTTGGTTAATAGTTCTATAAACCAGTTAGGTTCAGCCCTCCTAATAAGACTTCGGCATTCATCAAGCATATAGTGCGATTTGGCATATTTTCGCAGAAAGGATTGAACCACTGAAGTGGATGGTGCGTCAAATGATGATCACATCCTATCAGCCTTAACAAACTTAACAAAGTGGTCGGCTTCTTCTAAACAATGCTCATTTTGTAGCCTTTCTGATGGTAGGCTTGCCATAATAGTAGCTATATTAAGTTCAAAATATGAGACCAATTCCACAGCCAAAAGAGGACTCTCATTTCTGGAGATCACAAATTGAACATTCAGCAGGTTGTTTCTATTCTGTATAGTTTTTTGACATCGAGTTGTCCTGAACCTACATAAGCTTCATAGAATTGTGTTTTCACCTGCTTTCATAGGTCCTCGGTGCTTTTCTCCAGCAAATCTTATTTTCTTCATTGGTGTCCTTAATCCACCTTCTTTCTAACTTCCTGCACAATCTTTTGGTAGTTAGTATTTCTTGATTGACCCAGGGGGGAGTTCTCTTTTTGGGTTTCACTTTAGGTCTCTCAGGTGCTATCATATCTAAAATGGACTATGCTGTTAGAATCCCATTTGCCCATGAAATCTGCAGAATCTGACAGGTTACCTGATGTTTTTTTCCGAAAATACTGTCTCGTCTATCTTACTCCTGGTATTGACCAGCTGCTATCTGATATGGAAAAATCTCTGTGGTTCAAGAATCTATAGGCAAGGAGATCTAACAAATAAAACTTAGTGTGGAATGATTTGGCACAAGGGCTCACAATCTCCCATGAAGTTTTAAATATCTGGCTTAACATTTTACAACAGCATTAGGTACCTTTCTCTAAATACTTAATTACCTAGAGGTCACCCAAAGCTGACTCTGCGTGGGTAAATGAGTACGTCTTGAGACCAGCCCTGAAATTAGTATAAGAGGGTTCAGCCTGTAGAGTGGATGGCAAAATGTGTAGTAACCAGAAAAAAATGTGTAGTAACTTGAAAAGAGTTATGCGACCAAGACTATCACCCCAAAAACATAGTACGTAATCAAATTTTCTTAAAAGGGATTTGAACTGCCAACCTGAAGACTCAGAGGCAATTGTTGCACCTTGTTGACTGCAAATGCTATGGTAAGTAGGGGGGGCACAGTGACACCTACTGGCCAAATTTTGGTTGAAACGTACATGGTTCCAAATGGAGTTACTCTGACTCCTGGTAAGGGCTTTCACGGCAAGTAACCAGGGCTAGGTGGTGGAGTTAGAAGGGTTGGTAAAACAGGGGAAACGTCCCAAGTAGTTGCAAGTTCAGGATCATGGTGCTACAACCCAACAGAAGCTGGTTCCAATCCAGCTAGAATGCCAGAGGAGCAGAAGGAAACTTCTGGGCCAAATTAAAAACAGAGATGTGCAGATTGAGTGCCCAGAGAAATGAGTGCCAGCAATCTCAGGCTGCCAGCACAGGAAAGAACGTTCCTTCATGTGAATTTATAGGAACAGGTGGTTCAGTCATAAACATTGCACAAAGTACTGAGGAAACGTGATAAAATATCAGTCTTTTGCTCCCAAGTTAATAGCAATTTATTGAATGTCCATCTTCCTAGTAAGCCTCCCTCCCCATGTATTACAAACCCATTAGTTTCCTGGAGATTTCTCATAGCTGTCAGAAGGCAACACTAACCTCTTTGTTGCACTTCAGCTTCTCTATTATCTGTTGAGCGCTTCCCATTTCCTTTGCTCCCCTCCCTCCTCTAGGAGGGATAGTTGAAATTCTCAGTTTCCAGTCTTTTGCTTTCCTTTTTCCTAACACATGTCCTTCACAGTGGGAGAAGCAAACACAGAACTAATACAATCTCCTAAGGGCAAACATAAACAGTCATTGATCCCTTGTTTTCTTTGGTAAACACATATTGCACCCCTCATTGGTATTCGGTGAATATCTTACAGATCTCTTTTGTCCCTTCTGCAATGCTCCCAACCTCCTCCTTCTACAGACAGAAGGATCTTTGTCTATGGATAAAGATGGGGAGTTGGTGCCCAGTGCTACAAAAACAACACAATTTATACTACTTTAAAAGAAGAACGGTGCAGGGCAAATAGATCTAGTAAAAGGGAATGTTCTCTTTGATTAGTAACATATTTCCAAAAAGGAAAAAAAAATGGTATCATGGAATACCTCCCATATGAATGCAAATTAAAAACGAGCCTAAGAAAAGAATAACAGGCGATGTTTTAAATAGGCTATAGGATATAACAAGGTAAATGTTCAAAGACTCTAGCTTCACAATTACATAAGTTGTGGGCTAGATCTGACTTCCTGAAAACTTACCCTCCTGGGTAGTGTCTAAAAATACATTTGTATTACTTCTTGCCACATAAGAATCAGGCTTTCACTTGGATTTTTTACGTGAAAGGTGAAAATTATGAGGAGAAATTTACCCTTACCTGATAATTTCCTTTCCTTGAGTCCTGTTAGACCAGTTCAGACTGACAGGTTATCTATCCCTGTCAGAAGTGTTAGCCGGCTCCACATATACTGGATATTCAATGCCGAAACCCAGACATGGCCAGGCATTGAATATCTGGCAATAACGCCAGTGGTGGTCAGCTGAATATTTAACCCCTTATTTATTTGTGTTTTATATATATAATGTTATTAAGTTTTGTGTATGTGGATATGTGTACCATCACATTTTATAATTCATTTTCTGTATTTTTACTTTTTGTATGTTAGAATAGTATTTTATAGGTATAAAACAGTCCTAGACCCCTTGCACAGGTGGGACACAATGAAACACGTCTGCATTGGGTCAATGATTCAGACCTGCCAAGTCTCCCGCATTGAACAGGAAACTTCTACTTTTGTGGGTCATCTCCTGAACTCCTGTTGGTGAGCCAGGATCTCCTGCTGAGCTGCTTCCCCTTCCAGCAGCAGCAGGAGACGCCTTAATAAAACATCATCTCCTGCTGCCATGGGACCAGTCTTGGATAACAGCTGTGGGACTGGTCTCAAAGCAGCAGGAGATGACATTGTATTAAGGCATCTCCTACTGCTGCTGGAAAGGGAAGCTGCTGCTGGTGCCTTAGGCCATGTCAACAAGGTGTCAGGGGAAGAGCTGTGGGCAGGAATGGGCATGTCTATGGGCATGCTGGGGGTGTGCCCTAAATCTTCCACTGGGAAAGCTGGCCCCCGTGGCAGCTCTGAGATTGCCAAAACACATTGGATAGCTGAAGAGACCTACTCAAATTTCCTGTTAGAGAGGGAATCAGCAGGCCTTGAGCATGTGGGATACTCAAGGCCCCATGCTAGCGAGCTGCAATGTCTCTTCTGTTATGCTCATTGTAGCATCGCCACCCTGGGGGAAAGAGGTAAGAAAAGAAACATCTTGTGGGAGAAAGAAGAAGAGAGATGTTAGAGACCAAGGAGGGGAGGAGGGAAGGAGAGAGATGCTGAAGGAGAGAGAGGGGGAAGGGTAGAGTTGATGGATACCATAGGGGGAAGGGAGGTAGGGAAGGAGAAAATACTGGACACCTTGGGGGGGGGGGGGTGCTGGATGCCATGGGGGGGACTATGGAATGGTAGCGAAGGGGAGATCGAGGTTTTGAGATGAAACTGGGATGGAGTTGTGGGTGGAGCTTCCCCCCCCCCCCCCCCCAAGCAAAATGGCATTCCACTTCCCCTTCTTGGGCTAGTACATAATGAAAGTTCTACAGAGGGCAAATTTCACAACTACACATACTGTTGCAAAATCTGAGTACTTTTCCCTGTAGACTTTGCACCAGTTCTCAAAGGGCAAGTATTATGCAGGGGTCGCCCTAGAGTATGGAATGTTAGGGTTGTGTGCTGGACTCTAGGGACGGGCAGTTGTTTCAAACTAATGTCTTTCATTGATAGTGTACGCATAGTGCACAGTTTTCTTAGATTGAATATTATTGGCACATGTGAGGCACTCTTTACCGACAGCATGCGCATGTGTACTGGTTCACACATCTGTGTAATATCAGGAAAGTGTGCACTATGTGCACATAGTGCTCACTCTTAATGGCATTTGAATGCAACCCCCCCCCCCCCCCCAAAAAAAAGAAAAGGAACACAAAATGAAAATTTTCTGAGTGCCCGTACCTATTAGACTCTCTCTTGTTTTGAGCTTCTCTGTTCTCATTTCTCTAGTTCTGCAGCTCCAACCCTAAGCAGGTGCTGTTGTAGAGAACAAAAGGTTTATAAAAATCTGCCAGCTTGACCTAAATATTCTACAGAAAGTATGCATATAAATTCTGCCCCTAAAGACTTGCACCTCCTTTTTCTGTGGGTACTTTTCCAGCCAAAATTGTATATGTAGTTTTGAAAAAATACAAATCATGTGAGTTTTTGCTTTCCGTAGTCTTATCTTGGGAACACTTCCACAAAAGTGTGGGTAAAATAGGCACATTATTCCACATACAGAATGGCAAAACGCCCTTTTACCCGGGTAAATGGCTTTTGAAAACTGCCCTCATTACCTAGAGTTATCCTGATCTAAGGCACTGGGTGGAGGTCCATGTCCACACTAGGTTCATCTATTGAATAGTAAAACTGTGCAGCCGTAATGGATAGGTTAGTTCTTTTAGCTCCTGGTGGGAAACCCACATGATGGTGGGTTGAATCTATAAGCTACAAAGGTAGAGGTGCCTTGAATCTTGTCATATAGCCACAGCTAGTAAGAAAGGGCATGAAAAGCCTATATTTAGGTTATTGGGACTAGATTATTACACAGATTTCATTTATCAAGCGTATAGTCCCTTTGGATAGCTCAGCTTGATTACTGGTACAAAGAATCCAATCATATCATCCACTTAGTTTGACCCTCATCCTTTTAAATTTGCTAGATTGTCCAATTTTTCAACTGTCATCAATCTAACAGCCTAAGCTTTTTTTTTCAGTACATCCATTCCTCCTTTTCCTTTCCCTTCCTTTCCCACTCCAACCTCCCCCCCCCCCCCCCCCCCCCCCCCCAAGATCTTCATTCATGGCCTTCCCTCTTGTATTTCACCTCTCCAGAAGGGAAATTACAGAGTTTAGCTGTGAGTGTAGCAGCAGTAATATTTTGTGAGTGAGCCTGGGGCCTAGGCAAGTACATGCTTCGAATAGTGTGGCTTAATGGTTAGCGCTGGATAGCTGTCGTGTTACCCAATTCCAGGAGAGAGATTTTTAGGACCGTTCTGGATTTCTGAGAACCCTATCAATGGGTAGAATCAGGGACCACAAACAGCAGACTGAAATGGAATGCAAGTTCAAAAACAGAACAGGTCAAAAAGTCTCCTTACTAGAAACCGGGTAACTTGGCAATTCTTTGGACAGCCATCAGCGGTCAGAATTTGTCATATTCTGATTTACGCAGGCAACTTAATTATCTTAACAAGCCAATCAGCACCGATAATTGCCACTTCACAGGCAATTACTGATGCTAATTGGCATTAATTAGAATTTACACGCAGAACTTGCTAAGCGTATTCTGTAAAACTCTGCATGTAGATTCTAAGATGCAGAACCAAAAAGGGGGTGTGGTCATGGGCATGGAAAGGACGGGTCAAGGGCATCTCTAAAATCTATATGCACTGATATAGAATACCCGCTGTGCACCTAACAAAGTCGCCGGCATTTACACCAAGTTTTACTTGGCCTAAATACATGCTACTAGATTTAGTCATGTGGACGGGCGCTAGGCGTATTCTATAAATTGTGCCAAACTTTAGGCATAGTTTATAGACTACGCCTAGGTGCATTTTTTATCTGCAATGATTTTTATGCTGCTGTATATAGAATCTAGCCCTACCTGGCCATTTTCAGTGGCACTATCCAGTTACATGCCACTGAATAAGCCCAGTTAGCCTTGCAGAAGCAGTTTAACAGGCCAGGAGCCAGTTCTAGCCATTTACATCGCTTTGAATATTGACCCCTTAATGGTTAGCTGGGGAAACGCTCAAAACTTCCCTTCACATAGTATATGCATAGGTAAATTTGTCCCAGTGGACTTCTCCAGTCCTAATTTTTAAAAGGAAGCTCTACTTATATGGGACTACCTCCATCAGAGACACATAAACATACAGATATGCATGTACTCCCTCACTGTTCAGGGAGCGGAGGAGTAGCCTAGTGGTTAGTGCAGTGGACTTTGATCCTGGGGAATTGAGTTCAATTCCCACTGCAGCTCCTTGTGACTCTGGGCAAGTCACAACCCTCCATTGCCCCTGGTACAAAATAAGTACCTGAATATATGTAAACCGCTTTGAATATAGTTGCAAAAACCTCAGAAAGGCAGCATATCAAGTCCCATTTCCCTTTCCCTTTCAGTCATGCATGCACTCTCATTCTGAGTCACACATGCATGCTCTTAGACAAGTGGACCTGATCTCTCCAATATAATCTGGAACAGCCCAAATCAACTCATGACTGCAACATCAGATAATCCCCCCCCCCCTCCACTTGGCGATTGACTTTTGCCAATCCTCAAGTTCACTTCCAGACCTCCACATGCTGTGGCCTGGTGATAATTTCTGACCACATGATCTTCATGTTGGGGAACCAGGCAAGAATCAGATGGAGATCATCCTGGATAGTGGTCACCAACTGCCTGCCAGACCAGCTGCCCACCTCGCTGCATCCAAGGTGTATGATGAGCCAGTGGCGTAGCGGGGGTGGCTGCCACTCGGGGCGGATCGCCGCTGCACCCCCCCCCCCCCGGGTGCAGACCAACATGGCACCCCCCCGGCGCAGCGCCACCCCATTGACACAGTCCCAACCTGCCTACGAGCTCCGTCCATCTGCAGATGAAGAGGGCACCCCCCCCACTGGCGTGGACCCCCCCGGCATAGCACCCCCCCCCCCGACACGGTCCCCACCTGCCTACGAGCTCCATCCATCTGCAGCGCTGCTGTACAGAAGAAATCGCTTCATCGGCCCTTCCCTCACTCACTGTGTCCCGCCCTTGAGGAAATAGGAAGTTACGTCAGAGGGCGGGACACAGTGAGTGAGGGAAGGGCCGACAAAGCGATTTCTTCTTTACAGCAGCGCTGCAGATGGATGGAGCTCGTAGGCAGGTGGGGACCGTGTCGGGGGGGGGGGGGGGAGGGCTATGCCGGGGGGGTCCACGCCGGTGGGGGGGTGCCATCTTTGTCTGCAGATGGACGGAGCTCGTAGGCAGGTGGGGACTGTGTCAGGGGGGAGGCGCTGCGTCGGGGGGGGGGGGGTGGACAGATGCACCCCCCCACCCGTTGACACCCGGGGCGGACCGCCCCCACCGCCCCGCCCTTGCTACGCCACTGTGATGAGCACATCTGGACGGCGAGGCTTAGATCGCAGACCCTAGATAAGGGGAAGAAGTGACACCGCTACATCCCCTGATTCCCGGGCCAAGAAATCTGGACCCCTCTGGACATCATTCCAAGGAGGATCTCTCCAGGCCGGTACACCGCCCAGTGACTGGCCCAGTGTACAAATGAATGGACAATTTTCAAAACTGGAGGAGAATGTTGCACTGAAATTAGAAAAAAGTAGAATCAATTACATACACAAACAGTAGCCACTCGGCTGCGACAATCATCCAACTGCATGCCAAGAAACTGGGAACAAGCAACAGAGGTAAGCAGGCATCTGAACACCAATTGCTTCAGCATGAAGATCTAAAGACTGGAACATGTCGAACTGAAAATGAGATAAGGCATCCGCTAATGAATTAGTCAATTCTGGCACAAGTCTCACCTTGATTCAAAGATTTATCCATTGACAACGCAGTACTAATGCGCGTATCAGAGAACTGGAAATGAAAACGGTAACGGAATTCAAACATGCGTGGGATAAACATAAAGGAATCCTGTTCAGAAGGAATGGATCCTAAGGAGCTTAGCCGAGATTGGGTGGCAGAGCCGGTGGTGGGAGGCGGGGCTGGTGCTGGGCTGACTTATACGGTCTGTGCCAGAGCCGGTGGTGGGAGGCGGGACTGGTGGTTGGGAGGTGGGGATGGTGCTGGGCAGACTTATACGGTCTGTGCCCTGAAAAGGACAGGTACACATCAAGGTAAGGTATACACAAAAAGTAGCACATATGAGTTTATCTTGATGGGCAGACTGGATGGACCGTGCAGGTCTTTTTCTGCCGTCATCATCTACTATGACTCTCAAGCACTTAGAAGCTTATCTATTCACAACCTCGACAACTCCCTTGTTGTCACACCAAAACACAATCCCCCCAGTATTCAGCCGGCGGCAGTCACCTTTTTTTTAAAAGGTTGATAATCGCCAGCTAAATTATCCCCCAATATTCATTGCCAGGCCATGTCCAGGCACTGGTACTGAATATCGGGGACAAAAGGAGTGGGAAAATCCTTCCACAAAAATCAAACAACCAGCAAACAGGATGGAAGAATGTCCCAAAGAATGAACAGAATTCAGATATCTTCCCATAAATTTATTCTTCTTAAAAAGTCACGAGTCATCTGGACTCGACACAGTCCGTGTTTCGGCTGTTATGTCTTCTTCAGGGGGCACAGCTGAGGATGTGTGACCATGGTTACCAGGAGACAATGCCTCGTCTAGAATGGAGTAAAATAGTGTGGGCCTTGAAAGCTTAAAAATGCTGGTATCACTGCATGCATTTTTATGCTTTCAAGGTCCACACAATTTTACTCCATTCTAGACAAGGCATTTTCTCCTAGTAACCATGGTCACACATCCTCAGCTGTGACCCCTGAAAAAGGCATAACAGCAGAAACAGATATAGTGGAATTAGAAAAGGTACAGAGAAGGGCGACAAAAATGATAAAGGGGATGGGACGACTTCCCTATGAGGAAAAGGTAAAGCAGCTAAGGATCTACAGCTCTGAGAAAAGATGGTTGAGGGGAGATATGATATAGGTCTATAAAATAATGAGTGGAGTGGAATGGGTAGATGTGAAGTGCTTGTTTAGTCTTTCGAAAAATACTAGGACTAGGGGGCATGCAATGCAGCTACAATGCAGCAAATTTAAAATTAATCTGAGAAAATATTTCTTCACTCAACATGTAATTAAACTCTGGAATTTGTTGCCAGAGAATGTGGTAAAAGCAGTTAGCTTAGCAGGGTTTTAAAAAGTTTTGCTTAACTTCCTGAGAGAAAAGTCCATAAGCCATTATTAAGATGGACTTGGGGAAAATCCACACTTATTTCTAGGATAAGCAGCATAAAATGTATTGTACTGTTTTGGGATCTTGCCAGGTACTTATAACCTGGATTGGCCACTGTTGGAAACAGGATGCTGTCCTTGATAGACCTTCGATTTGTCCCAGTAGGGCAACGCTTATGTTCTTATGTAAAGCTAGTGCCAGTACTGCAGCCCATTATTGCCAAAACAGAAAGGTTATCAGTGTTGGTCTCAGTGCATTTCATCTGTCCTTATTCCATTATTCTGTTCTGATTGCAACTCCCAGAAATGATATGATTTATAGGTGTAATCAGGAAATGCATATTTGATTATTGATTATCACCCTTTGTCCTTTCCATCATGTAGGACATATGAAGGTTGATGTAATGATATTCCCATGGGGCAGAGATCAGAAGAAACCCTTTGATCAATCAAACCACTGGAGGTCACGGGGAGGGGAGGGGAGGTGGATACAGGAATCACTTCTATGGGTGTAAGAGGGTGCTGAACACCCCCAATATTGAGGAAGCTCCATCATTCTCTCCAGGGAGGGGTAATTTGTACTGCCTATCATACTCATTTGGAAATGTTGCCACTTACAGTGGTGGTGGTGTGGGGGGGGGGGGGGGGGAGATGGGTTACGCATGGTACATATTGGAATAACTAGGTACCAAGTTAGTTTTCATAGATGTTTGTTTATAAACATGTTAACTTAAAAGAAATTGTTCTTAGATTTTGAGTTTGAGCCAAGCTTTCACACTGGTATTGCTGCTAGCTATGTTTTTCTAAGTAAAACTGGCTGTTTCCATTTTCAGGTGCCTACAGAAATGCTGTAGCGAAATGCAGCACCAACTTCAGAGCAAGCTAGAAATCTCAGAAGCTGGATTTTAATGAGCCATTGCTTTAGGCTGAAGTTGCAGACTCCTGCTGGGTCAGTAATTAGATGACAGTTAAGTGTTACAGCAGGAGACAGAAAGTACGTGAAAGGCTGTGTATCCAACAGTTTGGGACAACATGCAGCCAGGAATGCAGACGTGCACTGGCATGGGTATGTTCATGTTTGTACGTATGCTTCCATCTGTGTACCATCTGTACATGTGTACTGTAGGCCATCAAGAAAAAGAATATATTTAGTCAATTCTGCTATAGTGAATTTCCTGAGCAGATCTCCTGCTATACTGAACTATGGTGCAGTGACACAGACATCATGCTAGGTAGCAGAAGGTTATTTTAATGGAGCTATCACTGAATTTAATGATGCCTTTAGGATATTTTATAAAAGAAAATATGAGGTGCCATGCTGGATCAGACCAAAGGTCCATCTAGCCCAGTATCCTGTTTCTAACAGTGGCCATTCTAGATCACAAGCAGGGCCGTGCCAATGCGGTAAGCGGGGTAAGCACCGCAGGAGGGCGCCCACCTCTGGAGGGCGCCGCCGCGGTGCTTACCCTCGCCCCGCGCCGCCGAGGCCTTTAAATCTTTTACTTGCAGTCGCAGCAGCGTCTGTGAAAGCGGAACGCGCTGCCGACGTCTCCCTTCCCTTCGCGCTGTTGGTTTCCTCAGTGTCCCGCCTTCTTCTGACGTCAGAAGAAGGCGGGACACTGAGGAAACCAACAGAGTGAAGGGAAGGGAGACGTCGGCAGCGCTCCGCTTTCACAGACGCTGCTGCGACTGCAAGTAAAAGATTTAAAGGCCCCCAGGGCGCACCGCGATCATCTTCACGGGGGGGGGGCGCGCGCGCCAACTGTTCATCTGCGGGGGGGGGGGGGCGCCAACTGTTCGTCTGCGGGGGGGGCGGCACAGACCCTTGGCACGGGCCTGATCACAAGTACATGAACTAGATGAAAACAAACTCTTTACATCAGATTATAACCTTCACTGCCTCTCATAAAGTTACCCAATATACACTACCACTTTAGTTATTATGCCAGATCGAACCGTGTCTCTCATGCCAGAAATGAACTTTCTATATTTGATTATATAACTTATTCTATAACTCATTCAGGAACTTCAGTGCAATACCTCTCTGTATTCTATTGTACCATCCATCTGCCTTAATGTAATACAACCTGTAATTCTCTATCTGGAAATGGCGATCGCCATTACGGTGTAATGTAAGCCACATTGAGCCTGCAAACTGGTGGGAAAATGTGGGATACAACAAATGCAACAGATAAATAAATAAGTAAGAATGCCTAAAAGTATTAAGATTCCAGGTTACCTACCCTCAGGGACAAGTAGTGGCTTTCCCCAGGTCTACATTACTTTACCTCCAGAAATTTGTCCAATTTTTGTTTTTAATATACAGCCAGACTGTTTTAACCACATCCTTCGGTAACAAGTTCCAGATCTTAACTATGCATTAGGTGAAAAACATGTTCTTCTATCTGTTTTAAACATACTGCTATGTAAATTCATGGCATATCCCCTAGTATTTGTACTTTTTTTGAAAGCAAAAACAATCAATTGGCAGTTACCTGTTCCACTCAGGATTTTATAAATCTCTGTCCTATCTCCCCTCAGTTGTCTCCTCTCCAAGCCAAAGAGCCCTAATTTCTTTAGTGGTTCGTTTTGGAGGCAATTTCTCCAAATGGGTTAGTTTTGCACATACTTTGACAGGAATGAACCTCACTCCTAAGCCAGAGAATGTGGAGAATGATCTCAGTCTCTTATATTTACTGCTAACACTTGCCATAGTACTTGCAATGTCCCAAAGCGAGTTTCTTTCTGAAGTTAATAAGATGTAACATGTATAGGCAATTTATCCAGGTGCACTTGGAAGTTTTTTGCGATCAAGCCTGTGGCATCCAAAACGACGCGAAATATATCTGTATCTTTCTGCCATATTTTCGTAGTCTTGGACTGCATTTCTTTGTACTTGAGGATCTTCCCTCTCGCCACGTAATTCACCGAGTAATTGCTTAGGTCCGACACCTCTATAATCGATGCTGTTCTGGTGTGTTTCTCTTTTACCACTATATCCGTTTTTCTGGCATCTAGTTTTTTTATCAGTCAGGATGGGGATGTCCCAGGTGATCATAATCCTCTTTGTTTTCAACATTTCTTCTGAGGTCATGATCCCAATGCTTTTCTGGTACACTGAGGGGTCCTTTTACTAAGCCACGTAAGCGTCTACACACCCACAATGCGTGCCAAAATGGAGTTACCACCCGACTACCGTGTGGCTCTTGCGGTAATTTCACTTTTGGCGTGCACCCGATACGCACATCTGAAAAATATTTTTTATTATCAGGCGCGCGTAACAGATGCGCACCAAGTGGTAATTGGTGTGCATAGGTCATTACCGCCCGGTTACCATGTGAGTCTTTACCACTAGGTCAATGGCTGGTGGTAAAGTCTCAGACCCAAAATGGACAAGCGGCAATTTTCATTTTGCCACACATCCATTTTCGGCAAAAATGTTTAAAAAGGCCTTTTATACAGGCAAACTAAAAAATGGATTGGCGTGCACCCAAAACCCACGCCTACACTACCACAAGCCATTTTTCAGCGTGCCTTTGTAAAAGGACCCCTGATGTTGTAATGCTTACAGAGCTTCTAATGAATAAGATGTACCACCTTGTTGAGCCTTTCTGTAAAAAAACCCATCAGCACTTCCCGGACAGCCACAAGTTGAGTAAATGTTTCTAGCTCATTCTTACAAAATATGCAGATGTCTGTTGCACCAGTTATTTTTTTTTCAATGCTTGTTGAAATCATCTCATTCATAATCCGCTGTTCTGGGCTGCAACTATCAATCACCCATCCTTAAGTTTCAAGTCACCTCTCTTTAACCATTCATGTGTCTGATGTTGATCCACGAATGGTTTCTGGAGTAATATTTTGTATTTCCTGCTATACTTTTGCATTTGCCACTTGTTGTTTCTCCCCTGATGATCCAATATCTTGAAGAATTTTTTTCCTTTTCCTTATAGGAGAGGAGTTTCATACCCTTTATCATTTTGGTCAAACTTCTCTGTACCTTTTCTAATTCTTCTATACAATTTTTGAGATGTGGTTACCAGAATTGCATACAATACTAAAGGTGAGGTCACACCACAGAGCAATACAGAGGCATTATGATATTATTTTCTTCTCTATAAACCTAATAATTCCTAAGGGGTGAGGGTAATGCATTTGATATATCGCCTTTCTGTGGTACAACCAAAGCAGTTTCCATATGGGGTTAATTTTATAACAGGGCATATAGGTGCCCATATACCTTTTAAAAATTACTGCAATGAAAACAAGCACAAGCATTTATACCTGCTCTGAGGGAGGTATACAATTATAATTATAGTTACAGTTCTTTTATTCTGTTTTTACCAAATTCTGCTCTAAGTGGATAACATAAAGAATACTAGATCAAAATATCTAGGAGCTAGCATAGTACTTATTAAATACAACTTCATCCCAAAACATCCTTCTGAAATAGATGAGTTTTAATAGCCTTTTTATAAAGATCAACGCTAAAGATGTGATATTGTCTGGTAAGGCTGACTAGAATCTGTTTGCTTGATGAGGTACCTTATCTACATGTGCATAAGCCAGTAAGAACATATTTTATTAAGAATATGCATAACTGCTAATCCTGCCCCTAATCTGCCCATTCTTTGCCCTAGGGAACATCTCGGAGTTATTTTAGATAGTTATTTAACATTTGAACCACAGATATCTGCAATCACTACTAAAGTTTTCTGATTATTATGGAAATTGCGAAGGATACGAGCAAATTTTGATCAATAGTCATTTCAATTGGTAGCTCAGTCAACGATGTTGGCTGATTTGGACTACTGTAATTCAGTATATACTCTAGCATTTAGAAAACTTCAAATATTGCAGAATATGGCAGCATGCTTAACTTATAGATCTTCAAAATCTGAAAGAGTCGAAATCAACTTATAGATTTACCATGCAGGAATTGTGATCCTTCGTGTAGATCTTATATGGTGTTACACTACCCACATTCTAAGAAGTTTAAGTATAAATGAGTGTTTGCAGATCGATTTTCATATCAAGCTACTTATTGGTGGAACTTTCTACTGATGGTTACAAGATCTTCACCGAATTATAAACAATTCAGAAAAATTCTTACCTTTTTGGAAAGTTTGTTAATGCTTATTAAAATTCTATATTTACTTGATAATTGGTCTCATTTTCAAAACAGAAAAACATCTAAAAAGTGGCATAAAGCAGCATTTCGAAGTTTTTCTCACAAAAATATCCAAATCAGTATTTTCAAAACCTATTTTTAGATATTTTTCTACGAAGTCCTTCAGAAGTGCGTCCAAATCTCAAGGGGGCGTGTTCAGGCCGGGACTTGGGCATTCCTAAGACAGACATTTTTCAGCCATAATGGAACAAAACAAAATCATTCAGGACTAATCTTAGATGTTTTGAGCTAGACCTGTTTTTATAATGAATAAGGCACAGAAAGGTGCCCTAAATTCCCAGATGACCACTGGAGGGAATCAGGGATGACCTCCCCTTACTCCCCCAGTGGTCACTAACCCCCTCCCATCCCCCCCAAAATGTGATGAAAAACAGTACTTGCCAGTCTCTATGCCAGCCTCAGATGTTATACTCGGGTCCATTAGAACAGCATGCAAGTCCCTGGAGTAGTCTAGTGGTGGGTGCAGTGCACTGCAGACAGGTGAACCCAGGCTCCTACCTCCCCCTACCTGTTACACTTGTGGACAAAACTGTAAGCCCTCCAGAACTCACCAGAAACCCACTGTACCCACGTGTAGGTGCTCCCTTCACTCGAAAGGGCTATGGTAGTGGTGTAGAGTTGGGGTAATGGGTTTTGATGGGCTCAGCAGACAAGGTAAGAGAGCAATGGTGAGATGTGTACCTGGGAGCATTTTATGAAGTCCACTGCAGTGCTCCCTAAGGTGCCCTATTGCTTTCCTGGGATGTCAGGGGGACCAGTCTACTAAAAATGCTGGCTCCTCCTACATCCCAATGGCTTGATTTTGTGCATTTTGCACTTGGACTTTTTTTTTTTTTTTTTTTTTTTTTTTCGAAAATGGACCAAAAAATCAAATCGTCCAAATCACAAAACCTTGTTCAAAACGGTATTTTCAAAAAAAAAAAAAAAGTTTTTACTTTTTGAAAATGGCCTTCTTTCCTAATCAGATTTTGGACATTTTTTACAAAAACGTCGGACTTAGACATATCGAAAATGCAACTCCATGTATCTTTCTAGGCATGCCTAACAACTTGTTTGTAAACTGCATAGAGCTCTTAGGAGTAATTGTGGGATAGAAATACCAATTGTATTGTATAAATGTATGATAAATTGATAGAAGAATCCAGCACTTGGATTCAAACACATACATTTTTTAAAACACTTTTTCTCCCAATTTGTTTGTCATTTATTGTACAAACGTAGACATGTATATCCCTGAACAATTTTAAAGGAGCTAACTTGAGCATGGAAAATGCTGTTCTACATACTCAACTCCCTTATAAAATTACTCCTTTATTAGAAAAACATTTCTACTCCTGTATAGTGAAACTCCTGATGCAGTGAGGTTTTTCCATGAAACCTAGTACAGAAGAGTTGTACTATCTTTAACTGCAGACCTAAGTGCAGCAATTTACCCTATTTCTATTAGAGGACAAGTGCAGCATAGCTGCATATATCCACAGTTAAATTTGTGTGTATGGATGCCCGTCTGCTGCTCTGCATAGACGTTTCTGTCTGGTTGAGTGAATGTGCCTGTGTTCCTCTTTCCTCTGTACTAGATGCATTGGTCATTTATTTCTCTCTGTGTGCCTCTGTACTGCGTACTTGAATATTATGGCTGAGCAGGGAGGCAACTAATTAATGAAATGATGGTCCCATGGAAATTAGTTCTGATCCCTTCCAAACTTTTCAGATCTATGGATGCTGGAGCAGATGGCTGTACACAGCTGGGACCTAACCTCATAAGAAGCAGAAAACTGGAAATTAATAAATCCAGAACATCTCTTCATTTTTGCTGTAGATCGAAGCAAGAGGTAGATTCGGAAGGCAGGGTTTGACTAGTTCAGCTATGCTTTCAAACCCTGGATCTTACTTAGCACGTTTGGATCTGTGAATAAAACTGAGATCTTGATATACTGTCTCTCTCTGTTGACATTTGCATGTTTTCCTTTTTTTACAATTTACATAACAGAATGTAAACCCAGAAAAATCAGCATAGGTTCTCCCGTGCTGCTATGAAGCTGAGGAGAAATAGAGGCAAGCGAGCACAAGTGTATGTGGCTGTAAATGAATCAGATCGTAAAATGAACTTTAGTGAAGTAGATTCTATCTACACGGTGTCTGGAAAAAACATTTTTCCAAATAACTCAAAAACAAAAGTACAATTATTAAAAAAATATTACTATTAAAAATATGATGTTTATAAAAAGCTAAATAAAATTTTATTCAAGCATCCAGTTAATTTATTTGGCCCTGTATCTGGGGGTGTGGGGGGGGGTGGTAGCGTTGAGGGGGGGAGAGAGTAAGAAAAAAAAAGTGGAAGGCATATGAGGGATTGATGGAAGGAATCTGGAACAGTAACAAATTACTCTGGACACCTGTAAGCAACATTAAACCTACCAATAGGCAGGAAAATGTGGGGTACAAATGCAGAAATAAATTTAAAAAATACTAAAACTCAGGGGATGATGCACTAAACTTTCCATGCTTGCAACGTGTGCTTTTGACTGGTTCTAGCTGGTTTAGCAAGCATCGTATTCAGCGAGAAATGCACACAGGGGCTCTGCATGCTTTTTACCATTTGCAGTGGTAGACAAAGGGAATCATATGCAAATATATTAAAAAGAGATGATTATGATTTAAATGTGCATTCCGAGCGATGCACAGAATGCAACTCCTACCTTTTACGAGGAACGTTTTACGGGAGGTGAGGAGCTGTTGTAGCATGACGATGGTTTCTCGGCGGAGCAGTCTGCTGTGAGTATTAGTATTGTTATTTCGAAAGGCAGAGAATTGTGACCTTCATGAACTCATCTAAAACAAGTGATTTCTTTTTAAATGAAGAGAGCGCACATTATTCATTGATGTGGACAACCCATTCTTGACAATGTAAAAGTGAAATAACTTGTAATAGCTAGAGCAAAAACTGAAGCTAGGATAAACAAGCCACGATCAATATTCTCTCCCAAAGTTGTCTTGAAGAAAAAAGTTACACGTGGCTTTCATACATGCACATTATTGCTTGTATGTGTGTATGAAAGGCGTGCGTAGCAGTGAAACGCTATGGAGGCGCATCCATAGCGCACGCTGCTATTCTACGATTGACTGTCCTACGCATGCGCTGCTTAGTGGGTGGCTGTTCTAGACATGTGCTGGCACTTTCCCTACCCAGCTGCTTACTGTAATTGTGAGCAGTTCATTTGCATGAGATTTCCTTTCAGCATCGCCAGCTATTTCTAACTTGTTAACTGTTACCAAGGGTCTACAAGCAATGGGGTTTCTTTGCGAGGACTTTTGTGCATTGGCACCTCACTGACTGTGGCTCCTTTCAGAGTTCCTGCTGCAGTGGCTGGTTGGAATGGGATGGGAGAGGGCAGAGGAAGAAATAATTTTAAGGGAAATCCCAGAGAGTAACTGTGAATGAAGGCTGATAGCACCTTAGCTCAATATGTGGCTGGTTTTAATTAAGAAAGAAGCCAAAGCTGCAGGAGTTAAGCTGCCAAGCCACAAACAAAAAGGGTTTCTCATTGAATAGCAACCACTAATACCCAGCTGCTTCATTTATATATCGCTACTTGGCTTAGTTATCTCAAGACAAAGTGTGAAGGTGGCGGGGGAGATGAGATGATTAATAGGTGGCATAGGAAAGAAGTTGAAACAAGCACGTTTTGGATTTCAACATAAAATCTATATGTGAGGAAACAGTATGTGGCCAATTTTCAAAAGTGTTGGATAGCTGCAAAGTACACATACACATTTTAACATGCTTTGTATCTTTTAGAGCAAAACTAGATGTGTAGTTTCTCTTTAGTTGGCATGCTAGAAATAGCAGAGGACCCTGCACCCGCTATTTGTACCCAGATTGGGGCTAAAATAGCATGCGTACATTTGAAAGTGGTAATGTACGTGCACTGTTTGCGCTCCGAAACTGAACACAGCTGAAAGTGCAAGGCACTGTGAAAGCCTACACACACTTTTCTCAACACTGAAGACAATTTTCAAACATGGCAATCTACCCAGGTAAACCAATATATTTGCGCAGAAAACAAGGGAGCTACATTGATGTGTTCACGGCATATAACCTCAAGGCTGTAAAACTGTGTGATAAAGTAGTGGCCAGAATCAGAAAAATGCTGGGGTTCTGGCATAGTTTGTAGTGTGGTATATTACAGGGACTTGTGCCTGCTGCTTGTTTCTGGGTTTCTATTAAAAACTAGCTTTTGCCTAATTTTTGCTGCGGATTAGGTGGCTGTCACAAGGTCAGTACCAGCAGAACAGGGAATGTCTCTGTCAATGATTCATCCTCTAGCAGTAGTAGCTGTAGGTTTTTAATGATTTGTCTGTTTTGCCAGCTCTACATTACATGTCTCTAAGGAGCCCTTTCACTAAGCTGCGGTAAGCGCTAATGTGCACTAATGCATCTTAAAATAGTGTACCATGGGACACCCTCAGTCATCCTGCGGGAACTGCTAAATATGTGCTTGCTAATTGTGCGCTAAAATATTTCTTTTTTGAGGTGGCGTCTCGGGAAGGTGGAGAGTGGGCATTCCTGTGCCAAACAGCGCATCTACATTAGTACAGACTAACTGGTTCAATATCCTGTGAGCCTTTAACGCTCTCAGAATGGGGGGGGGGGGGGGGCGGGTAGAGGGTGGTAAATGCTCATACAGTATAGATTTAATGGCAACATTAGCGCATGGCCATTAATGCAAAAAAAATGGAAAATCGGCCATTTTATGGCTGCAGTAAAAATGGCCTTGGCACATGGAAAAACCCACATGAAGGTGTGCTAAGGTCACTTTTACCGCTGATTAGTAAAAGCACCCTAAAGAGGTTACTTCATTGTGATGTATTTATTTGTTTGTTCGTTTATTGATTTATTTGCCGCCTTTTTGAAGGAATTCACTCCAAGTTCTGTACAGTAAGAATAGATCAAACATGAGCAATAGGCAATTACGTACAAAAAGTGGGAGAGTGAGAAGAGTTAGAAAGTAAGGTGACTAATTTAAAGAAAAGTGCACATGATTGTCTTTTGTGTGCTGCAATACATTTACCCTGTTTTATTATTATTATCCCACTGTTCTCTTCTGCTTACATAAGTACATAAGTATTGCCATACTGGGAAAGACCAAAGGTCCATCAAGCCCAGCATCCTGTTTCCAACAGTGGCCAATCCAGGTCACAAATACCTGGTAAGATCCCAAAAAAGTACAAAACATTTTATACTGCTTATCCCAGAAATAGTGGATTTTCCCCAAGTCCATTTAATAATGGTCTATGGACTTTTCCTTTAGGAAGCCGTCCAAACCTTATTAAAACTCCGCTAAGCTAACCGCCTTTACCACATTCCCTGGCAACGAATTCCAGAGTTTAATTACACGTTGAATGAAGAAACATTTTCTCCAATTCGTTTTAAATTTACTACATTGTCGTTTCATCGCATGCCCCCTAGTCCTAGTATTTTTGGAAAGCATAAACAGACGCTTCACATCTACCCCTTCAACTGTTTCTTCAAGCTCAGTTGAAGCAAAGCTGGGATTTGTCACCATAAGCTTTCATTCACACTACCCAAGAATTTGCCATCTACTTTATGTCCCCCTCCCAAGTCTCTTATACACACATAGGAGGTGTTTGTACAAGTAGCTGCATAAGTGAATGTGGCAGGTGTATGTGTCAAAAGCAGTGATTTATTTTAGTTACATTTGTACCCCGCGCTTTCCCACTCATGGCAGGCTCAATGGGGCTTACATATACAGGTACTTATTTGTACCTGGGGCAATGGAGGGTTAAGTGACTTGCCCAGAGTCACAAGGAGCTGCCTGTGCCTGAAGTGGGAATTGAACTCAGTTCCTCAGGACCAGAGACCACCACCCTAACCACTAGGCCACTCCTCCACTTCTACATCTACACTTTCCTTTCTAAAATTGCCGCTTATATATGCAACCTGAGGCAGCAGATACATGTGCCTGCTAGAAGCAGCCTATAGATTCCCTTCTCCAAAGGTGTAAAGTGGAAACTCAGAAGTCAGGTAAGGAGAACAGTCCTTTCTCACAGGATTCTTCAAAATGCTGCTACAGCCCCATCCCTCCCCACCCAGTACAGTGTCAGAAGGAACTCTGGGGGAAAGTGTAAATTTTGTTTTGTTTATGTACAAGGAATGGAAAGCTCTGGCACCAGTGACAGCGAAGGTTGTCTTCCCAGCTTTGCAATTTTCCTTGAAAGAAAGAAAGATCTGTTTCTAATAGCTCCTCATTTCAGGAGAGACAATATCTTCTCCACTTGTGTAAGACCCCACATCCTCCTTTGTTTGACTGTCTGAAGCTGACAGTTTAATTAAACTTAGATCGAGATGAGGTCATTGGGTCAGTCATTCATCAACAGTGTTTCACTGAAAAATCAGCTCAGCACCTTTCTAAACTCCCAGGACAGGTTAATGAATTATCCTTTCCTCTTTTCCTTTTTCTAGTGGGGGAAGGAGAAGAGATAACAGAAACAAGCAGCAAAATAGAAACACCTGTTTGCATATTCCACTGTTGGATGCAAATCCAGATTTGGAAATTAAGATATTGTCTAAAAATTAAACAGCAGGTCATTTAGGGCCCCTATTACTAAGCCGCGTAGGCGCCTACGCATGCCTAACGTGTGCCAAATTGGAGTTACCGCCTGGTTACCGCATGGCCCTTGTAGTAATTTCAATTTTGGCAAGCAGCTGCTCCACGCACTGAAAAATATTTTTTATTTTCTGGCACACGAAGTGGACGCACGCCAAGTGGTATCTGATGCGCGTAGGTCATTACCGTCCAAATTCTTTACTGCTAGGTCTATGGCTGGCAGTAAGGTCTTAGAACCAAAATGGACGCGCGGCAAATTTGATTTTGCCGCACGTCCATTTTTGGCAAGAAAGGCCTTTTTTACAGGTGCGCTGAAAAATGATTTTGCGCACACCCAAAACCCGTGCCTACACTACCGCAGGCCATTTTTCAGCGGCCTTTGTAAAAGGACCCAAAAAACCTAGGGTAAAATTATACATTGTTTGGTTCTTTCCACTGAATGTTACCAAGTTGCACAGCTAGTAAGCCACCGTGCAAACAAAAATAAAATGACATGGCTCCTTAATGGTTACTCCAACTCTCCAATAGGAAGATTAGTTTGAATATAATTTATTCTTGGCAGGAAGGCCAAGGTGTGCATAACACTGTTTACATTTATTATTTGTGTGTGTTTGTTTATTTATCGATGCATTTCTTATAGATTCATGTATTTACATCCTAGAAACCATTCTGACAGCTAGACTTACTTTGATCACACTTTCTCTTCAATTTAAGGTACTTATTTGTTGGAATCACCTTTTCATAGCACTACCTACCTACAGTATAATCTTTTGGCTCTTGAAGGAATGTTACAGAAAAGGGCAGTATGCAGCATGTCTTGGAGATTAAAAAAAATCACTTTTAGCGCTGACGTAATGTTTAAGAGTATTTAGGTGTTGGCACACTGCAGCATGATTAGTGTTAACACCTGCCTTTAATACATACTAATGTGCCTGAATGAAGGCCTTACTTAATACTCATGTATACAGGGGTAGATTCAAGAGGTGGCAAGCAAAATTAAGCACCACAATGGTGGACACCAAGCATGAATTCTATAAACAGCAGTTCCACACGGTATGCTAAATAACAGAAAATGACAGTATTCTACATGCCCCTGATCTGTCCATTCCCCTCCTTGTGGAGGAGTAGCCTAGTGGTTAGTGCAGTGGACTTTGATCCTGGGGAACTGAGTTCAATTCCCACTGCAGCTCCTTGTAACTCTGGGCAAGTCCCTTAACCCTCCATTGCCCCTGGTACAAAATAAGTACCTGAATATATGTAAACTGCTTTTAATGTAGTTGCAAAAACCTCAAGGCAGTATATCATTCCCTTGGTCCATGCCCACTTTGGAGTTGTGTGCCATAGATATTGGGCACTATCAGGTCGATACAAAGTGATTTAGGGGCCCTTTTACTAAGCCACAGTAAAAAGTGGCCTGCAGCAAGGCACATTTACCGTGTCTGCAAAAAAAAACTGAAACCAACGCGCATCTAAAACCGGCCTGAGCCCTTAACGCCACCCATTGATCTAGTGGTAAGGGCTCACATGCTACATGCACGATGACCAGTCAGTGCGTGCCAACTGCCGATTACCGCTGGAAACGGCGCGTGGGGGAGGAAATAAATAATTAAGTCATCCAGGCATTATGGGGGAGGAGGGGGGTGTGCTGGCCTGGTGGTAGTCTCATTTTGAGCGTGCGCTGCATGCGCATAGAGCCTACCGCAGCTTTGTAAAAGGGCCCCTTTACTGGCCAGAAACAGCTCCTGGCTAGTTCAATCGCTTGTTCAGAGCTAACTAGCCCAATTTCAGTAGATCTTTACCGGTTAGGGCTACTGAAAATATCCAGTTAGTGCCTATCTTAAAACGGGGTATTCTGAAGGCGTTCTGGGGGGAAAATCAGCACTTGGCCAAGGTTACTGCACAAAAAGGATCACATATAAGTCAGTCCTTTCTTTATGCGGTGCCTCATAGCTGAGTAAGTGCTGAATATCTCACTTAGGGGTCCTTTTATAAGACAGTAAGCCCAATGCAGACTTGCCACACATTAATCTGGAGCTACTGCCGGCCCAATGCAGGTGCCGGTGAGAGTTCCAGCCCCAATGTATGCCATTTCCCGTGCTGGGGAAAATCGTCCCATATATTTTTGCAAGGCACTAACCCAGTGGTAATCAGGCAGTGCAGTGCGCTACCCGGTTACTAGCGGGTTAGCACGGAAGACCTTACCGGTATGTGCTCCCCCTGTACGGCCACACAGTAAGAGCAATCTTACCGCATGGTCATGGCTATTTTCAGTCTTTTTTACCCACTGTGGTAAAAAGAGCTGCAGCACACGGCAAAAACAGCCCCTGCCACTAGCATCGTGCCCTTTTTACTGCCGCTTGTTAAAAGGACCCCTTAACCGGTTATGCTTTAGCAGAGTTTAAGAAAGGTTTGGACGGCTTCCTGAAGGAAAAGGCCATAGAATGTTATTAAATGGCCGTAGGGAAAAATCCACTATTCCTGGGACAAGCAGTACAAAATGCTTTGCTCCGTGGATCTTGTCGGGTGATTGTGACCTGGATTCAGTGGCGTACCAAGGGGGGGGGGGTGGTGGGGGCGGTCCGCCCCGGGTGCAAGCTGCTGGGGGGTGCTGCGGCGCGCTCCTGTGGGCTCCGAGTTCGCTACGCTAACTTTGCTGGTTCGCTGCAGCTCCAGGGCAGAGGGAGCTGCAGCGAACCAGCAAAGTTAGCGTAGCGAACTAGGAGCCCACAGGTGCGTGCCGCGGCACCCCCCCCCCCAGTGGCGTGCACCTGGGGGGGGTCATTTCACCAGGGGGGGGAAGGTGTCATTTTGCGGGGGGGGAGGGGCGCTCCATCCGGGGGGGGGGGGCGCATCGGCGATCCGCCCCGGGTGTCATCGAGGGTAGGAAAGCCACTGCCTGGATTGGCCACTGTCAGGGACAGGGTGGTGGGCTAGATGGATCTTTGGTCTGTCCCAGCATCGCGATGCTTATGTCTTATGGCTCTGCAAACCTGGAAATTCTATGCTGAAGCCCAGACATGGCCTGCAGTGAATTTCCAGGCATAACGTCAGTAGCAGTCAGCAGAATACTGAGCACTGCCGGCTAAATATCGACCCCAGTGTTTATAGAATGGGGATTAAAGCAGTTAAGCATGTATTACTAATTAGCTCCAACTAGTGCTTGTTAAGGCCAATTATCGATACTTAGCAGAGAAAGAATTACCACCTATTATAGCTTTCTCTGGGACTAGGTGATTATCAGAGGGAAGCATATAACCCCCAACTCTACGATAAACAATAGTGCGTTAGTGACCCTATTCTAGAACCGCATGCCTAACTTTGGGCGCCATTTATAGAATGAGGGGGTAAGTGTGTTACTTGCATGCTTATTAATATTCTTATATGATAATGCCACATGGGCAAGCGTATAAGCTTCTGAGATACATTGTGTAAATGGCTTCACTGCTGGCTCAGCAGGGAGGCTCAATGCTGTCACAGATTGTGTTAAACTAAGACATTGTCCCCTGAGAGTGCCAAATTTATAAAGGTAATATAGGTACCTACCCCCGTAGCACACAGATTCTCTCATACTCCAAAGAATGTGTAAATGTGTGCATATACATACATATTTTGTAATATACAAATGTAGATCACAACTCCACCCTAGACCAACCAAAATGGGAATGCCTATATCTTTGGCCGCTATAAACTTAACCGGCCAGTGTTGAATATTACTACTACTCAGTGCTTTTTTTGTGCCGGTACGCAACGGTACGGCGTACCGGCACCTTTTTTTTTTGTTCCCCCGCCCCGTGAGTCCATGTCCCGCACGCAGTGCCAGCCCCCATTTCCGGCCGCTGCTGCTTCTCCTGTTGAGCAGCAGCGGCCGCTACACAAAGAAAAAGATTTTTTTAAAAATTGAAACCTGGCTGAAACTTACTGTAGACAGCCATTAGGCATTGGCTGTTGCCCCGCAGCCGCTCCTCCTCTTGCCTCTACGTCACTGCGCTCCTCCGGGGTCTTCCTCCAGGGGCAGTGACGTAGAGGCAAGAGGAGGAGCGGTTGCGGGGCAACAGCCAATGCCTAATGGCTGTCTACAGTGCCGGGGTGCCGCGTTTCAGCCAGGTTTCAATTTTTTTTTAATCTTCTTTTTCTTTGTGTAGCGGCCGCTGCTGCTCAACAACAGGAGAAGCAGCAGCGGCCGGAAATAGGGGCTGGTGCCGCGTGCTTCGCGTCTTCGCGCCGTTCGCGCCAAACTTGGCAGGGAGAGGGAATCCAACAGAGGGAAGGATTGGGGGGAGAGAGAGAAAGAGGGAAACCAACAGAGGAAGGATTGGGGAGAGAGAGAAAGAGGGAAACCAACAGAGGGAAGGATTGGGGAGAGAGGGAAAAACAGATGGAAGGATTGGGGAGAGAGGGAAAAACAGATGGAAGGATGGGGAGAGAGAGGGAAAACAGATGGAAGGATTTGGGAGAGAGAAAACAACAGAGGGAAGGATTGGGGAGAGAGAGAGGGAAAACAACAGAGGGAAGGATTGGGGAGAGAGAGAAAGAGGGAAACCAACAGAGGGAAGGATTGGGGAGAGAGGGAAAAACAGATGGAAGGATGGGGAGAGAGAGGGAAAACAGATGGAAGGATTTGGGAGAGAGAAAACAACAGAGGGAAGGATTGGGGAGAGAGAGAGGGAAAACAACAGAGGGAAGGATTGGGGAGAGAGAGAAAGAGGGAAACCAACAGAGGGAAGGATTGGGGGAGAGAGAGAAAGAGGGAAACCAACAGAGGGAAGGATTGGGGAAAGAGAAAGGGAAAACAACAGAGGGAAGGATTGGGGAGAGAGAGAAAGAGGGAAAACAACAGAGGGAAGGATTGGGTAGAGAGAGAGAGAGAGAGGGAAAACAACAGAGGGAAGGATTGGGGAGAGAGAAAGAGGGAAAACAACAGATGGAAGGATGGGGAGAGAGAGGGAAAAACAGATGGAAGGATGGGGAGAGAGAGGGAAAAACAGATGGAAGGATTGGGGAGAGGGGAAAACAGATGGAAGGATGGGGATAGAGAGAGAGGGAAAACAGGGAAGGATTGGGGAGAGAGAAAGGGAAAACAACAGAGGGAAGGATGGGGAGAGAGAGGGAAAAACAGATGGAAGGATGGGGAGAGAGAGGGGGAAAACAGATGGAAGGATGGGGAGAGAGAGAGGGAAGATGCTGGATGGAAGAATGCAGAAAGAAATAGGGGAGACACTGGAAGGATGGGGAGAGAAAGCAGAGCTGCTGGATGGAAAAGGGGAATAGAGAAAGACTGGAGAATAAGAGGAAGGGGCATGGGGAGAACAAGGGGGAGGAAAAGATGAAAAGCCACAGGTAGATGAAGGAAATTAAAGAATGGATAGTAAGAATGAATTAAATCTGGACAGAGAGAGAGCCTGAAAAATATTGAAGAAAGCAAAGAAAAAGGAGACAAAAATGACAAATGGCACAGAAGAGTTAAGCGAAAACAAAGGAAAGCAGAATCACAGACTGGGACTAATATGGAAAGAAAAACAGTCACCAGACAACAAAGGTAGAAAAAAATCATTTTATTTTCATTTTAGTGTTTGTAATATGTCCAATTTGAGAATTTACATTGGCTGTCTTATTTTGCACTGGGTATACTGGAGCTGTAAGAGCTTACAGAGATTATTTATAATGAAAAAAATCACGTTATTTTTTTCTCCTATAGTACTATAATATTTTCAATGATGTCTGTTTATATGCGCCATGGCTGGTATAGGGGGTGTGGTTAATGTGGGTGTGGCTATCATAGGGGTGGAGCCATATGTGGTGACCCCGCCCATAATGAGTACCGGTACCTTTTTTTCTACAAAAAAAGCACTGCTACTACTACTACTTATCATTTCTAAAGCGCTACTAGACGTACGCAGCGCTGTATTGACTTCGCCAGCTAAGTTTAAACCGGCCAAAAAAAAAAAAAGGAGGTCACCAGATATGGCCTAACATTAAATATCAGGGCTCAGTACCACTCATGGGATTTAGCCGGGCTGCCTCCTGCGGGCTGAATATTGGCTGGTCTGTGCGTACATTCACATGCACTTTATACAGGCTACTGTCTGCTTATACTGTAAATCTAATTGACAGGACAAAAATCAGTGTGCGGGGACTATTCAATAATAATACAAATTCTCCCAGCAACTCTAAGGGCCCTGTTTACTAAGGTGCGCTAGCATTTTCAGCGCACGCTAAAAACACTAACGCACCTCTAGCGCGGCTTAGTAAACAGGGCCAATTAACGAGATATCCCTCCCCTAGACAAATTGGGCCAGATTCAGTAAATAGCACTCAAAATTAGGCACCAGGAAAAATCCGTCAACGATGCTATATTATAAAGGCCACTCTGAGCTGAGTGCCTTTGATAAAATAGTGCTTAGTGCGGATTGCCGGGCCCAACGATGGGTGTGAGGACTTAAACCTAAGCAAGCCCCGAAGTCTATAACACTGCATCTAAAGTTGTGTAATGCCCCTGACCCGCCATGCCCCTCCCGTGGCCATGTCCTCTTTTGGGTTGCGCACAAGACATTTTGGGGTCCTTTTACTAAGCTGCGGTAACAGTTGGCCTGCGCTAGCATCAGCATATATTTTAGATGCTCACTGAGGCCCCCTTTTTACCACAGCAGGTAAAAGGCTGTCCATTTCTTGGAAAAAGAAATGGTTGTGCGGTTAGTGAACCACTTACCGCATGGCCATTTCGGTGGGGAGCCCTTACTGCCACCCATTGAGATGGCGGTGAGTACTCCTGCACTAACCCAGCATGTACTTCCCGATTACCACCGCACATATTTTTGTAGCACTGGAAATGGCATACACTAGGGGTGGGAAATACTGCCGGGCTCCTGAGGTAGACCAATGGTAGTTCTGGATTAGTGCGTGGCAAGCCCGCGGTGGCCTTACTGCTTATGCAGGAGTGAAACAGTTGCACTGACCACAGACCCTGAAGCAGGACCTGAAACCTTGGCCATTGTTGGCCGTGGAAAAGAAAATAAGACTGTGCCACTGCAAAGATAAGTTTCTGGTTATTAAGCATTTTAAAAAAAAAATTTTTAAATTAAAAAAAAATTTCAATCGACATTAGAGACTATAAGAATTTATGGAGGTTTTTATGCCAATGATGAGAGCGAGTGCTTTGTAAAGTTGAAAAGAGTTGAGCCAGTGGCATAGCCACAGGTGGGCCTGGGTGGGCCAGGGCCCACCCAACAGTAGCATACATTTAGTGGTAGCTGGTGGGGATCCCAAGCTCGGCCAGCTGAAGACTTCCTCCTGATGGTAATGAAAACGCTACTCTCCATGATACTGGCACCTGAGCATGCTCATTTTTCAGCGCATACCTGCTGCAGACTACCAAGGTGGAAAGAAGTGTTTTCCCGCCAGCCAGGGGCGTAGCCAGACAACAGATTTTGGGTGGGCCTAGGCAAGAATTGGGTGGGCACTAAGTGCTCTCCCCCCCCCCCCCCAAAAAAAAAAATTATCTCAGCTGGTGGGAAAACGCTTCTTTCCACCTTGGCAGCAGGCATGCACTGAAAACTGAGCATGCACAGGTGCCGGTGTCGTGGAGAGTAGCGTTTTTGTTACCATCAGGGGAAATCTTCAACTGGCGGAGCTTGGGATTCCCACCAGTTACCACTAAACACGTGCTACTGTTGGGTGGGCCTGAGCCATAAATGGGTGGGCTCTGGCCCACCCAAGCCCACCTGTGGCTACGCCACTACCGCCAGCTGAGATATTTTTTGGGTGGTGGTTGGGGGGAGGGGGGAGAACACTTGGTGCCCACCCACTTCTTGCCTATGCCCACCAAAAATCTGTTGTCTGGCTACGCCCATGAGTTGAGCTGTGAATAAAGGCGTTACTTGAGGACACGAGGCTTTTCCTCCATTTTAAGACTGTAAGTAAACAACATCACGCTAACATGAAATAAAAGGATTTTTGTAACTGTTAAGATATAAATCTCAGACATAGATTCAAGGAACAGCCTGGTTTTATAGGCACTGATTATACTAGACACTTGTTTTGTTCACTAGCTTCCTGTATCTTCCAGCTCTCTCTGGAAATTATAAGAAGTCAGATAGCTCACATTAAAGGCACCAGTCTGCCTACCTACAAATGAGATCAGCCAGAAGGTTTTATTCTATTGGTTGATTACAGTAGAAGCACTGAGAATTCAGGCAAACACTTCTTACTGCTGAATTCTTCACTCTACTTACATCAGGAAGGACACCACACAAAATATCAAACTCTCTATAGTTGTCCATGAACGCCCAAACTGCACCAAGACATACCCCTATCAATCTGGGTGTCCCAGGCCATCTAAACATATAAATAGTGTCATTTTGAGATCACTACACGTGTATGCAATCTACAATGACCTATTTAGACTACTGCAACTTGCTCCTCATAGGCGTGCTGTTAAATGATCTCTTTCCACTGCAGTCAGTTTACAATTCTTTTCATTACAAATAATTCATCTCAGTTCTTATATTCTGCAACTACCCACTAGAGTTCTATGTGGACACACAAATAAAGAAAACTAGGCAGAGCTTAGGAAGCACAATCATTTTGACCGAAAATAGATTTCATAGCTTTCCTAAAAGATAAATAATTAGTTATGCCACCAGTGCGATCTTGAATCACTACATTGGCTCCTTCCAGTTCCACCATCAAATTCAACCTGTTTGTTCTTGCCTACAAATATGGTCAGAGAACCATTGCTTCTTCTCTCTCATTTCCCTATAGACCCCTTTGCCCAAATTTTCTCCGTGAGCACCCTGATCTTATTATTGTTCTTCCTCTCCATTGCTACGTCTCAACGCCTTGCTCTGCTAGTTGCAGAGAGAGAGATCTGGAATAGCCTTCTTGTACAAGTTTGCATGATCCCTCTCTTATCAGATTAAAATCCAACCGTCTCTTTAAGGCCCTTTTTTAAACCTTGAACTTATTTACTTCTGAACACTGGCCTTCTTACCTCACATTGCTGTCTCAAATGGGCTTTCATTAGACTTCAACACTTGCGGTAAGCCCTCACTTTTTTTTTTTTTAAACTTAGAGGCACCATGTGTTTTATCTGTCGGTCTCTCTGTTGGTGTTATTAGAATACTAGTAAAAAAGGCCCGTTTCTGTAGGCAAGGAAACGGGCCTTAGGCAGGCAATTCCCCCCCCCCCCCCCCCCCGTGCTATGGCCCCCTCGAACCCCCCCTTCTGCGAACCTGTCGTTGCCCCCCCCCCCGTGCCAGCGAAAACTGCCGCCACCGCCGCCGCCGTTGTTGTGCTACCTGTGCTTACAGCTGAAGTGTTGTTCTTCCCTTCCCGTAGGTTCTTCAATCATCTTGTCTGGAAGTTCCTCTGCGTGCGTCTGACGTCAGACGCACGGAGAAAACTTTCTGAGAAGATGATTGAGGAACCCACCCGAAGGTAGTGCACTACAGCGGCGGGAGGGGGGTGTGCGGTTTTCGGCGTTCCGGGGGGGGGGATCGACAGGTTCGCGGGAGGGGGTGGGTTTTGAGGGGGCCGTAGCACGGGGGGGGGGGGGGTGACAGCTGATTCCGAGACAGTAGGAGGAGTAGGGAAACACGCGTACTCCTCCCCTTGCCTTGGAATCAGCTGTGTTGACGTCAGTGACGTCCGTGCGTGTCTGCCTCGCAGACCACTTGCAGCCAGGGAGCCCACGGTCCCAAGCATAGAACGCTGGAGGTGAGAATTATTATATAGGATAAGCTTCAAAAAGCACTGCATACCTCTGGTAGCACTATATAAATAAGAATTAGAATAGTGAAAAGGGTTCTCGTTTTTTTTCTTCTCCCTTCCATTAAAGCAGATCATGTCACACATGCGTGCACAGGCAGAACAAAGTCAGACTGTCAGATTCACGGAGGTCCGGGATCAGATCTGTCAACAGGAAATTAGAGACGTGGAGCTAGAGACCCAGGAAAATGGAGACAAATCTTATAAATATCATGCAAATCATGCACTAGTCTTCAGCAGACAGAGGCCTTGAGTTAAGAATACAACTTGTGCCAGTGAAATGCTAATAAGGGGGTCACGGCAAGCATAACCCCAAGGTGTTACAAAATCCAAAAGGGATACTAGCATTGTCAGTGCTTTATGTGACTGTCACTGCTGCTCATTCAGAGTTACTCAAAAGAACACAGAGAAACTACAAATTACTTTGCTATTAACTTCATTTATGAAATGCCAATATGAGTAGTTAAGAGACGATCATCCTTTTCCCCATGCTGCTCCTTCCTCCAGCTTCAGATGCTACACCAGAGAAAACAATCACATGTAAATCAGAAATACAGCTGTTGAATAGGCTACTGAGGAACTTAATGAACTGTGCAATAGCACCAAAAGTCTTAAATTGAAGTATTCCCATACAGAGGTGAATTAGAGGACAGAATGCATCAGGGGCGTAGCCAGACACCCACATTTGGGTGGGCCTGGGCCCACGATGGGTGGGCAGAAGAACTCTGCCCTGTCCCACAAGTGATTTGGTCTCTCACTCTCGTGCCTGCATGCCATATGGTCTCTCAAACATCCCCCCTACCCCGCATACCTTTTAAATAGCAGATTTTCACCGACAGCGAGCAGCAACTAATACACACTGCTCACGATGGCCCCACAGTCTTCCCTCTGATTCAACTTCCTGTTTCCATATAGGCAGGAATACATCAGAAGGAAGGCTGTTATGCAGGAGGGACAGTTGTTGGGAGTTTTCGGCTGGTGGGGCTTGGGGATCCCTGCCAGCCACATAATAGGTAGGCTGCTACTGGGTGGGCCTGAGCCGAAAGTGGGTGGGCCCGGGCCCATCCAGGCCCACCCTTGGCTACGCCACTGGAATGCATGCAATAATGGTGCTCAGACATAGTAGGTGGCTAAGAAAGGCTCTTTCAAATCCCCTGAAGAAATGCCATTGTAACATAGCAGCATTCTAAATTAAGGCAGATAAAGGCCAACATGTTTCAAACAATCCACCCAGAAAGGTGGCCAGGGTTGCATCTGCTGCTCCGTGCAGGTTACCTTTTTTTGTGTGAGTCATTTCTATTTCACTCTAAGAGGAAATACTCTATACGTGTATTCCACCCTCTTGCCATATAGGGATCAGCTGTGTTAATCCCACACTTTTTTAAAATTCTGTTCTGTTTTCATCCAGGCATCCACTACCCTCTCCTTGAAAAAGTATTTCTTGATGTTCCTTTTCATTTTCCTTCCTTGCAGCTTCATTTCATAAGTTCTAGTTCTATAAGTCTCCCCATCTCTAGAAAAGGCTGGGTTGTTTGTTTATATCTCTCAAACATTTAAATGTCTGTATCATATCTCCCCTGGTCCTTCTCCCCTACAGGGTATGCATATTCTGTCTCTTCTCCTACGTTTTCCAGTGCAGACCCAATACCACTTCCTCTGAACCACTTCAAGTCTTTTTATGTCCTTGACTCCTTTGCAAGATATGACCTCCACAATTGAACACAGTATGTACTTCAAGTGCGGTCTGACAAACAACTTGTACAGAGGCATTATCACCTCCTCCTTTCTGCTGGTGATGCTCCTCCCTCCCCCCCCCCCCCCCCCCCCCCCCCCCCCTCCCCTCCGAGCAGCCAAGCAGCCATCGCTTTCTCATGCTGTTTCACCACCTTGATGTCCTCAGGCACTATCAACCTGAAGTCCCTGGTTCATGCTGGATTCGATACTAACAAACATACTCAGTCTCATTCACCTCATAATAAAAGAAAATTTTGGTTTCAGTGATCAGCTAAAGTTCTTAACATTAGACTGAGCCCAGAAATGAACCACATTAGGGAGAAACAGAATACAGAAGACTTAAACAAGATCTTTTTTCTCATAATTTACAAATTGAGGAAAAGGCGACAGGTCACAAACCCATTTACAGAGGAGAATGAGCTGAAGTATTGATAAAACAGAGTAGACAAGAGTCTAATTATGGATGCCCAGGCCATAGATTCCGCTACCACCATTACTCTTTATCTGACCATGAAGGCTAATCAGATTGCGACCTGGATTAGCTACTGTTGAAAATAAAATACCAGACTAGATAGACCTTTGTTCTGACCCAGTATGGCAATTCTCATGTTCAATTAAGGAGCCAAGCAGAGCTGAAGAATGTCCAGAAGGGAATGGGAACAGGGCTGACTTTTAACCTCATTATATCACAATAGCGCTATGAAATAATCCAAACTATGTATTTGTGCAGACCGGAATCAGATAACGCCATTTATGGTAATAAGCAAGCCACATTGAGCCTGCAAAATGGTGGGAAAATGTGGGATACAAATGCTACAAATAATAATAATAATAATTAGGTACACTGGGTGGTTATCTAGGGCAGCAGCTTCTGGGGAGCATCAAAAGGCAACAAGTTCCAAGTTTATTAAGGGTTTGCTACCTGGTGTAGGCATCTTGAAAGAATAGGTCTTTAAGTCTTTTATTTTTTAATTTGGAATGATTTTTGCTCACAGAGAGTTTGAGGCAACCTGTTCCAGTTTTAGGGACCTTGTACTGAAAAACAGCCTTCCATGTTTGCTCATGGAAAATTTCTCTAAATTAAGTACCACCAGACGGTGTTGAGTAGAGGATTGCAGTGCTGTTTGGGAGGGGGGGCGTAGGGAGTCAATAAACAGGAGGTAATATTGTGGTGCCCCGGATGTATGTACTTTATATACTAAAAACAGTTACAAAAACTTAAAGATGAAAAAGTGTTTTCCACACAGTCTGCATAACACTTCAAATCATATCAATCAATGTTCATCAAGAAAACAAACAAACACATTGAGTCACAGCAGGGGAAAAGACCTCAGAAACCCAACAGAGTAAAAATGTAGGCCTGTACTTTTGTAACAGAGAAGAAATAAGCCTCCATGTAGCCATTATATAGTACTGCATTACCTTTGTGATCCCCTAACGAAGCCTTTGCGAAATGGGTCTCCGTGGGATCTAATGCAGATAACTGCTGTTTTCCATGATGTTTGCACATTAGAGAAAAAAAACATTTTTGCTGAAAAAATAACCCAGTGGTGGTTTTTCTGACTTATGATTATACCTACCCAGTAAGTGCAGTGTATTGAGCCAGTTACAAAAGTAGAGGGACGTTTTTACACTGTTGAGTTTCTGAGGTCTTTTCCCCCACCGTGACTCAATGTGTTTGTTTGTTTGTTTGTTTGTTGACTTGATGAACATTGATTGATATGATATGAAGTGTTATGCAGACTTGTTTCCATAGTGGTTGTGATTTTCTTTATATACTAAAAGCATAGTTTTGTACACAATGCGATGAGGTCAGGGTAGCCAATAAGCTGCTTTCAGGAGTGGTGTGACATGATCAAATTTCTTAAATCCAGTGATTAGCTTAATAGTGGTATTCTGTATAAGTTGTAAGCGACGTATGTCTCTTTGGGCAAAACTGTTGTAAAGCAGATTATAGGGATCAAGTTGGCTGATCACGAAGGAGTGAATTAGAAAGTTTAATGCTGGTGGGTGTATCAGACATTTAATTGACCTGATTTGTCTAAGCTGATAATAACATTTCTGAACCACAGCAGCAATCTATGGCCAAAGTAAATGTCTCATTGAGAATTGCCCCTAAGACCTTCACTTTAGAGAGCTGGGCGATTGGTACTGAACAAAGTTTAAGAGGCTGGGGCAACATATTGTCAGGGAAGTTTGAAAATAGAACACATCTAGACTTATCGGGATTGACAGCAGTCAAAGCAATACAATAGCCCTAATTTTACTCACAGAGAGGGTGGAAAGTGTTCAGTTGTTAATTTACCTGGGTGGGTGACTTCTGGAAATTGCTCTCCTCATTCTCTCTCTCTCTTGATATATACAGAATTGGAAAGACGTCAAATTATGCATTTTTTTATGGTATTGTTTTGGGAGAAGTGATGTACCAGCGATCATAACTGTTGAGTTTAACAATCAAAATCTCAGATGAAGGGCATTACCAAAGGGCCTGAAAGTTGCACAAGGCTGAAGGTTTGCCTAGTTTGCTTAATACCCCTGCACTACCCCTCAATGGAGATTTGATCCTCTCTAAAAATTTCACTAGGCCACGTGGAGGGGCATAATCGAAAGGGACGCCAAAGTTTTGCTGGAGACGTCCTCGCAAAACATCCCAGCGAAGGGGTGGGGAAACCCGCATTAGCGAAACAAGATGGGTGTCCATCTTTCGTTTCGATAATACGGTCGGGGACGCCCAAATCTTGACATTTAGTTCATCCCTAGAGATGGTCATCCGTAGAATTGGTCGTTTCTGATTTTCAGCGATAATGGAAACTAAGGATGCCCATCTCAGAAACGACCAAAAGCAAGCCCCTTGGTCATGGGAGGAGCCAGCATTCGTAGTGCACTGGTCCCCCTGATATGCCAGGACACCAACCGGGCACCCTAGGGGGCACTGCAGTTGACTTAAGAAATTACTCCCAGGTACATATCACCCTTACTGTGTGTTATGAGCCCCACAACCCCCCCCCCCCCCCACAACCCACTACCCCCAACTGTACACCACTACCATAGCCCTTACGGGTGAAGGGGGGACACCTAGATGTGGGTACAGTGGGTTTCTGGTGGGTTTTGGAGGGCTCACATTTACCACCACAAGTGTAACAGGTAGGGGGTATGGGCCTGGATCCACCTGCCTGAAGTGCACTGCACCCACTAAAACTGCTTCAGGTACCTGCATACTGCTGCGATGGACCTGAGTATGACATTTGAGGCTGGCATAATGTATTTTTAAAGTTGTTTTTTGAGGGTGGAAGGGGGTTAGTGACCACTGGGGAAGTAAGGGGAGGTGATCTGCAATTCTTTCCGGTGGTCATCTGGTCAGTTCAGGCACTTTTTTGTGCCTTGGTCGTAAGAAAAACAGGACCAGGTAAAGTCATCCAAATGCTCGTCAGGGACGCCCTTTTTTTCCATTATGGGTCGAGGACGCCCATGTGTTAGGCATGCCCAAGTCCTGCCTTCGCTACGCCTCCAACATGCCCCCGTGAACTTTGGTCATCCCCGCGACGGAAAGCAGTTGGGGGTGCCCAAAATTGGCTTTCGATTATGCTGATTTGGGCGACCCTGTGAGGACGCCCATCTTCCGATTTGTGTCGAAAGATGGGCATCCTTCTCTTTTGAAAATAAGCCTGAAAGTTATTTGGGAAACAACTAAGCACTATCACCCCTGCACACAGTGGCCGTATCTAGCATTGACTTGGTTTGAAACGCTGAATACTTAGAATAAATTGAATCAGGCTAAACAATTCATTTTTATAACATACGAAACAACAGCAGCATGAAACTATGGAATGTGGGTAGAAATGGGATCTATCCTTCTGATTACAGCAATATTTTAAATTGAGCTGATATTTTGGGAATTGTTGGCACCCCATTGGTGAATATAAGTCTGATTGTTGATTATTTTGTAATGCTGAAAATAGTCTGTTCTAGAGCACTTAGAGCATATAAGAGAGGTAAGTGCACACAATGTCAGTCTGAGAAGGAAGAAGAGGGGTTTGCAGTGTAACCATGACCTTTTCTCTCATCTCAAAATAACAGCTTTATTAAGACCACAAATAAAACCTAAGAATCGGAGAAAATAAAGCATGCCAATAGCAGACTCATTCCCAAGGTAAATGAGTTAATCAGTGCAGTCACTGACCAAGGGCAAAGAACCACATCAAGATCTCTGTTGCTAGGGCAACAGCTGCCTCTGAAGCCAGGACCTTTTTAGGTTGACTTGCCATTATGAGTCCTCTTGTACTTTTACTTCATAAAAATAATAAAAATAAAGGAAACATCTCAATGACTACTTCCCCCTACAGTCCTATATTCTCTCAATCTTCCTAGAATTTTCATGCCTGTGAACAGAGTTCCGCCAGCTCACCCTCTGATATAGCTTACCATTGCATTCTGTACCTCCTGAGAGCAGCTAACAAAAATCCTGTATAGAAAAGGTCAAGTTAAAATCCTGATTAAACACATTGCTCTACCTATACTGTAGAGTTTAACGGTATACACGATGACAGTACGAAAAACTTCATAGAGTACTGTGTTTATGCTACTCATGTGGCATGAAAATACAGCCTAACCCATAACTAGGGAGAAGTATGTCAAAATCAGTAATTATTTTGGAGTCTCTGATTCCCAAGTTCCTGGGTTTCTATTAGCAAGATTAGTAATTATGAGCCAATAGACACTGCACAAGATGACAAGCAATGGGCCAGTCTCTAGCAATATTCTGGTCTAGTGTAACAGATCTACCAGTCAGTCAAAAGGAAACTCTCCTGTTGGTTAAGTTGTTGACCAGTGCTTCTCAAACTTTTTAGTTAATATTGCCCCATTTTAGTAACTGAAACATGACCTGAAGCAGGGCCGGTGCTAGGGTTTTTAGCACCCACCTGTAACCTATCAGTTGGCGCCCCTCCCCCCTGTCCACCATCACTTCTCTCTCCCTCCTCTTAACCCCTCCCCATCTAGCATTCCCTTTATCTGCCCTCCCTTCCCCAGGGGCAGCAGACTGCCTTTTTGTTTGGAGGAACCCAGTCTCTGCCCCAGCTCCATCTCCAGTTCCCACATTGATTTACAATTAGTCAACTTTATATAAATCATATACCCCCTAATTCTATAACAGGTTGCCTAAAGTTAGGTACCACAAGGAACCAAATCAATCCCACAAACAGAGCTAGGCAGAAAACAGAAGAGTGGGAATGACCACAAATGTACCAGAATGGCAGCAGCAAATCCTTTATTCAAATCGTGGATGTATAAACAAAAGCGTAGACCCAACATGGGCCGTGTTTCGGCTGCAAAGCTTTCCTTAGGAATTTTCGTAAATACTGATATGTGCACAAATCTTAGGTGCAAAAATCACATAGATAACAAGAGCATATATCTCCGAACCACAAAAGGACTTTGACGGTCAACAATCAGAAGTCGCTACACTTTTCATAAATCTCATCCAAAATTACAAAAACATTCTGTTCAAACTCCGGCGTTGCATCAATGAGAGTAACAGAAACTCCCTCCATTATAAGAAGCTAATGCAAAACCTTGCAAATAGACACTCAAACTACCCTAACCCTACCCTATGAAAGTCAGCACTGCAAATATTCAAGAACCCCCAGAACCACTTCCAATTGGAAAAAGAGAATTGTATTCAGAATCTACATGTTACAAGAATCCTCTGTGATTACAAAAAGGAAAATAGAGATCATCTCCTAATAAAAAAAAGTATGAGACTACAAATTAGAAACAAATACATAGACAAGAAATAAAACTGAAAACCCAAGAAATCAGACTATGAGCAGAGGAACACTGAAAAAAGAGAATCAAAAAGACATTTCCTCCTGTACAGAACAAAATACAAGAAACCCACATTTTCAGAGCTGACACACTATTATCTAAATATTAAAAATCAAATTTGTTGTACTTTTGTTGTCTGATCATTTTATTTTCCAGCTTGAGAAAGTCCTGGTGTCTCTTTACTACTTCTTCTTGATGGTTTTCTCCTAAGTTCTTTTCTAGGATCTAATTTTCATTTTCTGCTTCTTCACTGCCTGTCTTCCTCCTTTATATCTAAATCTGGCTGATCCTTCAGTTTCTTTTTTTTCTCCATTTCGCTCATCTCTTTATTTTAACCCCCTCCTCCAATCCAGTGGCGTAACCAAGGGTGGGCTGGGGTGGGCCCAGGCCCACCCACTTTAGGTTCAGGCCCACCAAGTAGCAGCACACCTATAATGTGGCTGGCAGGGACCCCAAGCCCCACCAGCCAAAAACTCCCAACAACTGTTTGCTGCCGGTGAAAATCTGCTATTTAAAAGGTATATGGGGGAGAGGGGATGTTTGAAAGACCATATGGCATGCAGGCAAGAGAGGGAGAAACCAAATCACTTGTAGGACAAGGCGGAGTTCTGCCCACCCACCTTGGGTCCAGGCCCACCCAAACTTGAGTGTCTGGCTATGCCCCTGCTCCAATCCTCAGTCTCCCTCATTCACCTAGTTACCAGCTTTTTCTCTTGCCTCCATTTCTACCTGTGTCTTATTCTTCCCCAGTCTCCTGTTTTCTGTCTTGCACTCACTTTCTAGTCTCCTATTGCATCCCTTTGCATTCACTGCCTCCCCATCTTATTTGTCTCTACCTCTCATCCTTTTACCAACCCCAGCTACTTCCCTGTCACTCATCCCCTCTCTGGCTTCAATGTCTTTGTCTTACCTCCATATTCAGGCTCCCATTTCCCCTTTTTCCTCCCCAATTTCCACCCTTTCTCACTTCTTTTAAAGATCTGTCCCCTTCCTTTGTCCATTACCTTCTTCATAGCACTTCCTCTTTTTCCCCATTCCCATCATCCTTTGCCTCCGCTTCTTCTCTCATTCTTCCTGCTTCCATTCTTCAGGCCCTTTCTCCCACCTGCCCCCTTTTCAGCCCCCAGCTCCAGTCCCTGCCCCTTACTCTCACACATCCCCTTTTGCAGACCCCAACTCCAGCCCTCTTCTCCCACCTGTCCCTTTTTACAGGCCCCTAAACCCATACCCCTGATCTCACATGTCCCTTTTTATAGCCCCAGCTCCAGTCCCCTTCTCTCACCTGCCCCCCCCCCCCTTTTCAGACTCTGGATCCCTTCTCTCACCTTTCCCCTTTTTGCAGTCTTCAGTCACAGTTGCCTTTTCTCACACATCCCCTTTTGCAACCCCCAATTCCAGTCCTCTTCTCTTACCTTCCCTGATGTTTAAAACCATTTACAGAGCAACAGGAGCATCTTTTTTTCACTGCCGTCACTCTGCCTATCCTGAAAATGGGTCTAGCCACCGGCACCGTGCGCTGTATATTTATTTATTTGTTACATTTGTATCCCACATTTCCCCACCTATTTGCAGGCTCAATGTGGCTTACATAGTACCGGAGAAGCTTTGAAGTCTCCGGTGAACAAATACAAGGTAATGTTGTGATAGGATAGAGTTCAAAGACTAACTACCGTATTTTTTGGACTATAAGACGCACTTTTTTCCTCCCAAATTTGGGAGGAAAATGGGGGGGTGCGTCTTATAGTTCGAATGTAGCCTCCCTCCCTCCGTTACAGGCATCTCCCTCCGTTACAGGCTCCCTCCCTCCCTCCGTTACAGGCACCCCTCTCTCCCTCCGTTGGAATTTTAAAACTCCTCACCTTGTCGGTGTGACTCGTGGTAGCAGCAGCGCTTCAGCGTGCATGTCGCTCTTCACTGAGAGAGAGAAGGCTGGCTGAGTGAAGAGCGACGTGCACGCTGAAGCGCTGCTGCTACTGCGAGTCACACCGACGAGGTGAGGAGTTTTAAAATTCCAATGGAGGGAGGGAGGGAGGGAGCCCGTAACGGAGGGAGATGCCTGTAATGGAGGGAGGGAGTGCGTGCGTGCCTGTAACGGAGGGAGTGCGTGCCTGTAACGGAGGGAGGGTGCCTGGAACAGGGAGGGGGGCCTGTAACTATTTTTCGGACTATAAGATGCACTTTTTTTTTCCTTCAACTTTGGGAGGAAAACCTAGGTGCGTCTTATGGTCCGGTGCGTCTTATAGTCCGAAAAATACGGTACTTCCAGTTTCATACTGCGTGGAAATCTAAGTCTATTCTATAAAATATAGGTGTGCTTTAGAGAAAAATGCCTAGGCGTATTTTTTTTCCGCATGGAATTTTCAGGCACCATATATAGAATCTAGCCCTTCATGGAGACTGTCTGGGTTATCAAATTGAACACTTTCTTTTTCTTAATAGAAACCATATAAGGTCTACTGGAAGTCTCTATTTGTTAGGTTTCCCCACAGTCCGTAAAGTAAAAGCATTACAACCTCTATAATCTTCCTTAACATACCAAACAGCCTCCAGTTGAACCTTTTGCCTCTTTCTCTTAGGCAAATAGGAGAATATTTAGGAAGTTACTAAAGACTGTTCTTTTCCGGAAATATCCGTTATAATTAATGGAGCTGATATTCAGACCGGGGAAGTTAGCCTGACTAACTTCTGCAGTCAGCTCTAAACTCGAATATTCAATGCCGGGCTGTTTCCGGCAGTGGCGTAGCCACAGATGGGCTTGGGTGGGCCAGGGCCCACCCATTTTTGGGTCAGGCCCACCCAACAGTAGCACATGTTCAGTGGTAACTGGTGGGAATCCCAAACTCCGCCAGCTGAAGATTTCCCCCTGATGGTAACAAAAACACTACTCTCCACGAAACCGGCACCTGCGCATGCTCAGTTTTCAGTGCATGCAAGAAGCGTTTTCCCACCAGCTGAGATATTTCTCTGGTCGTAGTGGGGGAGGGGGGGAGAACACTTGGTGCCCACCCAATTCTTGCCTAGGCCCACCCAAAATCTGTTGTCTGGCTACGCCCCTGGTTTCCGGTAACCGGCATTGAATATCCAGTTTAGTTTTGGCCAATTTGAACATAATCAGCTACGTTGAAATTTAGACTTAGCCACTTATGTTTAAAGTAGCCAAAGATATCCCATGTATTCACGCAGTCAAATATAGCTGCTAAAGTGAGGCTGAAAATCGGTGGATAGCTGGTTATTATGCCTGATATAACCAGCTATCTGCTAACCGGCGATATTCAGCAGGAGATAGCTGGCTATCCCCAGCTGAATATCACCAGATAGCTGGTTATGAGGCACTTAACCAGCCAGGTGCCAATCATGGCCAGTTAAATGCTTTTGAATATCAGGGGAGTATGGATTTATTCTTACTTTTTTGAGATTGTGACTATCTGTTTTACTGTATAGTTGTCTGGAGAATGCTCCACTTCTTGATTGTTATCCGCTGTGAACTTGGTTGTAGCAGACTACAAGATTTAAAAAAAAAAAAAAAGTTGGGAGAGCCCTTTTTTTTAATTTCTAAAAGCTGTGGCAGTATTTACAAGTCAAAGCTCAATATTTTGATAGAGTCACTAAAGGTTTCTGTCATCTATATACAGCAGAACCCTATCCAGCTTATTTTCGAAAGAGATTGCCGGCCATCTTCCGACACAAATCGGGAGATGGCCGGCGATCTCCTGAATCCGGCCAAATCGGTATAATGGAAAGCCGATTTTGGCCGGCTTCAACTGCGTTCCGTTGCGGGGCCGGCGAAAGTTCAAGGGGGCGTGTCGGCACGGTAGCGAAGGCAGGACATGGGCGGGTCGGGAGCGTGCATTGAGATGGCCGGCTTCGCCCGATAATGGAAAAAAAGAAAGCCGGCCTTGACAAGAATTTGTCCACTTTATTTGGTCCCTTTTTTTTCAGGTCCAAGTCCAAAAAAAGTGCCTGAACTGACCAGATGACCACCGGAGGGAATCGGGGATCACCTCCCCTGACTCCCCCAATGGTCACTAACCCCCTTCCACTCTCAACAAAACAACTTTTAAAACTTTTTTTGCCAGCCTCTATGCCAGCATCAAATGTCATACTCAGGTCCACCGTAGCAGTATACAGGTCCCTGGGCAGTTTTAGTGGGTACAGTGGACTTTAGGCAGGCGGACCCAGGCCCATCCCCCCCACCTGTTACACTTATGGTGGAAAATGGGAGCCCTTCAAAACCCACCACAAACCCACTGTACCCACATGTAGGTGCCCCCCTTCACCCCTTAGGGCTATGGTAGTGGTTATAGTTGTGGGTAGTGGGTTTGGGGGGGGGGGGTTGGAGGACTCAGCACCCAAGGTAAGGGAGCTATGCACCTGGGAGCTATTTTAATTTTTTTTTTTTACTTTTTAGAAGTGCCCCCTAGGGTGCCCGGTTGGTGTCCTGGCATGTCAAGGGGACCAGTGCACTACGAATCCTGGCCCCTTCCACGACCAAATGCCTTGGATTTGTTCGTTTTTGAGATGGGCGCCATCGGTTTCCATTATGGGCAAAAACCAATGCCGGCCATCTCTGACATTTGAGCGGCCCCAACCGTATTATCGAAACAAAAGATGGCCGGCCATCTTTTTTGAAAATACGGTTGCCTCCGCCCACTTGCGGAGCCGGCCATGGAGATGGCCGGCGCCATTCGATTATCCCCCTCCACAGGTCTCTTCATAACATTACAATGCACAAAGAAGTTTGTAACAAGAATTCCCAGGTTCTGGTCTACGCTGTCTCTGGTCATTCCACATTTCTTCCCTGATGGCAGGATTCAACATAGTTTACTGCTATAGCTGTTGTTTCTCCTCTTTCTCGCAGGACTATTCAGATTTTTTCCTGCTTATTCTTTTCTGGAAAGCCTTTGATTTTCTGCATTAGCTTTGAGAAATGTGTATTTCTGATGTCTTTCTATTTTGCATTGTGTAATAGGAAATGCATTCCTGTTTCTAGTTCTCCAGTATTGCATTGCATGCAGAGTCTGGATTCTTGAGATTTCCAGTTCAGCTTTTGTCTGCATCTTTCTAGTTCACTTATTCTGGGGAGAGGGGGAAGGGGGAGAGGGAAGCCACCCTCTCCAAGAGTTTGGAAAAATCTACAAACATAATATATTCCTTATGTTTCTTAAACTAGCAGTATTGTGTAATGACACGAAAGTACATTTGTGTTTAAAAGTAATTATTATTTTAATAAAATGTAGTAAGGCTTTACATTTAATGTGGGTCAATGCAAAATCTCCGTGTCAACTGTTGGGGGGGGGGTTCCAAAAACTAGCCATTTAGTTAACACAGAGAAAAGTGTTTTATCACGTGTTAACTAAATGCCATATGTATTTATTTAAAGACATTTACTATACTGTCCTTTGAACAAAAGAAAATCAACACAACTTATAATTCTAAAAGCATAACATGCTAGTCAGAAAGGAAGAGAAGAGTGCAGAGAGACCACGAAAGATAGTGGGAGAATAGGGAACAAGGGGTCGGGGTGGAAGGCAAAGGAACAGCAGGGTACTGCACCCCCATCACACCACATCCAGCAAAAGGAAATTTTTAAAAGCCAAATTTTTGCAATTCTCTTGAATCTGGAGAAGAAGCTTTCCAAACTGATATAGGGGGCTAAGGAATTCCAAAGGGAAGAAACCATTTGGCTCATTTTCGAAAGAGAAGGACGTCCACCTTTCGACACAAATCGGAAGATGGACGTCCTTCCCACAGAAACGTCCAAATCGGTATAATCAAAACCTGATTTTGGACGTCTCCAACTGCAGTCCATTGCAAGGATGTCCAAATTTCAAGGGGGTGTGTCAGAGGCGTAGCAAAGGCGGGACTTGGGCGGGATTAACATTTGGATGTCTTTGACCCATAATTGAAAAAAGCAAGACCGTCCCTGATGAACACTTGGACGTTTTCACCCGGACATGTTTTTTTTTATAAATAAGGCACAAAGAGGTGCCCGAAATGACCAGATGACCACCGAAGGGAATCGAGGATGACCTCCCGTTACTCCCCCAGTGGTCACTAACCCCCTCCCACCCTCAAAAAACATCTTTAAAAATATGTCGTGCCAGCCTGAGATGTCATACTCAGGTCCATGACAGCAGTATGCAGGTCCCTGGAACAGTTTGTAGTGCACTTCAGACAGGCGGACCCATGTGGAGGAAACAGCGAGCTCTCCAAAACCCATTGTACCCATATATAGGTGCCCCCCTTCACCTGTAAGGGCTATGGTAGTGGTGGGTGGTGGGCTTTGGGGGGCTCAGCACACAAGGTAAGGGAGCTATGTTCCTGGGAATATTTTTTTTAACCATTTATTTTATTATTTTCATGTATAAACTCGACAATAAGGAAAACAGTTCTAATACAGCAAAATTGCTAACCGATAACTTCCATAACAAATTCCCTCCAGTCAGATCCAATCTTGCTCTTCTGATCCCCCCTCCCCCTCCCTCCTCAATTTCCTCTCAAATCTATCTTTCCCAACACTGCATTTTAGTCTTTACTGTCCAGAGATGCGCTGTGAAGATTGCCATTGTTCATAGGATTTCCAGATTTTCTGATGCTGTATCAATCGGCCGGTCCACAGCGCAGTAAGTTTAGACATCAAGCAGATGTAGTCTAGTTTCTGCAGGACTCTCTGAAGACCTGGTAGCAATGGTTGCTTCCAAGCTGCTACCAGAACCAGCTTGCTAGCCACAAACACTTGTCCAGCAAATTGGTGTATTGGACTCTGAACTCCCTTAGGTTTGAAATGCAGTAAACAATGGTCCATTTTCATTGGGTAGGTCACCCCAGTAACCTCAGATAGAAATTTCAAAACCTGTGCCCAGTAGGCCTGAGCATGTTTACAGGTCCACCAAATGTGGAACATGTCACCCGTTGCATCATACTGCCGCCAGCATTTAGCTGAGCCTGTTCGTAACATTTTTACAATGCGATGCGGAGTGTAATACCAACAATATAGTATTTTATGTCCACTTTCAACCATGGCACTGCAGATTGATACTTTAAGCAAGGATCTAAGTGCTAATTTCCATTGTGGAAGTGTGTATGTCACCTCCAGGGCCTCACCCCATTTGTCCAAATAATGTTCTATCGGGTTGGAGTATAGTAATAACGCTCTGTAGAGTCTTGAAATGCTACCCTTACTCCCCCCCCCCCCCCTTCACCATTCCACTTTCTACCCACGTTTCGGATAAACTAAGTTCTCCCTTTGCCCTCCGAGTTATAAAATCTCGCACTTGGTAATACTGGAATGCTTGCAGGGGGGATAGCCCATGTTCCCTGTGAAGTTCCTCAAAAGGTATCGTCTTGTCTTCTTCCCACATTTGCCCTAGTGTACACAGTCCCATGTCTTCCCAATTGCAGTAAGCTGTATCCTGGGAACATTTTATGAAGTCCACTGCAGTGCCCCCTAGGGTGTCCAGTTGGTGTCCTGGCATGTCAGAGGGATCAGTGCACTACAAATGCTGGCTCCTCCCATGACCAAATGGTTTGTATTTGGACGTTTTTGGCATGGATGTCTGTGGTTTCAAAAATCGCCAAAAGTCAAAGAAGTCCATGTCTAGGAACGTCCAAATTTAAGGATTTGGACATCTCTGACGGTATTTTCAAAACGAAAGATGGACGTCCATCTTTTTCGAAAATACGGTTTTCCCCACCCCTGGATTTGGACGTTTCTTTCGAAAATTCCCCTCCATGTAACCACTGTTCCCTCAAAGCTGAGCGGGAGACCTCCAACTGCATTGCTATCAGTGAAGGGTAGGGCTTCAATATTGTGTTTTCAGGCAGGTTCCCTGGAGTCCTTCAGACCTTGCCTGTCCCTCATTACTGAAAATATGATAGTGAAACAGCACCCCCCACTATCAGGACTGTAAGTGGAGGACTCCCGCTCAGCATAGAGGGAAGAGTGCATATAACAGAAAGCAGAATCCCAAGAAATGTCTAGTCAGAGATGAAAGGGAGGTGGTAATGTGAATAAAGAGGTCTGGGAGTAATGAAGGAAGCAGGAAGGGACATAGCATGTAAGAAGACAATTTAAGTAAAGGGAGTGCCAGAATGGAGTAACAGTTTTCCTAGGACGTACTCGCAGGACGTCCCGGCGAAGGGGCGGGAAAACCTGTATTATCGAAACAAGATGAGCGTCCATCTTTCATTTTGATAATATGGTCGGGGACGCCCAAATTGTGAAATGTAGGTTGACCTTAGAGATGGTCGTCCTTAGAGATGGTGGTCCCCAGTTTTCGGCGATAATGGAATCCGAGGACACCCATCTCAGAAACAACCAAATCCAAGCCATTTGGTCGTGGGAGGAGCCAGCATTCATAGTGCACTGGTCCCACTGACATGCCAGGACACCAACCGGGCACCCTAGGGGGCACTGCAGTGGACTTCAGAAATTGCTCCCAGGTGCTTAGCTCCCTTACCTTGGGTGCTGAGCCCCCCAACCCTCCCCCCCAAAACTCACTCCCTACAACTACACACCACTACCATAGCCCTAAGCGGTGAAGGGGGGCACCTAGATGTGGGTACAGTGGGTTTGTGGTGTGTTTTGGTGGGCTCACTGTTTCCTCCACAAATGAAACAGGTAGAGGGGGGATGGGCCTGGGTCCGCCTGCCTGAAGTGCAGTGCACCCACTAAAACTGCTCCAGGGACCTGCATACTGCTGTCATGGAGCTGGGTTTGACATTTGAGGCTGGCATAGAGGCTGGCAAAAAATATTTAAAAAGGTTTTTTTAGGGTGGGAGGGGGTTGGTGACCACTGGGGGAGTAAGGGGAGGTCATCCCCGATTCCCTCCGGTGGTCATCTGGTCAGTTCGGGCACCTTTTTGAGGCTTGGTCATAACAAAAAATGGACCAAGTAAAGTCGCCCAAGTGCTCATCAGGGACACCCTTTTTTCCATTATCGGTCGAGGACGCCCATGTGTTAGGCACGCCCCAGTCCCGCCTTTGCTAAGCTTCTGACATGCCTCCATGAACTTTGGTCGTCCCCACAATGGAAAGCAGTTGAGGACGCCCAAAATTGGCTTTCGTTTATGCCGATTTGGGCGACCCTGGGAGAAGGACACCCATCTCCCGATTTGTGTCAAAAAATGGGCGCCCTTCTCTTTCGAAAATAAGCCTTATCAATAGAAATCAAACAAAATTGCCCTTTGAAAGCTAATCAAATGTATTAAGTTATGTCCAATAAAAAAGGTATCATCTTATTTTCTTTTCCATGTTTTATTTTGTTTGATTTCTATTGATAACCTTTAAGAGTGGACTAACACGGCTACCACACCTCTCTACTTAAGATGAAAATAAGCCTGAAAGTGCCTTTTACTTTTTAGCTCCTTCTACCTGGAATAATCTACTGTTACACATTTGTAGTATTGTCTCTTTGAAGGAGTTTAAATAACTATAAAAACCTGGCTTATGGCCAAGCATTTGTTTTTAGGTATAGGTTCAATCTCTCCCTCTGGTATTATATCACTGTAAGATGTTTATTGGTTTACTAGTTAAGTTTTTTAACATTGGAATGTAAATTTTAGTGATGATTGAATCTATCTTCTTATGTGAATGTATTCTGTCCTCTCATGAATTGTACTTCTTTTCTGTTTCCAAATTTTTAGATTGTACACCACTCAGCTCTGCGTGACAATACGGAAGGTATAGAAAGTTTAAATAAACTGTAAAATGTATCTGTCAGCCTCCCTCCCCCCACCTCCTTCTCACCTCTATCTCCTCTCTCAGCAACCCCAAGCAGCTCCCTCTCACCTCCATCTCCTCTCTCAGCCCCCCCCCCCAACTCTCTCTCACCTCCATCTCCTCTCTCAGCCCCCCCCCCAGCTCCCTCTCACCTCCATCTCCTCTCTCAGCCCCCCCCCCAACTCTCTCTAACCTCCATCTCCTCTCTCAGCCCCCCCCCCAGCTCCCTCTCACCTCCATCTCCTCTCTCAGCACCCCCTCTCCCGATCCCGCTGCCTTTTGAAGGAAAATGCAGGTTCTGTCCAGTTTCCTAGCAACAAGTGTTCCATAGCTGTGATGTCATCAGCCTGCATCCATCTGTGCTGAAGCAGAACCTCCTGACAGGCCATTAATAGCATTAATGGTGTATTCACAAGGGGAGGGGAGTATCTGTGCTGATGTTCTTTGGTGGGAGAGCAGAAAAGGTCAAAGTTTAGGCCCTCATGGCAACCCTAGTGTTCCATGAGGAGGATACAGTCTTGCTTCTGTCAGCCTCAGGGCTTCCCAAAATTTCACCTGTGATCCTATTTTACACTTGAAAATTCACATGATTTTAGATGACTTCTAAAGCAAATCAGAAAAAATTTTAAAATTCTACAAATGTAATACATTCATTATGATTCTTAACAACTAGTTGTATTATGTAATAAACATACTGGTAAATATTCAAATACCCTGGTCTACATCTTTTTTAAAACACTAGCCACAGCGTTTAGTGCATATATTCAGTTCCAAATATATGAGAGCTGCTGCTGGCTGTACGTATAGTGGAAATATACAACCACTATCCACAGAATTATGAAGCTTAAGAGAGCTTTAACTGTCCTAAGTTTCTCTGTATAGCTGTGTGGATAGTGGATGAACATCACCAATTTTCCATACAGTTAGGTGGGATGCCCACACTCTGCCCTCAGTCCACCCTGGCACTCTTTAGATAGTGCTGAGGTGGTCTAGAGCACTTATCCGAATTGCAGCTGCCACTAAATAAGTGCTCTTGAATATCTGGCCCATAGATTTACTTCTGTGTTAAGTAATTATTATCTGAGGTATAATCCTTTCAACCAGCCACTCCACCAGCTGATCACTTCTCTCATCTCCCCCTCCATCTCATTGATCCATGTCAGCCATCCCTCTTTCCTCCAGTCTATCTTCATTCATTCCTCCCTCCCTCTCTCTCTCTCACTCCCAACTTCCAGCCAATCTCCTGTCTCAGGGGCCAATGCAGAAAGCTACAGTGATCCTAACCATGTCAACACAGAATGTTACTGAGCAGTGCAGACAGCAGCTGAGTACAGATATTAACCATACAGAAATCACGGCTGTACAGTGCATTGAAATGGATGCTAATGATGCCACTAGGCATTCTATTGCAAAACACAGAAAAAAAGGGGGTTCTAACGTGTGGTTTACTGTGAGAAATATTTCTTCAGGTCCAGGGCAGCATAGCCCAACCCATCCCCCCCCCCCCCCCCCCATCTCAAAAGGTTCCCTGTCAGTGCCTGAGCAGTGATTAGATCACTTACTTTATTTTTGTCTATTAGATTGTAAGCTCTTTGAGCAGGGACTGTCTTTCTTCTATGTTTGTGCAGCGCTGCGTACGCCTTGTAGCGCTATAAAAATGCTAAATAGTAGTAGTAGTAGTAGATCAGGCATTGGCAGAAAAGTTGACATTGAAAACAAAGTTGTGGTAGTCTGCATTGCCCCACCTCCTCATGTCCAAACAGACCCTTGACTTAAAATGCATCCCTAGTGTCTAGTCCCCCACTCCTCCCCACCAACTGTAAATAAAACCACCTTTCCCAAGTGTCTAGTGCCCCCTCTTTTCCTCCCTCTCCCCTGATCTGACCTCGAGAGTATAAATAAACTTTTCCTGATGTTTAGTGTATTCCCCATCTCTCCCCCTGATCAACCTTGCCCACACCTTCACCAGCTGACTCTTCTTCCAAGGAATGGTCTGGGTCTCTCCTCTGGTTGCTGCCTTCTATTTCATATCCTTCACTGCTCCAGCTGTCTTGGTCTCTATACTTTGCCTCCCTTTTCTGTAAAATGTGATTCTCCCACTAACTTGCAATGTGACCTGCTCACTCAGTCTTACATCCAGCAGTAGTAACACTCACACAGTCTCTGCATTGTGGGGCTATCTGTACCCTCACACCATTTCCCATAACTTGCGCCATAGAGGGCAGCTGTTTATTTCCAATGCCCAGGGTTGCCAAGGACTGAGTTATATTCTGGTCATCTATCTAGAAAGTTCCCTCAGCTGGCTCCAGGCTGATTCTGTCCAGTTTCCTAGTGACGAGTGATGCACTGCATGATCTGTGATGTCATTCATCTGTGCTGAAGCAGTAAATTCTGAGAGGGCATTAATAGCATTAACTATGTATTCACAGGGGGGAATTTATCACTGCATTTTTTTCTCCTCAGAGAAACAATTTTCTGTGGAGAAATTGCTATCCTGATGTGCTTTGGAGAGATAGTGCAACATTTTGAGATTTACAAGTAAATCACACTGCTCTCACAGCAACCCCATGAGAGGGATACAGTCTTGTGTCTCTCAATCTCTTGAGCAGTGCATCTCAACTCTCTCCTGGGGACAAACCTTGCTAGTCAAGTTTCAAGATTACCATAATGAATATGCATGAGACAATTTGTATATAATAGGTCTCTGCTATACACAGATTTATTTCATGCATATTCATTGTGTGGTAATCTTGAAAACCTGACTGGCAGTGTATGCCTCCAGGAGAGGATTGAGAAGTCCTGCCCTACAGCACCTATAGCTGATGCAGAATTACTCTATGGAGCCAGATCCATAGATCATGTGACACCCTTACTTTCTGAACAGCATTGGATATCTGTATGTTCAAGGATTAAATTCAAGATCCTTATACCGGTCCATACTGACCCATAGGTCATTTTATACAGGGGTACCGGCCTACCTGCATTCTCTTCTCTTTCCCTATTGACTGATGTGAAGCCTGCAGTCCACAAAGGCAAATTATTGGATAGTTCCATCTCATAAAAGTCTATGATTGGACTCCTTTTGCTGTGCAATATTTAGCTGTATTGCGCCTCAACTTTGCAACTCTCTTCCCCAAACTCTTAGATACGAAGGCTCTTATTCCAGATTCAAAACAGACCTAAAGACATGGCTGTTTAATCAAGCCTTTAGTATAAATAATCCATGATTTCCATATGAAGCCCAAGGACCCAGAATAGGAGCAGATTTGGTTGGTGGATGTCCAATTCTCTGACTCTATCCCTGTTTACAGTTCCTCTTTCAGTGTTTACCAGAAGATAAATTGTTGTGTTATTCATATCCCTTCCTGTTTTATCTGTTATTGTTTGCTCATTAGATGTTTGTCTACATATCAGTGGCGTAGCCAAGGGTGGGCTCAGGTGGGCCCAGGCCCACCCTCTTTGGGCTCAGGCCCACCCAGTAGCGGCACATCTATGATTTGGCAGGCAGGGATTCCCAAGCCACAGCAGCTGAAAACTCCCAACAACTGTCCCTCCTGCATACCTTGTAAATAGCAGATCTTTGCCTGCATCGAGCAGCGACTGATACATACTGTGCACTTGCCCCACAGCCTTTCCTCTGATGTATTCCCACCTATGCAGAAACAGGAAGTTGCATCAGAGGGAAGGCTATGGGGCCAACATGAGCAATGTGTATTAGTTTCTGCTCGCTCCGGTGAAAATTTGCTATTTAAAAGGTATGCGGGGGAGGGGGGATGTTTGAGAGACCATATGGCATGCAGGCAAGAGAGGGAGAGACCAAATCACTGTGGGATAGGGTGGAGTTCTTCTGCCCACCCATCTTGGGCCCAGGCCCACCCAAAATTGAGTGTCTGGCTACGCCCCTGCTACATATTTGTCAGCTCATCAGTCAATTGAACTTGTCTATGAACCGCTTTGGTACTGAGATTTGAAAGGCAGTATATTAAATAATCCAAATAAATGCCCATTTTAGAACCTGAAAATTCTCATGACCCAGATAACTGCCTAAACAAATTAGCAGATGAGAGAGGGTGGAAGCCATACCCCAAAATTCTAGAAGAATTTACCAGGGCAATATTCAGCTGGCAATATTCAGCTAGTACTGCCAGACTGCCACTAGAGGTCATTTCAATCATTTTGATGGAGGAGCTGTGATGGGCAGAAGCGAGTGGGGATCACCCCTGCCCCACCAACACCTAGACCACAAGGGATTTGAAAGGTAGGCCCACAGGTTAACTGGGGGGGGGGGGGATCTAGAATAGGGCCTGTTCATGGGGGTGGGAAGCAGATGGGAGGGAAGGGGTACCACTCCTCTTGGGAAGGGGGATTCGGATGGGAGGGGAGCACATAGCACTTCTGGTCAATACCTGGAAGCTATGCGGATGCCGGCTGATCAGTGCCAGTACCTGCTTAGCTAAGTGATATAGTTAGGACTGCTTTTTATACAGTACTATGTGTCCACTTAGCTATGCAGGCACAAACACTGAATATTGCCTGCACCCATATAACTGCCACTTCCTCCCTGACTCCTGCCCAGCTTCCAGATGGCCAGTTAGTGCCGATACTCAGCAGCACTGCCTGGTTATATGCCACTGAATATAGACAGCTAGTCTACTGAGCACTATTTAAGTTGGCAGGACCCTCTTCTGCCTGCTTAAATTGCTTTGAATATTGGGCCCTTCAAATGCACTATGTCCCTTACATGTGTTAAACTAGTGGCATTCTGTAACAACACATAAGTAAATCTATGTTTTAAATAATTATTATCTGAGGTACTCCCCTTTCAACCAGCCACTCCTCCTGCAGACCACATCACCTCTCACATCTCCGCTCTCCATCTCCTACCAATCACTCAGTCTCCCCTCTCACCTTCAGTCCCTGTCCTCTTTCAACATTCCCTACAATCTACAGTTGGGATTTTCTGACTGTTATCCAGAGAGAGCTCCAGCTGCAGGAGATAATGCTCTTAAGCACTTCTCTGGCTGCCAGGGAGGGTTGTGGTAATTTGTCTAATTTTATTGACTGAAGACGTTGGGCTGTCAAAAGTAAGCTCAGTGTTGTGATGATCTACTTCTTTCTATTTCCAAAGACCGGGGGTCACTGAGCCCCCTTCTTGACTGCAGCATCAGCTTGGTATTCTCTTCACCTTTTATTATATTTAACTGTGCTTCATCTGATTCAGAACTATTTAGATTAGATGTTTCATTAACATATATATAATCATATCAAATCAGCAACTTATGTGACTGAATCTAAGATCAAACCAGAATAAAAACTAAAACAAAATACAGAGGGCGATAGTTAGCTGCTGGCGGTCAGTATTTCTTTACACATTGGTTGCTGCAGGCTAAATTAGACACAGATATTCAATGCCAGCCCCTATCTGGGTACCAGTCCTGTCCTGTTCCGGTAATTGGTGAGCCCTTAGGTTCCCTGAGGCCCGGTGAGACCTCAGAGGACCGCCGCGCACCCCGAATCTTCACCCGCAGCGACCGCCGTTCACCGAGGGTTGAGCCCCCAGCTGCAGGCAGCCAGCAGGACTGCTGGAACCGCGGGGTGACGGCCGGCCTGGCTGGTAGTCAGCAACACAGTCTCTGAAGGGCAGCTAGCAAGGACGGCTAGCACTGAAGAGGAACACAATCCCTGAAGGTGGCTAGCAAGGACGGCTAGCTGGAAGAGGAACACAGTCTCTGAAGGTGGCTAGCAAGGATGGCTAGCTGGAAGAGGAACACCGTCTCTGAAGGTGGCTAGCAAGGACGGCTAGCTGGAAGAGGAACACAGTCTCTGAAGGTGGCTAGCAAGGACGGCTAGCTTGAAGAGGAACACAGTCTCTGAAGGTGAACACTTCCTGATCCACTGCGTCGGCTTCTGACATTCGAAACGGAAGCACTGGACTCTTCCCGTTCCGTTGCTTAAATCTCCCGCCAGTCCATCCCCTCTCAACAGCTGGAACCAATCCCCCCGGCCTAGGCAGGCAAGGGACGCCTGGATTGGCCAGCCTGCCTGGCAGGCGGAGTCTCCCCATCAATGCGCCAATCCGGCGCGAGTAGGTGGAGCTGGCTCGTTGGTCCGCCCCAGAGCAGGGAGACGACGACGCCGGCACCGCCATCTTGGCCGGCGTATCCCCCTCTCTGAGGCCGGCGCTCGCTCCAGCGGATCGCCGGCCTCGGACCGACCCGCGGCAGCGCCGGCCCCGTCGGCGGCTCGTCTTCGCCGCACTGGATCCCGCGGGCTCCGTCGACCATCGCTCCCCGCTGCGGGAGCCCAGGTAAGGGCCCGGGACGGGACAGTCCTACTTATCTGGGTGCTCAGTGGTTTGTCATGAGTTACCCTGCCAACGGTGATATTTAGTAGAAGCACCCAGATATCTATCCAATTAGAATATTTCTGTCATGCAGGGTTTGGCCGCAATGTGCACTTCATCGTCCAAGTCATTTAATTGAAATTATTAGTAGGGCAGCATTTTAATCGCAGTTAACTCTGCAGTTAAAGCATTAATCATCGATTGTGATTTTTAAAAATGAATTGCATTACAACGTCTCTTGACTCCTTCAAACATCTTTTCTACTCTCTTCCACTACCAAACCCTGTTCTTGGCACAATCCGACATCTCCCCCCCCACCTGCATTTCAAAATCACCCACCCCTGCGCCAGTCTATCTTAAAGATGGTCTTCTGTTCATCCTTGCCAGCAGCAGCATTGCACATATGCTGTCTGCAGCCTGGTCCAAAGCTTTCCCTCTGACCCATCCCACCCATGCAGAAAAAAGAAGTGATGTCAGAGGAGGCAGGACAGGCCAGAGGGAAACCTTCGGGGCAGGCCACAGGCAGAATATGTGCAATGCTGCCACTTCCAGGGACCAACAAAAGACCAATTTTAAAGTAGACCAGCAGAAGGGATTGAGAAGGAGGGAAGATGTAAACCCTGGGTGGGGGGAAGGGAGTGAGCTGCAGACACGCAAGCAGAACTAGAGGGTCCACTGATGGAAGCTATGACCAAGGCAGCTCCAGCAGCCATGAGAAGAACTTGGTGCTGCTCTCCACCAAGTTTGTGTCATTGCTCATGGAGGCGGAGGTGGAGGGGAGGGAGGGAGAGAGAGGTGCTGGACCATGGGAGGGAGGAAAGAAGCTAATAGAGAGAGAATGAACCCCAGGAAAGAGAGATAATGGATCTGGGAAAAGAGGAGAGGGAGGGAAGAAAGAGAAAGGGAGAGATGTTGGATATGGGGATGGGAAGGAAGGAAGGAAGGAGATTATCAGTCCTTTAGGGAAGGGAAGGGGGATGGGATTTGATATACCACCTTTCTGTGGTTACAATCAAACCAGTTTACATATTATATACAGGTACTTATTTTGTACCTGGGGCAATGAGTAGTTAAGTGATTTGCCCAGAGTCACAAGGAGCTGCAGTGGGAAATAAATAAATATAATTCCTTTAATTGTGTGATTAATCACAATTAAAAATCTTAATCAAACTGCAGCCCTAGTTATTAGATGAGGTTTGTTTAATTGTGAGGGCTCAAAATCTAGATCATTTTCACAGTTGAAGTCCAACATTTCATCTGCTGCTTTGTCATCATCAATGCCTAAGGTATATTGAACACTGGGCATGTTATAATTTACATATATAAAAGTATACTTGTTTGGTGACTTTGGCCCAGGAAGACTGCCATCATATGTCACTGGTCTCAAAACTTATGACAGATCAGGATATGAAATTGACTTTTTGTCTTTGGAAGAAAAGCCCAAAACATTTGTCAAACAGAAATAACAGTCCGTAACATGATCTTTCTGCTCTCTCCATATTATTGGGAGAGTAAATGGCATAGTTGGTTGTGAACAGAAGCGTACCAACTAGAAACAGGGGGAAGACCGACAGTCACTCAAAAGCGCATGGTTCGGGATAAGGTATCTTTCAAAGATATCACCAAAACAGGGAAGATAGGGTATCCTGATAGTGAGGTTGCAAAAGAGACCGTAGTAGATCAGGTGTCCTTAAATAAAAATAAAAATCAGACAAAAGATTGCAAATTAATACTGTCAAGTACTAAGCATCATGTAAATAGGAACAACATACTTTGAAATGTCTATATGCGAATGCCAGGAGCCTAAGAAATAAGATGGGAGAGTTAGAATATATTGCACTAAATGAAAATTTAGATATAATAGGCATCTCTGAGACCTGGTGCAAGGAGGATAACCAGTGGGACACTGTCATACTGGGGTACAAATTATATCGTAGTGATATAGCATTGTATATTAACGAGAGCCTTGAATCAAATAGATTGAAAATTCTGCAGGAAACAAAACACTTCTTGGAATCACTGTGGATTGAAATTCCATGTGTAAAGGGGAAAAGGATAGTGATAGGAGTGTACTACCGTCCACCTGGCCAGGATGAACAGACGGATACAGAAATGTTAAAGGAAATTAGGGACACAAACAAACTAGGCAACACAATAATAATGGATGATTTCAATGACCCCGATATTGACTGTGTACATGTAACATCGGGGCATGCTAGGGAGGTAAAATTCCTTGATGAAATCAAAGACAGCTTTATGGAGCAGCTGGTACAGGAGCCGACAAGAGAAGGAAAAATTCTAGACCTAGTCCTTAGTGGAGCGCATGATCTGGTGCGGGAGGTAATGGTGCTGGGGCCGCTTGATAACAGTGATCATAATATGATCGGATTTGATATTAGCTTTGAAGTAAGTATACACAGGAAATCAAATATGTCAGCGTTTAACTTTAAACTGTTATCAATGTTATTAACCTTCAGGTCATGCAATAACTAGCTACTCATCAACTTCTCCTAGAAGCAATATATAAAAATAAGGCTAAATGACATCATAATATATTTAAACTGAATGGTGCTCATTTACTAGTGATATGTTGACACTCACGTGCTGAAGCAAATTTCTAGAAAACTATACATAACATTGATGTCATTTCTATGATTGGCATCCAATCTCATTATGGAAACAAAAATCATGTTGCCCAATGATATCAATCCCACAATGTTTAAATTATATAGATATGTGTTAGACCAAGCTGATACATGCATTTCTTAATCTTGGGCTGCAAAAATCCAAGGCAACAGTACAGTTTAGGGAGTGAAGAACATTTGTGCATGAAAGAGGAATGGGATTTGGGTGTGATCATACGTGATGATCTTAAGTTGGCCAAACAGGTAGAAAAGGTGACAGCGAAAGCTAGAAGGATGCTTGGGTGCCTAGGGATAGGAATGGCCAGTAGGAAAAAGGAGTTGATGATGCTATTGTATAGGACTCTGGTGAGACCTCATTTAGAATATTGTATATAATTCTGGAGACCACACCTTCAAAAAGATATAAACAGGATGGAATCGGTAGAGAGGGTAGCTATTAAAATGGTCTGTGGTCTTCATCGTAAAGTGTATGGGGGCAGACTTAAAGATCTCAATATATATAATTTGGAAGAAAGGAGTGAGAAGGGAGATATGATACAGTCGTTTAAATACCTATGTGGCATAAATGCACAAGAAGCAAGTCTCTTTCAATTGAAAAGAAGCTCAAGAATGAGGGGCCACAAGATGAAGGTGCAAGAGGAGAGACTCAGAAGTAACCTGAGGAAATAGCTCTTTGTGGAAAGGGTGGTGAGTTCATGGAACGGCCTCCCAGTGGAGGTGGTGGAGACAAAAACTCTATCTGAATTCAAGAAAGCTTGGGACACATCAGTGGCGTAGGAAGGGGGGGGTGCGGTGGGGCGGTCTGCCCCGGGTGCACGTCGCTGGGGGGTGTCGGTGCCGCTGGTTACCTGCTCTCTCTGCCCCGGAACAGGTTACTTCCTGTTCCGGGGCAGAGAGAGCAGGGAACCAATGGAGCTGACGCAGCTTCTAGCGATGACGTGCACTCGGCGGGGCGGAATGCCAGTGGTAATAATGCACTCGGGGGGGGTGCGCGCGCCGAGAGGGGGGTGCGCAGCGGCAACCCGCCCCGGGTGTCAGCCACCCTCGCTACGCCACTGGGACACATACATAGGATTTCTAAGGGAGTGATAGGGAGAGTAGATGGCATGAATGGGCAGTCTGGATAGGCCATATGGTATTCATTTGCCTTCATTTTTCTCTGTTTCTATATTGTATATCTCAATTTCAGTAATGGCTTCTCGAGAAAATAATTTTTGTAATCATTCCTCTCCCTTTCAAATCTCTCTGGTTTAGTTTTTATTGCTTCTGCAGTGCCAAATTGCTGCAGTGCCAAACATAAAGTCCCTGATGCTCAAATACAGCCAAGTTCATCTAGCCAATTAAAAAGAAATATTTCGCTCATGATTTGTTTTAGAGATGATGTGGCAAATTATTCATATTTTCAAAGGGAAGTCTACCATGTGCAGAGACTACAGGGAATAATATCCTGGCCCAGCCTGAGTTCAGTTTCATAGCTGGCTTCAAGTGAATAATAATGTCTGGTCTATTTATTGGTTGGAAAGTACTACCTTATAAACTCTAGGCGGCTTCTGTGGGATACAGAATGAGACAACTTGGCATGTATCAGCCTCTTCTGCATACATATTTATATGATTAAAAATGAATGGGCCTGATAGTTAAGCATTTAGCCATGTAGCAGCACCTGCTACCTGGAAAAATGCTGCTGACTGGGGTCAGTCACTGATGTTTAGTGGCCTCATCTGGATTATGCTGCTGAAAATCATTACAGACCTTCCTCCCCAGAGCAATCCTGCCTGCTGAAGCCACATAGGGGTCCTTTTACTACGGTGTGCCGAGAAATGGCCTGCGCTGTTGTAGGTGCATGTATTTGATGTGCACAGGTCCATTTTTCAGCACGCCTGCAAAAAAGGCCTTTTTTGTTTTTTTTGGCCGAAAATGGACGTGCGGGGAAATGAAAACTGGAGTGCATCCATTTTGAGCTTGAGACCTTACCGCCACCCATTCACTTAACGGTAAGGTTTCACGCGTTAACCGGGTGGCAATCGTCAGTGTGCATACAATGCCGCTTACCGCCTGGGCCACATGGTAATGGGGCGGTAATTCCAAATTGGCGCACGTTGGGCTCGTCTAGGCACCTACGCAGCTTCGTATAAGGGCCCCATAATTTCCAGAGAGTGGCGATATTCAGCACAGCTATTCAAATAACTATCCGGATAATGAAGGGCAGCTTTTACAGCTGTTATCCGGATAATGGTGGTAGTTGACAGCACACCCGGATATTCAGTATTGAAATCCGGATAGCGGCCGGTTCTGAATGTTCGGGTATATGTTCAAATGCCGTGGCTGGTATTTAAAAGAAACACCGACTGCAGTGTTTAAATACTGAGCCAGGTTTAGTTTTTTTAAAGTGTTTTACTGCTTTTATGTTCAGTTCAATCACATAACCATGCTGATCAAGTGTAACATAATTATAACTGTGTTGCTGATAATTTATGGGGGGGTTTTAACGCAGTATTATACCATATAAATTTATATGCTATTTTCTGTCTGTCATCTTTATTCTGTTCTATTCTGTTATTTATAGTTCAACTTAAGTCCGTTAGGATTCAAGGTGGATCACAATAATAAAGAATTTACAATTTAAAAATCATATTTGAACAGATATAAGGTTATACAATGCCTGAAAAGGAAAGCAAATAAGTCTTTAAGGCTTATCTGAAAACTAAGGAGTTAGATAATCCCTTCATTTGGACTGAGACATCATTCCAAGGGGTCCTTTTACTAACCTGCAGTAAGGGGAAATGGAAATGGGACTTGATATACCGCCTTTCTGTGGTATTTTGCAACTACATTCAAAGCGGTTTACATATACACAGGTACTTATTTTGTACCTGGGGCAATGGAGGGTTAAGTGACTTGCCCACAGTCACAAGGAGCTGCAGTGGGAATTCAACTCAGTTCCCCAGGATCAAAGTCCGCTGCACTAACCACTAGGCTACTCCTCCAATTTGGCACTGCAGGGGGTCTGCACCAGTGTTAGCACCCGTGTTTGACGCACGCTAAGGCCCTCTTTCATCGCAGTGGGTAAAAGGCTGCCTTTTTTTCAGGAAAAGAAATGGCCATACAGTAAATGAACCACTTACCGTGAAGCTATTTCAGGAGGGGAGCACTTACCGCCACCCATCGAGGGTCACACATCTCATTCATTGGAAGCTTTGTAAACATTGACGGCTTCTCTTTTTAAGAAACAAGAGCCACTTTCTTAGACTGGCTTTTGGGTCTTATAAGACTTGACAGCAGGGCCGGCGTTAGGGGACGACAAACAGGGCAATTGCCCTGGGCCACGCAAACCTGCCCCAAGCTAAAGGAGACATAGGCTGAAGGCCAGCTTTTGGGCCTTTTCCAAAGTTTCTGCCCTGGGCCCCTGAATGTGTAACACCAGCCCTGCTTGACAGAGAGGGCTGATCTTATTGTGACTACTTGTGATGCTCTTATAAGAGGGTGCTGTTTGTGTATATGACTTTTTTATAGTGTGGGTATCCATTTTGACAGCCTTTAATATTTTATGTTAAGTTTGTAATTTGTTTTATTTGTACTTTTATCTTTGATATGTTTGTATTATTTGATTTTGTTTTGATGAAGATCGTGTATGTGATTTTGTACTCTTTTGTGAAAAAGGTGGGATATATATAAATGAATCACAACCATCAGTGGCGGCCCTACCATTAGGCCATTTGAGGCAGGGGTCTCAGGCGGCACTCTTCTTGCAGCGGCATCTCCCTCCGTCCTTCCTCCACCCCCTTTCCAGAGTTTACCTTATTTTCCCATTTTCCAAAAGACGGCAGCAGCAACGATTCCCATACGCTGCCCTGCTGAACTTAGCCAAGTTTCGGCACTTATGCCTTTGTCAGGGGTCAAACGCACAAATCTTCACTGGCGCAAAAAAAAATGCACAAATATGCATACTTAATGTCAGCTTAATGGATGTGTGTTGTTTTCTCAGTGCTGGCAGTATGCACATTTATGCCTTTCTTTACGCCAATGAAGATTTGTGCGTTTGACCCCTGATGAAGGTATAAGTCTTGACCATGTCAGGTCATTTTCCAAGAAACTTCATTTGTGAATGAACTTGAGAGTTCCCCTTCTCTGGACTATCTCTGCTCTGTTTTGGTTGCCTAAGTTTGGGTTCCTTTTACAAATGTGCACTGAAAATTGGCTTGCGGTAGAGTAGGTGTGGGTTTTGGGCATCCATTTTTCAGAGCGCTTGTAAAAAAGGCCTTTTTTAAAATTTTCACTGAAAATGGATGTGCGGCAAAATCAAAATTGTCGCATGTCCATTTTGGGTCTGCGACCTTACCACCAGCCATTGATCTAGCGGTAAAGTCTCACATGGTAGCCAGGCAGTAATGACCTATGCACGCCAAATGCCACTCGGCGCGCGTCTGATACGCACGTCTGAAAATAATTTTGGCCATGTGAAGCAAACAAGCACCAAAAATGAAATTACCACAAGAGCCACATGGTAGCCGGGCGGTAACTCCATTTTGGAATGCACTGGGCGCGCGTAGAGCCTTACGCGGCTTAGTAAAAGGACCCCTTTCAATGCCATATTACTGAATTCCCCCAGTACATCTTATGAACTCCAGAAGGAAGCTCTCTTTGGCATGAAGCAAGTACTACTGTCAGTGTTAGCAGCAAATTTTGAGAGACTGAGATCATAGTCCACAGGTTCATTACTGTCATGATGTGCACAAAACTGACCCATTTGCAGGCATTGCTCCAAAGAAACCCTCAGCACGCAGTTCAAAATAAATGCTAGATCTCGTAACAATTCCTTTTGCTTTCTGTTTTCATGCATGCCTTTCCTGAGCAGCATTTCCTCCCTTCCAATCCTACCTAGCAGGAAGCATGTCACTGGAAAATGGGAAGACATGGCAGGAGATTCCCTCTTCCTCATTCAGGACAGCACCAACTTGCCACTTTACTGCCAGAGGCCAGAGCTATGAGTTCTGGATAGGAAGCTTGTAAGTAGCAGAGTGAATGCTCAGCTCAGCCAGTCAAAAACAAGAAAAACACTGTAATAAAACAACAGTGACACCAAAGGAAATGATACACTGGTTTGCTTTGTTCTGGTAAGTATGGGTATTATTTTGCTGCCATATAATCCATTCCGGAAGACTTCACTCAAGTAAAAATTCCATCCCCAGGCTATGTCTTGTGCCGCAAAAAGGCATTCAGTGTCCATAAAGGGCATGCATGGGACTTCACAGAGAATTTGATTTAGCTCTGCCAGGATAAGTAATCCTCGAAATGTCTCAGTTTCATTTTCAGCTATGCTACAAATTAACTTTTGGAGCCTGAAGTCAGATTAGCAGCTGAGCAAACAGGAGTTTACAGCTTGTAGGCTCCAAAAGGCTATTCTCTTTTATATTAAATACTCTTTATTAGGTTCCCTATTCTAGTTACTTAGGAGGTAATTCCATCATAAACTATTTAAAGTTAGGAGGCAAATATGTGCATAAATGCTGATATTCTAGTCATTTACATGCATATGTGAACACACACTATGGCATCCATTCAAGAGGTGTGTGTGTGTGTGTGTGTGTGTGTGTGTGTGTGTGTGTGTGTGTGTGTGTGTGTGTGTTCCTGCCCTCTGAGGGAGATTGCAGATAAACTGTCTGACATCTCTCACTTCCCTTCTCCCTTCTCCCTTCTCCCTTCTCCCCCCTCCCCCCCCCCCCTGCAAAGCTGTGCAATTCCCCCCTCCCCCACCCCTGTGTGCCTTCAAATAACCTCTGCTCCACTCTTCACCCAGGCAGGGGCACTCAGTGGCTGCCTATGCTAGGGTTACCATATTTTGTCCTCTCAAAAAGAGGCCACATGCCCCGCCCATGCCCTGCCCATTTGCATCCTCACCCCACCCCTTTCACATCTCGCCCCACCCCTGTCACATATTCCCCTCCCCCGGGTCACATATTTCCCTCCCCTGCACCCCCATCACCTTCCCTCCCCCGGGTCACCCCCCATCACCTCCCCTCCCCCGGGCCTATCCTAGCCTCCCCTCCCCTTACTTACTATCTACTGCCCTGATGGTCTAGTGACCTCTTTGGGGTAGGAAAGAGCCCCTCTTTCCTACCAGGAGCTCTGTCCTTGCCCTGCATCCTGTTGCTGTAACGGTCTCGGGATTCAAAATGGCCGCCGAGAGTTGAAGTCTCGTAAGGCCGCTTCAACTCTCGGCGGCCATTTTGAATCCTGAGACTGTCACAGCAACAGGATGCAGGGCAAGGGCAGCGCTCCGGGCAGGAAAAAGGGGGCTCTTTCCTGCCCCGAAGAGGTCACTAGATCACCAGGGCAGTAGATAGTAAGTAAGGGAAGGGGAAGCTAGGATAGGCCCACCCGCCCGTTTGTCCAGAAATCCGGACAAACGGGTGGACTGACAAAACCCGTCCGGACACCCGGACATGTCCTCAAAAAGAGGACATGTCCGGGTAAATCTGGACATATGGTAACCCTAGCCTACGCCTGCACGGAGACTTTCTCTCACTCTGAACTGTCCCACCTGTTCTGATGCAACTTCCTGTTTTGTGAAGGGTGGGACAGTTCAGAGTTCCGGAGTTTAGTTACACGTTGAGTGAAGAAATATTTTTTCTGATTTGTTTTGAAATTTATTACTTTGTAGCTTCATTGCGTGTCCCATAGTCCTAGTATTTTTGGAAAGAGTAAACAGAAAATTATTCAATTAAATTGCACACACAATTTTAAGTGCCATTTATAGAATTTGAGGAATAGATGCCAATGGGGGCTATTTTAGAAGACCTCCATGTGTAAATAGCATCATTTGTACGTGTGGACTACATCATATGTAAATGGCGATTTTAGAAAGCCACTGTGTACATGTGGAGATCCATACAATGTAAAACTTTTAAGAGAGCATGGCAGAGGCATGGTTTGGGTATGCCATGGGTGGGACAAAATCTACATATGTATTTTCCATTTTAGAAAGGGAACACACATATATGGGAAAAACATTTCCCTGTCAGTCTTTATACCAGTGTAGAGGCATGCACAAATTTTTAAAAAGTGCTCATTTTGGCCAAGGCTTTGCACAAGGGACTAAGGGAGTAATTCTTCTTAATCCCCCAGTGTTTATTTTTGTCTCCAAAATGAAGAAAAGTAACAATTGTGACCTCACTGCTTAATTAGCGGTACTGACACGTCTAGGTTTGTAAACTGGGATGGCACATGGCAGCACTAGAAAGTGGTATCACATATATGTGAAATTTACAAATTTGGATGCCCAAGATTCCATTAGAGATGCCTATCTGATGATACGAGTAATTTCATTTATTTCTTTAGTGAATGGAATATAGATGTATTGCGGATTCTTGGAATATAGATGGTGACATCGTCTGCATAAATGAATACTGGGAGACCATTTTTCTCCAGTAAATTGCCTAATGGAATCATCATGTTAAATAGGATGGGGAACCATGGAGAGCCCTGGGGCACTCCACAAACAGGGGACTATGCTGATGAAACTGTGCCTGATTGTTTCACTTGGTATGATCTAGACCTTAGGAAGCCTGAGAACCATTTTAATACAACTCCACAGATTCCATAATGGTCAAGGATGTTTAGAAGGATATTATGATCAACAGGATCAAAGGCACTGGACATACCAAATTGGAGTATTAGTATTTTATTAGCAAAGCTAATTTCTTCTCTACATTTAGCTAGGAGAGTGGTGAGAATAGTTTCAGTACTGTGAGAAGGTCTGAAACTGGATTGTGAGCAATGTAAAATGGAGTGAAGTTAGAGATAGTCCATTAGTTGGTGAATGACTAACCTCTCTATTACCTTTACAAATAATGGGATTGAAGCCACTGGTCTATAGTTAGAGACTGCACTTAGGATGGATTGGGTGTTCTTCGGTATAGGAGTCCAAATAATGTTGCTTGACTTACGCAGGGATTGAATGTACCTCTACTTCACGTGGGTGTTCCGTTCAGTCAAAATAATGTTGCCATTTTGAGGGGGGAATAGGCCCTGAGATAGCACTAAAGTTATGTTTGACTGCAAATAGCTTATGAGTAAATTAGGGGCTGATTTGAGAAGGTAAAGGTAACTAGAGCAGTTATCAAGTAGGCATTGTGATTTAGCGTATTTGTGAAGAGTTCATTTGAGTTGATCAGTTGTAAGTGGGTGAAAGGCCAACCAGATTCTGTCTGCTTGGGAGCATAGTGGTGAAGGATCATATAGATTAAGAAAATGATCTATTGATGTAAGGGAGTTACTTAGTTCTTGTCTGATTTTAGTTATTTTCTGCTTGAAATACAGAGTCAATTGATCAGTTGTTGGTGTGGATTCGTTTGTAGTAGTTACAGGTTGAGTATTCAATAGTTTGTGTAAAGTTTTATTGATGTGTTCTTGCCGTTTTGAGGGCACTGACTGTAGAAGTGAAGTCTGCCCCGCACTGGTCTTGTTCTCCAACTTCTGAAGTTGTCATTGAAGCCCCACTCCAGCCCATCCAAATCCGTCCAGCCGCGATCAGGGCACAGACCTTAGAAGACTGCCCGGCACTGGCCTTATTCTCCAGTTACTGAAGCTGAATCTGTGTGTTCAAATTAATTTCTCAACAAGGCATTAACAATCAATAACTGGAGTTCATTGGCAACGATTTGCATTTGCGTGCGCATCTGTACTAGTTGCTATAACATCGGCATCTAAATTTTCTAGTGGGAACTCAAAAGGGGTGTGGCTATGGGAGGGGCACAGATGGATCAGGGGTGTTCCTAAAATTTAGGCGCAATGTTATGGAATACTGTCATATGCGCACCCATCTCCCATAAATTTGGTGCCAGCAGTTACTCCAGGTTTTATCAGGAATATGTTGGTACCTACAATTGAGCGCGGGAATCGATGTAAGCGCTATTCTAAACAGGGTGCTCTGCACAGAGCAACCTTTGTAGAAAACTAGTTTAGCGCAGATCTTTCTGGCACCTTATTTTGGGCACCATTTACTGAATTCGGCCTTTTACGTGCATATACTGTCATATGCATATGAAAATACCTTCATTAAATTTACCTTCTTGGGTTCTGTAATGAGGCCCCTTTGTTCAAAAAGAACAAGAGATCTGTGTAACTCCAGATGTACAGACTTCTTTAACAAAGGTTTGTTGATAATTTCATTTATAATGAAAATGAGAGCAATGGCCAGTCTGGGTCACTTGGAAGGTACCCATCATATCCCATTTCATGTTGCTCACTTCCAAGCAAGATATGCGACTCCTAAGGCATCGAGCTTCTTATTTTTGATGGACCCATTCTGTGGTCACTTAGATCAACTTTTCTCACATCTTAAACTATGATCTTTGATTACATTTTCTGGCAGCAAATTCTATATTTTAATTACGTTTATTGAAAAAACTATTCTAGACTGTATTGTAAATCAACTACTAGTTACGTTCATGGACTGTTTACAGCCAATACAAAGCAAGGAGACTTCTTTAAAAAAAAATTTTTTATCTCTTCTTCAGATTTTACCACAGTGATGAACTTTTACTTCAAAACTTTAGTGCTGAAGTTGCCTTTACTTTAGATTACCGCACTAGTTAACTGTACTTCGGTTTTACCACATTTTTACCAATTAGCGCTGATACTGCTTTACTTCACTCTGCTATGCATATAATTACACTTTTAAATTGAAAGTTACAGAGAAAGTTACATAAGCAGTGCCAAAAGATTAGCACTGAATTTTACTACGGTCTTATCACATTGCCTATATGATAAAACCATGGCCACATATGGTTTGAGTTTTGCCGAATCTGCAATTCTCTGAGGCTCTTCAGTGATATATGGGTTGTCTGTTTCTCGACATTATTGCATATACTAGCCATTTTATGCAGGATTGTTTTTTATGCCGAAACTCACAAGTAACTAGACTCCTGACACAAGTATCTACGCAGAAACACAGCCATGTTGAGTCTGATCCTTCTAAGCTGTGAGTCTTTGGACATACGGACTTTTTTTGTGGTTGACAATAACCAGTATTGACTTTTTTTTTTTTTTTTTTTTTTTTACTTCTGTTGGACTATTTTACTTTTCTTTTTTAAACTCACTAGCGGGCTTATTCTTGAAACAGAAAAATGTCCAAAAAGCGTCACAAAGCAGCAGATGGACACAGTGGCGTACCGAGGGTGGGGCGATGGGGGCAGTGTGCCCCGGGTGCACGCTGCTGGAGGGGTGCAGAGAGCAGCCGCGTGGCTGTCAGCTCCGCTGGTTCCCTGCTCCCTCTGCCCCGGAACCGGTTACTTCCTGTTCCGGGGCAGAGGGAGCAGGGAACCAACGGAACTGACAGCCGCGCGGCTGCTCCCAGCAGGTAAGAATACACCCGGGGGGGGGGGGGGGGGTGCGCAGCAGCGATCCGCCCCAGGTGGCAGCCGACCAAGGATCACCACTGGATGGATGTTTTTCTTGCACACAGGAGCAAGAGAATACTATTAATTAAGCAGGCCCAGAGAGTGTTTGTCCCAGGCCCTGCTTTGTTTCTTGGCAGCCCTGCATCTACCTGGCATCATTTTGAGAAAAATGACCACACAGATATCTAGGCAGAGCAGAGGGGTAGCCAAGTGGTTAGTGTAGTGGACTTTAAATCAAGGGATCTAGGTTCAAATCCCACTTCAACTCTTTTATTTTGTAATTGTGAACCCTATTGGAACAGAAAAATACAAACTGTACCTGAATGTACACCACTTCAATAGCCTTCACTTGCAGGTGGCTTATATATTTGGGTACAGTAGGCCCGATAATCAGACCGTGGAAGTTAGACGGTCTACCTCCTGCGGTCAGCGCTCAGTCCACTTATTCAATGCCGGGCCGTTTCTGGTGAACAGCATTGAATATCCGGTTTATTTTTGGCCTGTTTAAAAATAAACTGCCAAGTTGATATTCAGTACTGGCCGGTTAAGTTTAAACTGGCCAAAGATAGGCCTGCTATTTCATCAACCTAATTTGGCAGCCAAAAACGTAGCCAACGATGCACTGAATATTCGCAGATAGCCGGCTATATCGCTATGTGCTGACTGCGAATATTCAGTGGGGATAACCAACTATCTCCTGCTCAACATTTGTAGATAGCCATTTAAGCGCTGAATATTGGGTGGTTTAGGTATATTTCTGTTTCTGGAGGGTTCACAATTTTTTTTTAAAATGAGTTAAAGTGGGATTTGAACCTGAGTTCCTTGGTTTAAAGTCCACTTGACTAATCACTAAGCTACTCCTCAGCACTCAAGAAAAAGATCTTGGTATCATTGTAGATACTATGCTGAAATCTTCTGCTCAGTGTGTGGTGGCAGTCAAAAAAGCAAACAAGATGCTATGAATTATTAGGAAAGGGATGGTGAATAAGACTGAAAATACTATAATGCCTCTATATTGCTCCAAGCACCTTGAGTATTGCGTTAGTTCTGGCTGCCATATCTCATATCATATCTCAGCTTGGAAAAGAGACGAATGAGGGGAGATATGATTGAGGTCTACAAAATCCTGAGTGGTGTAGAACGAGTAGAAGTAAGTCAATTTTTTACTTGTTCCAGAGACTGGGGACACTCAAGGAAGTCACATGGAAATACTTTAAAAACAAATAGGAGGAAATATTTTTTCACTCAATGGAACTCTTTGCCAGAGGATGTGGTAACAGCAGTTAGTGTATCTGAGTTTAAAAAAGGTTTGGACAAATTCCTGGAGGAAAAGTCCATAGTCTGTTATTAAGACAGACATTGGGAAGCAACTGCTTGCCCTGGGATTTGTAGCATGGAATGTTGCCACAATTTGGGCTTCTGCCAGGTACTTGTGACCTGGCTTTAGCCACTGTTGGAAACAGGATACTGGGCTAGATGGACCATTGTTCTGACCCAGTATGGCTACTCTTATGTTTGTTCCCTGCTCTGTTCAGAATGCCTGTAATACCTGAGGCTGTCATAGAGCCTTATATTCCTTTCCAGTTTCACTCTCAGGGGCACCGCAGGCTTCCCTCCACTGTGTCTTGCCCTTATGATGTTACTTCCTATTTCCTCACTGGCAGGGCAATGGAGGGTTCAGGGACTTGTCCAGACTCACAAAGAGCTGCAGCAGGAATTGAACCCAGTGCCCCAGGTTCACAGGCCACTGCACTAACCATTAGGCTACTCCTCCATTTTCGCCTCATGCCCTTTTCATTTGTTGCTCAAGGTGAGTTATATTCAGGTACACTAGGTATTTCTCTGTCCCTGGAGAGCTCACAATCTAAGTCAATACCTGAGGCAATGGAAGGTTAAGTAATAGGCATAAGACAGGCCTTTTTTTTGAAATTTTTACATAGGCACCTTGTTATAAAATTAGCCTGCATGTGGGCAGGGTGGCATAGCACTCAGCCACATATGGGAAAAATCTACAAACACAGCTTGTATTATGTTTTCAACAGAAGTCGGATATTTTAACATATGAATCATTCTTGGCTTGATGCTATCCTGATTTCTCTTCATTTGATATCAGTTTCCGGGACTTTCTTCCTGACATTTAGATGGCAGTCTCCTGCCAAATTACTAAATGCAGTGATTGACCCCCCCACCCCCCACCCAGGGTGCTTGAGCCCCTCCAAAGTTATGGGCTGGTTCCTCACATCCCAATTTGCTGGAGTTGTTCTTTTTGTGATGTACATCTTAATGTCCATCTCTGAATGGAACGTTCTGAAAGCACTGACTGTCTAAGGAAAAAAAATGACCTTTTCCTCTGGCTCTTGCATTTTTTTCCCCAAGCCATCGCCTGCTTTTGCACCCAGGCCACAAAAAAGGCTCCACCAGGAAGGAATTCAAAAAGACATGCAAGACATTAAACGCCAGGAATGCAGGGGCAGATCCAAACTTCTGTTAAGGGATACAGTTTCATGTTTACTGTAAACTTTGTGTTTAGGATTTGAGTTATTTCTTTCACTGAAACAGGATTAATTATTGTGCCTAAACCCACAGTAAACATTTTTGTTAGCCACAACACCATTTAGATCACAAATATTTCCATTGAGGGCTGTCAAATGTCTCATTCAGTTTCTGGAAGGAGACTTTAGGCTTGTCTTGGCTTTTATATACTGTTCGATATAGTGCTGATCGTAAATGGAATAATGATGACTACACATTATTGTTATTCCGGACGATATTCAGCCCACGGGAGGTAGGCTGGCTAAGTCCCACAATCGATGCTGAGCCCGGATATTAATGCCAAGCGGTTTCCGGTGACCGGCATTAAACATCCAGGTGGGTTTTTTGGCCGGTTTAAACTAAACCGGCTATGTCAATATTCAGCACTGGCTGGTTACGTTTTTAGCAGTCAGAGATAGGACTGCTATTAAGGTGGTCCTATTTGACCACTAAACTTAGCTGGTGATGCGCTGAATATTCTCAGATAGCTGGTTATATCACGTGATATAGCCAGTTAGCTGCTATACGCTAAGCGCTAATATTCAGTGAAGATAACCGGCTATCTCATGCTGAATATTAGCAATTAGCTGGTTAACTGCCATTTAACAGGCCAGGAGCCATTCCTAGCCAGTTAAATAGCGCTGAATAGTGGCCAGATTATTATTATTACTAATTTTTTTTTTTTTTGCAGGAGATTTAATTCCCCTGGTTTGACCACAGTAGTTATATCATTATGTCCCCAGTGGGGACAAAGGCAGAGTGTGAACAAGGGATGGGCAGCCAGAAAATTTTCATTTCATATCATTTCTGGGAATGTTCGATTCAATCATTTTTGTTGGTCTCTTTTTTCATCTTGGGAGCAAACTTGTTGAGTATGCACTCTTTTTGCACACCTTTCCTGATGTTCGGGGTTTTTTCCTGCTCATTTTCAGGTTTTAATGGCAATGGACACATCATTGATATATCCCACGTCTTTGCAAAGAAGACCATCCCTAGTGTTAAACCCATCTCATATAATACAGGTTCCCAGTCTCAATCAGAAGGTCGTGAACGGACTTGGCCCCACTAATAGTTCAGACTCTGCACTTGGATCTTAGCCAAAGAGAGGTCACAGCACTTCTCCAGTCTATTTGATTTGAAACCAGAAGAAAAACTCCCCTTTTCTTCCACAAGAGAAGGAAGACAAAAAAATCTTTCAAAAATCAGACCAGCAAACAAGGCAAATAAATTGACAACAGCATAACAACAGCAGGAAACCATATGTAGATCAAATCCTGATGCAGGAATGGCTAAAAAGGGAAATTAACTTTAAAAAAGAGAAATTAACTTTAAAGAAGAGAGACTGATTATTAACTTTAGCACAGCACAGTACATTGCAGATAAGCTGGTTCACAGAAAACATCGAAAGCCTGGTAAAATGGATCAATTCTACAACACAGATGGGAAATAGTTAGACATCTCACTGTTGGGTACAATACAGGAGCACAGCTCATCCACTGGAAACTGCTTAAACACTGACCCTCTCATTCTCTAACAGGTTGTAAGTTACAGAATACTAGTGCTCACATGTGTGACTGTTACATCTATGCACTTAAGTGCTAAGTGCACGCTCAGCAATATCAGTGGTCAGCAAAATGCTGATCGCCACCGGCTGAATATCAGGCGCAACACTAATATTGTATAAGAACAATTATGCATGTAGGTGCCCTTATAGAATAGGCTCACAGCCCATGTAATTTGGGCACCTAACTTGGAGCGCCCAGTTATACAACTGCTGTCTGTAATACCGGAAAATCTCCAGGATCACAACTATTGCAGAATCGTAGAGAATGACAAAGTTGTGATCACCTGAGCCATTTCTATTCCAGCTGATAAAAGCTCAGTACAAGCAGGAATCTACAGAGCAGGTATCGCACCCTGGGAGACACCCCACTGCACGGGAGACAATGGACAGGGAACAATTTTTGCACCCTTGTCTCAGTTGCACCCTGTATGGCCACACTGTCTGCTATGCCCCTTGGGACAGCTTTGAATGTAAGAAAACTGAGCGTTGTGGTAAAGGTAAGCCGCATTGAGCCTGCCATGAGTGGGAAAGCGTGGGGTACAAATGTAACAAAAAAAAGAAAAAAAAAAAAGGAGTAGAACAGCATTGCTCATAAAAGCGTTGGTGCCAAGTGACTATTCTGTATAACGTATCTAGAAAGAGAAGATCCTCAAGTACCTACAGTTGCTATCACTAACCAATAAAATGTGCAAGAAAGTCCCAGCTTGATTTAAAAGTAATTCCAAGAGCATCTTGATAAGTTGTCTATGAGGCTCATTTTCGAAACAGAAAAATGTCCAAAAAAACAGCACTAAGCAGCAGATGGACATTTATCTTGCAGAAACATCCAAATCGCCATTTAAAAAAAAAAACATTTTTAAGATGTTTTCCATGCAGTTCATCTGTAGCGCATCCAAATCACAAGGGGGCATGTTGGGGGTATGTTATGTGTTCACACAACTTAGATATTTTTCTGCCATAATGGAACATAGTAAAAACGTCCAGGGCTAAAAGTTGGATGTTTTGGTCTGGACCTGTTTCAATAACAACTAAGTCATTCAAAGGTGCCCTAAATGACCAGATGCTCACTGGAGGGATTAGGGCATGACCCCCCCCCCCCTCACTCCCTCAGTGGTCACTGACCCCCCCCCCCCCTACAACCCCCCACCTAAAGATGTAAAAGAAACATTACATACCAGGCTCTATGACAGCTTCCAATGTTATGGTGAGTCGTATTAGAGCAGCAAGCAGGTCCCTGGAGTAGCCTAGTGGTCAATGCAGTGCACTGTAGAGAAGGAGAACCCAGGCCCATATCCCACTCTAACTATTACACTTGTGGTAGAAAAGTGTGAGCCATCCAAATCCTACCAAAAACCTACTGTACCCACATATAGGTAACACCTACAGACATAAGGGCTCTTATAGTGGTGTACAGTTGAGTACAGAAGGTTTTTGGTGTGTTTTGGAGGGCTCACCATACAATATAAGGTGGTAACAGTGAGATGTGTACCTGGGGCCTTTTATGTGAACTGCACTGCAGGGCCCCCTAGGGTGCCCTACTGCTCTGCTGGGATGTCTTTGGTGCCAGTCTGCTAAGAATGCTGCCCCCCCCCCCCCCCCCCCAGACGTCCCAATGGCTTGTTTTTGTGCGTTTTTCCCTTGGAAGATTTTTTTTTCCTGTAAATAGTCACAAAAGAAAAACGCACTGAGCACAAAATGTCTAAAACATCTAGAAAATGACCATTTTTGAAACAAAAAGACAGACTTTTACTGGGATCGAAAATGGTCACTTTCACCACTAGAGTTTTGGATGTTTTGCTAAAAACGTCCAAAGTTGGATTTAGTTGTCATATCAAAAATGCCCCTCTATATGTACTACACCTTGTGAACTCCAGCAAGCATTAAGAAAACATTAGCAGTAAATCTGAGAGTTTGAGATCACATCCAGCATACCCTGACATTAATATAAAAACGTAAGAACTGCCACACTGGTTTACACCAAAGACCCCTCAATCCCAGTGTCCTTTTTCTAAAAGTGGCTGATCCAGCTTACAAGCCTCTGACAGGATGTCAAAAAGTACGCTGATTCCATGCTACCTATTTCCAAGGATAAGTAGTGTCTTTCCCCAAATCTACCTTTCTAATGATAATTTATGGACTGTTTCTGTTTTTTTTTTTTTATAATGTTTATTAGATATTTTTAACAGACACAATATTCATTTATGCATATTACACAAATCATGAAAAGTATATATATATATATATAAAAAGAAAAACAAGATTAATTTACACAAGTTCAATTCTACTAAAGACCACAATTATAGGTAATGATCCAAGAACAGGAAAAAGAAAAAAAGGCAATTTTACTTGTTATACAATCAAGAATGCGTCCGTCCCAGGCGCCTCACTCAAGCCTGCCTTAAACAGTATGTGACTAAACTCGTACATTAACCTCTACTCTACTTGTTAGGAAATCCTCTAATTGTTTGGGGTCAAAAAACTGAAATTGCTTAGATTGATATATACCTCGACAAATACAGGGAAAATTTATGGACTGTTTCTTCAAGAAGCTTTCTTAAGCTCAGCTACACTAAATGCTTTTATCAGATTCTCTAGGAACAAATTCCAGAGCTTAATTGTGCTCTAGTTAAAAAAATAAAGTTAGCCAATTTGCTGTGAACGTTTTACTTAGGCCACGATGCTCAACATTCTGGCACTGTTCCAAATAACGCTGTAAAAATACCGCTGGAATAGCACATAAGAACAATGACCTAATGCTCAACGCTAATGAGATGCAAATATAGGCACGCTCATAGCATTAAGCATTAGGGAGTTCGGCGGGAGGATTGTGCTTGCCAAATGTGCAGAAGAGTTCCATGGTAAGGTCGGCTCCTGTGCACATGCCCCTGGTGAAACCTGAACGTGAAGCACACATCGGTGTCTGTTTTCTGTGGCTTAAATACAAGCGTTTTAAATTTTTTTTTAGCTTAGACGCTTATATTTAGATGCAGGAAACAGACACCAATGCGTGCTTTCACTATGGGTGATTCGAATTGTTTTTTTAGCATGGACGCTTTAAATTTAGACACAGGAAACAGACGCCAATGCACGCTTTGGCTTGGGTCTCTGCAAGGGCTTCCACCTGCTTCCAAAAGCAATCAAAACTGGCAGATTTTGTAGAAAGATGCATGAAAGGGAATGGGACTTGATATACTAGGACCACCGAGAGGGGGGGGGGGGTGCAGAGAGGGCAAAATTACCCAGGCCTGGTCTCCAAGGGGGGCCCTGCACCGGCAAAGCTTCCGGTTCTGCTCCCTCAGCCTGTCTTGCTCTTGCTCCTAGGTGTCGGGATCCAGTTGATTGCGTTAACATTGGTGAGGAATACTAAATGACCTCTTTTATATGTGCTGGACTACAATAGCACGCCACTTGCGCTGTTCATCTGCGCCAGGGGCGTAGCCAGACTTCAGCAGGAGGGGGGTCCAGAGCCCGATGTGAGGGGGCACATTTTAGCCCCCCCCCCCCCGGCACCGCCGACCCCCCACCACTTTTGACACCCCCTCCCCCCCCCGGCGGCGCCTCCCCTCCTCCATCTTTTTTGACCCCCCTCCTGCTGCTGCTTACCCTCCCCCGTCACTGCCAGGTACCTTTGCTGGCGGGGTCCCCAACCCCCACCAGCCGAAGTCCCCTTCAGCGCCAGTCTCCAAGTCCAGCGCGTTCGCTGATCTGGTTTCTGTTTCTGACGTGAGTCCTGACATCTTGCACATTCCTACGTGCAGGACATCAGGACTCATGTCAGAAACAGAATCCAGATCAGCAACGTGCAAGAGACCGGCACTGAAGAGGACTTCGGCTGGCGGGGTTTGGGGACCCCCACTAGCAAAGGTAACTTGACGGCGGGGGAGGGTTGGTGGTGGCGGGAGGGTTGGCGGGGAAGGGTTGGTGGTGGTGGGGGGGGTGTGAAAGCAGGGGTGCCAGGGCTACATTTGCGGGGGCCCATGCCCCCACCTACCTACTCCTCTGATCTGCGCACTCGTTTGTTGCCGCGCTCTGGGCCTCTGAACGTTCTGCACAGGTAAATACGGGTGCCAGTACGGCGCAAATGGCCTCTAGCGCCTGCGTTTACTTTTGAGCATCGGGGCCTTAGTAACTCCATGGAGTGTCCCTTAGTCTTTGTACTTTTTGAAAGGTATTACCTCGTGAAAAAAATGTTTTGGTTTGGTTTTTTTTTTACAGGGACCATGCATCCCACAGTGTTTGGGGTGTCAGTACCTAACAACATAGGAGGTGTCAGCAGATTAATACAATTTGGCCAATTGCCTTCATTCTTCCAGCTTTGGCCATTACTCTTGCTCACCCTTACCTTGACCCCCACACACTGCACTAAGGAAGTGGAGTGGAGGAATAGCCTAGTGGTTAGTGCAGTGGAGCTTGATCCTGGGGGGCTAGGCTTGATTCCTACTACAGCTCCTTGTGACTCTGGGCAAGTCACTTAACCCTCCATTGCCCCAGGTACAAATAAGTACCCATATATACCTTGTAAAGTACTTTGAACGCAGGTTAAAAAAAAACAACAACAACACAGAAAGGCAGTATATCAAGTCCCATTCCCTTTCCAGCTGTCAGGCCAGAAACAAGGATTAGACAAAGGTCTCCCTCGATAAACAGGGCCATTTGGCAGTCTCCCTGCAGGCGCCCAGAATCTGGGTGGGTGACCTGTATGTTCTAATACTGGACACTGTGTTTCTAGGTCTGAACTTCTAGGAATCATGTTTCAGTCTTTTGCCAGTCAGTTACCAAGTTCTTTCATGCCATTCCTGGAAGTATTGTAGCTGTGGGTGGCATCAGAATGAATGACAGTGTCAACGTTGACAGCAAGTGAAGTGTGCAAAGTGTATGAATTATGTATGAGTCTCTGAACCGCATTCTGCTGTAGCCCATTACTAATCTGCCTTTCTTCCCCCTAAAACTTCATGACAACACAACCAGTTAATGTCTCTGTTGCCCTCTAACTTGGTTTAATCGCAGGGTCGGCTTAAGGATCTAGTAGCTCCTTCTCTCCCTGAAGTCCCCCCTCCCCCACTCTGTGATAATGGGTGCCAAAAATCCCAAATTCTAGTCTGGCATCTCTCCCTCTCCTACCCCACACTTGCAGGGGGGGTCTTATATAACCTCCCTATCAACCCACTCATTACTTTACCTCACCCATTTCTATTCTTCTATCACCTTCTCCCACTACTCCAACCAGAGTTACACCTAATCACACTGACCACCCTTCAACATCTTCAGTCCTTCTGTGACTGTTCTCTTGTGCTTGACTGCTTAAATATTTTAAATTTAAATGCTTTACTTTTTGTCTATTAGATTGTAAGCTCTTTGAGCAGGGACTGTCTTTCTTCTGTGTTTGTACAGCGCTGCGTACACTTTGTAGCGCTCTAGAAATGTTAAATAGTAGTAGTAGTAGAGGGAGGGATGCTGGACCAGGATTTTGGTGCCCTAGTGCCTCACCTGATAGGCTGAGCCAGCCCTGTTTAATCTTCCCATCAGCTGCTTCACAGACAAACCAAAAGGAAGTAGCTCTTTTCTGTCACATCAGCTTTGTTTGACTCTTCCAAGCCATGGAACCAGGGTCCTGAGGTTAACCCCCCACCCCCCTCCTCCCAGTATGACTGATTTACTGATTTGGATTCAGCTCACATGTTTTTCTGTAGTAACTCAAGGTGAGTTACATTCAGGTATGCAAGGTATTTTTACAATCCAAGGGTCCCTTTTACTAAACTGTGGTTTTTTCCGATCTGAGGAAGAAGGGCAACCTTCGAAAGCTAATCAAGAAATGTATTAATTTATGTCCAATAAAAAAGGTATCATCTTATTTTCTTTTCCATGTTTTATTTTGATTTCTATTGATAAACTAAACTGTGGTAAAATTTGTAGTTACCATGGCTTAACATGGAAATATGAAAAATCAAATGAAAACAGGGTTCTAATTAAGTGTGGCACATGTGTGTATATGGAGGAAAAAGCCTCGAGCAAACTCCTATTGTACTATAACAAATAGTTTAGTCGGAGTTGGACTTCCTCATCATTGGCTAAAAAAACCTCCAGGTGTTTAATATGAATGATTAAGTAACAAAAAGCTTTCAAACTTAGCTTTAGTAATCTTTAGTGATCTTGGTCTCAATGCCTTTCTGTAAACGTTGGCTGTGAAAATCAACAAAAATCAGTAACGACCAAGTCCAAGGACGACCATCTCTAGGGACGACCTAAATTTCAAGATTTGGGCATCCCCGACCGTATTATCGAAATGAAAGATGGACGCCGATCTTGTTTCGATAATACGGGTTTCCCCGCCCCTTTGCCGGGACATCCTGCAAGGATGTCCTCAGGAAAACTTGGGCGCCCCGTTCGATTATGCCCCTCCACGTAAATCAAGATTGTAGCCAAACACAGACAGAGTATAAAGATTGTGGCTTGATTATTATCTATGTAGGTAATTAGTTAAGCATCATTGGCAAATATTTGGAAAACAGTACCATAATCGCAAATGACCTCCACCAATAGAGGAAGAACCAATCAGTAGGTTGGTTCTTCCTCTATTGTCCAGTCTTGAAATCATCTAAAGCAGATCCAACAGATGTGAACAATTTTAGGACTGTTACTAATTTAAAATATGTTGCTAAAGTTATTGAACAAATTGTTTTTGAACAACTTAACTGTTTTATTGAATCTGCAAATGTACTGGATCCTAGACAGGCAGGAGATATTCAATTAGATGAGAACAATTAAGGTCTACTAGAGTTCTTGAGAATTATGATTTAGTATTTTTTAAAGTTATTCATTGAATAGCTGTTCTGGTTTTGATTGTATTAGGTCTTTTCTATCATTTTTATGGAGTTCCATTCTATTTTATTATGTATTTTTATTTTATTGTATTGTAAACCACTTAGATCCTTTATTGGCATGACAGTACATAAACTTTTTTATAAACATAATAAACATAACTATATATATTAAAAGGAACTACAGACAAGATGAAGCCCGAGGGAGTCCGCTGTGAAGAGTTTGAGAGTTATTCTATTACAGTGCACATATTTAGCACCTATTGTATAGAGCAGTGGTTCTCAACCCAGTCCTTGGGATGCACCTAGCCCATTTCCCTGGATACCCATAATGTATGTCCATGTGATAAATTTACATGCACTAACTGCATTGTATACAAAGCTCTTTCATGCATATTCATAATGGCTCTCATTTTACAAGCCTTACTTAGGTTTAATACATACATAAACCGGCACTTAAACATTTATCTAAGTCCCCATTTTGCAAAGCCTGGTAAATGCACATAAGTACACAAGTATTGACGTACTGGGATAGACCGAAGGTCAATCAAGCCCAGCATCCTGTTTCCAACAGTGGCCAATCCAGGTCACAAATGGCAAGATCCCAAAACAGTACAATACATTTTATGCTGCTTATTCTAGAAATAAGCAGTGGATTTTTCCCAAGTCTATTTTAATAACGGTCTATGGACTTTTCCTTTAGGAAGCCATCCAAACCTTTTTTTAAACCCCGCTAAGCTAACTGCTTTTACTACATTCTCTGGCAACGAATTCCAGAGTTTAATTACACATTGAGTGAAGAAATATTTTCTCCACTTTGTTTTAAATTTACTACTTTCTAGCTTCATTGCGTGCCCCCTAGTCCTAGTATTTTTGGAAAGAGTAAACAAGCGATTCAAGTCTTCCCGTTCCACTCCACTCATTATTTTATAGACCTCTATCTTATCTCCCCTCAGCCATCTTAGACATAAATGCATGCAAGTGGAAAGGGGGTGTGATCTGGGTATGTTTTGGGCAGGACAAGGGCGTGGCAAGTTCACAGACATTTAGTCCCTATTTCAAAGGAGAAATACATGTCTATGTCCTAAAAGATGGATGCAAGATTTACACCTGCTCCCAAGCATGTTTAGGATTTTGTGACCAGCTACTATTGAGCAGCACTCAACTGGAGAAACTGAAGGGGTGGAGGGTTGCCCCCTTAATGGCTTTTGGCCACACAAATGCCAAACCTGCAAGGTTAACAGGTTAATCAGACTGCATCAGGAGAATATCTAGTTATGTTTCTAAGCTTGCAAAGATAATCAGTTGTCCCAACACATGACTGGTTATGTATAACCTGTTACCTTTGCTGGCTTTCTAAATGTCTATATTCTATACTATGTTTTTAAAAATGGATGTTTATGCTGCACGTACCCGGCACTTAAACATCCGTTTCACTGTATTTTAGAACAGGCTCTACATTGGTAACTTCTGTCCTAAAAAGCAGGTGAAAATTGAGATGCACTGATTCAAACGTCTCAATTCTTATTTCTACAGCCTATCTAAAATGATGAGGCACAGGTATCCTGAACACTTGACTAGCTAGGTACATCCCGAGGACTCGAATGAGAATCACTGCTATAAAGGAAAAGGCAAATGTTTTCTTTTTGAGAATACTTGTATAACAGTTGAAATAGGTGTGAGCACTTATGGCAGCTGAAGATATACACATAACTTATACACACACGTGTGTCCTGGGTATATTTATTTATTTATTGCATTTGTAACCCACATTTTCCCACCTGTTTTCGGGTTCATTGTGGCTTACAATACATTGTATTGATGGAAGTACAATCTGTTACAACATAATTATGGTTACATTATGAGGCGTTAAATTAAAACAAGTCCCTGTATCGTTAAAGAGAATAAAACAATGGCAAAGAACAACAAAACAATAGAAGAACACCGGATCCTGATTGGGCAGCAGAGCGATAGCAAGAGATCGTTCGGGTATAATATTTTCTGTTTTTTACCTGTAGATTAGGTTTAAGCATGTAAGATTGCGGGGGATATAAGTACGGAAGAGGATGTATTGATGCATTGTTAACAGTGTGTGTGGACTTCATGTGTTTTGATCCTTTCGATATATTTTTTCAAAAAGATGGGTCTTTAGTAGTTTGCGGAATACTCTGCCTATGTGCTTGTCTACTTGTAAAATACACGCAATGTGAGATATTGCACTGTATTATTATTATGTATGCTAATACTAATTGTATTGTACTTTTTGAAAATGTTTATTGTTAGCCACATTGAACTCAAGGGGAGAGGGGGGCTAGAAAGGAATGAGGAGAAAGAGTGATGCTGAACCTTGGGGAGCTGGGTGCAGAGTAGGAAGAGATAGTTCAGGCCGGGGGGAAGTGGGGTGAGAAGAGGAGAGACACGCTGGACCAAAGGAAGGAGGGAGAGATACTGGCCCGCAGGGAGGAGGAGAAGAGAAGGCTTAATCATTTGACCACATGACTTTAGAGGCTGGAGCCAGTGCCTCAGCTGGTCAAATGGTTAAGCCAGCACTGGTAAACAACAGTTAAATGTTATTTCCTCCTTTATAAAACTATCCCCTTTCTGTTCTGTTGGCCAGATATGATCTAAACCAATCCAAGGCAACACCCCAAATACCAATTCATTAAACGCTGTATAAGCAACTCAGGATCCAAGGTGTGAAATGCAATGAACAGGTCAAGTAGGACTAGTAGCGAGTTCTCCGCCGCCACCCCCCCCCCCCCCCCCCATCTGCCAACTGTATTGGAACTTCATCTGAGAGGTCCAAAAGAGCCCTCTCTGTTTCATGCCCTGGCTGAAATCCAGATGGGCAAGAATGAGAAACAAGAAGCAGACTGTGGCTTTGCTGTATAGAAATCTGAGTACATCGGTGCCACACTTCAAACATGCCGGTAAAACTCTTGTTTACAGGGCCCCTCTTTCCCCTTAACACTGGAATTGTTAGCATAAGAGTTTTCACAGTTCATTAACAAGAAACAAACACCACCAGTCAAATCTCTTTCCAAGTTGTCTGTGCCAGTGAAATACAATTTTGGGGGGGTTGATACATTACCATATTGCTGTATGTTTTCTCTAAATAAGATTCCAACCAAGGAGGAGAAGAGCTTTCACATGATACAGACAACCTAATAAGAAACTCGTGGACGCCATGAATATGGGTGGAACCCCCCCCCCCCCCCCCCCCGCCTTTGCCAGGTGGTTTATCTCAGATAAACAACGGTTCATCTAAAAAGTAAAATAGCTAGTCAGAGTACAGAAAGGCCACCTGAGCAGTTTAGTGGTTAGACCTCCATGTTACCATATAGGAGCACAGCGCTACACTGTTCCTCATGTGATTAAATCCCAGAATAATATGGCCGTGAACCGTCTATCCCTGAAGAAAGAATATTGCAAAGACTTTTTTTTTATAGTGACACCTACTGGCTGGATTGGGAACTCTAGAATCCTGTGCTAATCCCATACTTTCCTGAATTTTTATTGGGTTTCCCTTAGAAAAAATGCTCTCACTGGCAAGCTGAGAATGCTGTGACAAATTCAAACCACTCTCTGTACTGTGGTTCCACAAACATCAGATTTACTTAGAAAAGAGGATATTTACACAAGCTCAGATCCACAGGAGAAAATTGCAGTGCCCTGACACAATCGGTTCCTTGGTAAAGCAAAGCATTTCTCAGTTACTATGCCTGGGAACTAACCCTTTGGCCTGTTGTGCCTGTATGCTGCTGCATTGGAGCCTATTCCCATTAAACGTTTACTTTGAAGAAGTTTCTTCAGTAATTTTTTTTTTTTTTTTGGAACACTGGTCTCAAGAGTCTCCTTTAATTGTATACCATGAGCTTTGAAGATCCTGTCCCACTCATCAGAAAATCCATACTGGCTCTTGCAGATAATCCATGGGACAGAGAGCTGTAAGTAAGCTTCTAGTCTAATATGAGGACCTCAAGCATTAAGTAGGGATCAATATGGTGTTTATTGTCAAATGCCAGTCCCAGCATTTAAATTCTTCACGGAGGTTCAGCGCTGCTCTCTGCATGAGAAGTGCTGCTGAACATTCAGGCAGAGAAGGAAATGATATTTAAACTACTATTTGCACAGCTAACTGGGTACAGCTAGGACAACAGGTTTTCTAGGCTAACTTTATCCAACTATTATTTATTTAGATTTTGCTCACACCTTTTTCAGTAGTAGCTCAAGGTGAGTTACATTCAAGTACACTGGATATATCTCTATCCCAGGAGGGCTTGCAATCTAAGTTTGTACCTGAGGCAATGGAGGGTTAAGTGACTTGCCCAAGATCACAAGGAGCAGGCCACCTCTGGATTGCAAGACCGGTGCTCTAACCATTAGGCCACTCCTCCACTCAGTTAACTGAACAGCAGTCTGAATGTTGCCAGTGCCACTCTTGGGATAATTGACAGCGCCACCCACACAGCGCCATGGCATTTTCTAGATACTGAGGTGGTCTTTTAAGAATATTCAGCAGCACTGTCTAAATCAGGGGTGGGCAACCATGGTCCTTGAGGGTCACAACCCAGTCAGGATTTCAAGATTTCCACTCTGAATATGCATGAGATTGATTTGCATATATTGTTTCCATTGTAGGCAAATCAATCTCAAGCATTCATTGTGGAAATCTTGAAAATCAGACTGAACTGTGGCCCATGGGGACAATGGTTGCCCACCCCTGATCTAAATAGTGATGTTGAAGATTCATAGCCAGCGCTGGCTATGCCCTTCATCTAGAAAATAGAAAATGCAGCAGATAAAGGCCATATGGCCTATCCAATCTGCCCATCCACACCATCTATCTCTTCCTTTCCTTTAGAGATCCTACATACTTGTCCCGAGATCTCTTGAATTCAAATAGTCTTTGTTTCCACCATCTCCACTGGGAGGCCATTCCAAACATCTACCACCCTTACCATGACGAAGCTTTTTCTTAGGTTACTCCTGAGTCTATCCCCTTTTACCTTCATGCTATGCCCCCTCCTTCCAGAGCTTCGAGACTCGCCTCTTATGCACTTATGCCAAGGAAATATTTAAACGTCTCTATCATATTTCCCTTCTCCCACCTTTCTTCCAAAGTATACATATTGAGATTTTTAAATCTGCCCCCATTTGTTTCATGGTGAAGACCACTGAGAATTTTAGTAGCCACTCTGTGGACCAACTCCATCTTGTTTTTATCTTTTGGAAGGTGTGGTCTACAAGCTCATAAACAGTATCCTAAATGAGGTCTCACCAGATAGATACCAATGCTAGTGTGGCTTTGACTTTGAATATTGACCTGGTATTGTATAGCACTCTTTAGCATGTATCTCAATCATCTATGAATTTGCCTTGATTAAATGTTATCCAAATCCTAATTAGTGAGGACTCAGGACACTTTTCTAAAGACTATTAGAGATGAAAGACATGTTAGTGGTTCCTTAGCCCACCCAAGAAAATCCATAGGCCTGATGTGAATCACTTGTTTACTCTTTCCAAAAATACTAGGACTAGAGGGCACGCAAATAAAGCTACTAAGTCGTACATTTAAAACAAACTGTTGAAAATATTTCTTCACTCAACATATAATTAAACACTGGAATTTGTTGCCAGTGGTAAAAGTAGTTAGCATAGCAAGGTTTAAAAAAGGTTTGGATAATTTCCTAGAAGAAAAGTCTATAAGCCATTATTAAGATGGACTTGGGAAAATCCACTGTTTATTTCTAGGATAAGCATACACACACCTCTGTGGTAGATAGAATTATCTGGAGTAAACGACTGTTATGTTTTTTTGTCCCTTTCTGTGACAATTTGTAATCATCGACAAAACCCCCTTCCTTCCTACATGAAGGAAGGAAGGGGGTTTTGTCGATGATTACAAATTGTCACAGAAAAGGGGCCTCACTTGTTGGTGAGTGAAATGACACAAGAGCACCCAGTGACTATATACAAGATTTCCCCCTCAAAAAAACAAAAAATAACAAAAAAACGTAAGTCGTTTACTCCAGATAATTCTATCTACCACAGAGGTGTGTGTATGAGTAGCAGTAAGTAGAATAGAGTCGCACAAGCTTTATATATTTCTAGGATAAGCAGCATAAAATCTGTTTTTCTGTTCTGGGATCTTGCCAGGTTCTTGTGACCTGGACTGGCCACTGCTGGAAACAGGATACTGGGCTTGATGGACCTTCAGTCTGCCCCAGTATGGCAACACTTATGTTCTTATGACCCTGCTCTGTGAGCAGATCCATGCTTCCCATACCATATCGGAAACAAAATTGTTGAAAGCAGCCATTAAACAATTTATTTAGTCAAACTAAAGTTGCGCACATGGAGAATTAGAATGTTAAAAAGTGCTATGATCTGCCTTCTGTTACAAAATTTCATTTTTGTTTTAAATTACCCAAAGAAAACAATGCCAAGGGCTGCTTATTTCTCATCTAAATACCATCCTTGTTATTGCTTGCAAGTCAGCGTAGGATGAAGAATAAGAAGGAACAAATCGTGCAACAGTGATGTGAGCAGTGGAATCAACAAAGCGGAGAAGTGTGGCGTCCCAGCAGTTTATTGATAATGGCCCGATATGGTTGTGTTTTGGTGAGTTTTGCCTGCATCGGGGTCAAACATCTATTAGGAAGGGTGTGTTCATTTGTCATCTTCCCTTATGACAAAAGGATATTATTCATCAACGTGTGGCACTTTCCAGAGAATAGCATTATCGGCAAACTAGCTGAGTCTTGCATTCAGCCAGTACTGGGAAGTGCAGTCCGTAGCATGAGAGAGATTGAGGCTGACATGCCAAACGTCATCTAACTCCCGTTTTTATTTATTTCTGTAGGAGGGGTTACAATAAAAAGTGCGTATTATAGATATTTTCTTCTAGTATCTGATGGACTCTTGTCCTTTCAAAAAAATGGGTTAGTCTATAACGGTGCCACTAATCTCCATCTTTTCTAGTGAACTTTTCCATTACAAACTAACATGGTAACAAAGTAGCTAACAGCAGAAAAAAACCCAATTGGCCGACCCAGTCTGCCAGTTTATTCCTGTCAACATTGCCAAGGATGTATCTCAGCTGCCAGTTACAAATGTGACAACTAGTAGGATATCACAGAATTTGTCATTTTTCTCCTTTGTACTCTATTCTTGGGTAGATGAACATGCACAATGCCCTATATAGTTCACATCCAATACTCTTCCCTCTCATGTCTACTCACAAAGGAGACCAAGGAACAACTGGAGCTGGCCAAGACGGCACAAAGGATAACCACAGGAGTCACACAAGGCATTGAGTCTGTTTTTAAATAAATCATCTTTGTGACATCTTGTATGACTCCTGTGGTTATCCTTGGTTGCATCTTAGCCATCTCTGATTGTTCCATGGTCTTGATGATCTGCTTTCTTCTGATATTTTGATTGGCCACAAAGAAGACAATTCTTTAACAGGGAACGAACATGTAGGCGCCATATTTGTATGGGTGGTGCACCTGTTCTATAAGAACATTTAGGTACATAAGTATTCATATGTAACATTGGCATTTGCAAGCTTCATGTGCCACTTCACAGACAAACCCAAATCCAATGGCACACATGAGGCAATTGTATTTCTCAAATTGGCAAGATACTGGCCACAGCTTTAGTTACTAAACATCAACTTTACAAACTTAACCCTTTTCAAACATATTACCATAAACATTTTTCACCACCCATGTAGCTAGACGGTAACATACTAGCTTCACCATTTAACCTCCTCCTGTCATACCTTCCCCATTACCCACCCTACGATCTGTGGTACCACAGGGTCATGCCCTATCCCGTGGCAGTGATGCACATGAGACCGACATTGCTAGGCCTAACTTAGGCCCTATGATTGGAAATTCTGCACAAAATTTACAGAAATAAACTTAATACCCTGCAACCAAGCTGTGCACCCCACAACCTCCCCAATTCCAAAACACCAAAAAAACAATTTTCACCAGGGTGGGCTGGGTGGGTGAATTCCACCCACACAGATACCCTCCCTCTCCTCACACAATTTTTCCTTCCCAGCATTAGCAAGCTTAAATGTAAACGCACCCATGTATACCAAGTCTATGGTTGGCGTGCATTGTAAGCCTAAATGTGGCATTTAGACATTTAATTTACACTATTCTGTAAACTGCCTGCATAAAGGTCAACCATGCCTATAGCACACCCATGCCCTTCCCCTTTGACCCCCCCCCCCCCTTGCATTTACATGCCAAGCCATTTTAGCCTGTAATTATGACAGGTGCACTACTGCCACATGTGTAAGTGTACATGTACGTGCATGAATGGCTGTATTCTAGAAATTTATGCATGCAAATAGCACTTAAATTTAGGTTCCTATTATAGCATGAAGGGAAAATGTATTTATTTGTTTGCTTGGTATACTACCGTTTTTTGCAGAAAGCCATCAAGATGGGTTACAGCATAATTCTGAAAACAGTTTCAAAATACAGACAATGCAGATGCTGAAATACAAGGAACAACATAGCCAGAAGGCTTAAAAACAATGACAGTAGGAACATGATGAACAAGGTTACGAGTAACAATCCATGTAGACATCTAGGATGGAACAGAGGAAGGGTGCAGAGAGGTCCACAACAGGCAGAGGCAAGGTCCTCATTCCTTACCAAAAGGGAGGGAGAATGACCAGGTTTTGATCCAATCTTTGAATTTGTAATAGGTATTCTCACCCTTAACCCATATATATATATAAAAACCAACCTCTTCAAAAAGGCCTACCCCAACGACCCCACGTAACCCTCTTCACCTATCAACACAGCATGACTATGATCGAACAGGACAACACGCAATCTTCATCCATTCTGACCCTCCTATACCTCATACGATCACTATACAACTTTGTATTTGTTATCCACCGACTGGGCAAACGCCTCTGACGGTACTGTGTAAGCCACATTGAGCCTGCAAAAAGGTGGGAAAATCTGGAGTACAAATGCAATAAATAAATAAATAAATAAATAAATAAATAAATAAATATATGAGATTGTGTGAATATACAGAAGATTGCCTTGTGCAGATCTAAGAGACAGGGAGGGGGATGTACAGAGTGAGTAGAGTAGCATATTAGTGAGCAGGCCACTGAAGTGGGTATGATGAGTTAGCATACGGATTATGAATTTAATTCTTGCAGCTTTGGCCAGTCAGTGCTGCTCCTTCAATAGTGGGATGATAGGCTTACATTTTCTAGCATTATCCAGAACTTTTATGGCCATATTCTGTACAAGCGCCATGGTTGAAAAGAAGAAGGTGTGGGTCATAGATGTGGCAACACCAGGAGACAGCCGAAGATCGGAAAATATCAAGATTTGAAGACTGAAACCTGCTATTCTGGTCCCTGTAGTAATTAGCGCCCTTGGAGCACTCTCAATAAGCAAGATGGGAAAGTGAGGCAAATGATCAAATGAAGACAATCCAATTCAATAGCAAGAAGTCTTTAATAAAATACTGTATTTATCAACCAGGGTTCGTGGCACAAAAATAAAAGGACTCGACACAGCCGTGTTTCGACAACAATGCCTGCGTCAGGAGTCACAAAGGTCTATAAACAAAAAAATACATAAAGAAAAACTTGTAAATACGTAAATAATAAATACTGACAAATCAAAGTAAAACCAAATTATGCATACATATTAAAACATATACATATAAATATTTAAATATATCAATATGTGTGCAAAAAACATTGGGGCCAATATTCAGACTGCGGGAGGTAGCTGGGCTGCCTCCCACAGTCGGTGTTGAGCCCAGATATTCACTGCCGGGCCGTTTCCGGTACTGACACTGAATATCCGGGTGTTTGTTTGGGTTAGTTTCAACTTAACTGACCAAGTCAATATTCAGCACTGGCTGGTTACGTTTAAATCAACCAAAGATATTCCAGCTATTTTGGCGGCCTAATTTGGCCACCAAACTTAGCAGGCGGTGCAGCACGACACTACAATTAGAATTTGTTCTATTGATAGATTGGCTGTTCTGTAACCTTTGCTGCAGTTTATGCTTCAAGATTATTATTTAGTTTTTCCTATATTCTATTTGATGACTCCCCTCTCCAATATTGTGGACACAAGTGTCGTAATTAGTATTCTTGTTTATTATTTCCTTGAAAAAATTTATGCTAATTAACTTATTCAGTTACATAATTTTTGAGTAAATTAATCTTGAAATTATAAATAAAAAGTTATAAGTATATAAGTACATAAGTAATGCCACGCTGGGAAAAGACCAAGGGTCCATCAAGCCCAGCATCCTGTCCATGACAGCGGCCAATCCAGGCCAAGGGCATCTGGCGAGCTTCCCAAACGTACATTCTATACATGTTATTCCTGGAATTGGAATAACATGTATAGAATGTTTGTACGTTTGGGAAGCTCGCCAGGTGCCCTTGGCCTGGATTGGCCGCTGTCGTGGACAGGATGCTGGGCTCGATGGACCCTTGGTCTTTTCCCAGTGTGGCACTACTTATGTACTTATAACTTTAAAAAAAAAGAATCAATACTTGAAGAAATCTTTCATTATATTAGGGGACGATTGCTTACTATTTTTATTGTATTTGTACGTTTTTCAGTAGCAAAACTTTGAGGTCCTTTTGCTAAGGTTTGCTAATGGATTTAGCGCATGCTAATGAATTAGTGTGTGTTAAGTGTCATGCAACCCTAGGTACACAATAAACTGGGCAGCATTTACCCCCGGATTCTTTGTATCGCACCTAGCGTTCCGTGACAAAATCCAAGCGTATTCTATAACAGTGCACGTAACTTAACTGGCTTAACAAGCTAATCAGTGTTGATTAGCAGCACTTAAGCAATAATGAGCACTAATTGGCAATAATTAGAATTTACGCACACAACTCGCTAATTGTATTCTGTAATGAACTGTGCCTAAATTGTAATGCACGCAGTTCAAAAGGGAAATGGTTATGGGCGGGGAAATGGGCATTTCATGGGTGTTCCAAAATTTACATGCGTAGTTATAGAATAAGGCCCAGTGTGCGTAAATCTACCTGCGGGGATTTTCGCCATGGTTTTGTGGTGTAAATAGAGGTGCATAGTTTTAGGCGCTGGGATATCAACTAAGCGTATTCTGTATAACGCGCCTAAATCTAGGCACCGCTTATAGAGTATGCTCAGTCGGAAACATTTATGACGTGGATTTTTTAGGTGCCTTATATAGAATCTGGCCTTTAGTGTGCGCTATTTCTTAGTATACGCGAAATCTGTTAGAGCATCATAGTAAAAGGACCCCTTTATTTGGTTGAAATGAAAAGGCTACGTTGAAAATATAAAGTTTGCACTCTACTGGGAGAAGTCAGATACACTTGTAACCTGGGGTCGTTTACCAATTTATTTCCAGCTCAAAAATACATCTTTCTGAGAGCAAGGCTGGCGCTGGCCTGATGTCTTCAAGAGATCTGTAAGCTAGCATGTTCAACTTCATCCAGACCCATAATGCATGGGATCTTAGATTCCCAATGGAGAGGCACTTCTTTACATTTCATAATTTACGTAGGGCTGGACATACTAAAGTGCGCTACTGCCGTGTGTTTACAACCACAGGGCCCTTTTAATGAAGAGAGACCTGTTCACCAACATAAGCATTAATAAATACACTATGGCAGCAATTCTAGAAAGTGGCACTTCATTTGGGACGCTTAGCCCCAATTCTAAAATGGCTTAAGGACGTATCTAAGCTATTATAGGATAGTAACACAGAGCCGCAATGACGCACCAAAAGTTAGGCACACCTACTTATGAGAGGTCAATGGGTAGAGTAAATGGGCATGTCTAAATGTGCCGTGCAATCCCCCAGAATAGCACGCCTAGAGTTCCGTGCTGAAACCCAAGCACATTCTATAACGACGCATGTAACTTAATTGGCTTAACAAGCCAATCAGCGTTGTTAATAGCACTTAACAAGCAATAATGAGCACTAATTGGCATAAATTAAAATTTAGGTGCGCAAATCACTAAGCATATTCTGTAATACACAGCACTTAAATATTAATATGTTCTGGCAAAAAGGGGCATGGTTATGGCAGGGAAATGGGCATGTCGTAGGTGTTCCAAAATTTACATGCACTGTTATAGAATAAGGCCCTCTGTGCCTAAACCTATGCGCCGGGATTTACACCATGTTTTCGTTGGTTTAAATGGAGGCGCATAGATTTAGGCACTAGGGTGTCAACTAAGCGTATTCCATATACCATGCCTAAATCTAGGCGCTGCTTATAGAACACACAGGCAAAAATGTTTTCTACACAGATTTTTTAAGCGCCGTATATAGAATCCCCCTAAATGTGTGTAACTGATAGCATTCTATAAGTTGCTTGCATCGCCACCCCCCCCCCCCCCCCAGCCACATGGGTCTCCGCACTCCCCCCGGTCACATGAGTCTCCACCCCCCTCCCTGGCCACATGGGTCTCCGCACTCCCCCCGGTCACATGAGTCTCCACCCCCCTCCCTGGCCACATGGGTCTCCGCACCCCCCCCCCCCCCATAGGTCTCCCTTTCTCTGCAGCACGGTCTTCCCAGAAAGTCCAGCACACCATTCCCTGCAGCCCCTCTCCTCCCATAAATTTAGCACACCTCTGCCTTCCCCAAATCCAGCATCACTAGCTACCTTCCTTCCTGCAGGTCCAGGATCACTGCCACTTCCTTCTCTTTCCCCCGCTGCCGCTGCAGTGTTTGCAGAATACATTTTCGGGCCGTCCGCGATTCACACAGGCAGCCACTCCGGAGCCTTTCCAGTCTGCCACATCCGGCCCTCTCTGATGTAACTTCCTGTTGTGAGGGCCCAGACGCAGCAGAGGGAAGTCCCCGCAGTGCCTGTGTGAATCGTGGACAGCCCAAAAATGTAAGCTGCAAGCACTTCAGCAGAGGCGAGGGAAGAAGCAGTAAGCGGCAGATTCTGGACCTGCGGGAGGGGAAAGTAGGGAGCGATGCTGAATTGTGGGCAGCGGGAGGGAGGTCAAGATGTGCCACGGCACCCCTGAGAGTTCGCTGCGGCGCACAGTTTGGGAAACGCTGGCCAAGAACTTATCACACGTGTAATCTAATCACACAAGTAAGCTCTACTATTGTATGAACTAGGTGCAGTTATTTCAGCTTACAGAATTGTCTTTCATTGCCTAAATTTACTGCAATGCACTATTGTGCTAGCTTGCACTACTATAGTGACATACCAGCCGAAATTTAGAACTATTTAACTAGCCAGGAATGACTACTAGCCGGTTAAATAGCACTTAACCAGCTAAGGGCTAATATTCAGCGGGAGATAGCTGGTTATCTCCACTGAATATTAGCGCTTAGTGTATAGCAGCTAACCGGCTATATGACGTGATATAAGCAGCTAGCCGCAAATATTCAGCACATAGCCGGCTAAGTTTAACGGTAAAATAGGATCGGCTACATAGCAGTCCTATCTTTGGAAACTATAAGCATAACCGGCTAGCGCTGAATATTAACTTGTCCGGTTAAGTTTAAACCGGGCAAAAAAAAAAAGAATATTCAATGCCAGTCACCAGAAATGGCCCAGCATTGAACATCTGGGCTCAAAACCCGATCGCGGGACTTAGCCAGCCTCCCTTCCACGGGCTGAGTATCGTCCGGATAGTAAATGACAGCACAGAAACAGAGAAAAATGAAGGCAGATAAAGACCATATGGCCTATGCATTCTGTCTATCCATGACATCTATTTTCCCTCTCACTCCCTTAGAGAACCCATGTACTTGTCCCACATGGTCTTTCTCTGCTGTCGTTTTAAAGGCCTTTTAAAAAAGCATATTGCTAGATTTCAGGAAATCTAGCCCATAGTGTTTTCTATTTCTCTTCAATTTTCAATTATAATCTGATTTTCATACCACAATATTGTTAGTCCATTTAATTCAAAAACCTTTTGTGAGACTTTCTGCTGTTCGTGAATAAAGCCGTAGTTCATGAAGAGCCAGGCCCGGAAGGGAACCTTTGGGCTGTGGATCACTGCCATGTTGTGACACATGTAAAACCCTTACTTTCTCCAGGACAAGTTCATACACACAGCTCTGATCTCTAGAATTCTTCCTTCTCACAGATGTCAAGGATATCGGGGCTCAGACAGCAAAAGAAAAGGGTTCTTGTACTCACAGTCTGGAGAGAGCCTGATTGTTCTGGAAGAGAAGCTCAGGCAACGTGTGCAGATGGTTCCGATTCAGCCGTCTGCAATATGGAAAAGAAGCAACAGTCAGAGAGTCCAGTCTCATGTCATCCCTAGCCAGAAACATTTCATTCTGTGTTGTTTCCAGTGTCATTTCCAAGGATGTTCATTTTTCCATGAACGCTGTGCGCTGCCTGGTTACCGTCGGGTTACCGCAAGATCCCTTATCGCCACCTCAGTGGGTGGCAGTAAGGGCTCCCCACCGCATGGCCAAGCGGTAAGAGTTCTCTTATCGCGTGGCCATGTTTGTCTGGGGGCTTTTTACCTGCTGTGGTAAAAAGGCTCCTGTTGCATGGGAAAAACGGCCCCTGCCGCTAGCGCAGGGCCCTTTTTCCCGCAGCTTGGTAAAAGGGCCCCTTAGTTTTGCAATGAAAATATTCTGGTTTAGAACAACCCTGAGGACTGTGATTTTTTTTTCTTTCTTTTTTGAGCATAAGCAGAAAGAAGTGTTAATGATGAGCAGATGAGTGATTCCTAGACTAAAGGCTTCCCAGCATCTGCTGGTCCCAGTCCTGGAATCCTGGCATCAGAAAGAGTACACTCCAGGGGTTTTACCTTTAGGGTGAAATCCCTTTTAGGGGTGCAAGACCCTGGTTACAACTGAAGCTATTGATCTTGGGGAAAATGTTCAGCCCACAACACTCAGCATTTTCTTTAAAACATTAACTTATACCCAAATAGTCAGGCTGGGCCTAATCCAGGTGCTGGCACAGAATACCCAAGACTCTCTTGGCCGCCTGAAGTTATCCAAGTCTGATTAATATTCAGTGCCAGTACCTGGATAACTACTGTAACTGGGCACAGTTAAGACTGCCTTTTTTAAAAATCATTTTTATTGATTTTAAAACAATAGTACAGAAGACAAAAGTTAAAAAAAAGTAATTAAATAAAAGAATTTCAGCAAATCGAACTTAACATTAAATGTATCATGAAGAAAAATCCCAACAGGCAATATTAACAAAAGTAAAAACCATATGAGAAGTGCAGGAAAATTCTATAAATAATCAAATCTTGTTTGAATTTTTAGAAAGGTATTTATCTAATGTGACCCATTTATGATTGCGAATACACTTCGGGGATATATTACCAAGGTTGTGTTCATATTTCTTAAATAGAAGTAAACTATTCCTCCATAAATACATTAAGAGGTTGGTATCATCTTTCCATTGTTGGATTATTAATTTCAAAGCAATAGATATCATAAAATCAAATAAAGATGCATTTTCATCAGAAAGAGAGGTCTTTAAAGCGAGATTTTTCCAGATTATTTGTTTGAAAGATAATAACTCTTTGAATTTTAAAATCGCCAGGATTTTAGACCAAATGGATAACCAGAAATAATTAATATTACTACATTGAAACAGGCGATGTTTAAGGGTAGCTGAGCTATAACTGCATAACCAGCAAAGATCATTAGTGAATAAACCACTCTTCAAAGATTTTGACAGGAGTCCAATAAGAGCAATGTTGTAGAAAATATAGAGATTGAGTCACGGAAGCAGATAATGGCATCCTTGAAATATATAACCAGAAGGAGGACCATTATTTTTATTGTATTTGTACATTTTTCAGTAGCAAAACTTTGAGGTCCTTTATTTTTCACTGAGAGATTCTCCTATGTCATTTCCCCAGGACTTTTGAGAACTTAAAATGAGATTCCTTGACTGATTTGATAAAATGTTTTATAAAACAGGGATGCCGTGTATGTAGAAAAGACAAATTTGTCAGAAAAGACTCTAACAAAGAAAAGTTAGACATCTCATCTGTGTTAATGTGTGATTCTTTCAAAGCTCTTTGAAGGTGACACCAGTTATGTAGCTGGGAGTCAAGAAGCTTGAATTCTTCTTCTAATTGGGAAAAGGATTTAAACTGTTTAATAAAAGTTGTGTAATAAACCAGATATGTTTTTTTCCAAGTCAGACAATTAATGGTTTTATTGTTTACTGTTATATCAGAATTGTTCCAGATTATTATATTGGGAGATGAATTGTGTTGAGTGTGTATGTGTGTGTGGGGGGGGGGGGGGGGGGATGATTGTTTTTAGAGGCTTGAAGGCAATACATGTTGCAGCTATAACAAGAAGAGGGTTATATTTACGAGTATTCTGAAATTCTGGAAGTATAAAGATAGGAGTGGGATGTACCAAATTGCTTTCCAGATTTAGCCATGAGTGTTTGAGGTACTGTACATATGTACGAGAAATGTAAAACCATTTACATCCTTGACTAAGAATAAATGAAATGTGATAGTTATAGAAATTTGGGAAGTTGACACCTCCTAATTCCTGGAGAGAAATGGGACATTCGTTTTAACTTGAGAGTCTGTCAGCATGGGTCTGGTAAGGTTGGATAGAAAGATATTGAAATCACTGTCAGAAGAAGACATGTGGTGAATATATTATATACTTACATATATATCATAATCAAAGGAGTCAGGATATATATATTCAAGGATATGTTCTCAAACTTGAATAGCGCAAAAAACAGAAGAAACCAGTCTTCACAAAAAATTGCAACAAACAAAACAGCGAAGAGGACCAACAAAAGAAAAAATAAAAAATAATAATAAAAGAACTCGAAAAAAATGTGTATATAAAAAATATAAGGCGTCCACACTTGGTTGTTGAAATTAAAAAATAAACTTTATTTAACAATGACTAGCAGGGAGAAAGGGACTCGACACAGCTGTGTTTTAACATTTATATGATTTATTCATTTTACATTATTTATCTGTTTTTATTTGCATAGACTCCCGACGCAGGCCTATATGGCCGAAACACAGCTGTGTCAGATACACACATTCTCTGCCCATTTGGATAGTATATAAGATCAGCATACAGTGAGAAGACTCCTGACGCAGGCCTATATGGCCGAAACACAGTTGTGTCGAGTCCCTTTCTCCCTGCTATTCATTGTTAAATAAAGTTTATTTTTAATTTCAACAACCAAGTGTGGACGCCTTATATTTTTTATATACACATTTTTTCGAGTTCTTTTATTATTATTTTTTGATTATTTTTTTTATTTTTTCTTTTGTTAGTCCTCTTCGCTGTTTTGTTTGTTGCTCAAACTTGAATCCTTTGATTATGATATGCCCTGTCCATATATGAAAGTATCTTCACTCATCTTTATGGTTTTATTGTTTGGCTTATATCTCTTATTTGAATTTTTTTATCTTTATGTATTGATGTTTAATTTATAAGTGTTACCCCTGATGCAGCCTGTGAACACTTTGGGTTATCTCTAAATAAATATTTGCTGTATGACCTTCATCTTGGATCCGTTCTGCTCTTTGGTTCATATATAACCTACGGATCCATAGCACCTCTACATTTTGGATTGAGCTTTAAAAGCGTCCCACCAATTAGAAGCAGATGTATCTTCAATTTTATTAAGAAGGCAATAATTTTTGATAGCCATCCTAATAGTTTCCTAAATACCTACCTCATTAATATGTATCTCCCAGCTACAACCATGTGCCTGGATATTCCGTGCCAGTATATGGATAGATGTTAGCACTCGATATCTGGATATCTGGGCTTAATTCAACTGCTTACAGCCAGCTGAACGCTGGCAGCTGAACATTGTCCCCTTTATTGTTAAAAGGGAGCAGGTCGGAGGCGCAGTAATAGCCACTGAGGGACACCTTTATACTTAAAAGGGATTATGAATGGAGGGTGTTCAAGGAAGCTGCTACTTTATTTTTTAAAAGATTGGAGGTAGGATGTTTTGAACCAAGGGAGAGGTTGCTGTTTTGTTCGAATCATACTGGGGATGGGTAAGTCATTTTTTTATTCCTGCCAGGCCTGGTTTTTCAAAAGAGAGCAGTTCTGAAAACCAAATTTTACCAGTTTAGTTGGCTTCCCTCTAATGCGCATACCAGAAAGGAAGTCCCCCACCACCACAACCACCCCAAAATAAATAAAATTTCACAAACATATATTAAACAGACTTTTAAACACTTGAAAAGTATTAACATAGAAACAAATCTTTTCAAAAGAAGGAGAAACATTAAAACTAGAGGACATGAATTGAAGTTGCAGAGTAATGTCAGGAAATTCTCTTTCACGGAGAGGGTCGTGGATGCCTCCCAAGTAAGGTTGTGAAGACTAAAACACTGATGGAATTCAAGAATGCATGGGATAAACACACTATTTAGAAAAAGAATGGAATCCAATTAAAGCAAAACTTAAATGCCTCATAACTGGAGTGAGCTTTGACGGCAGCTTCACGGGTTAGAAAGTAAGACCAATGCTGGACAGACTTTATGGTCTGGGTCCTGTATATGGCAAAAACAGATCAGGATCAAGGCTGGAGTGGGATTCGATGGCAACTCCAGTAGTTGGGAAGTAGGACCAGTGCTGTGCCCCAAAATTGACAGGGACAGACAGAGTTTAATCATGAAGCAGTGGAACCTGTGCAGAGTGCCACATTCAACTCTGGCCACCTTCATGGGCAGACTGGATGGACCGTGCACGTCTTTATCTGCCAACATTTATTATGTTACTATGTAAAAACAAAACTTAAATGACTGCATGTGTGTTGACGTCGAGTAATGCTGAGATGGTGTTCTGGGACCTCTCCGTTTCTCCATCTATACTTCCTCCCTTGGTGATTTGATCTCATCACACGGCTTTCAGTATCACCTTTACGCTGATGACTCCCAAATCTACCTCTCCACACCAGTAATCTCGGCAGAAATCCAGTCCAAGGTATCTGCCTGCCTCTCTGACATTGCTACCTGGATGTTTCACCGCCACCTGAAACTCAATATGTCCAAACTGAACTCCTTATCTTCCCTCCTAAACCAACCTCTCCCCTTCTCCCATTCTCTATTTCATGTCGACAACACGCTCATTCTTCCTGTCTCGTCTGCTCGCAACCTTGGGGTCATCTTCGACTCCTCCCTCTCCTTCTCGGCCCATATTCAACAGATTGCTAAAACCTGTCGTTTCTTCCTTTATAACATCGCCAGAATTCGTCCTTTCCTTTCTGAACACGCTATCAGAACCCTCATCCACACTCTCGTCACCTCTCGCTTAGACTACTGCAACTTGCTTCTCACAGGTCTTCCACTCAGCCATCTCTCTCCTCTTCAATCTGTTCAAAACTCTGCTGAACGACTAATATTTCCCCAAAGTCGTTATGCCTGTATCACTCCTCTCCTGAAATCACTTCACTGGCTCCCTATCCGTTTCCGTATACAATTCAAGCTCCTCTTGTTGACCTATAAGTGCATTCACTTTGCAGCCCCTCACTACCTCTCCACCCTCATCTTTCCCTACCTACACTCCTTCCCTAAAACTCCGTTCACTGGGCAAATCTTTCCTAATTGCACCCTTCTCCTCCATCGCTAACTCCAGACTCCGTTCCTTCTATCTCGCCGCACCTTATGCCTGGAATAGGCTTCCTGAGCCATTACGTCTAGCTCCATCCCTCGCAGCCTTCAAATCCGGGCTAAAGGCCTACCTGTTTGATGCTGCTTTCGACTCCTGACTTGTAACTTTTATCTTATCCTTATGTGTCCTTCTGTCTGTCCTTCCCTTATCCTTTTTGGTCCTGTCTGTTTGTCCTGATTTAGATTGTAAGCTCTTTTGAGCAGGGACTGTCTTTCTTCTTCATGTTCAATTGTAAAGCGCTGTGTATGACTGGTAGCGCTATAGAAGTGATTTACAGTAGTAGTAGTGACTCCAATTATGCAGAACTAATACCAGTGCTGGGCAGACGTCTAAGCTCTATGTCTCAGAAATGACAAAGAAAGGCCAAGGTCAAGTATTTTATACCATATTCATTGGTGATTTACTCATGACTTGATAATGAGTGTGACTGTTGGGCAGACTGGATGGACCATTCAGGTCTTTATCTGCCATCATCTACTATGTTACTAAGTTACTATAGACACATAGAGAAAGGGCAGGAAAAGGAACCATTGGCGTTCCTTCCATACTAAGGGCCCTGTTTACTAAGATGCACTAGCATTTTTAGCACGTGCTAAAAATTAGCGGGCACTAACCGCGTAGATGCCCACAGGAATATTATGGGCATCTACACGGTTAGCATGCGCTAATGCTTAACATGCACTAAAAATGCTAGCATGCCTCTAGTGCGGCTTAGTAGACAGGGTCCTAAGTTTCTATATCCAGATTAACTAGGACTCAGGACATCCCAATAAATAAATAAATGAAAATTTCTAGAGGGTACTAGATAAACTTGTAACCAACGTACAAACATATCATCTCTTAGGGGTTGGCCCACACCTGTACACTTTGGTCTGATGAGCGAACATTAGCAGGAAGAAAACAGGTATCTTACTTTGTTCTCAGTCTGAATGCAGGGCCTGCAGCTCCACACTGATCAGGGGTGATCTTGGTGCTTTGTGCTTATTAAGAGGACAGTGTTACATTGTGCTTTAAGCATGCTGCCCCTTTTTGATGGAAATGAGCTGCTTTGGTGTATAAGATCACTGCCCGCATGTTTTCTGCCCATTGTCAAGACCCCAGGCTCACTGCAGCAGCTCCCGGGTGAATTCTGTAACATATTACTTAATATACATAAGAATATTTTCCTTGACAAATATTAGATAAGGTAGTCCAACCTTTGTCATGTGTGTCTGGCTAATTTATTTTATCATTTCTATTATTCCTTTCTCATTCTCATTTTATTTTCCATTCCTTTCCCCCCTTTTCTTTCCATCCTCTATCACTCCACCTCTTTTGCTCAGCGCCCTTCTTGAAGGTGGTTCCTCCATCTCACCTGCCTTCCCTCTCCCTCTCTATTCTTTTCTCCTGTCCTCTCCTCTCCTTCAGTCTCTTCTTCTCTCCTTTTCTTCTCTTTACTGCCCTCTTGACCCTTAGTCTTTCCATCCTCTAGTGTCAGGATCGGCCTTAACAATTGTGAAGCTCTGAGCAGACCAGTTTGGTGTCCCTCCCCACCCACACCCTCTTCGAAAACAAAGGGCGAGGGTAGTGAGAGGGAGGAGATGTAAAGGCTGACCTGTGCTGCAGTGGGAGGAGTATAGAGCATCAGTGCTGAGAAGCATGGTTACCAAAAGGGAAGGGAGGGAGAGAGAAGGAGGCAGGGGAGATGGATCATTAGGTGTCAGCTTAGAGAATCCCCCCCCCCCCACCCATGTATAAGAGGGTTAAGTCATGTGCCCAAGATCACAAGAAGACACAGTGGAGTCTGAATCAGGCTTCCCTGTTTTTCATACTGCTGCTCTAACCCAAGGAGGTTTGATGGACAGGAGACGGCGTGATGTCACAAGGCTGCAGCCTGTCCACCCAAGGAGGTTTTAATTCTTCCCAATGCAGCTGCCACCATCTTGGTACAATCATAACAACTGATAGGGTGGCAAGTTCTGCCTACTGGCTTCAGGCCAGATAAAGGGCCAAGCACACTTCTGCCATCTCCTTCCTCTAACCACTAAGCTACTCCTCCCCTCCAGTGGCAGTAGAAAAGAGAGAAGCTAGAGCAAACACTAATGACTACCTCACCCAGAACAATGGACAGGCAGTTTCTTCTGATTCCATTTCAACAGTCCAATACGGTGGCCATTGCTGTCAGCCACATGACAGTGGGGACATGATCTATTCTGAACACGGAACAGAGGCCACCTTGTACCTATAGGTATGTCTGTCTGAATTTGAGATTTAAAAGTCAATTTAAAAAAGAAAATTATTAAACCACAATCTTTAAAACAAAAAAATCCAGTTTATGGCTGAAACATTTCTTTTCCACTCCTAGCAGATCTCCTGTGGTAGTCAGGTGTGCATAGCCATTATTTCTGCAAAGCCCTTGTCCAGTTTGGCTCCCCGCATCATACAGTGTGACAAGAATGCAGCCCCTGGCCAGCATTATGTCAGTCTGTCTGTCTTGAGTTAATTTGGGCCAAAGGAAGCAGATGAGAGTATAGATGCATGTGTTGTACTACTACTACTACTACTTAGCATTTCTATAGCGCTACAAGGGTTACGCAGCGCTGTACAAGTTAAGACATGGGGAAGGACAGTCCCTGCTCAAGAGAGCTTACAATCTAGGCAGTAGTGTACCAAGGGTGGGGCGGTGAGGTCAGTTCGCCCTGGGTACAGGCAGCAAGGGGGTGTGCGGAGCAGGCATGTGGCTGTCGGCTCTGCTAGTCCCCTGCCCCCTCTGACATTACTTCCTGTTTCGGGGCAGGGGACCAGCAGAGCCACAGGTCCGCACACCTGCACCGTGCATCCCCTTGGTAGGACCAAGGAGGTTAGAAGAAAGATGGTGAGGTGATGTGCTTCGGGGGGGGGGGGGGGGGGACACGCTGGGGGGGGGAGCGATGCATTTGGGGGGGGGCACAATGGTGACCCACTCTGGGTAGCGAACAGGCTAGGAATGCCACTGGCTGTAGGCTTGAGCCTGGCTAGCTAAGTGGAATGGAGCATATGGTGCTAGCTAGAGTGGAGGAGTGGCCTAGTGGTTAGAGCACCGGTCTTGCAATCCAGAGATGGCCGGTTTAAATCTTGGGCAAGTCACTTAACCCTCCATTGCCTCAGGTACAAGCTTAGATTGTGAGCCCTCCTGGGACAGAGAAATATCCAGTGTACCTGAATGTAACTCATCTTGAGCTACTACTGAAAAAGGTGTGAGCACTCAGAACGGCCATATCAATTACATAAGTCACATGCGCAGGAGACCTCTAGGAGAAGGAAGGGGGAGGAGGGAAGGGGGGTGATGATAAGATGTAAAATGTGTTATTGATATATTCTATATGCCTACTGTATTCACATTTAAAATAAAGTTTTCTAAGAAAAAGGTGTGAGCAAAATCTAAATACAGTGGGGGAAATAAGTATTTGATCCCTTGCTGATTTTGTAAGTTTGCCCACTGACAAAGACATGAGCAGCCCATAATTGAAGGGTAGGTTATTGGTAACAGTGAGAGATAGCACATCACAAATTAAATCCGGAAAATCACATTGTGGAAAGTATATGAATTTATTTGCATTCTGCAGAGGGAAATAAGTATTTAATCCCTCTGGCAAACAAGACCTAATACTTGGTGGCAAAACCCTTGTTGGCAAGCACAGCGGTCAGACGTCTTCTGTAGTTGATGATGAGGTTTGCACACATGTCAGGAGGAATTTTGGTCCACTCCTCTTTGCAGATCATCTCTAAATCATTAAGAGTTCTGGGCTGTCGCTTGGCAACTCGCAGCTTCAGCTCCCTCCATAAGTTTTCAATGGGATTAAGGTCTGGTGACTGGCTAGGCCACTCCATGACCCTAATGTGCTTCTTCCTGAGCCACTCCTTTGTTGCCTTGGCTGTATGTTTTGGGTCATTGTCGTGCTGGAAGACCCAGCCACGACCCATTTTTAAGGCCCTGGCGGAGGGAAGGAGGTTGTCACTCAGAATTGTACGGTACATGGCCCCATCCATTCTCCCATTGATGCGGTGAAGTAGTCCTGTGCCCTTAGCAGAGAAACACCCCCAAAACATAACATTTCCACCTCCATGCTTGACAGTGGGGACGGTGTTCTTTGGATCATAGGCAGCATTTCTCTTCCTCCAAACACGGCGAGTTGAGTTCATGCCAAAGAGCTCAATTTTTGTCTCATCTGACCACAGCACCTTCTCCCAATCACTCTCGGCATCATCCAGGTGTTCACTGGCAAACTTCAGACGGGCCGTCACATGTGCCTTCCGGAGCAGGGGGACCTTGCGGGCACTGCAGGATTGCAATCCGTTATGTCGTAATGTGTTACCAATGGTTTTCGTGGTGACAGTGGTCCCAGCTGCCTTGAGATCATTGACAAGTTCCCCCCTTGTAGTTGTAGGCTGATTTCTAACCTTCCTCATGATCAAGGATACCCCACGAGGTGAGATTTTGCGTGGAGCCCCAGATCTTTGTCGATTGACAGTCATTTTGTACTTCTTCCATTTTCTTACTATGGCACCAACAGTTGTCTCCTTCTCGCCCAGCGTCTTACTGATGGTTTTGTAGCCCATTCCAGCCTTGTGCAGGTGTATGATCTTGTCCCTGACATCCTTAGACAGCTCCTTGCTCTTGGCCATTTTGTAGAGGTTAGAGTCTGACTGATTCACTGAGTCTGTGGACAGGTGTCTTTCATACAGGTGACCATTGCCGACAGCTGTCTGTCATGCAGGTAACGAGTTGATTTGGAGCATCTACCTGGTCTGTAGGGGCCAGATCTCTTACTGGTTGGTGGGGGATCAAATACTTATTTCCCTCTGCAGAATGCAAATAAATTCATATACTTTCCACAATGTGATTTTCCGGATTTAATTTGTGATGTGCTATCTCTCACTGTTACCAATAACCTACCCTTCAATTATGGGCTGCTCATGTCTTTGTCAGTGGGCAAACTTACAAAATCAGCAAGGGATCAAATACTTATTTCCCCCACTGTAAATAAATAACAAGCAGCATTAGATTTCAGTCTTGGCAGGTTAAAAGAAATGAACTGCACTGCTTAAATGCAATCAGAATATGAGCAGAGGAGATCAGGAAAACAAGAGGAAAAATTAGGGAGGTGGGTAAAACAATCTTTACAGCCCCAGTCTCATCCACATCCACAGATCACCCTGAGGGACACTTACAGTCTTTCAAGATCCTTCATGTCATCAAAAACACCTCGCTCGACTGTGTTAATCTGGTTTTCCATCAGTTGCCTGAAATGGAAAAACACAGCAGCTGTTTAGAAAGAGATTCACAGTATAAATTTGAAAAGAATAAACTAAAATAAACACCCTAATCAGAAGACACATGTGAGAAACAGCATTAACTCGTCTGGCAAGCAGCGCTGTCCAGAAGGCCAGACTGGTACCAGCTGTTAGCATGAGACGGAGGCGGAGCGCGTGGAGGCAGGCAGGTGTGCTTTGCTATACTCGCTTGCTCAGGGCATCATCTTCCAGAGAGGAGACAAAAAGGGAAGTCATACGGTTCTCCCACACACAGTACTTTGCAGGTATGACGAGAACTAAGAAATCTCTACAGACGCCACCGTTAAGATGGGCTGGAAGTCTTTGATGCTGCTCTCATTGGGCTGTACAGTAATCTGGCTACACTCTCTGTCTTCAGAGAACAAAACAGAGCTGGAACTTACAATGCCTATGGCACCGAAAGAGCCACAAAACAAACATGTGGCTTCCACAAGGTTTCATCAAATAGCCTTAAAATATTAATTCACTGCTTTTGGTCTACAGTGCTGAACAGTGAAAAGAAAAACCCACTGTGTGATCTGTGGTAGTCTATGAATTTTCCAAGGCGTCTGTGGCAACACCATGTCATCCACTCCCTGACACAGGGGAACACAAGATGCTGTTCTGTGTCAAATTTCTTTTTTGTTTTTTTTTTTCTAATTTTATTCGTTTACACTCCACCTCATTCTCTCCACTCAGCTCTCCTCACCTTCCTCCTACTCTTCCCTCCACTCTTCTCCTCTCTCTTTTTCCCTGTTCTTATCCCACCTTCCTCCTTTCCTTTCCTCTCCTCTCCTTGCTGGAAGTATAACAGTAGTTTAAGTTCACACAGTCAGACATATCAGTGGTCTCAGACCCATCATTAACAGAGACAGTTACTGACAGGATTGAATGCTTTTTTCAACTAAATTCCTTTATATTCTCTTAATGATCTAGGCCCTTTTACTAAGGTGTGGTGAAATCTGGGCTTACTGCATTCTTGCACGGGACCTTCCTGTGCGATAAGCCCACATTTAGGGGCCCTTTTACTAAGCCTCGGTAAAAAGTGGCCTGCGCTAGTTTTGGCGTGTGAAATTGGCGAGCACTTGGCCAGTTTTTGCCACGGCGGGAAAAAGACCATTTTTAAACATGGCGCAGTAAATAGCTGTGTGCTAATATTAAAATTAGTATCTGGCTATTCACTGCCTGAACCCTTACCGCCATGTACTTAGAAGGCAGTAAGGGCTCACACGCTAACCCCATGGTAATCGGACAGCACGCAGCTGGCCGCACTGCCGATTACCGCCAGGAATGACCCCCCCCCCTCCACGGTAGAAAATTATTGCCTGCCCAGTGCTGCTGCTTCTCCTCACGTTGCGCATGTGCAATATGAGTGGAAGCAGGCCAGGCAATGTGGTGGAGAACAGCGCTGGAAGGAAGGCTTCTACTGGTAGATCTTGGGGACCCACACCAGTCAAACCATGGCCCCAAATCCAACTGTGTCTGCTCCTTCCCAGCCTCCATGGAGGGCTCTGCACAGGGGTCTATCTCACTCCTGTCAGGGCCCGAATGATTGCGTTAACATGATCACCCAGGTCCTGTCAAGAACAGGAGAGAGACAGACCCTGGTGCCGGGCCCCAGGCCCAGGGGAATTTTCCCCCTCTCAGCGTCCCTGTAAATACCTGTATATAATATGTAAACCACTTTGATTGTAACCACAGAAAGGCAGTATATCATGTCCCATTCCCCTCTAAAAATATATATTTTTTAAAAAACAGTTAACGCAGACTTAGAGGGGCATAATCGAACGGGGACGACCATTTCTAAGGGCATCCATCTTTCGTTTCAATAATACAGTCGGGGACGCCCAAATCTCAACATTTAGGTCGACTTTAGAGATGGTCGACCTAAATGTCGAGATAGGCGAACTTAGAGATGGTCGTCCTCGGTTTTCACCCATAATGGAAACCGAGGATGCCCATCTCAAAAACAACCAAATCCAACTCATTTGGTCATGGGAGGAGCCAGCATTCGTAGTGCACTGGTCCCCCTCACATGCCAGGACACCCTAGGGGGCACCGCAGTGGACTTCACAAATTGGTCCCAAGTGCATAGTTCCTTACTTTGGGTGCTGAGCCCCCCAAACCCACTCCCCACAACTGTACACCACTACCATAGCCCTTATGAGTGAAGGGGGGCACCTAGATATGGGTACAGTGGGTTTGTGGTGGGTTTTGGAGGGCTCAACATTTACCACCACAAGTGTAACAGGTGGGGGGGGGGGGGATGGGCCTGGGTCCACCTGCCTGAAATGCACTGCACCCACTAAAACTGCTCCAGGGACCTGCATACTGCTATGATGGACCTGAGTATGACATTTGAGGCTGGCATAGAGGCTGGCAAAAAAAGTTTTTAAAGTTGTTTTTTTGAGGGTGGCAGGGGGTTAGTGGCCACTGGGGGAGTCAGGGGAGGTCATCCCCTATTCCCTCCAGTGGTCATCTGGTCAGTTCGGGCACTTTTTTGAGGCTTGGTCGTGAAAAAAAATGGACCAAGTAAAGTCGGCCAAATGCTCATCAGGGATGCCCTTCTTTTTTCCATTATTGGCCAAGGACACCCATCTCTTAATCACGCCCCAGTCCCGCCTTCGCTAAGGTGCCGACATGCCCCAGTGAACTTTGGCCGTCCCTGCGATGGAAAGCAGTTGGGGATGCCCAGAATCAGCTTTCGATTATGCCGATTTGGGCGACCCTGAGAGAAGGACGCCCATCTCCCGATTTGTGTCAAAAGATGGGCGCCCTTCTCTTTTGATTATGCCCCTGTTAGGGTCAGATTCTATATATGGTGCTGAAAAAACCCATGCTTAGCAGTATTCTATAAACCTTGCCAAAAGTTAGGCGCCATTTAGAGAATACATGTAGTGGCCATCCATTTTTATTTTTTTAGAATTTTATATAGTTATATGTCCATTTGTTTTAATGATGTTTGTGATCATGATTAGGTTTGTTTATTGTAACCCGTGCAGATGTTACATTGTGAGGGCTACAATTTATTTTGTTAAATTAATAAATAAAATTTAGTTGCAGTCATTTTTGCCAACAAAAAACCTGGTATAAATGCCCACGTCTTATTTAGGCACGGATCGAGCACATTCTCTAACAGTGCGTGTAATTTTCAGGAACGCCCACAACATGCTCATGCCCCTCCCATGGCCACGCCCCCTTTTGATCTGCACATTAGAATTTACACACACCACTTTACAGAATATGTTTTGAAAGATGTGTGCATAAGTTCAAATTATGCCAATTAGTGTTGATAATTGCTTGTTATTGGCCAATTGTTGGCACTGATTAGCTTGTTAAACAATTAAGTTGCGTGCACAAATCGACTATGTGTTCAGATTTATGCATGCAACTTTAGTCGCCGTTTACAGAATCTGGAGGTTAGTGCCTAAAAAAGGCAAAATACGCAAAAACGCTTTATTACATTTTGCAGTAGCTTGTTTTGCTATGCTAAAGCCATGTTAAGGGCTTAACGCCCTTTAGTAAAAGGGCTCCTATATGAGCAGAGGGGCTATTATTTGTGGATAGGGGCGAAGGGGGAGGAGGGAGGGTTGTCACACTATTCTGCATAGCAAAGACAGTAGGCACGCTATTTTTTGAACTTCTGGTTAAATGTCTGGTTAAACAGTAACGGAAACAACTTTCCACCAAACAAACTGCTTCAGCAAATCGCCAGTAGTGCAAGGATAAACAGCCTATACCATATATGCGTCCTATGTCCTATGCATTCCTTCTCACCCCGGCATGCGTGGGGCGAGAAGGAATGCGGAGCACTAAATAATTTCAATGTTGAAGAATTCCCCTGACGAAGCCTGTGGTGAAACGGGTCCCTGTCAGGATCTCCGAGAGAGAGCTAAGCGCTTCCGATTTTTTTTCCCACTGCATGATTAATTAAAAAAAAAAAAGTGGGCAGAAGTTTGAGGGGAAAAAAAATGTACCCCTCAAAAAAGTATGTGGCAGAGTAATGTAAAAAAATGTATACACCAAAACTTGGAGGTTATTTATTTGGCCAATGATTGGTCCTAGTCATAAGGAGCTGTTGTTGAAAAGCAGCAAGTGATGGCTACAGCTAAAACCTTTGACTGCTGAGGCCTTTTTTCCTCTGTATAAAATTTTTTAAAAAATGCAAGTGTATGTACAGAGGACACATATATTGAAAAGGAGATATGGTGTGGGATCTTGCCAGGTATTTGTGACCTGGATTGGCCACTGTTGGAAACAGGATGCTGGGCTCGATGGACCTTTGGTCTTTCCCAGTATGGCAATACTTATGTACTTATGAGTGTTTATCCTTCCACCATTGGTAAATGTTTGGTTAGACCAGTGGTTCCCAAACCTGATCCTGGAGGCACCCCAGCCAGTCAGGTTTTCAGGATATCCACAATGAATTTTCATGAGAGAGATTTGCATGCACTGCAATGCATACAAATCTCTCTCATGAATATTCATTGTCATGACTGACTGGGGTGCCTACAGGACCAGGTTTGGGAACCACTGGGTTAGACCGTTCTAAACACTACAGTGTGTGCCACTGTGTATCATGCCCTTCTCATTACGCCCATGTCTCTTTTTGTGGTACTAGATTTTCCTGAGATACTGGCACATATAAGTGCCAGCTTGAATGCCAACAGAGTAGTACTCCCACTCTGCTATCACAGTGCCAGCTGAATGCCAGCAGCCATCTCATGTTAAACACTACACTGCTTTGTTACTGGCAGCTAGGAATCCAGCAAAGAGCATGCTGTCACAGCAGGCAGTGCACAGGTAGTGCCCCAGGGGTGCCAGCAGTCTGCCCAGTTTGGGATGATGAATATTTAAAGTCTTTCTTCTTGAACTTTTTGCAAATGGATGGGACATGCATTCATTTATTCAGGTCTCTGTGCTTGTTCATTCTGCTTTTAACACAGCGCCATTACAAAATGAAAACGTGCACTTTGATTTCCTCATGATTCCCCAAGTCAGTGTGTTTGCCACAGAACATAAATACGAACAAGACTGAAAAAGCAAACTTACAAAACACGCATCTGTTTGAGTCCAGAGAAGTCATTTTTGTTGATACGAGTGATGTTATTCCCGTAGAGCTCCCTGTGGAGATAGAGAAAGAGACAGAGATAGAGAAAGAAGGTCAATGAAATAATGCCACCTATCTCCCATGAATGAGTACCACCAGTGATCTTTGGACCTTTCACATTAATCTCACTCTCTGCATCGGCTTTTGACTGACAATTCCTTGGCCACTGATCCTGAGACCTTCCCCACTGACCTAAGGCCCTGAGCCTACAGCTAACCGCTAATTCCACGGACTTTAAGGTTCTCTCTTTTACCTCTACTCTATTCTGTCCGTGATGCAGAACCTTACCACTAGATCTTCCACTACAATCCAGTCTTCCACCACTTTCCTTAACCTTCCAGTTCCATCTTGTTCCTCTCTATCCATTTTGAAAGTATGTGATGGGTACAGCCCAGCCCCACTCTACTTTAGCATCTTAACACCTAATACCACGTATATTAAATTACTGAGGAAATGCCCAGTTCCAAAATAATACCTACACTCACACGTTGCAACCGTAATTCTGGAGATTTAAAGAAGATAAGACTCAAATGTAAGTCAAACACATTTTATTAAAGTTCTATGCAAGAGAAATATTTCCAGATCTCCTGCATTTAACCAGCTATGGGTTACCGCATAAAGACAGGACTGACTTTTCTGTGGTCCTATTTATGCTATTAACCTGGCCAGTTAAGTTCTGAATATTGGTAAGTCCCGACTCCGTCCCTGCAAAGCTCCCAAAATAGCCGATATTCGGTTTGGCACTAACCTGTTATTTACAGTGGTATTAACCAGTTTTGTGTTAAGAATATCAGTGGAGAAACTAGAATGTCTAGAGTCTTTTAAAGGTTTTGTGCACATTTAGATATACTTCTTGTCTGATTATATTTTTATCTTTTGTTTTTATATCTGTGTAGAACTAGATTTTGGAACTACTAGTGTGTATGATATATTTACATACACTTTTGATAGGTATGTATAAAGAAATTTCTTCCCCTCTTCATTGAAATGTTTTGATTCTAATTGTATGATCTTAACATTTTTTATTGAGAGTTATAAATGTGATATGAGTAATTGTAGATGTTCTGATAAAATATTTTATGTGATGTATGATTTTAATGATAATTATAAATATTTGTTTTACAGATGATATCATGTATGTCTATACATGTTTTTTTAGAACTCTTAAAGGATTGTTTTATATATGTTGAATCTCTTTTTTATATAATTGCCTTTTATTAGTTGAATCATGCTTATGACATTGTTAATATGTATGGTTATACATGTTTTTATACTTGTGTTTTGTTTGTTTTTAATAGTTTATACCCCTGACGCAGCCTGAGGGCGAAACGTGGCCACGTCGGGTATTGTTCCAATAAATACATTTGATTCCACTGCTTTGTTGTTTTTCATCTAGCCCCAAACAAGTAATTTAACCAGACAGGAGCCATTTCTGGTTGGTTAAATCACTTTGAATATTGACCACTATAAGTTAGGCATGTTGCATTTTTGGTGCGTTTACACGGTGGTTTGTCCCACACAGATTTTGATTCCTTATCCTCAGACCAGATTACTACTATGCTGATTTGAGTTACAGCTTATGCAATCAGTGTTTATTGCCTGAGTTGACCCCTGAGGCAGGCGTTTCTTATGCCGAAACACGGCCCATGTCGGGTTATCAATAAAGCACACTTGGAAAGGATCCTCAGGAGCTTAACCGAGATTGGATAGCAGAGCCGGTAGTGGGAGGCGGGGCTGGAGGTTGGGAGGCGGGGATAGTGCGGGGCAGACTTATACGGTCTGTGCCAGAGCCAGTGGTGGGAGGCGGGACTGGAGGTTGGGAGGCAGGGATAGCGCTGGGCAGACTTATACGGTCTGTGCCAGAGCCAATGGTGGGAGGCGGGGATAGTGCTGGGCAGACTTATACGGTCTATGCCAGAGCCGGTGGTTGGGAGGCAGGGCTAGTGCTGGGCAGACTTATATACACAAAAGTAGCACACATGAGTTGTCTTGTTGGGCAGACTGGATGGACCGTGCAGGTCTTTTTCTGCCGTCATCTACTATGTTACTATGTTACTATGTACCGTTCTTGAAAGCCCTTTGTACTTCTTTTTTGGACTGTTGTGTACTTTGACATTCTCCATTGTATGTTACATGACACCAGGGGCGTAGCCAGACTTTGGTGGGAGGGGGGTCCAGAGCCCCAGGTGATGGGGCACATTTTAGCCCCCCCCCCCCGGCGCTGACCTCCCCACTACTTTTGACCCCCCCCCCCGCCAGTGCCCCTCCCCCATCCCTTTCGACCTCCCTCCCTCCCATTGCTACTAATCCTCCCCTGCCACCGCCAGGTACCTTTGCTAGCGGGGGTACCCAACTCCCGCCAGCCGAAGTCCTCTTCAGCGCCGGTCTCTGAGTCCGGCACGTTCGCTAATCTGGATTCTGTTTACTCACAGAAACAGAATCCAGATCAGCAATGCACCGGAGACTGGCGCTTAAGAGGACTTCGGCTGGCGGGGGTTGGGGACCCCCGCTAGCAAAGGTACCTGACGGTGGGGGAGGGGTGTCGAATGTGGCAGGAAAGGGTCAGCAGGGGGGTGAAAGCAGGGGGGGCCAGGGCTAAATCTGTGGGGGCCCATGCCCCTGTGGCCCCACCTAGCTACGCCCCTGCATGACACACTTAGGCACATCCATTTATCCTGCCATTCACCTGGTCCATCAATGCTGACTTCTGCTAGTATTTCTATGATGGCTTCTTCCTGCAGAAATGTTGTGTGCTTAACTTGAAGTGCCAAGTTATAGAATTGTCCCCTACGAGGACAATATTCAGACCATGGGAAGCAGCATAGCTAACTCCTGCGGTCGGTGGCAAACCCGGAAATTCAATGCCGGGGCCATATCCGGCGACTGGCATTACATTTCTGGGTTGTTTTGGCCGCTAAAAACATAGCCGGTTGTCGATATTCATCGGCTTACCGGCTAAGTTACAGCGGCCAAAGATAGACCTGATATTTACGCAGGTCTATCTGGCTGCTAAACTTAGCCAGTTAGCCAATGAATATTGGCAGTAACCGGCTGTGTCGCACGACATAGCCAGTGACCGGCCTAGTCGCTAGGCAGTAATATTCAGCCAAGATAGCTGGCTATCTCACGCTGAATATTAACACTTAGACAGATTAAGGCTATTTAATGAGGGTCACAATTTAAGTGCCTGGATACAGCATGCTGAGCGCTAATTCTATAGTGGAATTTGACCCTAAGATTCCATTACAGAATATTAGTGTAACACGTCTACATTTAGGCACACTCATTTATTTATTTACTAGCCGTTAAGCCCGTAACAACGGGCTAGTTTTTTGTTTTCCTATGGCCTCTCCCCGTCCACCAACCCTGCTCTCTCCCCTGCCCTCCCCCCAGTGTCTGTTTCCCTCAGTACCACCCCCTCCTTCCCTCCCTGCTCCCTCCTCCTCCGATTTCCACGCCCATGTCCAAGCCCTCCTCCCTATTGGGCTGTACTGCTGGTGGAGGCGGGGCTTAGACTTCTACACTCTCAGCATTCCGACTCTACTGCGCATTTGCAGGTGAGTCGGTCACTTGCCGTTTATATGTTTGATGCCATTCATGCCATCTATATCCCACATTATCCCAAATAAGTTTGAGTTCAATGTGGCTTACAATAAACAGCATTGGATACAGAACAAAGAATAATGCATATATACCCAACTGACTGGGCATTTAAAAGTTTGTCCTTTAATGATACCACACGTTCAGAAATCCACTGCCATTAGTACCGGCAGTTATTCAAAGATTATCACATGCACACACCAGAACAGGCATCCATCACATTGCAAAAGTAAACAACAACTTCTACAGATTACATCCAAATACTTTACTACGTGAGATTGCATTTCTTTTCTTATTTCTAATTTACTTTTCCTTGGTTATGCACACCTTTCAGAAAGATTCCTAATATACGGTATAGTAAGCACTGAATAAACTTGAAACTTAAAGCATGGGATCATTGGAGAATTTCTGTATTTACTGACCCTTTGGCTTTTATTTAGCAATTTTCTTAGAAATTCATCTTAAAACTGTAAAAGTGACACTAACACGGCAAGGTTTGGTGACATATAAGTGTGAGGATGGGGGGGGGGGGGGGTGGAGAGGAGGGAAATTAAGTCAAACAGATCCAAATCATTAGAAGAAAAAAAAAATCAGCACAAGTTGAGACCTGACGCTTTTCTCTCAATGGTTGCATACGGAAAGCTGTGTTGTTTAAAAATAAAATCCCTTCCGCACTGGCTAATTCCAGTGGTTTTCTGTTTATACAAATAACTATTTCTCTTCCCTTCCCTTCCCCACCTCGATCCCACTAGTTGCAGCTGTGTTTTATGCTCTGGGAAAACACAGAGCTTTCCATGACATCCAAAAATCAGCTCCTAGACTGAAATGCCACAAAAAACATTTGCTTTCAAAACATTTAAAGAGCTAAACAAACAACGAACCAAACCAGAAGGAAGGACCTAACAGAATCCAGGAGTGGTATATAGTCCACCAGCCTGCCTTTATTTCAAGGGAGGTTTGGGTTTCATTGGCAGAACGTAGAGGAGTGTGGTAGCCGTGTTAGTCCACTCTTAAGGTTATCAATAGAAATCAAACAAAATAAAACATGGAAAAGAAAATAAGATGATACCTTTTTTATTGGACATAACTTAATACATTTCTTGATTAGCTTTCGAAGGTCGCCCTTCTTCGTCAGATCGGAAATAAGCAAATGTGCTAGCTGACAGTGTATATAAGTGAAAACATTCAAGCATTACTATGACAGTCTGGCAGGGTGGGAGGATGGGGGTGGGTAGGAGGTATGCATGGGGACATCAAAGCATATCATTGATATTCTAACAGGATGGGTGTGGATAGGTGAGGGGAGGGTGATCAACAGAGACATACAGCTTTATGGTTTATAATGGTTTATAATTGGCAGAACGGAGTCTGAGAATCAGAATAAGGAATGAATGAATGACTCACCACAGATTACTAGTGACAGGCTTACAGTCAGATCTAAGGCTAGGAGCAGCAATAATAGTAACAGTGATTATAAAACAAAACAATAAAAATAGCCACAATAAAGGTAATAGTTCAAATCATCTATTAACCCTCCATTGCCCCAGGTACAAATAAGTACCTGTATATAATATGTATATAATATTTCAGATTCTACATGGAATGTTGCTACTATTGGAGGTTCTAGATGGAATGTTGCTACTATTGAGATTCTGTTGCTACTATTTGAGATTCTACATGGAATGTTAATGTTGCTATTCCACTAGCTACATTCCATGTAGAAGCCTGCCCTTGCAGCCGCGCAGGCTTCTGTTTCTGTGAGTCTGACGCAGGACGTCAGACTCACAGAAACAGACGCCTGCGCGGCTGCAAGGGCAGGCTTCTAGTACATGCAGGACGACAGACTCACAGAAACAGATGCCTGCGCGGCTGCAAGGGCAGGCTTCTACATGGAATGTTGCTAGTGGAGGAGTCGCCTAGTGGTTAGTGGTTTGGTCCTGGGGAACTGGGTTCGATTCCCACTGCAGGCACAGGCAGCTCCTTGTGACTCTAGGCAAGTCACTTAACCCTCCATTGCCCCATGTAAGCCGCATTGAGCCTGCCATGAGTGGGAAAGCGCAGGGTACAACTGTAACAAAACAAAACAAAAAAAAAAATATATATATATATATATATATTATATAAAAACACAAATGAAAAAGAAACCTCAGAACATGGAACTGCAGATTTGCACTAACATAGGTTAACACAGATTATCAAGGAGGGATAGTATGATGCCTATGATCAAGTACAAATGAGAAAATATATACATTACTGAGGAAAATATGTGCATTTCAAAGGCAATGGGATTCACCTTATGTTGCAACTGAAGAGCAAGAATCTGATATAAGTTTCCAAATTTTAAACAAAATTACCAACCAGGTTGCTTTTTCCAGCTAGTCTTGTTTCATATTTGTAAACAACAGAGTTCCACCAAGAAATTAAGGGGCCCTTTTACAAACGTGCGCTGAACAATGGCCTGCGGTAGTGTAGATGCGTGTTTTGGGCACATGCAGAATCATTTCTCAGCACACCTGTAAAAAATGCCTTTTTAAAATTTTTGCTGAAAATGGATGTGTGCGGCAAAATGAAAATTGCCACGCGTCCATTTCGGGTCTGAGACATTGACCTAGTGGTAAAGTCTCACACGGTAACCAGGCGGTAATGACCTACACGCGTCAAATGCCACTTGGTGCACATCCGAATGTTAAAATTTAGTTTTTGGACAAGCGTATCGGACACACGCCAAAAATGAAATTACCGCAAGAGCCACGCGGTAGCCAGGCGGTAACTCCATTTTGGCGCACGTTGAGCACACAGACGCTTACGAGGCTTAATAAAATGGCCCCTAAGGGTAGTTTTAAATTATCCTTCCAGTCCCGGAAAACAGCAAAAGCAGAAAACAGTGAGCAAAATCCTGGGGAGAACTTGGATTCTTATAGTTCCCTCTTCCAGTACCTGCTAACAGATACAATATATAAACACCCCCTCAAACCAGCAACAGCATTCTGTCCACCCTCCACCTCCTGTTCCCTCCCCCCCCCCCCCCCCCCACCCCCACAGAGCCATCCCACCCTGCTAGACTGCAAAAACACTATTAAAACACAAGAGTATTTATGATTAGACTACATGCAAGAGAGGGCAAAGATTGTATATACTGTTCCCAAATGATCCAAAATCGTTTTTTGCACTTGAATTTGAGACATGCATCCCAAGCCTCCATTTCTAAAAGACAGTGAAAGGCATTCCTCCATTGCCAAAAATTAGGTGAAGAGCTCAGTGTCCATTGCAGTAAAATACATTTTTTTACCCACCACGCTGGCTTTACACAATAAATCTAATAATATGAAATCATGTCCCTCAACATCTATTTGCTATGAAAAGAATGCTGTATCAGGGTGTTGACTTAAAAAAAAGAAGATATCTTTTGCCTGCTTGTAACTGTACACCGCCTTGAGTGAATTCCTTCAAAAAAAGCGGTAAATAAATCCTAATAATAAATAAAAAAAAGAAGAGGGCTGTATTTGGCATTATAGCACTCAGAGAAAAGGGACTGATGTGGAGAGCAGCTCCCCAGAGATTGGAGGGTGGGGTATCCTAAACCCCAATTTTGGACACCTTCAGAATTTGGTGCTCTGGCTAAGAAGATAATCAACAAATGTCAGTCAGGTAACCAGTGTACAGCCATTTCTCCATGCTGTAAGTTATACGACACAATAAAGATGAGCCTGTGCCTTTCTTTCTTGAAAAGATATGTAGCACTGGTGACCAATTGCCAAGAGTTCCCAAACATTCTGGAACCTTACTTCTGTAAGGAGGTGTATGCCATTAAGCCCTGCTAATGAGCCTGGAGACCCCTTCCAAGACTCTAGAACAGTGGTTCCCAAACCTGGTCCTGGAGGCACCCCAGCAAGTCAGGTTTTCAGGATACCCATAACGAATATTCATGAGATTTGCATGCATTGCCTCCACTGCATGCAATTCTATTTCATAAATATTCATTGTGGGTATCCTGAAAACGTGCCTGACTGGGATGCCTCTAGGACCAGGTTTAGGAACCACTGCTCTAGAGGTTCTAGCATTAGCGTTGTGACTCGCCTGCAGGAGGAAGCTGAAGGGTCAGTCTTTCTTCTGCTGTAGAGTCTTGGGTTTACATGATGGAGAATCTCAATCAATTTTCCAGCTAGGGCAACAGTTACTGGAACGATTATGCAGACCTCCTTCTGAGAGATTTTCTTGGTCTTCTGAGATCTTGGCTCTACATAAACGACTGAGGGACCAATGTAATAAAGGGGCCTATTTTACTAAGCTGTGTTAACAAATGGACTTAGTACGTCCTTACATAGGCGTTTCCTGCACACAGCCTATTTCTGGCTGTGAATTAATGGTATAAACCAATTACCAAATCCCACTGAGTTAGCCTTAAAGCATTGGAAAATAATATTTTAGTGCACTCATATCACTTTGGAGGACTAACACTGACCAAAAAGGTCTGTACTTCTTTTGTCCTTAGATCTTAATCATTGCACACTACTTTCCAATAAGTCTTTAGAATAGTAAATAGTACATATCTCAAATGAAAAAACTATAAAAAAAATATATTAAAGACTTATTGGAAAATAGTGTGCAATGATTAAAACCTAAGGACTGAGTGCAGAGGCGTAGCTGGGGGGGGGGGGTGCAAAGGGAGGAGCCGCTCCCCCAAATGGATTTTGAATGAAATGGCGCCTATACAGTTTGGCTCTTCAGACTCACACTGGTGCCTGTTGTACAAAAGGTCTGCTCACCCTAACATCAAAACCTGGCTACACATCTGACTGAGTGGAAGAATAGCCTAATGGTTAATCTGGGCAAGTCACTTAACTCTCCATTGCCCCAGGTACAAAATAAACCACTTTGATTGCAACCACAGAAAGGTGGTATATTCAGGGCCGCCGAGAGGGGGGGAGAAGCGGGGGGGGGGGGGGGACAAAATTCCCCCGGCCCGGGCCTCCAAGGGAGGCCGGTGCCGCAGGCCCACCCGCCCTCCGTCGTTGACCATCTGCCACCGGCCCAGGCCCCCTGCATTGAAATCACAACGCCAATCTTTCCTGCCCGCTGCTGCTGACCCTTTTACTGCTGCATCTTCTTTAAAATGGCTGCCGAGACTTCCAACGGCGCCCTCACAAGACTTCAGCGGAAGTCTCGCGAGATCGCCGCTGGAAGTCTCGGCATCCATTTTTAAAAGAAATTTGGTAGCAAGAAAGTCAGCACAGGCAGCAGGCAGAAAAGACTGGGGATCTTTCCTGCCCCGAAGAATCCACGGGACCACCAGGGTGGTTTCAGATATGTGCTGGGAAAGCACCCTGCGGCTTTGGGAAGGAGAAGCAAAGCAGTCAGATTATGGCCTGTGCATAAAGGAGATGGCAATAGCAGGGAGCAGGAGGGAGCATCATGGGGCCCCTGGAAGCGCAAGGCCCTGTGCGACCACCCCTGTCGCCCCTGCCTAAGACCGACCCTGATGCTAACTAATAACTTACCCTGAGGCTTGAAAACCTTTGATAATTGAGGTGGGAGAATTGAGGGGACGTACTAAGGAAAAAAAATGCTCAGGGTGGTAGGAACATGGCCCTTGAGTTATGAAATTCTCTAACTGTTGCTGAGAGTTTCTTTCTTCATTGGTAGATTCTCCTCCAACATAAGTGTAAGAAAGGGCCTAATCTCCCATTTCTGGGCCAAAGTTGACCCAGGTGTCACTAACTGCTCTAGCAACAGGATAGATTTTTTTTTTGTATGTGCGTGTGTGCTAACCATTCAGGATAGTACATGTCCTGGGAGCAGCATAAATGTATATGCCCTCAGAATTTTCTAGTTGGATTCCCTGTAAGAAGAAACAGAAAAGGAGCTAGGTGGTCCCAGAAGAGAGCAGAGAGCTGCAGAACACAATGTCAAGCCTTTTGAGGGTTGAGCCCTGAAGTACCAACCTGGTCTTAGGAAAAGGATGAAGAAACATAGCCCCAAAGGGAAAAAGAGTAACCCTAAAGTGAAGAAGAAGGGTGCCTAAAGGGAAGATAGGGTCACCTAAAAGTGAAGTTGGACTCTTGGCTTCCTTCGAGGTCCAGCTAAATGCTAGAACAAATTCCAGTATCAGTGGGGGTGAGTTGCTGGATAAGACCTGCACCAATGGAAAAGGAAATGGGTTGAGTGCTGTCTTAGCTTCAGTACTGAAACAAGAGAAAGACCCAGGAAAAAGCCACCTGTTGGGTGTTGCCCTGTGGAACCAGGTTCAGAGTGTATGAGTTGAAGAGCCAAGAGACCTGCAATTGCAAGAAGACGGAATATGCAGAGTTAGATCCAGTCACAGATGAGTCAAAGTGTTAACAGATTTGGGAGGGGAATTAACCATATGAATCGTAACAATGCCAAAATAAACAGTAAGACTTAGAAGTAAAACAAAAATAATTATATAAAGCCAGCACCCTTTTCTCTAGGTGTTTTGGAGCACCAGAAAAAAAATATGCCCTTGTAGATCTGTATAGAATAGCATCTTTTAGAAGAATTGTTGATATTTACTTTGTCTCTGACGGGTGTGCATGTCAGCAGAAGATAGCACGAGTCTGGCCTGTATGTATCTGAAGCCTCAGTAGTTCTAATAAACATCCCATGGATCTGCTGAATTTGAGTAGGTCCGGTGTGGGTGTAGAAGCTGCATTACAGACTATGTAGAGGTGCAGGAGGACAAGGAATATGGAGCTACCTAATGTTCAAGAAGGAGATCCAATGATCTAAAACATCCAGGAAGAGAGAAGTCCACTCTAACTGAGTTTATCCCTTCCAGATTCCCAGAGGAGCAGGAATTACTGGATAAAGGAAGGAGGGTTTCTAATGGTGTTTCAGAGGCTTGAACATTAAAAGAAACCATGAATAGTTTTGAGTTTGTCAATAAGTATACAACAAAGTAATAGTTGCTGTATTGCGTTGTGCATTACTGTAGAAAAATAACACAAGTGCATATAAGAAGGCCAAGATACTATCAATGGGAGAAGAAGGCCTCAAAAGTTGCCCAAACTTTAGAAAAGTACTTTAATGAACCTTTCCTCTCAGCTGCCACTTGTTCATATCTATATAACAAGCATATCCCGTTTCACTAGGAATTGTCCTTCAAAGTGTCGATAACAATCTTTATTGCAACAGCTAAGAGATCTTTTAACTTAGGTGCTAACTTTGGCAATACTGCCTGCAAATACCACAACTTCCAAATTATGATCAGGGCTGCTGAGGGGAGGGGGGGGGCAGGCAGTGGCATTCCTAGGGGGGCTGACACCTGGGGCAGATCGCGGATGCGCCCCGCCCCCTGGGTGCAGCGCCCCCAGGAACAGCGCGATGCCCCCCCCCCGGCAAAAGAACCCCCCCTCCTGGGTGCAAGCCGCTAGGGGGGGGGGGGGTGCCGCGCGCCTGCCGGCTCTTCGTTTTCATGCTCCCTCTGCCCCGGAACAGGAAGTAACCTGTTCCGGGGCAAAGGGAGCATGAAAACAAAGAGCCGACAGGCGCGCAGCACCCCCCAGCGGCGTGCACCCGGGGCGGACCGCCCCCACCGCCCCCCCTTGGTACGCCACTGGGGGTAGAGGAGGCAAAATTCCCTGGGCCCAGCCTCCGAGGGGGGCCTGGCACCGGGCCCTAGTGTCTGTCTCTCTCCTGCTCCTCTCAGGAACCGGTCCCGGCACACTGGAGCAGATGAGAGACAGACCGCGGTGCCGGGCCCCCCTTGGAGGCCCAGATGCACTGATATAGGGGGGTCTGGCGCCGAGATCTGGTGGCAGCCTGACAGTGAGCGAAGGGCAACAGCAGCAGCTGTGTTCAGGGTTCGGCCCGGCAGCTGCATCCCAAGTGGGAGGGGGGGCCCGGTGGTTGCACCTTGAGTGTGTGTGGGGGGGAGGGGGCCAACAGTGGCAGCCCTGCCTTGGGTCCGGCACTGTCTCTCAGCCGCCCTGATTAAGATTGAGTCAGCTGTAAGAATATTTAAGCTCAGAAGGGTGCTAATTTGAACCCAGACATCAGATCAAAATGCAACCAAGTTGATAGAATGAAAAAGCATGTGCAACAAGTTGCCTTTTGGTAGTATACAAGACCAACAAAGAGGATTAGCGGAGTTATTCAATTTTATTGTTCTGATTGGTATCCATAATGCAAAATGCAATAGAAAAACAAGTGACTAGGTGATGGAGGCTGACTAAATGATTTGGATTGCTAAATTTCAAAAGCACTCCCTTTGCTTTGGAGAAAGCGAGTTCTTGGTCTCCATCTTCCAGACTTGTTGGACTCCAACACATGGAGATGGTCTACTTGTAAGGTAAGGAGGAACTAAACAGCTTGCAATGACAGTGCTCTCCCTGAACTGAAGAAAATTTAATGGTTACAAAGCATTACAGCACCTTTGCCAGGAAAGAGTCATCAGCTAAGAAAAAAAAGGAAGGAAGGAGGGAAAACAAAAACAGGGAAAAATACCACAAATTGGAATTACAGATAACATCAGAGATATTGCAAGCTACCCAAGAATATTTACATACAACACATTCACACGTCGATTTAAGCATAACACTACAAAATGGACAGCCCTGCCACAACAGTTGTAGTCCATAGTCCAATAGGAGACTGACTAATTAAGTACTGCAAGGAATGGAAAAATGTGTAATTGAAGGAATAGCATTTCTCAAATGTGGCGTCAGTTGAGAACATACAGTGAACTAAGGGACTCTTTTACTAAAGCTTAGCACACGCCCCAGACCGTTTCATAGCAGACCTCACACCCCACCTAAATTACATGCTACAGCAAGGTCTCTTCCCTAAGGAAAATGGCAATATCCTACTCACCCCGATACCAAAAGACAACAAGAAAAAAAACAATGAAATCACTAACTACCGTCCAGTAACATCCATCCCGTTGTCAGTCAAACTGATGGAAAGCATGGTAACCAAACAACTGACAGATTACATAAACAAATTCTCAATACTACACGAATCACAGTCAGGTTTTCGCCCTCTCCACAGCACAGAAACAGTGCTACTCACTCTCCTCACCAAATTCAAGCAGGAAATAGCAAAACCATCCTCCTCCTCCAATTCGACATGGTAAACTATAACATATTAATAAGATTACTAGATAAGTTCGGAATTGGTGGAACCACTTAACTGGATCAAAGGTTTCCTAACTTATCAAGTAAAATCAAACTCAATCATATCATCATCGTGGAAAGCAGACTGCGGAGTACCACAAGGATCTCCTCTATCACCGATCCTCTTCAATCTAATGATGACCCCACTAGCTAAGTCCTTATCCAACCGAGGCCTGAACCCCTTCATCTATGCAGACGATGTCACAATATACATTCGTTACAAATCTAAACTGACAGAAATCACCAACGAAATCAAGAACAGCTTGAGAATCATGGACTCTTGGTCAAATGCATTTCAACTAAAACTCAACAAAGAAAAAACACACTGTCTCATCCTCTCATCCCAGCACAGCGTGGGCAACCCCACTATTGTAGACTCTCCACCCAATATTCAAAGCAATTTAAATAGCCTGGTGAGGGCTCCTGGCTGTTTAAATCACAAACATGAATATTTATTGACACTTAACCAGTTAGTGTACCTGAATATTTGTGATTAGCGCCTGAGCTGAAACCAGCTAACCTGTGAGTGTTCCATGGGCGGAACTGGAACTTATGCAGTTAAGTGCCAATATTCAGCCCTTAACCGCATAAGATAAACACTTAAATTGGGCCACATAAATAGCAGTCCTATCTTTAAGCGGTTTTATTCACCTTATGTGGTTAAAGGCTGAATACTGCACTTAACAGCATAAGTTTTAGCATAAGAAGAGTAGCCATACTGGGTCAGACCAATATTCCATATAGCCTTTTCAAGCCAGGTCACAAGTACCTGGCAGAAACCCAAATCATGGCAACATTCCATGCTACAAATCCCAGGGCAAGCAGTTGCTTCCCCATGTCTGTCTCAATGGCAGATTATGGACTTTTCTTCCAGGAACTTGTCCAAACCTTTTTTAAACCCAGATACGCTAACTGCTGCTACCACATCCTCCGGCTAAGACTTCCAGAGCTTAACTATTCGTTAAGTGAAAAAAATGTGTCCTCCTATTTGTTTTAAAAGTATCTCCATGTAACTTCCTTGAGTGTCCCCTAGTCTTTGTACATTTGGAACGAGTAAAAAAATCTATTTACTTCTACTCGTTCTACTCCACTCAGGTTTTTCTAGACCTCAATCATATCTCCCCTCAGCCATCTCTTTTCCAAGCTGAACAGCCCCAACCTCTTTAGCCTTTCCTCATACGAGAGTAGTTCCATCTCCTTTATCATTTGGTTGCTCTTCTTTGAACCTTTTCTAATTCTGCCATATCTTTTTTGAGATACGGCAACCAGAACTCAAGGTGCGGTCGCACCATAGAGCGATACAGAGGCATTATTTATGTGTTGCATTTGTATCCCACATTTCCCCACCTATTTGCAGGCTCAAATTATAGCATTTTTGGTCTTACACAACTGGATATTTAATGCCAGTGCCCAGATATGGCCCGGCATTGAATATCCAAGAATACAGCCAGCAGCGGACATAAAAACGCTGACTGTCACCAGTTGAATATCTACCCCTGTGTCTTCAGTGGCTTCCCCTGTCCCTTAGGAGCTAAACCATAGATAGATAGGTAAAACCCACATACAATATCTATGAAACAAAACATTTTAAAGTATTATGAATGGTGTTAGAGTGATCATAATTGTTGAGTTTTACTATCAAAATATTGATGTGAGTCTAGGTGCTTGAAAGTTAACGGGGAAGGGAGAGGGATAAAGCATGGCTAAAGATTTATCTAGGGTGCTTACTACCCTTGCACCAACTCTGTTTTAAGTTAGGGCTTGTATAGTGCCAGAGAAAAAAAAGAAGTAACACTACCTGACAGCAACTGTACTGAAAGATCTGTTGACACATGATATAAGGGTTAACCAGGGCTTAGTTCACACAGAAACACAGCTAAATTCTCTTTAAGACTAGTAGATGCTTTTCTTTACAGTCACCGACTTAGTCAATTCAATATTGCAGAATCCTTTCCCCCCCCCCCTCCCCAATTGTGTCTGAAATACGAAAGAGCAAAAGAAATACATTCCACACTGATTAATATGTGCATTTAATCCACAGCTACCTTCCATTGTTGTTATAATCCAGATGTGAATCATATCCTTTTTGCATAAAAAATTGGACTATGGAACAGATGTGACTGCTCAGCTTAAAGTTATTTGAGCGTAAGAACACTCTCACTACATATTTGGAACAGACTGTTGCATGGCTCTGCTTGATCCCAGGTCACGTATGAGAGTTTGAATCAGTCCTGTTTCTAGAACTCCATTTTGAAGTCATTCTGGGAACTGCAGTCCTGTGCTTACTCTCTTTTTAAATCTCCTTTTCATTCATTTGTGACTACCGTAACCTCAGTGGTGAGGCTGGTGAAGTCGAGGCACCAGTATGTGAGTCAGAAAGGGTGCATCCATAACTCAACGTGGTCCGGTTATGCTATACTGGCTGGTATTTTATACAGTAGGCACCTCCTTATAAAATTTCCCTCTTTGAGGTTTTCACAATTGGGAGGCCAAGAAGGCATCTATTTTGAGGCTATTTTATAAAGACCTATGTATTATTAGAAAATAACCTCACAAAAGCTGCACAATTGAAACTAGATGACGGCAGATAAAGACCACTACAGTCCTTCCAGTCTGCCCAACAAGATAAACTCATTACACATGGTATGTGATACTTATGTATGCCTGACCTTGATTTGTCGACAGGATGCTTGCAGGTGCCTCTTTTTAAACTATGTGTATGCATGGTGACCTACCCCATGCTCTGCCCTAAACATTCCCACAGTATGTGTGGGTCCTGTACAATAACATGCCTTCTTGTCACAGTGCCTACATTTACACACATAACCTGGGGAGTGGGGTAATTTTATAAAAGACCTTTTACATGAGTAAAACAGTGTTTATGCATGATCCCCTTTCTGTGTATAAAACATGCATTATGCATGGAAAATGCTTTATAAAATAAACCCTATATTGTGTAGGCACTTTTCTAATAGTCCAATTCTGCAGATAAAGGCATTGCTTTACCCATGAATGCAGCTTGGAAAAATCACCCTCTAAAAGATCATCTAAACTTCAATTCTGATCCCTTCTCTAATTAAAACAAGCCAGACCTTTTTTTCCATGCTTAGACCGAGATTAAAACAACATGACAACTTTCAGAATCCAAATGCACCTCATTGTTGCTCATGTGAGGGTGAGGACTCCCTCCTGCCAACATTCTCAGCCCCTGCAGATCTACGAATCAAAGCTGGATTGGGGACTCAAACCCCAGGTCTTGTATACAGAAGCACTTGGTATTGCCACTAGGCTATCAAGCAGACATGGTGCTGTGGGTCTTATTTTTAGTTATTTTTAGTTTTTATACTAGTTATGATATGCTATTTTTATATATGTTTTTTGTAAACTACCTAGATTGTCTTTGGATAGTTAGTTGGTAAAGCAATGTGATAAATAAAATACATGACACAATACTTTTAGACATGATCATGTGCACTGAATTATATTACCAGAAGGATTTGGAGAACGGAATACAGAAACACTCCTTTCCCAGGGCCTGCTACTCCTTAGCCCTGTAATAAGAAAGCTGGGCCTTGTCCTGAATCATCATCATGTGATACTAATCATTGGTTTATTGGGTTAGGCCTCCTAAGAATCTGTGGTGGTTTTATCTCAAACCTCTGTTTGCTCAGTGTTGTCCATATTAGTTTCCATCCTTTCAATATACTCTATATATCCCATCAAAAAGAGCACAGATTATATGTAACTGTATATTTTTAACAAGAGCATAATTCCACCAAAGGGTTCCTAGGCTGTTGCAAAGAAGCCACAAATGTCAAGCTCAGTGAGAGTTTGGTTAGACTTTTCACTGTGGCCTAAAAATATAGAAAGTGAAATATTTACCAGTAAGTACAGATCTTTCAAAGAAAACATTGAGACAAGAATGGAGGTTTTGGAAATGCTTAGCCTTGCTGTTCAATAACAATCCTTCAACAGCCTTAATCCTGTGGGGTTTACTCATTGGTGTGACCTACGGCTTATGGCACAGGAGGAGTGCCAAGGGTGGAAAAGAGAAGGGAAGCAAAGAGGTTTTAAAGCAGGGGTTCTCAAATCCAGACCTTGAGGTCCACAACCCAGCAATCTCCAATTGCTCTTGCTTATGCCGGTGCCAATCACAAAATGGCTGGTGGTGGGACCCCCTGCAGTATTCTCACAACGCTGACACAGGAGGTCTTGGCAGCCACTTTAAAACAGCAGCGACACCGGACAGGAAAGAGTAGAGTTCTTTCTTGCACCCAAAGAGGCCACTATACTACCAGGGTTTGTTAAGATAGGCCCAGGAAGAGCTTACTGATTGTTTGGGGTCCAGATCAGTGGGGGGGACTCATCTTCTTCGGGGATGGGGTGGGGTGGGGGTGATCAGCTGGGCAGTCAGGTCTATTGGTAGCTAGGTGGTCAGGTGGCTCGGGGGGGGGGGGGGGGGGCGAAGAGTGATTGTGAGGTAGGTGAAGAGTTTTGGTTTCAGCTGAAAATGCATCAGCATTTTAGGCCAAAATCCAAATCCAGATTTTGAGCCAGGTTTGGTGCAGAATCCGAAACTGAAACCAAAATTCAGTTGGCCTCTATAAGGAGAAACCTAGGAACATTTATAGTGACAGTAGTTGCTTAAGCTCTGTGTTGTGACTGGGACAGTAGGAACAGGGAAGCTGCTGCACCCAATCCTGGGAGCAAGGACTAAAGGAGAAGCTGGACATAGCTACATAAGAACATAAGAATAGCTATACTGGGTCAGACCAATAGTCCATCTAGTCTAGTATCCTGCTTCCAACAGTGGCCAACCCAGGTCACAAGTACAAGTCAGACCAATAGTCCATCTAGTCTAGTATCCTGCTTCCAACAGTGGCCAACCCAGGTCACAAGTACCTAGAGGAAACCCAATTAGTAGCACCACACCATGCTACCAATCCCAGGGAAAGCAGTGGCTTCCCCCATGTCCATTTCAATAATAGACTATGGACTTTCCCTCCAGGAACTTGTCCAAACCTTTTTTAAACCCAGATACACTAACTGCCATTACTACATCCTCCAGCAACAAGTTCTAGATCTTAACTTTTCTTTGAGTGAAAAACCGGCAAAGCGTACTCTATAAACTGTGCCTAACTCTAGGCATGGGTTTACAGAATAGGCCATCTTGAATCCTTGGTATTATAGGTGGAATAGAAGTTTCTTATAGCACAGTATAGTACAATAAGGCTAAATCAGAGGCAAACAGAGCAATTCCTCAAAATATTCAACAGGTGGACATGTCAAAACTGATAAAATTCTGCAGACTACCCAGAAATCATAAATATGGAAATGGATCAACAACATAGAAAGCACCTCCAAATACTTTGTAAGAAAAGCCTGAGTACTCTTTAGAATTTCATCTGTATTTGACATTATGTGGGAAGTGTTTTTCATATATCACCTGGTGCAAAATTTTGAACAATTGATCTGTTTGCCCCTGATGCAGCTTTAGGGTGAAACATGGCCATACCAGGCTTCTACCCACTCATTCTATAATTCTGCAAACATATTTTCATGCTTACCCGCAGATTCTATATAGATCGCCCAAATTTGGATGCGTCAACAATCAATAATTGATGTTAATTGGCAACAATTTGGATTTGCACACTTATTTGCCCTAGGCGTTATTCTATACCATCCGTGCCTAAATTTTATAGCACCCAGCTCAACAGGGGCATGGCTTTGGGACGGTCATGGACATTCCTAGAAGTTAAGTACAATATCATAGCATACTGTCAACTGTCAAAAATTAGGCGCCAGTATTTTCACCTGCTTTTTCAGCAGGCATAAATGCTGATACCCAAAGTTAGGTGCAAAATCCACGCTGAGTTAGTATTCAGCAAAGGGCACTAGATGCGCCAAGCAGCTTTTGCCAAATACTAGCTTAGCATGGATCTTTCTCGCACCAAACTTTGGACATCATTTACTGAACCCAGCTTTTAGTGCGCAAAATGGCCTGCAAGGGTGATAGAATACTGCCAGTTATGCACTAACCCTCAGATTTCATAAATGGCATGTAAACTTCTCTGTGCACAAAATTGCATGCTATTCTGAGATGCACACACAACTAAATTGGTTAATGAGCCAATTAGCACCAATAATTGGGTGCTAATAAACAATTATTGGTGTTAATTGGCAACATCTTGGATTTCTGCACACATCTTGCTACGTTCTATTCTATAAACATCCATGTGCAAATCTTAATATAGCTCACAACTCAAAAGGGGGCGTGTTCATGGGAAGGGCAGGTTGGGGGCAACACAGAATAATATTTACAGAATAGTGTTCCATGAGGATTTGTTTTTTGGCACTGTTTTTTCAGCACCATTTACTGAATCTAGTCTTAAATTAGTTGCCTAATTAGGTGTAAATTGACGCTAACAACCAAAATCAGTAATTATTGGAGTTAATTGGCACTAATCGGCCCTAATTTGCAGTTATACATATAACTCACTTCAGCACGATTCTATAATGTATATGCCTAAATTCTATAGGTGTAACTGCAAGAGAGGTATGGATCTGGGAAGGGCATGGGCGGGGCAGGGACATGCCAAGTACCTATGTGCTAAGCTTTTTCAAAAACGAGTAACTGCCACATTTACATGCACGCATTTATTTCATTTCATTTTATTGAACTTATATCCTACAAACATCCAGATATCAAAATCTAGTTCTATGTGACTTACAAAAGTTTTAACAGGTAGAAGTTGAATGACATAAAGAGTAAAATACATGTTGAAAGTTAGCAACAACAATCTGCATCGTCTCTCCATTCGCAAATATTTCTTAAACAACTACATTCATAATTTGGTTTGAAATTCTCTGATGTGGTCTTTCGTATCATATAACTTTAATCCTTTAACAAAAGCTTCTGAAACAGCAGAGTTTTCAGTTTAGATCGGAATCGTCCATAAAACCTTTCACATCGAATGTGTTTAGATAGAGCATTCCACCATTTGGTCGCATTGTATTGAAACCCAGCATCATGCATTGATTTATATTCTAATCCTTTGCAACCTGGTATATAGAGAATAAGATGATCTCAAGTCTGCCCCAGCACATTACAAATGGGTAACTCCATCAAAGGCGACATATAACGTGGAGACAGGCCATAAAGTGTTTGATACTCAAATGCACAGGCTTTAAAAATGACCCTGGCTCAAACTGGCAACCAATGCAATAATCACAACAAAGGAGTAGACTGATCATATCGGGCTGCTCAACAGAATTAAACATGCAGCACTATTCTGTGTTGTTTATAGTTTTTTAAAGATATAATCCCTACATCCTAAATCTACAGCATTGCAATAGTCCATTTGAGACAATACTAAACTCCGAACCACTGTGCGGAATACAGGACTTGAGAAATAAGATCTTAGTCTACGTAATTGCCAGAGTGAGCAAAATATTTTTGACACAAGAACTGAAGTTTGTGCTCTAAATACACAACAATGCACAATACCTCTAATTGTAACCCAATGACTATTCCATACGCCCTAATAGTTATCTTGCCAACCACAGTAAAACACAGCATCAAACAACCTTGTAAATGTAATTGAATCAACGTAATCTCTAACAACTGTTAAATGTAAGCCACAATGAAGCGAAACTCATTTTTGGATAATTGTGGGATACAAGTATGAATAAATAAATAAAATGACAGATGTTGATCAAGGATTATTCTCAAGACTTTGATAGTATTATCTAATTGATATTATTTTTGATCAATACAGAATGTATTGCATGGAATGGGATTAAATGTGCTTGTACTCACCAAAAATGTTGTCTTATCTCTATTTAACTTCAACTTAAAAGCAGTAGCCCAAGATTCCATTAGGTCTAATGCACACCTAGCGCCATCCAATACATTGGAAATGCCATTTATGAATAGAATACAGATGGTACACAGTGCCAAAAAAAAGAGGCTTGACAGGTCTGTAGCAAACAGGAAGTAGAACATTGAGTAGGCCAGGAGTCCATAAAATTCTTTATTGAAAGAAACCCAAAGTGGCCACATTTCGCCAAAATGGCTGCATCAGGAGTTGGACAACGCACTAACCAGGGGTGAAAGCTATGCTTGCCCCAGCTGACAAATGTATATCCAAGTTACAAACAGCAATTCTTGGAAAACAAAATAGCAGTTGGAGACAGGGCAGCAGCCTCCTCTCTTCTCTTCCCCACAATTTCTCCAACATCGAGCTCTCTCTCCTGGCGTAGCCAACCCTGCATTTTTAAGGGGGTTAGGGGTGGACTAGCGAGGGCAACGCATGCTTCTCTCTCTCCCCTCCTCATGTGGGCATGCTAGACATACCTTTGCTGGCAGGGATGCTGAGCCCACTGGCCAATAAATGGACTGCCACTACTCCCTGCCACTTGTTTCTACCTCTGAGCAGCATGATGGGACTTATCTTTCATGCATGAGAAATCCCAGCCTGCTGCTCAGAGCTGGAAACAAGGAGCGTGGTGCAGCAGTAGTCTATTTACTCGGTTGGCAGGGCTCAGCATCGCCACCAGCAAAGTAAAACAGAATTCAGGAGGGTGCCAAGCCAGCATTTTGGAAGCCAGTTGTTAAAGTAGCCATGGGTGAGGGGCTGCTTAACAAAGGGCTCTCGCGAGCCCGTGAGAGCCTGATCCAGCACTCCACTGTTTACAGTTATTATCTAAATAATATAAGCCAAGGTGTGGATAACATTGTAATTTAAAAGTTTATTATGTTTTCTATGTGCAGTACTCACATCTTTTGTGTCCATCCAAACATACAGGGTAAGTCTATAGATTAGACACCAACAATTGTGCCAGTTACATGCATAAATGATTTGAATAGTTTAATAGTTTAAAATACTTGATATTCCACTCTTCTAATACAAGTCAGAATGGTTTACAAATAAAAATAAAAGACAAAAAAAAAAAGAATGCTAACATGATAGAAAACGAGCAGTCACAAGACCATCCATTCTATCTAAAAACATCGCATAATCCCATACACACCATGTTTTTACAGGCCATAAGACGACGTCACCATGGTAAGCCCACAGATCCAAGTACCATTTGAAAAAAAAATGTTTTCAATTTCACTTTAATCTGCTTCAAGGTCATTTCCCCCTGCAATTACAATAGATGCTGATTCTATACGTGGGGGGGGGGGGGGGGGGCATAATCGAACGGGGCCAGCCATCTATATGGCCGGCCCCGTAAAGCGGCATACCCGACCGCATTATCGAAACAAGATGGCCGACCATCTTTCGTTTCGATAATACGGACGGGGCCAGCCAAATCTCAACATTTGGGCCGGTGTTAGAGATCGCCGCCATTGGTTTTTGCCGATAATGGAAACTAATGGCAGCCATCTCAAACCCGGTCAAATCCAAGCCATTTGGTCATGGGAGGAGCCAGCATTTGTAGTGCACTGGTCCCCCTCACATGCTAGGACACCAACCGGGCACCCTAGGGGGCACTGCAGTGGACTTCACAAATTGTTCCCAGGTGCATAGCTCCCTTACCTTGGGTGCTGAGCCCCCCAACCCCCCCCCCAAAACCCATTACCCACAACTGTACAATACTACCATAGCCCTTAAAGGATAAAGGGGGCCACCAACATGTGGGTTTTGGAGGGCTCCCATTTACCACCACAAGTGTAATAGGTAGGGGGGGGGATGGGCCTAGGTCCACCTGGCTGAAGTGCACTGCAGTACCCACTAAAAACTGCTCCAGGGACCTGCATAGTGCTGTGATGGAGCTGGGTATGACATTTGAGGTTGGCATAGAGGCTGGCACAAAAATATTTAATTTTTTTTTTTGGGTGGGAGGGGGTTGGTGACCACTGGGGGAGTAAGGGGAGGTGATCCCCGATTCCCTCCAGTGGTCATCTGGTCAGTTGGGGCACTTTTTTGAGGCTTGGTCCTAAAAATAAATTGACCAAGTAAAGCCGGCCTTCTTTTTTCCATTATCGGCCGAAGCCGGCCATCTCATAACCATGCTCCCGTCCCGCCTTCGATACCCTGCCAACACGCCCCCTTGAACTTTGGCCGGCCCTGCGATGGAAAGCAGTTGAAGCCGGCCAAAATCGGCTTTCGATTATACCGATTTAGCAGGGTTTAGGAGAAAGCCGGCCATCTCCCGATTTGTGTCGGAAGATGGCCAGCCTTCTCCTTCGAAAATAAACAGGATAGTAACATAGATGACGGCAGAAAAAGACCTGCACGGTCCATCCAGTCTGCCCAACAAGATAAACTCATATGTGCTACTTTTTGTGTATACCTTACCTTGATTTGTCTCTGCCATTTTCAGGGCACAGACCGTAGAAGTCTTGCCCAGCACTAGCCCCGCCTCCCACCACCGGCTCTGCCACCCAATCTTGGCTAAGCTTCTGAGGATCCACTCCTTCCAAACGGGATTCCTTTATGTTTATCCCATGCATGTTTGAATTCCGCTACCGTTTTCATCTCCACCACCTCCCGTGGGAGGGCATGCCAAGTATCCACCACTCTCTCAGTGAAAAAATACTTCCTGACATTTTTCTTGAGTCTGCCCCCCTTCAATCTCATTTCATGTCCTCTAGTTCTACCACCTTCCCATCTCTGGAAAAGATTCGTTTGCGGATTAATACCTTTCAAATATTTGAATGTCTGTATCATATCACCCCTGTTTCTCCTTTCCTCCAGGGTATACATGTTCAGGTCAGCAAGTCTCTCCTCATACGTCTTGTAACGCAAATCCCATACCATTCTCGTCGCTTTTCTTTGCACCACTTCAATTCTTTTTACATCCTTAGCAAGATGCAGCCTCCAAAACTGAACACAATACTCCAGGTGGGGCCTCACCAACAACTTATACAGGGGCATTAAAACCTCTTTTCTTCTGCTGGTCACACCTCTCTGTATACAGCCTAGCAACCTTCTAGTTACGGCCACCGCCTTGTCACACTGTTTTGTCACCTTCAGATCCTCAGATACTATCACTCCAAGATCCCTGTCCCCGTCCGTACATATCAGACTCTCACCGCCTAACACATACGTCTCCCGTGGATTTCTACTCCCTAAGTGCATCACTTTGCATTTCTTCGCATTGAATTTTAATTGCCAAACCTTAGACCATTCTTCTAGCTTCCACAGATCCTTTTTCATGTTTTCCACTCCCTCCTGGGTGTCCCTCTGTTACAAATCTTAGTATCATCCGCAAAAAGGCAAACTTTACCTTCTAACCCTTCGGCAATGTCACTCACAAATATATTAAACAGAATCGGCTCCAGCACCGATCTCTGAGGCACTCCACTACTCACCTTTTCCTCATCCGAGTGAATTCCATTAACCACCACCCTCTGGCGTCTGTCCGTCAACCAGTTCCTAATCCAGTTCACCACGTCGGGTCCTATCTTCAGCCCGTTAAGTTTATTCAAGAGCCTCCTGTGTGGAACCATATCAAAAGCTTTGCTGAAATCCTAAGTAGATTACGTCTATAGCACGTCCCTGATTCAATTCTCCAGTCACCCAGTCAAAGAATTCAATGAGATTCGTTTGGCACGATTTACCTTTGGTAAAACCATGTTGTCTCAGATCTTGCAACTTATTGGCTTCCAGGAAATTCACTATCTTTTCCTTCAGCATCGCTTCCATTACTTTTCCAATAACCGAAGTGAGGCTTACCGGCCTGTAGTTTCCAGCTTCTTTCCTATCACCATTTTTGTGAAGAGGGACCACATCCGCTGTTCTCCAAAACTCCAAAACTGGCATGCGCAAAAAAAAAAAGTACTTTCCCTAGTAACAGTCAACGTGTCTGTAAAGAATTAGGAAGAGCCAGCGAAAAAGCATTGGCAGATCTCAGCGTTCTAATTGAAGCATAGAAATGAACCATAGGTTCTAAATAAGAGGGTATCCCCTTATATAACACCTTAGGTACTAAAGTCAAAATTTTATAAAATGATTGATATTCCACAGGCAACCAGTGGAATTGAAAATACAATGGCGTCAGATGATCCCTCTACCCTATACCCCCTAACAATTGTATACTCATATTCTGTAACATCCGCAATCTTTTCCATAAATAATGTGCAATTCCCAAGTATACTAAGTTAACATAGTCCAACTTTGAAAGAATTCAAAATGACCACCGAGAGTTGAAGCGGTCTCATAAGACTTCTGCAGAAATCTCGCAAGGCCACTTCAACTCTTGGCGGCCATTTTGAATCGGCACCAGGACCTTCAACACTCAGCATTGCAAGAGGAACAGAATGCAGGGCAGTGCTCCAGGCAGGAAAGAAGAGGGGGCTCTTTCCTGCCCCGAAGAGGTCACTAGACCACCAGGGCAGTAGAGTAAGGTAAGGGGAGGGGAGGCTAGGACACCCTTAGGGGGGCTGTGATGGGGGCAGGGGAGGTGAAAGGGGTGGGGCGATATGTGACAGGGGCGGGGTGGGCATGAAAGGGGGTGGGGTGGGAGTGTGGCAGGGGGTGGGGCATGTGTCCTCTTTTTGGGGGGACCAAATATGGTAAACCTAGACTGGAGTCTTTTCTTCGAATGAGAGTGGGAATCTATTTGCTCTCTGAACTGACTGAGAAAAGTGAGTGGAGTGTGTAAAGAGTAAAAGCCCCGGCTTAATATCCTATGGCATTCCGGATTCTTATCTGGCCCCGGCCTGCGCCCCACTTAGTCTGTGTGACCAAGAGAGCTTCAAGGATTGGGTTCTTTGTGGCCTTGGTCTCGGGTGTCCCTGACCTGTGTCAAGCTAGTTGGTGCTTGGACTGGTGAGACCAGGGTTACATAAGGAATGCAAAAAGATATGCAAAGTACATTATCAAAATGCAGTTTAACTACATGAAACATCCTTAATATATATGTGCACTTATATACCAATATTTTGCCAAAGTGCTATTCTGTAACTGCGCACATACTGTTTACACAGGGGCGAGGTGCATAGTTACATATGTAACTCACAGAATATTGTAGGTTATGTGCCCTCTAAGCTGAGTGGGAGTCCTCCACCTACAGTCCTGCCATTGGGTGGCGCTGTTTCACCATCACATTTTCTATAGTGAGGGACAGGCAAGCTCTGCAGGACTCCAGGACTCTGCCAGTCCCTAGCAATTTAAAACACAATATTGAAGCACCAACCCCTACTGGCAGCAGTGTAGTTGGAGGACTCCTGCTCAGCTTATCGTATGAACATGCACACACACAAGCCAGCTCTATGACATAAGTGCTCACTTCTACATTATAGGTGCATATGTTTTCTGTTATGCTACCATTTTATAAAGGAAAGTTGCTGCCTACCTTTCTCTGTAGAACAGGTTCCTACCGTGTGACCTCTGGGCACTTAATTATAAGCACCTAGTTATAGAGATACCTCGTGGGTGTAGTTTGGGGGGGCGAGGGGGGCAGTGCCCCCTCAAACGAGCTGCCACCCCATCCTCCAATCCCCGAGCTACTGGCAGCCTCTGCGAGAAAGCAGCATGCACGCTGCTTTAGACCTGCCCCCGGAAGCCTTTCTTTCTCCTTCAACTTCCTGTTCCCGTACAGGCGGGAAGCAGTAGGAGAGAGAAGGGACTCCGGGGCAGGTCTAAAGCAGCGTGCATGCTTCTTTTGCTGAGGCTGCCAGTGGCTTGGGGGATTGGAAGACGGGGGAGGGTGATACCGGGCGCCACTGGAAGACTCCTGGGGGGGCGGCTGTGGAAGAGAGACATGCCCCACCCTTTGCCCCCCAAATGAAACTGTCAAACTACGCCCATGAACTACCTCCATAGAGTCCCAAAGTATCAGACATGTGCATAATTTTCCACTACATGTCCAAGTCCAAAATCTCAATTCTACCAGTTGCCAGCTTAGAGCTGGTACTGTGAAATAAGAAAGCCACCAGCTCCCTGCATGCAGCCTTTCAGCACTGAAGATCAGAACTGCTGTCAGCCCTGCAGGCCCTCCTGTCACTCTGACAGCACCACATTTCATTTCTGCATACACTTCCAGTGGTTATCATCACTTTACAAATTGACTAAAAGAGACAGATGATGAATGGGCAGTGTGTTCTATGTTGGAGCTTAGTTGTGTACAACAAACTCAACCACATTTGGGGCCGGATTCTAGAAATCATGATCCCAGAAAAGACTGCACTAAACGCTATTCTATAAAGGGTACACATCATGCTTAACGCCGATTCCCACGCCCTAACTTTGAGCACCAGAGTTATGGCTGCTGAAACCTGGTGTAAATGCTGGTGCCCAAATTGGGCAATGAAACCCAGTATTCTGTAACAACACGCGCAAACTTATTCGAACACCCCTGACACTCCCATGGTCACACCCCCTTTTGAGTTGCACACGGTGGGATTTGGGTGCTATGCAGAAGCGTAGCCAGGTAGACGGTGCCAGGGGAGCGGACAGTGGACTTCCAACAGTGCTAGCACATGTTTTAAACGTGATGGATCTTGTAAAAAATAGGCGCCGGTGCTGTCAGAAGTCCATTTGGGGAATTTTGGGCGAATGGTTGCTCCCCTGGTGCCCCCCCCCCCCTAGCTACGCCACTGGTGCTATGCATTATAGAATAGCATGCAGCCAGATGCGTGTGCAAATCCTAATTGTTGACAAATAACCTCAATAATTAGTTGTTAGTGGCCTTTACTTTTCCTATTTCAAGAGGCATTAAAAGATTTAAGCTGCTTGAGAAATTGCTTGCTTATCAGGCTCCTGAGAATTTGGAAAGAATTGCAGCAGTTTTAACAGGACTTAATAAGGATCTGGGTTTTCTAACCCATTATAAACCATAAAGCTGTATTTCTCTGTTTATTTCTTGGTTTATTACCCTCCTCTCTCACCTCTCTCACTCTCACCTATCAACACCCATTCTGTTAGAATATCAACAAAATGCTTTGATGTCCCCATGCATACCCCCACCCTCCCACTCTGTCAGACTGTCAAAGTAATGCTTTGATGTTTCTCTTATATATACTGTCTGCTACCACATTTGCTTATTTCCGATCTGACGAAGATGGGCAACCTTCGAAAGCTAATCAAGAAATGTATTAAGTTATGTCCAATTAAAAAGGTATCATCTTATTTTCTTTTCCATGTTTTATTTTGTTTGATTTCTATTGATAACATTTTTGACTAATTTCCCTTTATTTAAGAGAAATTTGAAGACAATGCTTTTTAAGAAGTTTGTTTTGATGTATGACTTGGTTACTCCTTTTAGTTTTGTAAACTGCTTTGAACTGTACGCTATTATGCAATGTTAACAGCTCGTTAGCCAATTAAGTGCGCACGCATCTCAGGATTGCATGCAATGTAGACACCCAAATCTGGGTACCATACGTAGAACCTGGGGCCTGATGTCTCTGTAGAGAAATGTATGTGTATTTATGTTTAGATTTTACACACAGTCAGTTCTATAGATGTCAGTGCTGTCTTCAGTATTCTTTTAGGTCATTGTTTCCCAAGTCCAGTCCTGGAGCAGAACCTTACCGGTCAGGTTTTTAGGATATCCACAATGAATATGCACAGACTTGATTTGCATACACTGCTACTACTACTACTACTACTTATCATTTCTAAAGCGCTACTAGACGTACGCAGCGCTGTACACTTGAACATGAAGAGACAGTCCCTGCTCGACAGAGCTTACAATCTAATTGCCTCCATTATATACAAATCTCTTTCATGCATATTCAATGTGGATATCCTGAAAGGCTGACTGGCAAGAGGTACTCCAGGACTGGACTTGAGAACCACAGTTTTAGATGTGCTAGTGTTATTTATTTTGATTGGGCCTTTATAAAATAAGGACAATGTATGCACTTATGTACCTTCATTGCCTAGGTGCCCTACTATAACATTATTTTCCATGGGGGTGTATCGATTCGGAAAGGCAGATCTTCTTGAAATTTTTATTGCCAAATTAGAAACAACCCTAGAAACCAGAGGAACGTTTCACCATCCTTTAGGAGCTCTCTGGTGGATTTCAAGCCATTTCATCATTGCCTGTAGCACACAGAACTACCCCTTTGGATGTGAGTAACTGTTTATCGTACGATTGCCTGTTTCTCAGTGCTGTTTGTGCTGTCACTGTCTCTCCCATTCATGGTAACACTGCTGAGGAATTTTGGTCCATGCTGCTCCTGCACAACTCACACAGGGGTCCTTTTACTGAAGGGCAGGGTCGCCGAGAGACTGGGCCGGGCCCGGGGCCCCGCCCCCCCCCCATCCACCACCGGGCCTGGCCCCCCTGAATTCAAATCATAGCGCCTCACCTCGACCTCGCTCCTTGTGAAAGAAGCACAGCAGCGGCAGTCTGCAGATCGCCTTACCTTCGGGCCTTCCCTCCCTGTGTCCCGCCCTCGTCTGACGTAACTTGCGCGAGGGCGGGACACAGGGAGGGAAGGTCTGAAGGGAGGCGATCTGCAGACTGGCGCTGCTGCGCTTCTTTCACACGGAGCAAGGTCGAGGTGAGGCGCTACGATTTGAATTCAGGGGGGCCCGGCCTGGTGGTGGACGGAGGGGGGGGGGCGGGTGGAGGGGACTGCGGCACCGGGCCCCCCTTGGTGGCCCAGGGCATTTTGTCCCCCCTGCCCCCCCTCTCGGCAGCCCTGCTGAAGGGTTGGCGCATGGCAACAGCCTCTCTGAGCGACAATCTAGAACTACCATTGGGTTACCGCAGGAGCCCGGCGGTAGGTCCCATCCCCAGCAGATGCCATTTCTGGCACTACAAAAAATATTTCAATTTTTGTTGCGGTGATGCTTACCTGGCAGTAAGCGATGCCCAGTTACTGCCAGGTTAGTGCAGGAGCCCTTACCGCCACCTCAATGGGTGGTGGTAAGTGCCCCTCCCCCCCCCCCAAATGGTTGCATAGCAAGTGGTTCACTTATCGCATTGCCATTTCTTTTCCAGCAAAAAAGACAGCCTTTTACCCACTGCTATGAAAGGGGGCCTCAGCGAATGTCAAAAACACACGCTGACGCTAGCGCAGGCCCCCTTTTATGGGGTAAGGACCCCATAAACAATAGAACTTACTGTGAGGATCAATTTGGATTTTCAGTGGTAACTTGATTACTTGAAAATAAAGAGGTCAATAAACATTAATAAAAGGAGAAATCAAAGTACTGCAAAAGAGAAAAACATAATAATGAACTGTTTACAGCTGTGACTAAGGGAGGGGCAGGAAACGAGATTAAGGTGAGTCAGAAGTTATTCTAGGTGGATGTAGCCTCCATTTCCTATTCCCTAAGGCCCTGCAGCTAAGGAGAAATCCTGGCAGATCTTTGTCTCACCTTCACCCCCTTCTTCTCCCCTTTTTCTATTAAGATGAATCCGAATTACACCTTAACATGAATCGTTCAATTTCAAGTTTAGTTAGGGGTACTAGTCCACCAAATCCTGCAGTTTTCCATGTGGGGTCCCTGCAGTTTGGGTCACTCTAATGAGACTCCCTAGGAAGGCCTACCCCTAAATCTTCCTTTCACTGTCTTCCTAATAACTCTGTTATAGATTTTGGCAGACAAAGGGATTAGAGCACTAATCCCCCAGCATTCACTTCACCTCCGCCTACCTCCCCAGGGGATTCAACAACAACAACAAGGAAAGCGACAGCTGGCTCCCTACACAGTTGTACTGCTGCTGTGTAGAGGAAGCAGGCATCAACTTCTGGGTGGGTGGGCAGAAGGGGATTTTCACTCCCAGTCTTTGAACTAGGACAGAGATTCTCCCCAGGGCTTCATAGATAAGCTTTGAGAGACAAGAGAGTCTTAAAGGTTGTTTGTGTGTGTGTGTGTGTGTGTGTGTGTGTACGCTGGATGATCTATATTTAAATTTTATTTGCACCAGATTGCAATCAAGCCCCTGAAGATGTTTCAGATATAGCACATGCCGACTCCCTCTTGTTAGAAAAAGATAATAAATTCTGATTACAGGCAAGTAAATCCATCAAGAGATTCCAATGACTTTATACCCCAGAAGATTGAAGATTGTGTGGTATATATACATTCCATCTGAAATACAAAGCTGAAAATTATACCCTTGGAATGTACATTTTGGCTTAATTTGCTTAATATAACACAAAGCATTTAAACATAGAGAAGATAAAGAACCCATTTAAAAGAAACTTCTGGGTGATATTTGTGCCATTTCAGAACATATACATACTGTGTTTTCACCAAAAGAGACTTGGATGTTTAGTTATATTTTAGCAGGCATGGCCTGGGGCCCTTCCCTCCACCCAACAGTTCCCACATATTGTAGCATGGCTGTATTTTTGAAGGCTATCTGCCAGCTTTTGTCATTGTCACAAAAGCTCTGTTGCACTGACGCTTTGCGCTAGGGTAAGCAGACAAAGGTTAGAGGAAGAAGACACCAAGATATCACCTCCCACAGAGGTTATTCTGTTATCCTACAATTGTATAAGATCCCAGTGAGACTACTGATTTTGATTTTCCTTATTTTAACTGGAATGTGTCTGAACTGGAGCTAATAGGGCCAACCCATTAGTTCAGGGGGTGAGTGCTGTGAGCTGCCATACGGAAGGTCCCTGGTTTGATCCCTGAGTCTAGCCTTCAGCTCCCTGGATCAGATGAAGGTGAGGATGCTGCTAAGATGCTGTTCACAGGCCCAGGGGGGTCATGGACATTGATTAAAGGTGATACCTGATGGCTGGACTTGGGGCCCAGGATTGCAGGGTTCCAGGAAGGGTACAGAATAGGAGGTAGATCCCCAGGTAACTGTAAATGAAGGCTCAGGCATAAGATAGCAGCCCTGTTTCTAACTGAGCTAGATATAAAAGCAGCAGGAGGAAACTTCTAGGTCAAGACAGGGAAATAATTACATTGAATATGTAGAAGAGCAGCAGACTACATGTACATGCATGGCAAGATACAACAGACAAGAGAACAGAGTTGGAAGCTCCATAGACTTCAGGTACCCTGTTTCCCCGAAAATAATAAGACCTTGTAGAGGTTTTGCTGAATTGCTAAATATAAGGCCTCCCCCGAAAGTAAGACCTAGCAAAGTTTTTGTTTGGCCCCGATGGGTGCCCACTCTCTCCCACCAGAAGCTCACTATTTGGCAACTAGCCACCCAGCCCAGTTCCCATTAGTGTGGAGGTAGTGATGGCGATATGGTACTGTGCTGTGGTTTATTAGGGGAGGTTGTTTGTTTTTTTGTGTCCTTGTGAGAGCCGGACGTCTATAACACAAAGTAACGCATTCTTTTCCTCGTTCTTCCTCTATCAGGGGCCATCGTTGGGATTTTTTTTTTGTATGTGTAATCGTTTGGTTCTCTAGTGTGGTGCATTTGGGTATGGCTTATACCGTGTTTCGCCGAAAATATGACATCCCCTGAAAATAAGACCTAGGAGCAAAAATTAATATAAGACACTGTCTTATTTTCGGGGAAACACGGTACTAATTAATTTCCTGTAGCATAATCAAGTTGCGGAATGTGCTGATCAGTGAGAATCTGCATGCAGCATCGCTGGACAACTCTAAGAGAAATAGTATATCTTCCTTAGATATCACTGGATATGATGATGAAATTTATCTTTGAACAGGGCCAGTTATATAGAATCCCAAGTGATGGCCGATGATGGATGCGAGTCCTTTTCCAGTTTACAAAGCTACAGATCATTTGAGTTAATGTTATGGAGGTTTTCGCTGCTGTGAGACTCCAGAATGTATCTGTCCCTGTGATTTAAGCACACCCAGGGGAATTATATATATACACATTGTTGAACATTAGGCACTACTTCTGCGCTGGAGTTTCAGCACAGAAAAGCATTCTAGCGGATGCAAGGTGCCAAAACGGGGCAAAAATGTCAGATCCGCGCAGCAACACACTTACGCACTCATTTATTTATTTATTTATTTATTTGTTACTTATATCCCACATTTTCCCACACATGCAGGCGCAATGTGGCTTACAGAGAATTACATAAGAGTACAATCTTAACAGCTTAGGCAAGCATAAAGAGGTAAATAGGAGGGAAGAAACTAACAAAGTGAACTAAATAGGGTTGGGTACAAGGGATACTTTAATCAACATGGTAAGATGAGGGGTAAGTCTTAGCAAAGAGGAATGTCTTTAATAACTTCTTAAAAAGGGCATGGTCCTCTTGAATTTTAAGGTGACGAGGTAACGTATTCCAGTATTTGGGACTCCAATAACAGAAAGACGAGGCGAAGATTTTCTTATACTTGACTCCCTTACAATTAGGAAAATGGAGGTGGAGATAGGACCTTGCAGCAGGGTTGGCATTTCTGGGCGGAAGGTCAATCAAGGGAACCATGTATTCCGGGGCAGCCCCATAGATGATTTTATGTGTTAGGGAGCAGATCTTAAAAGCAATGCGCTCCTGTACAGGCAGCCAATGAAGTTTAAAGCGCAAGGGGTCTGCGTGTGCAAAACGCCGTTCGTTTAAGATGAGCCTCGCCGCTGTGTTCTGAGCCGTTTGGAAAGTTTTCAATAAGGAGACCTGGCAACCCACATAAATACCGCTACAATAATCCAGGTGGGATAAGACGAGCCAATGGACAAGGGTACGAAACAAGTCTCTGGAAAGGAGGAATCTGATACGTCGAAGCCTCCACATGGCCTGGAACATTTTTTTGGATACCAAGTGTACTTGATCAACCAACTGGAGATGTGAATCTAGATGAACTCCTAAAAGTCTCAGGCTGTTGGCAATCGGGAGGGCGGAGCCCAGAACTGGAAGCATTGTGTCAGTTACATGAGCGTGCGTGGACGAGAGGATGAGGCAATGAGTTTTTGCTCTGTTTAGCCTGAAGCGGAACACCCTGGCCCATTGTTCTAAAGTGGAGAAACAGGCATCTATGAGGTTGGCAACTTCTGATATTGTTGATTGAAAAGGGATGTAGACTGTAATATCATCCGCATAGATGAAAGGGTTGAGGTCCAGATTTGCAAGTGCTTTGGCTAGAGGCATCATCATTATATTGAATAGGGTAGGTGAGAGGGGAGAGCCCTGAGGGACTCCACAGGAAGCATTCCACGGTTCAGAAGTGTGGGAATTCACCATGACTTGATAGGACCTAGAAGTCAAGAAACCCTTGAACCAACACAAAACTGGTCCTCCTATGCCAAAAGAATCCAGTAGATGGAGCAGGAGTTCATAACAGCACCTAAGTGTTCCTGCATGGATCTGCACATGGGGGGGGGGGGGCCTTGGGCGGGGCATGGGTGGGTCAGGGCATTCCCTTAACATGCGAGGACTGTTATAGCATAGAGCAGATCCGTGTGCAACTTGTGCTGGGATTTACACCTGGTTTCAGTTGGTGTAATTCCTCATGCCCAAAGTTGGGCACGGATCCCAGAGCTATGCGATATTCTATAAAGGGTGCTGATCCCGGAACGCTCGTTATAGAATACTGTTCAGTGCTGATTTTTTTTTTACGCCGAATTTTGAGCACCATTTACTATGATAAAGTGGATTTTTGGCGTTGCTCTGGCACAGAGGACATTAGCACTTAAGTGTGAGATGACTGGGGGTCTGATGTCTCCTGTATGTGATAATAAGCTAATTAGTAAAAGATTCTTTCCTCCAAAATATATTGTTCTTAAATTTGTCAATATCTATATCTGTATATCTTGAATCCCGAAATGTGGACTTGAGTATTAGTTGGTTAAAAAAAAAGGTCTGACTTTAGAAACATTTGTTTCCTTTCCTAATATGTATGGATTGTAAACCAATTTACTTTTCTGAAACAAGTAGATTTTTGCTTGTGATTATATAGTAAATTTAATAAATAAAAAATAAAAAAAAAAAGATTCTTTCCTTTGTGTAGCAAAGGAAAAAATGTTCTAGAGAAATGTGGAAGTTTTCTCTACTCTACTACAGCAATGAATCTTGACTGGAAAGTGTGAGCAGTTGAGTCACTCTAAAATTTCTGTGACTGATTCTGCCAATATTTTGTTCATAATCTTTTGATATGGACTATGTGGATAATATCCACCTACATCAGTGGTCTTTATTAATTTTTAAGCTGGGGTCACTTTGGGGTCACAATCCCAATATCCGACAATCTAAAAATCCTAGGCGTAATGCTAGACAACCACCTAACTTTAGAAACTCATGCAAAAGCCATAACAAAGAAGATGTTCAATATGATGTGGGTATTGAAAAGAGTTAAACCATTCCTCCCCCCAAAAAACTTTCCGCAATCTGGTACAATCAACAGTACTCACCCACGTAGACTACTGCAACAGCATCTTCATTGGTTGCAAAGCCCAAATCCTGAAAAAACTCCAAACCGCCCAAAACACAGCAGCCAGACTCATTTTTGGCAAACCACGGTTTGAAAGCGCAACCCCACTCCATGAAAAACTCCATTGGCTCCCTATCAAAGAACGAATAAATTTCAAAGTCCATACACTGATCCACAAGATCCTCCTTGGAGAAGCTCCAAGCTATATGAACAGTTTGATCGATCTTCCAGCCAGAAATGGGACTGAATCTTCTCGAACATTTCTTAACCTTCACCTTCCCAATTGCAAAGGTCTCAAATACAAAACCTACTACGCATCCAACTTCTCCGTTCTAGGCAGCCAACTCTGGAACGCCTTACCCAGACACATCCGAACAACCAAAGAACACCTACCCTTCCGCAAGCTGCTGAAAACCTACCTCTTCAAACAAGCCTATCCAAATGACCCAACCTAATTCACGAACCTAATCCATACCACTAGCATTATCCTTACATTAAACCCTCCCCCACATCTTTTCCTCTTGTCCTACTCTATACAATTATGTTATTTCTGTGATATTTTGTATCAGACATTGTAACTCTGTACCATACTTTATAAACCGCACTGAACCTGCATTGTAACTCTGTACTATACTTTGTAAGCCGCACTGAACCTGCTAACAGTGGGGTATAAATGCTACAAATAAATAAATAAATAAATAAATTTGGAGTCTAATGAGCTGAAGGAGAACTGACAAATATCTTCCTATGCAGGGCCACGATACTGCTGACCAGTGTGTGTCAATGACAACCATCCTCACCAGCCCACCTTCAAACTTCATGGGGGGGGGGGTGGTATCCTCAAGGTTTTATTTATTGCATTTGTATCCCACACTTTCCCACCTATTTGCAGGCTCAATGTGGCTTTTATAGAAATGTGTTTTGTTGGGGGGGGGGGGGAAGAAGGAAGAAAAAGCATTATTTTTGACACAGCTGACTTTTTTGTCTAATGAGAAATGTCTTGTCTTTCAAGCACGTGGCTCTTCCCCCTATTCACTTTCCTTTTTCTGTCCTGAGCCTGGGTAGAGAGGCAGAGCAGAAGAAAAAAAGAAAAACCTAAAAACAGAAAGACAATCGGGGCCGCCCAAGAGGTTTCTAGGGGCTGCCATTGGCCCCCGGGCCTTGCACTGGAGAACACTGACTTACGTAGACCTGATATACCAGAAAGTTGAATATAAACTTTGCACACCTTTATAAACTCGAACTCATGACGAGTTGCATCCAGATACAGTAGACATTTCTCTCCTCTTGAGTGCTTACAATCATTAAATTAAATAAAAGGCACTACTACACATTGTTTATTGCAGGTCCTACTTTATACAGTGGAAACTGTTTACTGATAATGTACGTTAACATTAACAGCATCAGCACATGCCAATGTGGTAAGGAACTTTAATAAACACAGAGGCAACAGAAAGAAAAGTGACTCATCCAGGATCAGAGGGCTCATCAGTGGGAGAAGTGGAATTTAGAGCCCTGATTCGTAGGCCACGGTAACACTCTACTTCATTTTGTCTTTTCTTCTTAACGTTTTGCACATTACTGTATTGTAAGCTATTTGTAACAATTCAATAAATAAAGTTGTTTTTTTTTAAAAACTGTGAAGCCATGTAAAACTACCCTGGTTAGAATAATAATCAAAGAAATCTCTCTGAAAACTGGAATATCTGAAACTCCAGGAGAAGAAATTTCCAGACAGAGAGAGGAAGGAAGGGTATGATTAGTTCAGAGCAACAAGGTTTGGAAAAGTTCTGCCCTATGGTTTTGTTTTTTTTAATACAAGACATCCTTGGTAGAATTACAAAACATAAGCCTGAAAGACAAAAGTAACATGGAGAATAGGTAAGATAATAATAATAATAATGAGAAAGAAACATAGAAACATGTAGGCATGTAAAGACCATATGGCCGATCTAGTCTGCCCATCCATGCCATCTACTCTCCCTTTCACTCCCTTATATACTTGTCCTAAGCTCTCTTGAATTCAGATACTGTTTTCATCTCCACCACTTCCACTGGAAGGCCATTCTACGAATTCACCACCCTTTTTGTGAAGAAGTATTTCCTCAGGTTACTTCTGGGTCTATCCCCTTTCACCTTCATCCTATGCCCCCTCATCCCAGAGCTTCCTTTCAATTGAAAGAGCCTTGTCTCCTGTGCATTTATGCTGCATAATTATCAGGGCTTTTTTTGAGGGGGTACTTGGGGGTACTGAGTACCGGCACCTTTTCCATTGGCTGCTAAAATTGACCCATGGTCCCCAAGTTTTAATGAAACAGCTCAGGCTCTACACACCAATTCTGCCTTGTCATAGGTTCTGTGACTGGTTGCAGGGGGCCTGGCTATTGTGAGGAGGGTTCCTCAGTGATTACCCCCACTCCTGAAGGGAGGCCTAGCATTTGAGTACCGGCACCTTTTTCACTAGAAAAAGTGCACTGATAATTATTCAAATGTTTCTATCATACCTCTCCTCTCCCACCATTCCTCCGAAGTATACATATTGAGATCTTCAAGTCTGTCCCCATACACTTTATGACTAAGACCACTGACCATTTTAGAAGCCACCTTCTGGACCAACACCATTCTGTTTATATCTTTTTGAAGGTGAGGTCTACAGAATGGTACACAATATTCTAAATGAGGTCTCACCAGAGTCTTATACAGGGGCATCATCACCTCCTTTTTCCTACTGGCCATTCCTCTCCCTATGCACCCAAGCATCCTCCTAGCTTTCACCATTGCCTTTTCTACCTGTTTGGCCACTTTAAGGTCATCACATATGATCACACCCAAGTCTCGCTCCTCTTTCATACACAAAAGTTCTTCACCTCTAAACCGTACCGTTCCCTCGGGTTTTTGCAGCCCAAATGCATGACCCTACATTTTTTAACATTAAATCTAAGGTGTCAAATTCCAGACCATTCTTCCTCATGTTATCCACACCATCAGGAAAGAGAGAAGAAAGAAACCTTAGGGAAAAGAAAAGATTGGAAGACAGAGAAAGGAAAACAGAAGCAAAATGAAAAGTGAAGCAGTCACCACAGGAACAGAGTTATCATTATCAGTGCATTCTGAGGTCAGAAATGCTGACTGTATGCCGCAGAAATACAGGAAAAAATATACTAAAGTCTGGTTTGGAATTAAATTACTTACCTACCACAAGCCACATGACTCTCTGCAGACTCTCAGAAGATGTGAAACAGTCGACTCAGACAGTGCTAAGAAGGGAGAGCAGGAGATTTCCAAGGGACAGGATTTGAACTAGGGTCCCCTGGTTCTCAGCCCTGCTGCTCTAACCACTAACTGTGGAGGATTAGTAAGAATGAAAAATAAAAATTTAGCGCCATGAACATTCGTAGTTCCTGAAGCTGTCACGGAACCCGGGGGGACAGAAGAGGAGGGAGGAATGTGTTGCTCCCCCCCCCCCGGTCCACCACTGGGCACCCCCAAAATTGGAGGGCTGGCTATGCCCCTCGTTTGGATGCCCATACATTACAGTTTTCTCCCATTTTTTGTCTCTGGGAAAATGCTTAGTACTTGGAAAAGTCCTTGAAAATGAAGGCTTCCTATAAATGCATGTTTTCTTATAAAGGGGCTGGATATAGTAAAAGGCGTTACCATGTTCTAACACTCATTAGCATACTTTATTTACAGTAAGTCTCATTTATGCAATGGGACTAATAATTGGGCAGTTTTATGAAAGGGTGTTAAGCCCTGCACCCGTTTCGGGCTAGATTCTATATATGGCGCCTGAAAATTCTGTGCAGAAAAAAATACGCTTAGGCATATTCTCTAAAGTATGCCTAAATTTTATAGAATAGGCTTAAATTTCCGCACGTTATGTAGAATACACTGAGCGCCGGTCCACGCAACTAAATGTAATCGCGGTCAATTATGTCAACAAAACCTGGTGTAAATCCCTACGCCTAAATTAGGCACAGAGCAGGTGCAATCTGTAATAATGCGCACAGATTTTAGAAACACCCATGACCTGCCCATTCCACGCCCACGTTTCAACTATGCGACCTAGAATTTATACACACCATGTTACACAATAAGTTTAGAAAGTAGTGGACGTAAATTCTGTTCAGCTGACCTTGATCCTCTGAGGTAGCACAGCTACCAGACTGGTTTGAGAGCCTTTACTACAATGTCCATGGAGGTGTCATGTACAAACCTCTCTGTCTGCCTCAGCTCCTCCAAATCTGCCACTCTGGTCTCCAGAGATCAAACTCTTTGCACAAAAAAAAACCCCTTTTTATTCCCAAAGACTATCATGTGATTAACCATTACCATATGATTCACAGGACTATTGTCTGTTATAATATAACTAGCCGTTGAGCCCGTTAAAACGGGCTGGTGGGTCGCCGCTGCCCCCCCTCCCCCCGAGTTCGCTGCCCCCGCCGCCCCTCCACCCGGCCCGTCTCTTCGCTATTCAACTTACATCTCCGCAGCAGGCAGAGATCAGCTGAGCTCCCGTCGGCCTTCCTTCTCTGCCTGTGTCCCGCCCTCGTGTGACGTAACGTCAGCGAGGGCGGGACACAGGCAGGGAAGGAAGGCCAATGGCAGCTCAGCTGATCTCTGCCTGCTGCGGAGATGTAAGTTGAATAGCGAAGAGACGGGCCGGGTGGAGGGGTGGCGGCAGCGGCGACTCCGGGGGGGGTACCAGTGGCGGTGACCTCGGGGGGGTGGGGTAGCGGTGGTGACCTCGGCGGTTCCCTCCCCTTCGCGCAGTTTCCCTCTCTGTCCCGCCCCCCCCCCCCCCGTCATCACGTATTGACGCGGGGGTGGGACAGACAGGGAAGTCTCTACTGCGCATTTGCGAGTGAGTACGGTCACTCGCCGTTTATATGTTTGATTTCATTGATGTAAACCGCACTGAACCCTGGAAAGGGGATTTTAGCGGTATATAAGACCCAATTTGAATTGAATTGAAATGTACCTATACAACCTCTCACCAAGTGGTAGGTAATCATAAATGTGGCACTCTGTCCCCATATCATTGCTGGACTGCTGTCTGCACTCAGATATTGTTGAGTGGTTTTATTTATGTTTGACATTTACACTCCACATTATCCTGAACATATTCAAGTTCAATGTGGCTTACAATAAAGAAAACAACAAGCAAAGTAACCACAAATGTGAAATATGAGACAGATAAGAACTAAATAATAGCCCATTGTTAGCTAGTAACAGACTACCATAATCACAGTTAGATATTTACAATTGCTAAGGAAGTAGGGGATGTTTTTTTACAAAGGTGCGTAAGGGCCTATGTGCGTCCAGAGCTTGCCAAATTGGCATTACCATTTGCCACGGGCGATAATTCTGAATTTGGCACACACTGAAAATACGTGATAGAAAATATTTTAGCATGTGGCATGGGCAGATACAAGGTGTGGAAGCGATAGCCAGCTAACACATTATACTCAGAGTGTGCTAACTGGCTAACACAGAGTTAACAGGAAGTGATAAATGGTCCCGCATTAACTTCCTGTGGGTACCATGTGCTAGTGGGGACATTAATGCACAACCTGCAATTAAAAATAAAGGAAACACCCCCAAAGGGTGCTGCTTTAAATCTGCGCTAAGCACGCAGTAAAATCCTGTTACAACGCATTGAGGTCAGATTCTAGCGTACTTTAATAAAAGAGCCCCTTAGATTTCTAAGCCCTCTGGGGACACAGAAAACCTGAATGTAACTTATCTTGAGCTGCAATTGAAAAATGCATGAGCCAAATGCAAATAAATAAATCAATCATATATGGGCAAGTGGATTTTCAGCTGCCTGAAAGTAGGCTTGCGTTTTCATAGCATTCACAAACTCGACCACCTAATAAGTGAGGCATTTCTGGAGGCTGTTTAGGAGACATGGATAACTACTACTACTACTACTTAACATTTCTAAAGTGCTACTAGGGTTACGCAGCGCTGTACAATTTAACATAAAAGGACAGTCCCTGCTCAAAGAGCTTACAATCTAAAGGACAAGTGAATAGTCAGTTCAATAGGGGCAGTCAAATTGGGGCAGTCTGGATATCCTGAAGGTAAGAGTTAGGTGCCGAAGGCAGCATTGAAGAGGTGGGCTTTAAGCAAAGACTTGAAGATGGGCAGGGAGGGGGCTTGACGTAAGGGCTCAGGAAGGTTGTTCCAGGCATAGGGTGAGGCGAGGCAGAATGGGCGGAGCCTGGAGTTGGCAGTGGTGGAGAAGGGTACTGAGAGGAGGGATTTGTCCTGTGAGCGGAGGTTTCGGGTGGGAACATAAGGGGAGATGAGGGTAGAGAGGTAGTGAGGGGCAGCAAATTGAGTACATTTGTAGGTAAGAAGGAGGAGCTTGAACTGAATGCGGTATCAGATTGGAAGCCAGTGAAGTGACCTGAGAAGAGGGGTGATATGAGTATATCGGTTCTGGCAGAATATAAGACGTGCAGCAGAGTTCTGAACAGATTGAAGGGGGGATAGATGGCTAAGTGGGAGTCCGGTGAGGAGTAAGTTGCAGTAGTCAAGTCTGTAGGTAATGAGAGCGTGGACGAGAGTTCGGGTGGTGTGTTCAGAGAGGAAAGGGCGAATTTTGCTGATGTTGAAGAGGAAGAAGCGACAGGTCTTGGCTATTTGCTGGATGTGTGCCGAGAAGGAGAGGGAGGAGTCGAAGATGACTCCGAGGTTGCGGGCAGATGAGACGGAGAGGATGAGGGTGTTATCAACTGAGATAGAAAGTGGAGGAAGAGGAGAAGTGGGTTTTGGTGGAAAGACGATGAGCTCAGTCTTGGACATGTTCAGTTTCAGGTGGCGGGTGGACATCCATGTAGCAATGTCAGTTAAGCAGGCCGATACCTTTGCCTGGGTCTCAGCGGTGATGTCTGGTGTGGAGAGATACGGCTGGGTGTCGTCCGCATAGAGATGATACTGGAAGCCATGAGATGAGATGAGGGAGCCCAGGGAAGAGGTGTAGATTGAGAAGAGAAGGGGTCCAAGGACAGATCCCTGGGGAATACCAACAGATAGCGGGATGGGGGTGGAGGAAGATCCATGAGAGTGAACTCTGAAGGTGCGGTGGGAGAGATAGGAGAAGAACCAGGAGAGGACAGAGCCCTGGAACCCGAATGAGGACAGTGTGGCAAGGAGTAAATCATGATTGACAGTGTCAAAAGCGGCGGATAGATCGAGGAGGATGAGGATGGAGTAGTGGCCTCTGGATTTGGCAAGGAACAAGTCATTACAGACTTTAGAGAGTGCTGTTTCTGTCGAGTGTAGAGGGCGAAAACCGGATTGAAGTGGATCGAGGATGGCATGAGAGGAGAGAAAATCAAGGCAGCGGCTGTGAACGGCACGCTCAAGTATTTTGGAGAGGAAGGGTAGGAGGGAGATGGGGCGGTAGTTGGAGGGACAGGTAGGGTCAAGTGATGGTTTTTTGAGGAGAGGTGCGACTACAGCGTGCTTGAAGGTGTCAGGGACCGTTGCAGTGGAGAGAGAGAACATAAGAGTAGCCATACTGGGTCAGACCAGTGGTCCATCTAGCCCAGTATCCTGTTTTCCAAACAGTGGCCAAGCCAGGTCACAAGTACCTGGCAGAAAGCCAAATCGTGGCAACATTCCATACTACAAATCCCAGGGCAAACAGTTGCTTCCCATATCTGTCTCAATATCAGACTATGGACTTTTCCTCCAGGAATTTATCCAAACCTTTTTTAAACCCAGATACGCTAACCACTATTACCACATCCTCCGGCAAAGAGTTCCAGAACTTATCTACACATACATTCCATTTTCAAAAGGTCCACTTGTGGATGATGTGCTCTAATGCAACTCATTTTACAGCTCCATACATCCACATACACATTTACTCACATAACAAACCAATTTTCAGACTCTATGCAGGTTTACCAGTGCATACATAACTTTGCAGTTAAAACCTTACTGAAAATGTATCACTATCCCACCAAGTCTATAAAAAGTGCTAAAAATTGTCCTCAGAAATCTGGGCACGTACCCAAATTGTGTGTGCAAATTAATTGAATAATGAGCAAAGGAGTGGTCTAGTGGGTAGGGTGGTGGACTTTGGTCCTGAGGAACTGAGTTTGATTCCCACTTCAGGCACAGGCAGCTCCTTGTGACTCTGGGCAAGTCACTTAACCCTCCATTGCCCCATGTAAGCCACATTGAGCCTGCCATGAGTGGGAAAGCGCGGGGTACAAAAATAAAAATTAATACAATAATTGTCTTTTTAGCAAGCAATTATTGGTGCTAATTGAAGTCAATTAATATATACCCACGTAAATTTAGACACATGATCTGCGCCTTAATTTTTCGTGGGTCCTGCAATAGTGGGTGTAGAAATGGGAGGGTCATGGGCATTCTGGGGCGGAGTGTGAGCATGGATTTCAGTTACTTGCGCAATTATAGAAGGCAGTTCCGCATGTAAATTTAGGCGCTGGCTTTTGCACCACATTTTCAGAATGATAAAGGGGATGGAACTCCTCTCATATGAGGAAAGGCTAAAGAGATTTGGGCGCTTCAGCTTGGAAAAGAAATGGCTGAGGGGGATATGATTCAGGTCTATAAAATCTTGTGTTGTAGAATGGGTAGAAGTGAATTGATTTTTCAGGGGATACTCAATGAAATTGCACGGAAATACTTTTAAAACAAATAGGAGGAAATATTTTTTCACTCAAAGAATAGTTAATCTCTGGAACTCGTTACCAAAGGATGTGGTAACAGCGGTTAGTGTATCTGTGTTTTAAAAAGGTTTGGACAAGCTACTGGAGGAAAACTCCATAGTCAGCTATTGAGGTGGACATGGGAGAAGCCACTTTGCCTGGGATCACTAGCATGAAATGTTGCTACTAACTGGGTTTCTGCCAGGTACTTGTGACCTGGATTGACCACTGTTTGAAGCAGGATACTGGTCTAGATGGACCATTGCTCTGACCCAGTATGACTACTCTTATGTTCTTTCACAGAAAATGCACCTGCTGCTTTTGATTTTAAGATCATCTCTCCATTTTTAGCTGCATTATTTGAGATGAGACAAAGGCTTTCTCTCCACTTGCTTCATTGCAGTCCTTGTCACTTTATTACCATAGCAACACTGGGAGCTATCCACTATAGGAATCAAATGTTGGGAAATCTGTACTGTTTTAAATAGATAAAAAAAATTTAAAAATTATCTATCTATCTATCTACACACACACATAAACACACTGTGCTAATGTTGCAATGTGGTCTTTGCACATGTGATCACCAGTGTCCATGTTAGGCCACCAAGCAACAGCAAACACAAGTTTAATTTCTGAGCTGGTTAATTATTTTTATTCTGCAGTCTTTAAGGGTTTTTTTTTAAGTATTTCCATGCAATTTCATTGAGTGTCCCCTAGTCTTTGTACTTTTTGAAAGAGAGAAAATTCAATTCACTTTTACCCATTCTGCACCACTCAGGATTTTATAGACCTCAATCATTTCCTTCCTCAGCCTTCTCTTTGTCAAGCTGAAGGGCCCTGACATCTTTAGCATTTCCTCGTATGAGAAGAGTTCCATTCCCCTAATCATTTTGGTGGCTCTTCTTTGAACCGTTTCTAATTCTGCTATATCTTTTTTGAGATACAGCGACCAGAACTGAATGCAATAGGCAAGGTGAGGTTGCGCCATGGAGTGATACAAAGGCATTATAATATTCTTGATCTTATTTACCAGCCTTTTCCTGAAGATTCCTAGCATCCTGTTTCCTTTTTTCGGTCACCACTGTACACTAGGCAGAAGATTTCAGTGTATTATCTACAATAACACCTAGATCTTTTTCTTGGGCGCTGACCCCCAAGGCGGACCCTATCAGGTAACTATGATTTGGATTATTCTTCCCAATGTGCATCCACTTATAGCTGCCCCATTTTACAAATCTACATGCATAGGTGCCACCAATTGTGAGACCCCAGTTTTAACCTTGTTTCACTTTGGAAGTGGGCATAAACTGTATGGGAATAAAGAGAAAGACTCCCCTAATCCCTTTTGTAAAGCCCTGGCCGAAACCAGTACTTTAAAAAAACCTAACCTATCAGGCTCATTTTCGAAAGAGAAGGATGTCCATCTTTCGACACAAAGCGGAAAATGGGCGTCCTTCTCACAGGGTCGCCCAAATTGGTATAATCGAAAGCCAATTTTGGGTGTTCCCCAACTGCTTGCCATCACGGGGACGACCAAAGTTCACGGGGGCATGTCAGAGGCGTAACGAAGGCGGGACTTGGGCGTGCCTAACACAGACGTCCTCGACCCATAATGGAAAAAAAAAGGGTGTCTCTGACAAGCACTTGGACGACTTTACCTGGTCCTGTTTTTTTTTTACGACCAAGGCACAAAAAGGTGCCCGAACTGACCAGATGACCACCGGAGAGAATCAGGGATGACCTCCCCTTACTCCCCCAGTGGTCACTAACCCCCTCCCACCCTAAAAAAACATCTTTAAAAATATTTTTTGCCAGCCTCAAATGTCATACTCAGGTCCATCACAGCAGTATGCAGGTCCCTGAAGCAGTTTTAGTGGGTGCAGTGCACTTCAGGCAGGTGGACCCAGGCCCATCCCCCCCACCTGTTACACTTGTGGTGGTAAATGTGAGCCTTCCAAAATCCACCACAAACCCACTGTAGCCACATGTAGGTGCCCCCTTCACCCGTAAGGGCTATGGTAGTGGTGTACTGTTGTGGGGAGTGGGTTTGGGGGGGCTCAGCACACAAGATAAGGTAGCTATGTACCTGGGAGCAATTTATGAAGTCCACTGCAGTGCCCCCTAGAGTGCCCAGTTGGTGTCCTGGCATGTCAGGGGACCAGTGCACTACGAATGCTGGCTCCTCCCACAACCAAAGGGCTTGCATTTGGTTGTTTCTGAGATGGGCGTTCTTGGTTTCCATTATCGCTGAAAATCAGAAACGACCAAGTCTAGGGACGACCATCTCTAAGGGCGACCTAAATTTCAGGATTTGGGCGTCCTCGACCGTATTATCGAAACAAAAGATGGATGTCCATCTTGTTTCGATTAATACGGGTTTCCCCACCCCTCCACTGGGACGTTTTGCAAGGACGTCCTCAGCAAAACTTGGGCGTTCCTTTCGCTTATGCCCCTCTTAGTGTTCTTTTGAGTTGGTCTAAAACTCAATGTTGACATTTTAGCCATTCTACTCCCTTTATAAAATACATATGTAGATTTAAGCGCATCCAAGCCAAGCCCACATCATGCCCATACCACATCCCTTGAAATTGCAGCATTATGGGGGTCTCCATGTGTAAACTGTGAGTTTCCAAAATCAATATTTGCATATGTATGTGATATATAAATATAATTTCCATGTGGTTATATTTGTAAAATAATAGCCATTACATACATTTGATTTAGCTCATATCAACTTATGAATTAATCGTGTTAAGTCAATTATTTCACTGCATAGTTATTTGTAGAAAAATGTAAAAATTAAACAATGGAGCAAAAGTAACCACCGATGCAGCAGTAGGCAGGAGGTTCAGTAACAAATTTGTGAATGATATGAAGCACCTGAAAGTTTTCAAGCACTGGCAGGATTAGAGGATCCCCTGAAGAAACCACTGAAGGTGAAACTGGTCCCTGTAGGGATGGTTCCTGCAGCCTTAAGTGCTTTTTTTCCCTACTATGATCAATATGCAATATTTTCAAGAAGAGTACAAGTATTGTTGAAATCAATGTTTTACTAAAAAACTGAAAAATTGAAAAAGTAGATTGAGAATAAAAAAATATTTTCAATGGAGGTTTTTGACCGGTGATTGATAAGGTGAGCTGTAAGCAGTAGATAGCTGGCTTTTGCAATAAATACCAGCGCACATACTGCGTTCTGAATTATTAAAGTTAGCTGAGGTTTTTTTTTCCTCCTTTTGTCATCACCTGTCATTTTACAATAAGACAGTAAAGGGGTGACCTTGCATGATGATGAGTGTTTCAAGTTCCACTTTGGTGATTTTTGGTGTAGTTATTTGTAGACCACATTCCCAGGAACTAATAATTGGCTTGCTCAAAGCAGTGTACACAATATCATTAAAATACAGAACAAAAATAAAATGAAGCACAGACAACAAACCATGAGTGCGTCATAGTCATATCTTCCATCCCCAGACCACCACACCCAAAAACTACCAACAAAAGACATCCTAGTCGTACCAATGTCCTGCTACTCTTACAACCCAACAGTATGTTATTATGAGTCTCCTGTTCTTTAACCCTGGAACTGCCAAGATTCCACTTTCTTCCTGAAGGATAATGAATTCACTTCTGCTCTAATAACCTCGGAGAGGCTATGCCACAGCATTGGGGCAAGTATAGAAAAAGCTCTCACTTGAATGGACATCCTTATCTGTAGAAACACAAAGCGCACCACCAGCTGCTAGCGCAGCTTAGTAAACAGGGGGTTAAATGTATAAAAACAGACATCGCAGAGATTAATACTTGCCTTGAAGATTTCGAAGGCCGCGTTGATCATCTGGAGACCAGGCCCTCATTTTTCAGTGCACCACTAAACTGACACGCGAGTTGCAGATTGCAATGGAAGATGCTAGTAATAGGAATCGGAGGAACAACGTACAACTATCGGGAGTGCCTGAAAACACTGAAGGAAATAATCCAATAGAATTTCCTGAAGAATTAATCCCCAAGATCTTGAAAATTACCTTCAAACATCTTTTTGAGATCGAACACGTGCACGGGATCCCTACCTCTCTGTGCATATGAATGGGAAATATCCAAGTCCGCTGATTATGAAAATCCTTCATTTCCCACAAGTACAAGAGATATTACAAGCAGCAAAGGCATCTCAACAAATATGGAATGGCCAGCAGCTACATTTCTTGCCTGACTTCACTAAACAGACTGTCAACACGCGAAAGAAGTTCCTTAACTTGAGACTGCGCCTAAAAGCCTTGAATGAATGTTAGGGTCTACTAAACCCAGCAACAATGAAAATTACCCACAATAATAACACCAAAACATATACAGGAGTGGCCTAGTGGTTAGGGTGGTGGACTTTGGTCCTGAGGAACTGAGTTCAATTCCCACTTCAGGCACAGGCAGCTCCTTGTGACTCTGGGCAAGTCACTTAACCCTCCATTGCCCCATATAAGCTGCATTGAGCCTGCCATGAGTGGGAAAGCACAGGGTACAAATGTAACAACAACAAAAAAAGATATGTGTACTTCTGTGTGACATTGTATTGTTACATAATATGACACTGTTAACTCTTATCCATGTCATAATTATAAAGCTGTTTTCTGTAGTCAGGCTTAATATTTCAGGGGGAATCAGTGGATCTGCTACTTTATCTCCATCCTCCCTCTCTTTCTCTAACTCCATAGGGAGGTTATGTTGGCTGAGGCTTGTCCTCATCAATGTTCTTATTTTATTGTACACACTAATGAATTATACGCTATTTGTCTCTTTTCTCCTCATAACCAAAAGAGTCTCTATTTCTCTTATTTTTAAAGTCTTTTGAATAAAAGGTCTTAAATGTGCTTCACTGAACGTGAAAGGAGTCACTAACCTATAAAAAGATTTTAACATACTTACAAAATTTTCCTGCCTCAGTGGCATTTTTGCAGGAAACACACCTCTCGGCCTCTGAGTCAGTTAAATTAGAGTCTAATTGGTTTCAAAACTGTTTCTATTCGCCCAGTTTTAAAAGGAAAAATGGTGTTGCCAATTTATTCTCCAAACTTTTACTGTGTGATTTAATTGGTCATCACGCTGATAAAGAAGGCAGATGGGTAATAGTAATTCTTAAAATACAGAATTTAACATATGCCTTTATAAATGCTTATGTACCTAATGTAGATTACCCACAATTTTGGGGGGATATTACGTACCAAATATCCTTATTAAAAATTGACCATATTGTCACGGGATGGATATGAACGTTCCTGTCAGCTTCAGTTTAGACAGAAACTCCTCTGTCAAATTTAGGGGCCCTTTTACTAAGCCGCGTGGAGGGGCATAATCGAACGGCGCCAGCCATCTACATGGCCGGCACCGCAAAGAGCAGTCCCGAACTGTATTATTGAAAAAGATAGCCAGCCATCTTTCGTTTTGATAATATGGTTGGGGCTGGCCAAATGTCAGAGATGGCCGGGTTTAAGATGGCCGGCATCAGTTTTCGCCGATAATGGAAACCGAGGCCGGCAATCTCAAACCTGGCCAAATCCAAGGCATTTAGTCGTGGGAGGGGCCAGCATTTGTAGTGCACTGGCCCCCTGACATGCCAGGACACCAATCGGGCACCCTAGGGGGCACTGCATTGGACTTCAAAACTTGCTCCCAGATGCATAACTCCCTTACCTTGTGTGCTGAGCCCCCCCAAATCCCCCCCAAAACTCACTCCCCACAATTCTACACCATTACCATAGCCCTTATGGGTGAAGGGGGGCACCTACATGTAGGTACAGTGGGGTTTTTTTTTTGGGGGGGGGGGAGGTTGGAGGGCTCCCATTTACCACCACAAGTGTAACAGGTAGGGGGGATGGGCCTGGGTCCACCTGCCTGAAGTGCACTGCACCCACAAAAAACTGCTCCATGGACCTGCATACTGCTATCAGGGAGCTGGGTATGACATTTCAGGCTGGTATAGGGGCTGGCAAAATTTTTTTTTTTTTTTGGGTGGGAAGGGGTTGGTGACCACTGGGGGAGTAAGGGGTGGTCAACCCCGATTCCCTCTGGTGGTCATTTGGTCAGTTGGGGCACCTTTTTGAAGCTTGGTCCTGAAAAAAAAAGGACCAAGTGAAGCCGGCGAAATGCTCATCAAAGCCGGCTTTCTTTTTTCCATTATCAGGTGAAGCCAGCCATCTCATGAGCATGCCCCCGTCCTGCCTTCGCTATCCTACCGACATGCCCCCTTGAAGTTTGGCCGGTTCCGCGACGGAAAGCAGTTGGCGCCGACCAAAATCGGCTTTCGATTATACCGATTTGGCCGGGTTCAGGAGATCGATTTGTGTCGGAAGATGGCCGGTGATCTCCTTCGAAAATAAGCTGGATAAGCATCTAAGCGCATCCAACATGCGCCAAAATGGAGTTACCGCCCGGCTAACGCATGGCTCTTGCAATAATTTCATTTTTGGTGCATGTCCAATATGCAGGTCTGAAAACTTATTTTCAGACACTCGTATCGGACACGCGCCAAGTGGCATTTGATGCGCATAGGTCATTACCGCCCGGTGACCACGTGAGACTTTACCGCTGGGTCAATGGCTGGCGGTAAGGTCTCAGACACAAAATGGATGTGCAGCAATTTTCATTTTGCCGCACATCCATTTTTGGCAAAAATTTTTATAAAGGCATTTTTTGCAGGTGCGCTGAAAAATGATTCTGCACGGACCAAAAACATGCGTCTACACTACCGCAGGTCATTTTTCAGTGTACCTTAGTAAAAGGACCCCTTGATTATTGGCTTATATCCAGTGCATTTGTTTCTAGCAAAATAAGGTGCTGGTACTCAACTAGGCCACTCTTCAGGGGTGGGGTGATCACCGAGGGACCCACCCCACAATAGCCAGGACCCTGCAACCAGTCACAGAACCTATGACAAGGTCGAATTAGTGTGTAGAGCCTGAGCTCTTTCATTATAACTTGGGGTCTATGGGTCAATTTTAGCAGACAATAGAAAAGGTGCCGGTACTCAGTACCCCGAAGTACCCCCTCAAAAAAAGCCCTGCTTATATCAAAATCATTAGTAAATAACCTTCTCACTTCATCTACTGAACCTCAACATATAATCAGACCATTCTTGTTTTACTGTAATGGATATATTCCCTCATCAAACCACTTTGAAGTTCTGCCATTTTAACGCTTCTCTTTTCCAAGTTGAGCTCTTCATTAAAAAGATCTCTCATTGTACTGACATATATTTCTCCTTAAACTTGTCCCCGGAAGTTTCATGCCTCACCTCTTGGGATGCATACAAAACTTATATATGGAGAGAAATTATCACATACTCTGCCTTTGTGAATAAAGAGTGCAAACAGGAACTGTTCTTTTGGAAAAATAGATTTCTACAAGTGAACAACGCTACTTGGCACAAAAGAGCCATTTGTTCATCTTCAAAAGCTCAAGTTTCAGTTCACCAAGATTTTGAGCATTAAAGCTGGTATTCAACTTACAGCTCAATCCTCTGTATACTATGCAGGAATGAACAGAAGTGGAAGATTCATCCCTCAACAAACTGTTGCAAATTACCTTAAAGGTGCTAGAAAAAGACAAGCATCCACATTATTTATTTATTTATTTTTACATTTGTATCCCGCGCTTTCCCACTCATGGCAGGCTCAATGCGGCTTACATGGGGCAATGGAGGGTTAAGTGACTTGCCCAGAGTCACAAGGAGCTGCCTGTGCCTGGCCCTTGCAGATCATCAATGTGGCCGCGCAGGCTTCTGCTTCTGTGAGTCTGACATCCTGCACATACGTGCAGGACGTCAGACTCACAGAAACAGAAGCCTGCGCAGCCTTCTACATGGAATGTTGCTAGTGGAATAGCAACAGTCCATGTAGAATCTCCAATAGTAGCAACATTCCATGTAGAATCTCCAATAGTAGCAACATTCCATGTTGTTGTTACATTTGTACCCCGCGCTTTCCCACTCATGGCAGGCTCAATGCGGCTTACATGGGGCAATGGAAGGTTAAGTGACTTGCCCAGAGTCACAAGGAGCTGCCTGTGCCTGGCCCTTGCAGATCATCAATGTGGCCGCGCAGGCTTCTGCTTCTGTGAGTCTGACGTCCTGCACGTACTTGCAGGACGTCAGACTCACAGAAACAGAAGCCTGAACAGTCTTCTACATGGAATGTTGCTAGTGGAATAGCAACATTCCATGTAGAATCTCCAATAGTAGCAACATTCCATGTTGTTGTTACATTTGTACCCCGCGCTTTCCCACTCATGGCAGGCTCAATGCGGCTTACATGGGGCAATGGAGGGTTAAGTGACTTGCCCAGAGTCACAAGGAGCTGCCTGTGCCAGGAATTGAACTCAGTTCCTCAGGACCAAAGTCCACCACCCTAACCACTAGGCCACTCCTCCACTTAATCTTAATGGTACTATCCTAACCAAACAGAAAGAAATTAAGGACCATTTCTTGGATTTCAACAAGGGCATTTATTCTACCCAAAATAATGTCACTCCAGATCAAACTACAACTTTTTTAGACTCTTTAAAGTGCCCTATGCCAGATGCTCAGTCTCTAGCTCATCGGTGCAAACAGTTCATGACACTGAAAATTCAAAAGGCTGTTTCCTCACTCAAATCAAGAAAATCTTCAGGGAGTGATGGCCTAACCGCCGAATACTACCAAAAAGTCTCCTCACTATTGGCACCTAGGTTATTACACCTGTACAATCATCGCATTTCAGTTAAGCAATGTTCTTCAACTATGGCGGAAGCAATAATCGTCTTTCTTGAAAAGCCAGGCTGAGATCTATTATTAACTGGCAATTACTGGCCAATTTCTTTACTTAACTTTGACTGCAAAATATGTGCTAAAGTATTTGCAGATCGTTTAGCCGCTGTAATAGGTTCTTTCATAGCACCGGAACAAAGTGGTTTTGTCCCATTTCATCTTGGCATGGACAGTTCTAGGGCGTTTAGTTAAGTTTTAAATATTACTAAGCATATAGATTTTCCAGCTTGTATCATCTCTCTGGACACAGAAAAGGCCATTCGACTATGTCGAATGACCTTCTCTGTTCCAGGTACTAAAATAGTTTACATTTGGTGATACCTTTATTAATATGATATTAGTTCTAAATTCCTCTGTTACTGGCTTCTTTCACCTCTCTCGTGGAACGAGACAAGAATGTCCTCTCTCCCCTTTTATTTTTACTAGCTCTTGAACCACTCCTTATAGCTATTACTATTACTACTACTACTATTTAACATTTTCTAAAGCACTACCAGGGTTACACAGCACTGTACAATCTAACAAAGAAGGACAGTCCCTGCTCAAAGGAGCTTACAATCTACAGGACAAAAAAGTGCAGTCAATCAAGATTGAGGCAGTCTACATTTCCTGGATAGAGGTACAATGGTTAGGTGCCAAAAGCAACATTGAAGAGGTGGGCTTTGTGCAAGGATTTGAAGATGGGCAGGGAGGGGGCTTGGCGTATGGGCTCAGGGAGTTTATTCCAAGCATAGGGTGAGGCGAGGCAGAAAGGGCGGAGCCTGGAGTTGGCGTTGGTGGAGAAGGGTACTGAGAGGAGGGATTTGTCCTGTGAGCGGAGGTAACAGGTAGGAGCCTAAGGGGAGATGAAGGTAGAGAGGTAATGAAGGGCTGCAGATTGAGTGCATTTGTAGGTTAGTAGGAGAATCTTGAACTGTATGCGGTACCTGATCGGAAGCCAGTGAAGTGACTTGAGGAGAGGGGTGATATGAGCATATCGGTCTAGGCGGAAGATAAGACGGGCAGCAGAGTTCTGAACGGATTGAAGGGGGGATAGATGGTTAAGTGGGAGAACCTATTTCAGCAGCTATTAGAGAATCTTCTCTTATACAGGGTATCCCCAGTGGTAATTCTACAATTAAGCTCTCTGCGTACGTAGATGATTTTCTATTATATGTTATGCATCCAGAAGATTCTTTATCTCACCTGTTTAGCCTACTTGATTTATTTAGCTCACTGTCCAGTTACAGAGTCAGTTGGTCAAAAAACAAAATTATGCCCCTCAATGTGTATTGTAACAAATCACAAGTATCTTCTACTCCTATCAGTTGGTACCCTGATAAAATCATATACTTGGGTAGTTACTTCAGTCCCACCTGGGAACAAACTATAAAGATAAATGCAGATCTGATTCTCAAAAAAAACTCAAGATTCCTGTTCCTCCTGGTCACCACTCCATCTTAGTTGGTGGGACAGAATCGAAACAATTAAAATGGTTATCGCACCACATATCATTTATACATTAAGCATGATACCTTTTTCAATTTCCTAAGCTATTGTATCAAAAATTGGATACAATTATTGTTTCCTTCATTTGGAGGAATAAACCCCCAAGAATATCCACGAAGAAACTAAGAAGGTCTTTTAATAAGCAGCAGTAGCATTTTTAGCTCGAGGTACAAATCAGCTGGCGGTAAATGCCGAGACGCCCATAGGGATATAATGGACATCTTGGCGTTTACCACCGCTTGATTTCTACCATGAGCTAAAAATGCTACCTTTGCTTAGTAAAAGATCCCCTAAGGCTTCCTAGATACCTTGGTGGACTTAATCTTCCTGACTTTTACAATTACAAGAAGGCCTTTCTAATAAAAGCAGAAGTAGCCTGGAAAGCTTTCAATGTTCAGTCTTCAACTGTTTGGCTGGCTACTGAATGCTCAATGATTAAACCACTTCCTTTAGATAAACTAATTATTACGTCATCTGTGCCATACTTTCTACATGGCCTAATATATTTATTTATTTATTTATTACATTTGTACCCTGCTCTTTCCCACAAACAGCAGGCTCAGTGCGGCTTACATTGTAAAAGAAAGCATCTCACATGGTAGAAAATAAAGCAAAACAAGAAAATGTAGGAAGAGGGTTATAAACTGTGATGATCATAACTACTTACATAGTGAAAAAGCATTACAAAGGATATGTGAAAAGAATATTAAGAACTGAGAAAAAAACACAGTGGCAACAGCGCCCAGGAATATATGAGTGGAATAGGGAAGATAGACAAGGGTAGGATAGGTAAAAGGGAAGGAGATTGGGAGGGAAATGGTAAAAGGATGGAGGGGAGAAGATACTGTTCAGGTCTTGTTATCCCTTGACTCAACATGTAAGTCCAAAATTATTTCATCATTACAAACGTCTATATGGGGGCCATCCCCATTTAAAAATTGTTTCCTAGACATGTATTAGGCAAGAATGGGTTATAAGAAATATCGTAAGTTTAAAGGATGTCTCTGATCATAATAGTGTTTTCTCATTTGAAACTTTACAAAGTAAATTCAAACTTCCTGAATCTCAAAGATTTTGTTACCTCCAATTAAAAACTGTACTAACACATTTTTTTTGCATGCCATTATATTATCTTCTAACCCTCCTGAAGTGGTTACCATTCTTCACTCAATTACAAAACCAAATAACATTGCCTCAATCATTTTTAAAGCAACGTTACCTTCACAGGATGCTAGGATTATAGCTCTGCAAAATCTTTGAAACTGACTACATCTTGAATGAGAAAAAATGGGTTTGGTACTGGGGCAAAATAATAAAACCATTGGTCATGGGGAAAACCACTGTTTGCCTCAGGACTGGCCGCATGAAACGTTGCTACTAATTGGGTTTCTGCCAGGTACATGTGGATTGGCCACTGTTGGAAACAGGATACTGGGCTACATGGACCATTGGTCTGTCTCAGTATGGCTATTCTTATGTCTGCCACAATTTTACAGTCCCTCTACCTTTTTGACACACAAAGCCCTTTGGACTCTTGTTAAACAACGTAAAGCCAATAAAGAATTCTCTAACCTGTGTTGATTTTGCAATGCAGATATAGGAACTTTAGAACACTTGTGGATTTCATGTCCTGATCTGCAACATTTTTGGAATGAGTTATGGGAGAGGATCTGTGACATAACTCAACTTTATATGAAATGTTAATATTTAGGTATCATTTTTAGATTATCATGCTTATCCAATACAACTCCTGATAAATGTAATAAATAAAATAAATAAATAAATAATATACGGAAACTATTTGATGTATTAACAGTGATAGCTATTTCTAATATTATTCATAATTTAGTTTCATTTTCCTTTTAGTGGGTTTCTATTTGTATTAAAGAAACATTGCTGAACGTAGCAACACTCTAGACCTTTTTCCAAAAAATTGGGATCCCCTGATTAAAGTTCTGTAATACTGATAAGGAAGTGTGATAACCCTTGTCTCTTCTCTATACATTTCTTTTGCTTCTTTGTTTTTTGTTGTATACTTATTCTCCTCTTTTGTGAATGTTATTCAGACAGTGTAAAATACTAGACTTTATCATCAAGAAATCTAATGGTTTCTTGTTCTTTTGTTCTCATGTGTTTTAGTTTGTTAATCTTGTTAAAAAAACAATAAACAGGGGCTGGATAACAATGTATTTGCCTTATGGGAACAAAATGATATATTTAGTGGAACATCTGTTGAGCAGGGAAGGGGGCTTGATTCCACTTGAAGAACTAAAAGCTCATATAGGAGTCACTTGGGGTAATAGTAACATCATAGTAACATAGTAGATGACGGCAATAGATTTGCTTATTGCCAAATTAAGCACTATATCAATTCTTAGGATAACAGGCTTTTAAATTACAGAACTGGGGACTGGGTGAGGGGATTTTTTACTGAATTCTCTCTATATAAAACGCACCTCCAACGTTCTGAAGCCTCCACAAGTTCCAACGTTCTAAATGCATGGTGGTGAAACCAGGAATTCGCCCATGAGTGTTGGCCCCGCCCCCCATGTAAAACGTCATGACGTCGAGAGCGCACCAATGACACTCAACCAATCGCATCGCGAACCCGTTACTAAGCGACGGAACGTGACACAAGACACATCGCGGAACAATGAAAACCAGCAGCAACAGTTGCTACGCGACGTCAACAGCAACGCTAAAAGGACCATATAGATCTCTGCTCTCCACACAAACAACGGACACGAAGGGCATATGAGGGAAGGAAAAAAACAAGCACATACACACACACTCTTACTCTTAACTGGCTATAATGAGCAACTGACCTGCCACTATCACAGGGACTGCTAGCACCTCTCTCTCTCTCACACACATAAACACGGGACATAGAGGGGATAGAAGACAAGGAACGAATCGTTGGGTATGGAGGGGGCGGCAGGGGAGATAAGGCAAGAACTGCCTCAAATGTTTGTGCTGTGCTATGTACAATTATAATGCTGTCTCTTCATTTTGACCCTACCCTTTCACACTCACTTTCACACACACGTACACACACACACTTACACTGTCTGTATCTCACACACACACGCACCCACACACATATACACACTCTCTCACACAGACACACAAACACGCCTCAAATGGTTCAGCTGTCCTATGTAAAATTTCACTGCTGTCTCTTCATTTTCACCCTACCTGTGCACACTCTCTTTCACACAGAGACACACACACACACTTTCTCTGTGTCACACATACACAGACACACATACATATACACACTCTCTTTAGCCTTGCTAGCGCCCGTTTCATTTGTTTACGAAACGGGCCTTTTTTACTAGTATCCAATAATGAGCTCTCAGTTTTGAACCTTCATCAAGCCCTGCTCCAATGGGAGCTCCAAAAGAACTTAGATGGGAGGGAGACGTGGGAACTCCTTTGCCGGACTGGGATATTTTGAAAAGTCTGAAGAGCATCCCAGGCCTCATGCCTCATGTGAGACTAAGGAAATGCTACTTTAGAGTTTTTTTGACGTCACTTCCTGTCACATGACCCCATCAAAGATGGCAGCTAGTAGTAGAAACAGGAAGTGATGTGATGCATACAGTAGTGGCTGCCACCTTGACAATGGGCAGGTTTTGGTGCAGGGCTAAGCAAAAAGGGGCAGAGTTTAGGGTGAGGCTATGTAAATAAAGCAGGGAAAGGGGCATGGCTATGCAAAAGGGGTGGGGATTAGGTGGGGTCAAGATGTCATATCTGGCAATGTCATCTAAGGGGTGAGGATGTGGGTGTGGCTTGGGTGTAGCTTGGGCTGTGACAGCATCAAAGGGGCAGGGAGTGGGCATGGCCTGGGCATGTCCTCACTTCTGGTTGGCTGAAAACCCAGAAGTGGGCATGTCACCTGTCAAAATCAATTAATTTTGACAAATGCAGGTGAGGCACACTACTCATGCATTTAAAAGGGGGGTGTACACATAGGTGAAACATAGGTAGAGCTCACACTTACATGCATAACTAACAGAATACTCTAAAGTTATGTATGTCCTTGCTGCATTTGGGCACATGCTCATACCAGCTTTATACTGGTATAATTGCAGGTGCCTAAATATCAGGCACAATGATAATGGGTTACACTATTATTCTATAATGGTACTTGGGAGCTCAGGTTCCATTAAAGAATGGTCGCCAATCACCCAGCCTCAGAGCCCCTCAATGGAGGTTTCCAATTGCAGAATTGCTCCCTGTCTTTGGGTGTTGTCTTGGATGGCGGCCCAGAGACAGTATGCCCTGTATTGTCCTGGAGAGAACCTATGGGAAAAACAAATGACAAAAAGCCTGTAGAAAAAGTAAAAGGCAAAAAGAAAAGTCTTTCCTCACAATATTTAAAACCATATAACCGGCCAGGGAGTAACCTGTTCCGCGCAGAGGGAGCAGCAGGGAGGGAACGAGCGGACTCAGCCAACAGGCGCACGGCACACCCCCAGCGGCGTGCACCCGGGGCGGACCGCCCCCACCTTGGTACGCCACTGCTTATGCACATGCAAGTGTATGTCGACAGGGAACTGATTCAGGAGCCATATTATGTATGTGACTCAAACATTTTGTTAACTGCAGATAGGAGAACATAATTCCACCCTCAGGTTTTCCTCCAAACCCCAGATCCAAATCAGAAGTTTGCCAAAGGTTATGTTTCAAATGAAGCTGATGTAAGTTCTGATGGGGAAATGTTTCAAGATAGATATGTATTGCCCTTCTAAACTATTTTTAAGGATCACCAAAACCATGCCCAAAAACATGCCTTCTTAAAATTTCTGCACGTTGCAGCATACACACATAAGTGGCACCTGTTGTAAAATCGCTGCTCATACGTATATGCCAATTCATACATGCCAAAGCATTCTCTCATGTACAAACGCAAGTCTTAATAGTTCAAATTATATGAATGTGCCTTCCCCTGTGGAGTGGAGGAGTAGCCTAGTGGTCAGTGCAGTGGACTTTGATCCTGGGGAACTGAGTTCGATTCCCACTGCAGCTCCGTGTGACTCTGGGCAAGTCACTTAACCCTCCATTGCCCCTGGTACAAAATAAGTACCTGAATATATGTAAACCGCTTTGAATGTAGTTGCAAAAACCTCAGAAAGGCGGTATATCAAGTCCCATTTCCCTTTCCCTGTCTTCTTCCGGTCTTGGGGGAAATTCTATAAATGGCGCCAAAACTTGGTCACTGAAAACATTTGGTGCAAAGCGCTATTCTATAAAGGGAATGCGCCTTATATAGAATAGTGCTTAGGTGCGGATCCAGTGCCTAACATTTGGGCGCTGGACTTGCACCTGCTGAAACCAGGTGTAAATGCCGGCGCCCAAGTTAGGCATGCTTAGGCCAAATCCTGCAATTCCACCCGCAACTTCTCAGAATGCCCCTTGGCCACACCCCCTGTTCAGATACACATATTATCAAAGTTACACGCTGAGCCTTATAGAACAGCTCGCAGCCAATTTGTGTGCAAATAATAATTGATGCCAAGTAAATGAAATAATTGGTTGTTAGCACCCAATTACTGCTAGTTACGGTGAGCGCACAACTTGGGCATGCACCCAAATTTTAGTGCGCAACTTTGGGCGCTATAGGTCAGATTTTATATGTGGCACCTAAAAAATCCACGTGGTAAACATTTCCACCTAAGCGTATTTTATAAGCAGCACCTAGATTTAGGCACGGTATACAGAATACGTTTAGTTGATATTACAGTACCTAAAACTATGAAAACATGGCGCAATCCCTGCACATAGATTTATGCGCATTGGGCCATATTCTATAACTACGCACGTAAATTTTAGAACGCCTACAAAACACCCATTTCCCCACCCGCAGCCATGCCCCTTTTGAACTGCATACTTTAGGATTTTTGCTCAGTTCATTACAAAATAGGCTTAGTGAGTTGTGCGCGTAAATTCTAATTATTGCCAATTAGTGCTCATTATTACTTATTAAGTGCCGTTAAAAACACTGATTGCTTGTTAAGCCAATTAAGATACGCGCATTCTTATAAAATGCACCTGGATTTCTGTGTGGATCTCTAGGCATGCTATAAAGAATCCAGCAGCATATACAGAATTCCCCCCATTTCTGTGCGGAATATGAAGGCTGTTGAGGATCTGAAGAAGAGTTTATGTGCGCGGATGGCTTAGACTGAGTTGAGAATATTTTGGAAAGTCTCAGTTAAAAGGGGACTGAAATGATGCAGGGAAAGCCTAAACTGTGGGCCAGGAAGCAAAGGATTAATATGAGGGACCTGGTAATCATAATGCTTAATTCACAATAAATGGTAACCTGCCATTTTAATTACAAATCAAAGTACAGAACAAAACACAGACTCCTGGAAGCAGAGGACTTTGAATGCGCCCCTTATCATAAATAATACACATTTCATACTCTCTCCCTGCATCATGCGCTCTTTAATCTGCCTACTTACAACTGGATCAAGGAATCCATCATAGAAGGAAACTCAACTGCAAGAATTTCTTTGGAGGTAAAATTGGCAGCAGATGGTGAATAATACATGACACTTCATAAACAGAAAGAATTAATTACAACTGTAATAGCAGCAGAACTGTAACACTTGTCTGGAGAACTGGACTGCTTTCCTGTCTGCTGCAGATCGGAAAGGTACGAACATTATCTAGTAGCAACATACGTCCCTCTTTGTGAAGCAGCCCAGGATCCATATTTTACTGAACTCCTCCTGCGGAAAGTACTGGGACTCAGTTTCTCAGAGCTCCCAATCCCTTCAAAGTTTCAAACACAATCCGAGACATTACAATCCATTTGTCTTTAATAACAGCCAGGTGGGTCAGATAGATGGCTGACCTCCAAAGGGAAGTTTCCCACTACAACGGGCAGCAAGATTACAGAAACTCACCCCCTGATAGTCAGCCACAAGTGGGCAGCGCTTTGACTGCCCGTCGTCGATATCCAACCCAGATATTCAATGCTGGGCCATTTCCAGTGACCAGTATTCAATATCTAGGTTTTTCAATGTGGGCTTAGCGGGCAAAGACAGGCCTACATTTTATGTATCAACTAAACAAGTATATTTGGTGGTATAGAGATAAGAACAAATTCTAAATGCAAAAACTTCCACTCAATACAAAATTACAATAGTGTGTGGGGAAAAGCCTCAAAGAGCTCCCGGATCAAATATCAATCTGTCGGAGCTAAAACAGACCAACTGGTCTTCTCTTCATCATAGGCAAAAACCCTTTTTAAGCAGCCCTAGAAAGATTTTTTTCTGGGACCGCAGTAAATTTTCTAAGTTTTTTATTTTTTTGAAGATAAGAATTTTTTAGAGAAAAAGCATGTTAATTTCTATAACATACTTAAATATAATGCAATGCACTTAGCTTTATTGCGTGGTATTCAGTATTACTACTGCTTCATGCTGCGCTGTTCCCTGTTGGGTTACCCTGAGCCGACGTTGGCCAGCGTTTCGCTGCTTCTTCAAGGTCTCGGGTAATTATTGGAACTCGTTGCACAGCGTTTCAGATACAGCATGTCTGACAATAATTACCCGAGACCTTGAAGAAGCAGCGAAACGCTGGCCAACGTCGGCTCAGGGTAACCCAAAAGGGAACAGCGCAGAATGAAGCAGTAGTAATACTGAATACCAAGCAATAAAGCTAAGTGCATTGCATTATATTTAAGTATGTTATAGAAATTAACATGCTTTTTCTCTAAAAAATTCTTATCTTCAAAAAAATAAAAAACTTAGAAAATTTACTGCGGTCCCAGAAAAAAATCTTTCTAGGGCTGCTTAAAAGGGGTTTTTGCCTATGATGAAGAGAAGACCAGTTGGTCTGTTTTAGCTCCGACAGATTGATATTTGATCCGGGAGCTCTTTGAGGCTTTTCCCCACACACTACATTTTATGTAGCCTTATTTGCCCACTAAGCCTGGCCGGTTAAGTTCCAAATATTGGGACTTAACCGGAATACCCCCAACATCAACTGGGGGGGTGGGGTGGTGCTAACTAGGCATTTTCAGCAGCAATAATAAGTTAAATGCCACTGAAAATGACCAGTTATCCACCAGGATGCAAGTTAACTGGTCAGCAGCCATTCCCGGCTGATTTAATTCACTTTCAATATCAGAAGGCCAGTTCCTTTCCAGTATAATAACTGCTGGTTTTAAAAGCTGCTCCTAGGATGCTGAAATACAGGGCTTAGGTGAAATTTAAAAGTCCAGAGGATGACCAGAATAATTAAATTGTATCTCTTTCTGTCATGAAACAGCACGAAAGTGCTGAAGTACGCATGATGTGCTTGAAGCAGTTTTAACAAGACACCAGATCCCTGTCATTAGTACAAAGGGTGGAACCTGACACTGGAATCTTTAAACTGAAAATTCATCATGGGGGATCTCCTGAGCTGCTTTCAAGCAACATCTAGGGTTTTGCTAATGCTCAATCCCCCATCTCTTGTCTCCTTCTGTGTCTCCTATTCGTCTATTCTTTCTCATGTACTATCAGTGGAAGCTTCTGTGGGAAATATTTTGACTTATGGCTTAACTCAGGGCTCGATAAAGTTTCTTATGATCCAGGAGCCAGCCCAAAAATCTAGGCACCAGACTTGGAACGACTGGAAGTTTTATTCATTTTATGCACATTTATCAATAGAAATCAAACAAAATAAAACAAGGGAAAGAAAATAAGATGATACCTTTTTTTATTGGACATAACTTAATACATTTCTTGATTAAGTTATCCTATATAATAAAACGTACCGCCAACATTCTGAAGCTGACTGCATGGCTGAGGCATTCCTGCTCACTGTATCCATCTCCTGAATTGACATCACATACTTCCGGGTTCGTCACAAGCAGAAGTGACCAACCATACGAGGTTTCTCGGCTGCAGAATGTTGGAGGTGCATTCTATTAAATAGGATTGGTCAGTACCTTGAAGCACAGCCAGAGCTCAGTGTCCTGCACAGTAATGCTCAGACACCAGAGAGAGAGAGGGGAGCCTGACACCAGAGAGAGGGAGGGGGGGGCCTGACACCAGAGGGGGGGTATCTCTGTCACACACACGCTCTCTCTCACACACTCTCTCTCACACACTCTCTCACAGTCGATGTCTTTCTCTCTTTCACTCTCACACACTCTGTCACACACACACTCTCTCTCACACACACACTCTCTCTCTCACAGTCGATGTCTTTCTCTTTTTCACTCTCACACACTCTATGTCTCACACTGTATCACATTCACTCTCTCTGTGTCACACAGTCATTCACACACTCTCTTGGTCTCATACACTCAGTCTCACAGAGAGTCTGTGTCCACATACACTCTCTCTCTCGCACACACTGTATCTGTGTGAAACACACTCTTTCTCTCACACTGTGTCTCACATACGCACTTGCACACACTCTCATTCTCACACACACACTCTCTCTCTCACACACACACACATACTCGCACATTCACTCTCTCTCTCACACACAGTCACTCTCACATACATTCCAAGGAAAACCTTGCTAGCGCCCGTTTCATTAGTGTCAGAAACGGGCCTTTTTTACTAGTGTCCAATAAAAAAGGTATCATCTTATTTTCTTTTCCATGTTTTATTTTGTTTGATTTCTATTGATAACCTTAAGAGTGGACTAACACGGCTACCACACTCCTCTATTTATGCACATTTATAAATTGCACATTTATAATGTGCTCAAGATGATGTACAGAAAGTTATTTAACACAGTAGCGGCCTTGCAGGGAAGGAGCAGATAAGAGGCAACTGCTCACCCCTTTGCCCGCCAACCTACAGCCCATCACAAATGATCCCTCCTTGGACAAAGTGAAGACATTATCTCAATATTAGGGGTGCTGAAGCATCCACAGAACTGGTACCAATGCACGGGCGTACACACACACACACAGCCACCCACCCATAGCTCTCTCTCTCTCTGCCTCCCCCAGCACACGTGCACTGCATCCCCCCCCCCCCCCCCCCACAGCTCTCTCGCTGCCTCTTCCCAAAACATCCCCCTAGATCTCTGTCAATCACCACCCTATATCCCTCCTGCAGAATACACTCCCCACCCTGGTAGCTGTCTCCCAATGATGACCTCCCCCCCCCCAAAAAAAAACTGAATTCTCAATACTGCTCTCCAGATTTTTATTTTCTCCACCTGCACAACCATTTCTCGTTTTTTCTTTCTTTTGTTTCCTGTGTTTGCATCCACAGTGTCAATCTTCTTCGCAGTGATGACATATGATTGTGGCAAACGTAGCTGTTCAGGCTGGCCAAGTGGGTATCACTCCTCTTTTTTTTTGTTCAATACCTGTTTTTGCACAAATAAACAATCCCACTCCTTAATTAGCAATCAGGTATCTGGGTGGCTCACCTTCACCATCAGAGGCCCCAAACCTCTCACTCCCTCAACCCCATCTCCTAGCTCTGGCCCGGTAAGAATCGAAAGAAGAGTAGTTGTGCATCAGGTCACATCCTCCTCCTCTGCCTCTTCGGTGCTAAATGTAAAATTTGTACCACGCGGTTCACATTTTAAGTTCTGTACTGAGCAGCAGAAGAAAAGACTGTGGCCTGACATGCAGCCACTCTGCTTTCCGTCTGCTTCTGTTCAGTGTCTGCAGAGAACTTGTGGTGAGGGTTGCCAACTTTGACAGAGAAAGCCTAGATACTTTCCCCTCCCGCATGCCCCACCTCAAATCCCTTGTCACACATACCCTCATCCTTACCCTCTATAACCAACTGTCCACACTAGCGCTGGCATTTCAGAAGAAAACAATGGCACATGTCTGATGCTATGACTCATGTTCACCCATTTTATTCCCATCTCTAAATCATTTATAAATATATTAAAAAGCAGCGGTCCTAGCACAGACCCCTGAGGAACCCCACTAACTACCCTTCTCCATTGTGAATACTGCCCATTTAACCCCACTCTCTGTTTCCTATCCTTCAACCAGTTTTTAAGTTCTGGAACTCGTTGCTAGACGATGTGGCTACAGCAGTTAGCCTATCTGGGTATAAAAAAGGTTTGGAAAAGTTCCTGCTTTTAAGACAGATATGGGAGAAGCCACTGCTTGTCCCTGGGATCGGTAACATGGCCTTTTCTTTTAGGATGTTATCCGAACCTTTTTTAAACCCTGATAAGCTAATTGCTTTTACCACATTTCCCTGGCAACAAATTCCAGAGTTTAATTACCCACTGAGCAAATAAATATTTTTGACAATTTGTTTTAAATTTACTACTTAATAGCTTCATTGTGTGTTCCCTAGTCCTGGTATTTTTGGAAAGAGTAAACAAGTGACTCATGTTCACCCATTTTATTCCACTCATTATTTTATAGACCTCTATCATATCTCCCCTCAGACATCTCTTCTCCAAGCTGAAGAGCCCTAGCCGCTTTAGCCTTTCCTCAAGGGAAGTCATCCCATCTCCTTTATCATTTTTGTTGCCCCTGTCTATACCTTTTCTAATTCCACTATATCTTTTTTGAGATGAAGTGACCAGAATTGCACACAGCATTCGAGGTTTGGTCGCACCATGGAGCGATACAAAGGCATTATAGCATTCTCATTTTTGCTTTCCATTCCTTTCCTAATAATACCTAACATTCTATTTGCCTTCTTAGCCACCACTATACACTGAGCAGAGAGTTTCAAAATATCATCAATGATGAAACCTTAGATCCTTTTCCTGGGAAGTGACTCCTAATGTGGAACCTTGCATCACATACCTACAGTTTGGGTTCCTCTTTCCCACATGCATCACTTTGCACTTGCTCACATTAAATGTCATCTGCCATTTGAATGCCCAGTCTCCCAGTCTTGTAAGGCCCTCTTGCAAATAATCTTGTGATTTAACAACTTTGAATAACTTTGTGTCATTAGTAAATTTAATTACCTCACAGTTATTCCCATCTCTAGATCATTTATAAATATTTTAAAAAGCAGTTTCCTAGCACAGACCCCTGGGGAAACCCGCTACCTACCCTTTTCCATTGAGAATACTGACCATTTAACCCTACTCTCTGTTTTCTATCTATCTTTTAACCGTTTTTAATCCACAATAGGACATTACCTGCTATCCCATGGCTCTCTAATTTCCTCAGGAGTCTTTTATGAGGTACAAATCAACTGAGCTTCCTGTGCCTATTGCCTGTGTTTTATACTGATACTACAGTAACTGTAAAAAAAACCGTTAAATGTTAGCCTATGGAACTGTAACAGAGACTTTATATGCTAAGAAAAACTATTCCTTAAACTCCGTTACAACCCCCTCTTTACAAAGCCATGCTAGCGGCTGCCAGTATGGGCACTGTGTCGGCATTACCGAACGGCTTTGTAAAAGAGGGGCATAAGTGAGCAAAGTTACTCAAAAATAAGATCCCTGAGGTCACCTATTTAATTCTAAGTCTACCTTTCCCTCAAGTTTAAAAACAATTTTCCAGCAAATTCTTACCAATGAAGATCTCTCCTCTTCTGGATTTTCCTCCCCAAGCCACAAGCATAGCCATGTACTCACAATATTCAACAAATGATTCACGTCAAGTGGAAGAGGAAAAACTAGTGGAGCTAGATAAGTATTGCCCTTTGGAAAGAACGTGACAGCCGTGTTCAGACTCAGAAGGAAATCAGGAGGTGAACTCTCTCATGAAAGCACAAAGGCAGCGCAGCTATAATAAACGGCTGGGGAATGGGAAAATGGTGTCCATCCTCCCCCACCCCTCCACTCCCTTGCTTGTCAGTGGTCCTTGGGACATGATGCTCCCAAAAGGGCAAGCCAAACGGGGTTGTCCATTTGGGAGCTCCTTTGGGTGAGACTGGCAACATCTGGTAAAAAGCCAGGACAGAATTAAATGGGTTGGGCTTGTGGTTTTTCCTTCCCTTCTAGAGTTATGAGGTAGGAATAGTTATTGCAAGAGATTATATTTGATTATGTTTTTGCTATTTGATGTTGATAGTGGGCGCAGGTGGAACGCTTATTGAATTGGCTGGGAGGGGAGTGTTATATTTATTTGTATGATACGGCATGTCACTTTCCCTAATGCAGGATGGGGTGGATTAGTATTAGGGACTTTTAATCATTATTCTAATCGTTATATAACAATGTTTTGACTTTGCGTAGCTTTATGATGTAATAATAGATAGGCCACTTTATGTCCCCTTTTGGGAACAGAAAATAGAAATAGAAAGAAGTGACACATCTGCAGACAGGATGGACTAATGCCATTTGGAAGAATCATAAGGATGCCACTCTGTCACATTCAGCACTTCCTAATGTAACAATGCAGCAGACACGCTCCGTATTAATGATGCACGTGAGCAGAATGACTATGAAACAAGAAGGATTACTCACTCCACCACACGCAGCGGTGCCTTTGAAAGGCTAACTGGGCAGGAAAATCAGAACCTGATTTCGTATATCTCAAGTGGGTAGTAAAACGGCCATCCAAGTTTGGACAAGTGTTTTAGAAAATTCATGCTTTTGTAAAATATGTATAAGGATGCAGCATTCACAGTGGAAACAAGTCACTTATTTTATTTACTAGCCATTATGCCCGTTAAAACGGGTGAGATTTCCAGCTACCCTCCTTGCCAGGTCGCCGCCGCCCCTCCCCCCCCGAGGTCGCCGCTACCGTCCCCCCCCCCCACCGGAGTCGCCGGCCCGGGTCCTCTCTTCGCGATTCAACTTATAGCGCCGAAACCGCAGCAGGCAGATCAGCTGAGCTGCCATCGGCCTTCCTTCTCTGCCTGTGTCCCGCCCTCGTGTGACATAACGTCGGCGAGGGCGGGACAGAGGCAGGGAAGGAAGGCCAACGGCAGCTCAGCTGATCTGGCTGTTGCGGTTTCGGCGCTGTAATTGAATTGCGAAGAGAGGGCCCGGGCCGGGTGGAGGGGGGGCGGCGGCGGTGACTCCGGTTGGGGGGGGAAGCGGTAGCAACCTCGGCGGTTCCCTCCCCCCCTTCACGCAGTTTCCCTCTCTGTCCCGCCCCCATCATCATGTATTGACGCGGGGGCGGGACAGAGAGGGAAAGTCTCTACTGCGCATTTGCGGGTGAGTACGGTCAGTCGCAATTTATATGTTTGATTTCAAATCTCTATTCTACACGGTCCTGCGTTCTCGGCAAACTGCAAAGTTACATACACAGTAATAAAATACGTCATTTTAGAAAGGAGCATGTTCTAAACCCAGCAGCAGCGTTCGGCAGCACTTACACACCTCAATACCAGATTTTACAAAACTTGGAAGTCCAAGGGGAGCTAATTAAGGAGCCAAAATAGAAATCTCTAAATTGTGGATTTTAGAGGTGGTTTTAAACACGACAGTGCTAAGAACTATTTATCCACTTGACTTTTCCTGTGAAACCCAGGTCATCGTGGATATCCTGAAAACCTGACTGGCTAAGGACAGTTTGAGAAACACTGCAAAGAAACAACTCTATATAATAGCACTAGCGCACGGGGCTACGAAAACAGCTCGGGGCAGGGGTGGGCGAGAGAGAGTCATGGTGGCTGGATTTAGAACCACTGATAGATATTTTAGAAGGAGCCCTCATGGCCTGTTGCTGCAGTGACCAACACAAGAAGAGTAAAAGGGTCTATTAAAAATCAGGCAAATGGCTTGGTGACTAAAGACTCCCCAGTGCCACAATTCCAGCACTGGCTCTGATTTAGTTGAAAGCCCCCACCCCCAACAAAGAGGCCCATATCTGTCTGGGTAAATGGGTGCTTATAAGAAGGTCTCTGGGTGGGAATGCAGCTTGAGCAGAAAATCTCTTGCAGCTCCTCCTCCGGCTTATTCCAAATTTTTGTTTTTTTTGTTACATTTGTACCCCGCGCTTTCCCACTCATGGCAGGCTCAATGCGGCAGGCAATGGAGGGTTAAGTGACTTGCCCAGAGTCACAAGGAGCTGCCTGTGCCTGGCCCTTGCAGATCATCAATGTGGCCAAGCAGGCTTCTGCTTCTGTGAGTCTGACGTCCTGCACATATGTGCAGGACGTCAGACTCACAGAAACAGAAGCCTGCGCAGCCTTCTACATGGAATGTTGCTAGTGGAATAGCAACATTCCATGTAGAATCTCCAATAGTAGCAACATTCCATGTAGAATCTCCAATAGTAGCAACATTCCATGTTGTTGTTACATTTGTACTCCGCGCTTTCCCACTCATGGCAGGCTCAATGCGGCTTACATGGAGCAATGGAGGGTTAAGTGACTTGCCCAGAGTCACAAGGAGCTGCCTGTGAAGGGAATTGAACTCAGTTCCTCAGGACCAAAGTCCACCACCCTAACCGCTAGGCCACTCCTCCACCAAATGACTTTTTCAGTCCATAATGACAACTTTTTTTTAATTATTGGCCAATATTATTTCACACCTGCTTTTATAACAGTTGCTTTTCAGATTTCTCCATTATTCACTCTAAAGAGCTGAAAACGATTTCGATTGAATCAATCCCTGTATTAACGAACCTCTCCTGTCTTTGCTTTTTTTTTTTTCAAATCTCAGTCTCCCCCCTCTCTCTCTAATTCTTATTGTATCTTCCTTCTCCCTTTCTTATTTATATGCCTGAATTTATCTTCCCACTTAGAAATCATTTCTACTCTACTGAATCTCGATAGCTTCTTCCATATCCTAAATTAAGAATCTGCAGACTTTATCTTGCTCTGTCTTCCACGTCTGTTCCCCAACTCAGGTGCAAAGACAGAGGATACAGTTGATGTCTCTCCATGTTTAAAGAATCAAGAGAAGATCATTTTCTTCAGACAACTGGATGAAAAGGATGGTAACCCTATCTGGTACTTAGCTGTCACCATTGACTGATCTGTGCTGATCGAAAATTGCAAAGTGTGCTAATGGCATTACAACAGAACAGGGAGCTCAGAAAACAGAGTTTCAGGTCATTTCGGTTTTCTAATTGAGAACAAATTCTTACATTGTACAAGAAGAAACAGCATGGAGGATGGATCACCTTTGACTGCCAACCAACATTCTCTTCTGTGTTCAATGAAGCAGAACACAAATGTTTTCCAAAAGAAGGAACGCAATGCAAGACTTCTAAGACGTCTACAACGAAGAAGCAGCCATGCCCAGCTGAGAGCAGGCTGAAGAAGCCCTTGGAAATAGTTGTGTTAAAATGTTTGTTACTGCGCATGGATGGCCAGAATTAACATGCAGTAACTGCGAAGCCTCTACGTTAACTGTGAGGGACCCTTTACAGATAATGCAGCAACAGTACACTTACTGCACATTAACCCAAGATTCTATTTAGCACAACAAAATTTCGGCACATTTGCAGGCAAATTCATTAGTTAACAATCAATCATTGGAGTTCATTGACAACAATTTGTGCGCACATCTGACCTAGTCGCTATTCTATAAACTCGGCATCTAAATTTTCAAGTGCGTAACTCAAAAGGGGTGTGGTCATGGAAGGGGCATGGGTGGATCAGGGGGCATTCCTAGAAGTTAGACATGATGTCACAGAATACTGTCATTTATGCGCTCGGCTCCTGAAAATTAGACGCCAGCAGTTACAGGTTTTAGCAGGTGTCTAAAGTCGGGTGCAGGAATCCGCTCTAAGTGCTATTCTTTAAGGGTCTTTTATAGAACGCTAGTTTAGCGTGGATCATTCTGCTGCCTAATCTTGGGCGCCATCTACAGAATCCAGCCCTAACTGCATTGCAGATAGTGTGGACACAACTAATACCACCTATTGGCATGGCATTAACTGCTCCATGTTATCTACTACAGTGGTTCCCAAACCTGGTCCTGGAGGCACCCCAGCCAGTCAGATTTTCAGGATATCCACTATGAATATTCATGGTGGCTAGCCTGAAAACCTGACTGGCTGAGGTGTCTCCAGAACCAGGTTTGGGAATCACTAATCTACCGTGTTAACAGTTAACACATGGTACCGTACCACACAAGTGTAGGCTGCAGTCACCATTCCATTCCAATGTCAATTAATGTGGGAATCAGTGCGTGCATTTTGTCAAGCTGCTGTATTGTTTATCTGGGCATGTGCTAGATAATTGCCATGTTAACTGCATGATGCCATTAGAAAAAAGGGCCTCACTGGACCTGTGTTTCTGTAACTTGTGTCTGTTTAAGTCCTTGCTCTTCACTCCCAGTCTTCGAAGGCTGCCAATCGATCAGGTTTTCAGGATATCCCTAATGAATATGCATCACCAATTACCTGAGGATCACCACCTGCTAACAATAATATATACTTAAGCTACTAACAATCATTTACTTAGTGTAGCATAAGTAATGAATATGCATGAGAAAGATCTGTATACAATGGAGGTAGCAGGCTTGGAAATCTTCATGCATATTCATTTGGAACATCCTGAGAACCTGGCGGTCTTCAAGAACTGGGAGTGAAGACCATGGGTATAAGTGCAGGCTTTCAATTCATTTCAGTTCATTTAATACGTTGCTGTTCACCTCTCCATACAAAACTGAGTGGTGTACAGAGCTTTGTAAACGTACAAGCATGTAGTATGTGTACCTAATTCATTAAAAATCATGCATATGAATCATTATCATTCAAACAAAAATAGATGAATAAAAACTTTCTGGGCAATATTCAGACCAGAGCGGTGAGTATATTTTTAAACACTGACTGCCGCGGATTGTTTCAGACTCAGATTGCTGGATATGGGTGCTGAATGGGTCTTTGGTGGCCACTAAACTTATCCAGATACCACCGATGTTCAGAGCCGGTACCCAGATAGCTATCTGGTCAAGTCAGGACAGCCTTTTGGCCGGTTCAACATGCCGGGATACTTATCTAGGCCCCGGCTCTGAATGTTGGTGGTGTCCACATGTCTGGCTCTATCTTAGTTCCTCCCCTAGACCACCCTGACACTAACCAGATTGTGCCGAGACAGAGAACATATTTAGCAGCACTCTCCGGTGAAGTGCCACTGAATATCTGTGCTGGACCAGGTCAGTGGGAGTTAACATGGTAAGAGTCACTCCTGCCTAGTTAATTCCTGCCGAATACTGATCCCGCCATTGCCCCAATTACAAAGATTGTGAGCCCTCTAGGGAGAGAAAAAGAACCTGCATATAATGTGTACAGCGCTGTATGGGGCCTTTTTAATAAGCCGTGTAAACACCTACGCGCGCCCGTGTGCCAAATTGGAGTTACCGCCTGGCCCTTGCGGTAATTTCAATTTTGGCGTGCATCCGCTATGTGTGTCTGAAGAATATTTCTTATTTTCTGACGCACAGCAGCTACGCGCATCAAGTGGCATTTGACACACATAGACCATTACCGCCCAGTTACCACATGAGACCTTTCACTGGGTCAAGGGCTTGCGGTAAGGTCTCAGACCAAAAATGGACGAGCAGCAATTTTCATTTTGCTGCACGGCCATTTTCGGCAAAAATTTATAAAAGGCATTTTTTTGTAGGTGCGCTAAAAATTAATTCCAAACACACCCAAAACACACGTCTACACTACCACAGGCCATTTTTCAGCGTACCTTAGTAAAAGGACCCCTAAATGTCTAGTAGCACTATAGAAATTATGATTATTAGTAATAGTAGTAGCAGTTTATCCTCAAATAGAAACTACACAATCCACTTAAAAGTATGGAAAAAAAACAAACAATTTACTAAAAATGATTTATATGCACACCCCCAAAAGTACATTTTAAGACCCCTTCTACAAGAAAGTCCTGTTCTTGTCGCAAGTACAATGAAAGGGAATTCCACAACTGAGGGTCGCTGATGGAAGATATTTGTGAGTGAATAACTTGTTTCTTTGCAAAACTGTAAGGACGGTGTACAGAGAAGATCCTTATTACTAGAGTACAACATGTGGGCCAGCTCATACAATTGACTTAGAGAGGGAGCATAACAGTTTGAACACCACACATAAGAGTTAACATTTTTATGCGAAATTTAATTGAGGGCCAAGAAGTTCTATCAGCAATGGAGATCTGCTCAAACTTGCTGTAACTAGCAATAATTCAGGCAATAACATTTGGATTTAGATGCAGTGACCTAATAGTAACGTCTGGGACACCAAATACATCACATTGCAGTAATCCAAATACAGTAAGAAGGGACCAGCAGCCAGACAACAATAAGAAACTCAGAAAGCTCGAGGCGTACAAAAAGAATTACCAGTGATCTTGTCCACCTGGGATCTGAATGACAGTTTCTAATCCAGCACCAAGATATGGCACTTCTTCATGAACTAGATTAAACTAATCAATGACTCTAATCCTATCAGATCCCTCGTAATCTCCAGTGTCTCTGTTTTCTTAACATTCACTGCGATTCCATTTTCTGCACACCAGTGAAGTACTAATAGAAAATCTGGCGACAAGTTTAATTCACTGAACATCAATTCTTATAGACAAAGATGCTATAAGGATACCGAAAGGAAACCCACATAGAACGTAATAAGACAAATGACAATGGGAAGGTAGAGATGGCTTGAGAAAAAACAAGGTACGCAGGATGATCTTAAATTGCTAAAACAGTTTATTTCTGCGATAACATGCAACACCCGACATGGCACCATGTTTCGGCACAAAGTGCCTGCCTCAGGGGTCATAAGGTATTGATGTGTCCAGAACAATGATTTAGTATAACAATAAGATATCGCTTCAATAAAACTGCAGTTTGCCACAGGTGCATAGCTGTCACAAAGGTCTTATTGCTATACTTAATCATTGTTCTGGAATCTTAGAAATAGATTTGTTATAACTACAACTATAAAAGCTGTCTCATTTTTGTTTCTTTTCCAAAACCTTCAAATTTTCTTTCTCCTATTGTTTTGTGGAACAATAAGAATGTAAATATTTGTAATAAGACATTAAATTGGTCTATTTGGCAGAATTGTAATATTAGGTTTTTCAGTCAATTGATTTATGATGGTAGTCTTAAAACTCTTGCTCAATTGCAAACAGAGTTTAATATTCCCAATACTCAATTGCTTAAATGGTACCAGTTACGTAATGTATGTAATTAAATCTAAAAAATGGAATTTTAATCATATTAATCATGACTTAGATCTTCATATTTTTGTTGAAGATCATTGTAGGTTAAATCATAGGGCCTCAATGTTTTATAAAACAATACAATCTAATACTACTATTTCTTGCAGGTCTACTCAACAAGTATGGGAGTTAGATCTCAATGACTCACTATCAGATACTCAATGGTCTCAAGCATGGTCGAATGGTCCAAGATCCTCTTTAGCTGCTGCCTTAACAAAATCTTTTTTTCTTTATGTACCATGGGGCTCTTTGGTCTCCTAGGAAGAGTACATTATCTGGTTCCTCAAATCTTGACCTCTGCTGGTCATGCAAAAAAATATAAAGGAACTCTTATTCACCTGTTGTTTGAATGCCCTAATCTACTTTTGTTTGGGTCAGGTGTTTGGGATAAGTGAACTGAAATGTTTGGTGTTCAAGCGTCCTTTTCACCAAAGTTTGTTATCGGGAAGTCTATTTATATTCCATTTTTTCTGTCAAGTGAAGATAAACTACTGTTTGATTTTTTTAATACCCGTTGCATTAAAACTAATAATCTCGCATTGGAAGGACAACTCTCAAGTTAATGTTTATCTTTGGTGGAATTGGATTTTGAAGTACAAGACATAAGAACAGTTCATTTCTTTTTCCTCTTTGGGTCCACCTGTTCATCTTAGGAAATGGAAAATTTTAGATCTTTTTCTTTCACTTATTACTTAACTAGCCTTTGAGCCCGTAAAAACGGGCTATTATAGGAAGGGGGGGGGGGGGTTGAAAGGCCCGCCCCCGCCGCGGAGTTCGCCGCTGCCCCTCACCCTCTGAATTCGTGCCCCCCCCCCCGAGCCGTCACCACCCACTTTCCACCCGGCCGGGCCCTTGCTCCGCTATTGAAACAGCGAGGGTCCGGGAACGCAACACTGAGCTCTGCTGAGCTGCCAATGTCGGCCTTCGTTCTTCTTCTCTGCCTGTCCCGCCCTCGTGTGACGTAACGTCGTCGAGGGCGGGACAGAGGCAGAGAAGAAGAAGGAAGGGCGATGTTGGCAGCTCAGCAGAGTTCAGTGCTGCGTTCCCGGACCCTCGCTGTTTCAATAGTGGAGCGAGGGCCCGACCGGGTAGAAGGCGGCGGTGACTCGGGTGGGGGGGAGCGATAGACGGCGGTGTCCCTCCCTCAGAAATGCGCAGTACAGACCGTCTCTGTTCCGCCCCCCGTCATCACGTATTGACGCGGGGGCGGGGCAGAGAAGGTCTCTACTGCGCATTTGCGAGTGAGTACACTCACCTTTTATATATATTGATAGTCTGATAATGTCACTTGTAAAACTCAGCTTTGGTTTTTGTATAATGTACTCATGTTCTTGTTTTGCTGTCTTCAAATTGTTAGTTGTATATTTGTAAAATTTAATTAAAAAAAAATAATTATATATATAAAAGGCACCTCCAACGTTCCATTGAAGCCTCAAGCCGGAAACTTGAGGCGCCCGAGATATCCGGTTTGGCCTGCAGGCTGCAGTCACTGTAGCTCCGCCCTCGCGTCTAAACGCGATGACGTAGATGGCGGGGGTGGGCCTCCAGTCAGTGTACCTCCGCCCTCACCTCAACACGCGATGACACAGAGAGCGTGCCGGGGAACACACAACGCACGACTTCCACAGTGCCAGCTGCTGGGAGAGCGCTCCGAACTTTACTCACACAAACTCGCAACCGCCTCACTGACGGACGGAGGGAGGGAGAGGACAGGTCTGGAACTCGGAAGGGAGCCACGGAAGGGGGGGTCTGGAACTCGGGAGGGAGGGAGGACGGTGGGGGGGAGGGGGAATTACCCTGCTAGCGCCCGTTTCATTTTTCCCCGAAACGGGCATTTCTTACTAGTAATAATAATAAAAGAGTCACTGATCATGTCAACCTTCGAGGAACACAGCTGTGTTTCGGCCGTACAGGCCTGCGTCAGGAGTCTACGGCCGAAACACAGCTGTGTCGAGTCTCTTTCTCCCTGCTATCTATTGATAAATAAAGCCTACTTTTTAACTTCAATAACCAAAGTGTCGCCGCTCTTTTATTTTATTTTTCATTTTTTATTATTTTTTCTTTTTTTAGTCATCTTCGCTGTTTTGTCCAGTACTGTTTTTTGCGAAGACTGGTTTCTTCTGTTTTTTTTGTGCAACCTTCGAGGAACACCACAATCTACCTGAAACCAATCAGAGACATCACTCCCTCTATGTATTTGCTGCTTCCTTCCTGATACTTAAACAGCGATGAACCACTTCAGGATATCTGCACCAAGCCTGGACTTTACTAAACCAGTTCCTGAGTATCGCTTGCATTATCACACCTTCCTCCCCTCCTTACTCACTCTGGGTAAGGACAATGCAAATTGGCACCGTGAGACACTCCTCAAAAGTCATGTATTATTTCATGCAGAAGCGTAGCCAGGTTTTGATGTCAGGGGGAGCAGATCTTTTGTAAAACAGGCGCCGGTGTGAGGCTGAAGGGCTGATCCACAGAGTCGCCGTTTCATTCAAAATCCATTTGGGGGAGCAGCCATTCCCCATGCTCCCCACTCTCTGATTTCATGGGTTATCTGTCGGGAACTATCAGAACTCTCCCATGAAATGGTAGTTAAATGGGTATCATTACAGCCTAATTTGTGATGGATAATTAACTACTTTGGGATCTGACTCTCAGTCTGTCACAAAAGCAAGGAGCACTAGAATTCTGTGACACTCAGCAGGATTTCTACAAATACAATCTTCATCCTTAAGCTCAGGGGGGGGGGGGGTCACTGAGGGGAAGGAACTTCTAAACTTTATGATATCTGAGGGAGGGAAAGAGAACTGGCCAGTTCATGGTCTGGGTAATCACTTTGTTGGTCAGTTCGTATGGCCGGGATGGTTGTGTACTGTTGATTTCAGTTTTCCATTGAGGTTGCGATTTTTATATCATTTACGGGCTAAGGTTGGGCTAAAAGTAACGTAAGTCCTGGGAATTGCACACAAAAGATTACAAAGAGGGACTATTGTTTATTCCAGACCTTTTGCCTGATTTCTGCTTGTACCTTGCCTGGGGTAATCCTGAAATGTTAAAGATTTGATTTTAACATTAATACTCCTTGTGTTTACAAATGCAAGCTTTTGGTGAGAATACCACAAAACAAGTTAGGAAGGGGAAAGGGAAATGGGACTTGATATACTGCCTTTCTGAGGTTTTTTTGCAACTACATTCAAAGCGGTTTACATATATTCAGGTACTTATTTTTTTTGTACCAGGGGCAAGGGAGGGTTAAGTGACTTGCCCAGAGTCACAAGGAGCTGCAGTGGGAATTGAACCCAGTTCTCCAGGATCAAGGTCCACTGCACTAACCAATAGGCTACTCCTCCACTAGCAACATTCCATGTAGAAGCCTGACCTTGCAGATCAGCAATGCGGCCATGCAGGCTTCTACATGGAATGTTTCTAGTGGAATAGCAACATTCCATGTAGAATCTCAAATAGTAGCAACATTCCATCTAGAAAATCCAATAGTAGCAACATTCCATGTAGAATCTGAAATAGGGAAAGGGAAGTGAGACTTGATATACTGCCTTTCTGAGGTTTTTGCAACTACATTCAAAGCGGTTTACATATATTCAGGTACTTATTTTGTACCAGGAGCAACGGAGGGTTAAGTGACTTGCCCAGAGTCACAAGGAGCTGCAGTGGGAATGGAACTCAGTTCCCCAGGATCCAAGTCCACTGCACTAACCACTGTCCACATTGTCACACTACTGTTCTTTCTTCAAAGGATATTGCCATGCACCACACTGAACTAGAACACATCAACAAATTTTGCATTCACATATGTTTTATTTCAAACTTCATCAGGCAGTGAGATGTCTGGCAGGTCTGTACGATGCAATGGTTTCACGGGTTTTCCTCTACACATGGCAACACAATATGTCTCATAACAAGTCAACCAATCACATGATCTAATTGGTTGTCTGCCCTATAATGCTTAGAATTTCCTCTAAACCAGGCTGGTCCAACCTATGGCTCGTGGGCCAAAACCCAGCCCACCAAGTGCTTTTTTCTGGCCCACAGAAGCTTGGCAATTTTTGTGGTGCTTACTGCAGGATTCCTGCTTCCCCGCTGTGGCTCAAGCTTGCATGGTGGGGAAACAGGAATCCCGCTGTTTTCTTCTGCAGCTGAATCCAGGTGAGGGAAAAGAAACTGGGTGAAGGCTGGTTGGGGTTATATGAGTGAGAGACTGGGTGAAGGCTGGGGGGGAGGGTTACATGAGCAAGAGCAAGACTGGGTGAAAGCTGGGGAGGGGATGATGCACCGTCATAATTTTGGCATTATTTGCTGAAACATGACAAAATACAATAGTGCGTGCTTTGGCCCTCTGTTACAAAATATAAAATGTGGTCCCCTAAATAAAAAGGCTGGACAAGCCTGCTCTAAAGCCCTTGGCCCCTAGCATTGTTTGTCTAAGACTTCTGTAGGGTTTCATCCAGTCCCAGCCACAGAATCCAGTTCCACTCTCCAGAAATTGAAAAATGAGCCCTGTCATTCACTCTGTGCCCCTTATTCCTTGATGGCATTAGCTTAAAAGAAATTTAGTAAAGCCAGCAGCCAAACTGTCCCTAGAGATGATAATAAACCGCTTATAAGAATACACTAAATATATATCCATCACTACAGAGTCTGCATAGTAACATTCAGAAGAAACATACAGGAAGGGAGAGAAAAGTAGAAATGTCTCAAATGAAATAAGACAGTATTTCATGTGCTAGGATTGTGCGTTTAGTGTGGAGAGGGGTCTCCATTGTACTGTACAAAGTAGAGAAATTGAATGACAGAAAGGGGGGGGGAAGAGCAGAACAGAGAAAGAACTGTAAAGAAATACAACAGAACTGAATGAAGCAGAGAAAGAGAGATGATTTCTATTTTGTCCAGACATAAGTTTTGAGAGAAAATGACTTTTAGGAATCAGAAGTGAATCAGAGAAAGAGGGGCCAGCAGAATCCAGAACAGGTGTATTGTATCGGTAAATTTGGACGAGAATAAAGCAAAGCAGTGGAAAGGTTGCTGGTAAAAATGATGGTACATAGCCAGGTGCCTTCACTTCAGGGTTAAGCAAAGCTTTGAAGGAATGCTATAGTGCACTGGGGACCTCTTCTCCCTTCTCCCAGTCATGAAAGGTGCTAATGTGGTTTCAAAGGATCAGTGTCATCCACAGCACTCTGGGAGAGGACCCTGGGACCAAGGCACAAAGCATTAGCATGGTTTTAAGATGGCCCTGTGTTAGAGGGGTATAAAACCAAGAGAGGAGGAGGGGAAAGGGTCAATACAAAAAGAAAAATCTAAAGGCGATATCGGAAAAAAAAAAGATGAGTAGAAACAGAGTAGTAAGCATGATGCCCAGGGAGGTTTGTGACTTATTTGACTCCGAACCATGACTCTCTTACTCAACACCCTCACTTATCACCCCTACCACTGCAGGTTCCCCACTCCTAGCTGTCTGTTCGTCTGTCCAATTTAGATTGTAAGCTCTGTTGAGCAGGGACTGTCTTTTCATGTTAATTTGTACAGCGCTGCGTAAGTCTAGTAGCGCTATAGAAATGTTTAATAGTAGTAGTATTTGGAAAACTTCATAGTGTTGTGTCACCTAAAGATGAAATGTAGACAGTGCAAAACAGACATATGGGCTGCATTCGGCAAACGGCACTTGGCGCTCAACGCTGTTCTAGACTGGGCACTCAACGATGAACGCCAATTCTAGAACAAGTACTGACTGCCAATTTGCACCCAGGATTTTCTGCCTGCTGAAACCAGGCACATCCCTGATATTCTAAAACACTGCGCTCAAATTTTAGGAACAGCCCAACCCACCCACGCGCTTCCCATGGCCAGGTCCCCTTTTGGGTTGTGTGCTAGGGTATTTGGGTGCCCATTGTTATTAAACAATACATAGCAAGATGTGTACCCAATTCCCAATCAGTGCCAGTTAGCACCCAGTTCTCGGCACTAACTGAATTGTGAGGCATTTTATTTGAGTGCACATCTCAATCGGTGCCCAACATTCAGCACCCAGTTCTGGAGGCTAATGATAAAGCACTCATGAAATCAGCCACGAAAGAATTCTGACTGTGAACCAGCTCTCGCCCTGAAAGTCAACACGTGCAATCAAAAATCTTGCATAACGCGACAGCTGATGTGACCCAGCATGGGCATTGTGATGGACCCAGGGGTGACTGCTGTGCTTGCCCAATTCCTTCATTTGCCCATCATCTCCTTTCAGCTGGTAACACTGCTTCATTCCTCGGACACTCCTGCTTTTTTTTTTTTTACTGGAGTTGTCAGCTTTGCAGAAAGTTCAAATCAGTTAGAAACACCAGTTAATCCGAATGCACAGACGGAGCCTCCTTTTAGTCTGACTGTGGATCTCTCAACTCAAAAAATGTTGCAGCTGAAGACATTTGTAGCAGTCCAAAGATCTATTTTTCCGCACGCTTGTAACGTACAGAGCTCTGGGGGACTCTACTGGATTTTGTAAGCTGCGATACCTTTACATGGACCAACATAAGCGTTATGGGAGTACCTGTATAACCAGGTGCCTGGTAGAAGCCTATTCCATAAAGTAATACAGGTGTTTTCATTTCTTTATAGCAGTCAATAGAAATAGAATGAAATAAAACAGAGAAGTAAATAAGATGATACCTTTTTTATTGGACTAACAATACATTTTTTGATTAGCTTTCGAAGGTAGCCCTTCTTCTGACGAAGAAGGGCTACCTTCGAAAGCTAATCAAAAAATGTATTGTTAGTCCAATAAAAAAGGTATCATCTTATTTTCTTTTCTATGTTTTATTTCATTCTATTTCTATTGACTGCTTTTAGAAGTGGACTAGCACGGCTACAACATTCCTTTATGGGCAACCAGCATGGCAGTGAAAATACATGCCTAGAAGTTAGGTGTGAGCACTCGTCTGTCTGCCTGAGTTCCAGAGGTACAAGTATAACATAGCATTCTGTAAGCGAAGTGCTTAACATGAGTCCCGTCCCCACTCTGTGTGTACACACACCTGTCAATTATGCACTTAAGTAAGATAGGTTCGCATTTACAGAATAGCGTTTACGTGGACATTTGGCATTTACTTGTGGATGCGCACAGATGCGCCATTATTGCAACGAATGCCATGCCTAATCAGCAGATAACTGTTACCACACACTTTATATTTTATAACTGTTGTTGGGGGAGGGGGGGGGGGCTTTTAGGATTATGAGGTGTTGTTAAAAGAAGGAACCTATAAGGTCTTTGGATAATTCGTCGTTTCCTGTTTGCTGGTCCAGTAAATCATGTCAAGGTGTGTTGAGAACAGATAGACACACTGTATGATACTTTTGATCAACAAAACCAGCAAGAGGTATTTAAAAATAAGTTTACCTCGCTGGTTTTGTAAGCGAGTTCATTTTTGCACTAGATTTTAGTACTGTGCTTAGCTACCTAGGTATTACCACTTAAACCTGTGAAACATGAATAATCCTCTCCTCCCTGCCAGCCCCCCACCCTCCCATTTTTAATTATGATTGCAACATCTTACAGAAAATCGGGACAGACCTGCCCATGGTCCTCCTGCAACACTGCAGCACACATGTATTCCTTTCACAAGGTGGGGGGGGGGGGGGAGATTCAGGGTATGTAAATGTTGGCTGGTGGCCACAGAAATAACAGAGCACTAGTTTAAAATCTATACGCATATGCCGCCAGCAACCATATCTCCCCAGACATAAGTTTTGACAGAGCATGACTAGGGGAATCACTACTGATTCCGAGAAAGGCGCTTAAGAGAAGCTAACCAGTTCTATTGTGCGGGTAAATTTGGGGGTGGGAAGGTGAGAGAATGATCTGCCACAATGCAAGGTCCAGAATCGTGCAAAGTAACCCTAAAATCGAGCAGCCACACAAATCATTGCATCTCTCTCTTAACTCTATCCCAGTTCTCTAAAACTGAGCGCTTAGGTTATGCGTCTTTCTTTGGAGCCTGACTGCTGCAAATCCCCGGGGCAGGTGTACAGGGAGAAAGCCCTCGGGTATACTCACAGTCTCTCCGTGCTCCTGGGGATGTTTTTGGGCACTGCTCTCAGCCCCAAGCCATGGCAGTCCACGGTGGTTCCGCTGCAGGTACACAGAGTCGGACAGGCGCCGGCAGAGAGCCGGCAGAACGCGCTCCACGCCAAGAGCCAGACTCCTGCCCTGAGCCACAGCGAGCTGGGGGTGAACCTGCCCTTCCGAGCCATTCCGGGGACCAAGACTACTCCTTCACACTGGAGAGCAGAGCTTTTCACATCACACTCCTGGACAGGATCCAGGCAGCGGTCTCCAGATCCCTTGGCAATCCCAGTGAAAATACTGAGAGAATGAAAACAAGAAAGATGAAGAAGCCAAAAGAAAGGCAAGCAAAACCCCGGGTAGTAGACCTTTTCTTCTTGCGAGATTCCTTCCTCCCGTGTCAGCAGCAGCAGCACCTTTCTTAGTGCAAAAGCCCTTTTGCTTTCCAGCGCCTCTCCTCCTCCCTGCCTCTGAGTATCTCCCTGCGCCTTGTTAGGAGCACAGGCTGGAGTGCTGTTCAACATAAACGCTCACACACACACACACACACGGACACAGAGGCACATAACAGCAGTCATCCATCAACCCACAGACGCCAATCTCAGCCCCCAACTCCTCCCTCCTTCCCTCCCCCCTCCTTTCCTCAAATCTGCTCTCGGCCTGGAGCTCTGCCCCCCCCCCTCCAGAACGTAGGGGGGTCGGGGACGGCACATGCACGGATATAACGCCCTTTAGCAGCACCTTGTTCAAATAATGTGTCCCAGAGACCTCTCTCTGATCTTTGGGGAAAGGGCGAGAATTTGAATAAATTCGTCAAATGAGAATCTTTTCTTTGTTTGAAACACCTTAAAGTTTGGTTACGTCGTGCCGCCTCGGTCCTTTTGAAATATTAAAGTCTGTCCTCGGTTCAGGACGCCCGGTGGAGAGGGGGGATCCTCTCCCGATCCCCCCCCCCCCCCCCCCCCCCCCCGTTCCCGCTCACGCTGTCTTCTTTAAATGAAAAGAGGAAAAGCTGAGAAGAAAGATCTGTGCAGAGGAACAAAGAATAAAATGCACAGAGAAGACTCTTAATCTAGTTTCATACTGGGCGCCTGCAGACTCATGGCACAGTTGCTCCTTATTTTATTTCTAAAAACAGCTCAGGCCGGTGTCCTTTTTAAAAAAAAAAATAAATAAAAATCAAATCTATGGATTTCTATCTTCAGCAAAGAGAACCTGGCACAAGCTGCCTGAAGATGCAGCTTCATAGGACAAACTCTTCCCATTGTTAAAATTAAATACCTCATATTTATTTATATTCATAACAACCTCGGCCTCACTGTGGAGGACTTTTACACACTTGCGTCATCACGGTGGAGAACTGAGGTGCCAAATTAAAATACGGAACATGAAGAGTTCTTGAAATGAGTAGTTTTGCAAAAACATTTCAGACACACTTGAAAAAAAAAAGGCCAAAAAGCAAGGCAAGTAAACACAGTGGGCTCCAGCTGTTAGGGGGGGCTCAGGCTAGCCTAGGAAGGACAAAAGGCAGAGGTTCACATTCAGTGGTCAAAAGTAAAGCCTTACAGAGCTGCTCAATGGTCAGTGCAGGGATGAACTACTACTGTAGCTGGGCGTCTGGGAAATCTCCAGTGGGCTACAGTAGTGCCAGGGTTGAATTGAGCCATCACTGTGCCGATCAGGGTTCTCAAACCAGCCCTTAGGACACAACCAGCCAAATGGTTTTCAGAATGTTCATAATACATGAGATCAATTTGCATGTACTGTCTCCACTGTAGGCAAATCGATGGCATGCATATTCATTAGATATCCTGAAGGCCTGATTGGCTTGGTGTGAGAATCCAGGTTCTAGTGAAAAGGGATTCCCCTTCCGAACTTCCAAACTCTGAAGTCCCTCTTGGAGAGAAGTGGGGGGTAGTTTGAAGTCTCGGACAAAGCATAATTTGGGATGGCATGGGGGGGCAGCCCTCCAAATGCTGTGGGTGCTAATGCTGAATTGCTCCCCTTCCCACCATTGCCAATATGACTGCCTTACCTTTTGCTGCTCCAAACCAGCAGGCAAACTACACCAATGCCCCCCCCCCCCCCACACACACACAATCCCTAACACCTGCCCATCTCCCTGTTCCCCAGCATCCATCTGCATGGGCTCTTTCTCGAGGGACAACTTCCATCAGGTGAACTAGGCGATTGCCTAGAACTCCAAAACTGGTGAGGGCAGCAGAGTCAGGGAAATCTCTAGGTCTACCACACACGTTTGCGCCAACAGGAAGCATTTTTAAAACCTGGCGCTTCCTGACTGCTATTGTTATGCTTCAGCAAATACAAAACTCCCTCAAAACGGGATCACAGCAAATGCTACATATAAAAAAACAATCCCACACAAATAGTTATAAACAGCCTAAACTCACTCTCTCTATATATAATTATGTGAAACATACCAATTTTTTTTTAAGTTATCAAAGCAGACTGACAATCTTTGGGCTGCCGCCAATAAGTACGTAAGTATTGCCATACTGGGAAAGACCAAAGGTTCATCAAGCCCAGCATCCTGTTTCCGACACTGGCCAATCCAGGTCACAAATACCTGGCAAGATCCCAAAAAAGTACAAAACATTTTATACTGCTTATCCCAGAAATTGTGGATTTTCCCCAAGTCCATTTAATAATGGTCTATGGACTTTTCCTTTAGGAAGCCGTCCAAACTTTTTTTTAAACTCCGCTAAGCTAACTGCCTTTATCACATTCTCTGGCAACGAATTCCAGAGTTTAATTACATGTTGAGTGAAGAAAAATTTTCTCAGATTCGTTTTAAATTTACTACATTGTAGCTTCATCACATGCCCCCTAGTCCTAGTATTTTTGGAAAGCGTAAACAGACGCTTCACTTCTACCTGTTCAACTCCACTCATTATTTTATAGACCTCTATCATATCTCCCCTCAGCCGCCTTTTCTCCAAGCTGAAGAGCCCTAGCCGCTTTAGCCTTTCCTCATAGGGAAGTCGTCCCATCCCCTTTATCATTTTCGTTGCCCTTCTCTGCACCTTTTCTAATTCCACTTTAATTCAGGGGCGTAGCCAGACAGCCAATTTTGGGTGGGCCTGAGTCCAAGGTGAGTGGGCACGGAATTCATGTTCCCCCGTCCCTAGCCCCCCTCTGCTCTGATTTGCTCCGCTGTCTGCTCTTTGTCCCTCCCTCCACCTGCAAGCCCAAAATATTAAATACCTGAGCAAGAAGGGATCTAAAAACCCCGCCAGCTGAAGATTTCCTCCTGCTCAGGCAGCCAGCGCTTTTCCTAACAGCAGCCAGCAGCACTTTCCTTGAGCTGATGCCACAGCCAGCAGGCTATGCATGCATGAAAACTAAGCATGTGCAGAGGTGTCAGCTCGAGGCAAATTCTGCCAGCTGCGGTTTGAAGGAGCACCAGCTGCCTGAAGAGGAGGAAATCTTCAGCTGGTGGGGATTGAGGATCTCTGCCAGCCATAGCAAGAGTGCCAAAATTTTGGGTGGGCCTGAGTCCAAATAGGATGGGTCCTGGCCCACCCAGGCCCACCCATGGCTACGCCACTGCACTATATCTTTTTTGAGATACGGCGACAAGAACTGAACACAATATTCGAGGTGCGGTCGCACCATGGAGCGATACAAAGGCATTATAACATCCTCATTTTTGTTTTCCATTCCTTTCCTAATAATACCTAACATTCTTTTTGCTTTCTTAGCCGCAACAGCACACTGAGCAGAAGGTTTCAACATATCATCAACGACGACACATAGATCCCTTTCTTGGTCCGTGACTCCTAACGTGGAACCTTGCATGACGTAGCTATAATTCGGGTTCCTCTTTTCCACATGCATCACTTTGCACTTGCTCACATTAAATATCATCTGCCATTTAGACGTCCAGTCTCCCAGTCTCATAAGGTCCTCTTGTAATTTTTCACAATCCTCCCGTGATTTAACGACTTTGAATAACTTTGTGTCATCAGCAAATTTAATTACCTCACTGGTTACTCCCATCTCTAGGTCGTCTAATATAATAAAACTCACCCTCAACGTTCTGAGGACACGGACGTCACTTCCGTAATGAAGGGTTCGTGGTGGTGAAGCCACCGAAAGCACCATGTCGCTGGGCCCCACCCTCGTGTCAAACGTGATGACATCGAGGGCGGAGCAACGTCACGCATCGAGGGCAGGGCAATGGCGTCAGTGGCTTCACAACCAAGAAGCTGATGAAGGTGCATTCACGAGGTGCCAACCTATGGCGTCAGTGGCTTCAGAACGACGAACCGGTGGGTAGGGAGGGAGGGAGTGTTGGGGAGGAAAACCTTGCTAGCGCCCATTTGATTTGATCCAGAAACGGGCCTTTTTTACTAGTTTATAAATATGTTAAAAAGCAGCGGTCCCAGCACAGAGCCCTGGGGAACCCCACTAACTACCCTTCTCCATTGAAAATACTGACCATTTAACCCTACTCTCTGTTTTCTATCTTTTAACCAGTTTTTAATCCACAATAGAACACTACCTCCTATCCCATGACTCTCCAATTTCCTCTGGAGTCTTTCATGAGGTAGTTTGTCAAACGCCTTCTGAAAATCCAGATACACAATATCGACCGGCTCACCTTTATCCACATGTTTGTTCACCCCTTCAAAGAAATGTAGTAGATTGGTGAGGCAAGATTTCCCTTCACTAAATCCATGTTGACTTTCGTCTCATTAATCCATGCTTTTGAATATGCTCTGTAATTTTGTTCTTAATAATAGTCTCTACCATTTTGCCCGGCACCGACGTCAGACTCACCATTCTATAATTTCCCAGATCTCCTCTGGAACCTTTTTTAAAAATCGGCGTTACATTGGTACCATGCTCAATTTTAAGGATAACTTACATATTACTAACAGTAGCTCCGCAAGCTCATTTTTCAGTTCTATCAGTATTCTGGGTTGAATACCATCTGGTCCAAGAGATTTGCTGCTCTTCAGTTTGTAGAACTGCCCCATTACATCCTCCAAGTTTACAGAGAATTCATTAAGTTTCTCCGACTCGTCAGCTTCGAATACCATTTCCGGCACCGGTATCCCACCCAAATCTTCCTCGGTAAAGACCAAAGCAAAGAATTCATTTAATCTCTCCGCTACGGCTTTGTCTTCCCTGATCGCCCCTTTTACTCCTTGGTCATGCGGTCCAATCGATTCTTTTGCCAGCTTCCTGTTTTTAATATACCTAAAAAAAATTTAACTATGTGTTTTTGCCTCCAACGCAATCTTTTTTTCGAAGTCCCTCTTAGCCTTCCTTATCAGTGCTTTGCAGTTGACTTGACATTCCGTATGCTGTTTCTTATTATTTTCAGTCTTCCGTTTTCTGAAGGATTTTCTTTTAGCTCTAATAGCTTCCTTCACATCACTTTTTAACCACGCCGGCTGTCATTTGGTCTTCCGTCCTCCTTTTTTAATATGCGGAATATATTTAGCCTGGGCTTCCAGGATGGTGTTTTTGAACAGCATTCACGCCTGATGTAAATTTTTGACCCTTGCAGTCGCTCCTCTAAGTTTATTTTTTACCGTTCTTCTCATTTTATCATAGTCTCCTTTTTTAAAGTTAAACACTAACGTATTTGATTTCACGTATACTTACTTCAAAGCTAATATCAAATCCAATCATATTATGATCACTGGTATCAAGCAGCCCCAGCACCATTACCTCCCGCACCAGATCATGCGCTCCACTAAGGACTAGGTCTAGAATTTTTCCTTCTCTTGTCGGCTCCTGTACCAGCTGCTCCATAAAGCTGTCCTTGATTTCATCATGGAATTTTACCTCGCTAGCGTGCCCCGATGTTACATTTACCCAGTCAATATCAGAGTAATTGAAATCACCCAAAATTATTGTTTGCGTCCCTAATTTCCTTTATCATTTCTACATCCCTCTGTTCATCCTGGCCAGGCGGATGGTAGTACACTCCTATCACTATCCTTTTCCCCTATACACATGGAATTTCAATCCACAGTGATTCCAAGAAGTGTTTTATTTCCTGCAGAATTTTTAATCTATTTGATTCAAGGCTCTCGTTAATGTACAATGCTACCCCTCCACCAATTCGATCCACCCTATCACTACGATATAATTTGTACCCCGGTATGATAGTGTCCCACTGGTTATCACCAGGTCTCAAATATGCCTATTATATCAAATTTTTCATTTAGTGCAATATATTCTAACTCTCCCATCTTATTTCTTAGGCTCCTGGCATTTGCATATAGACATTTCAAAGTATGTTTGTTGTTCCTATTTACATGATAGAACTCCTTAAACGTTTAATCATGGAGCCACACCAAAAAGAAAAAAATTAAATATAACAAAGGTGCATAACCAATAAACTTGTGCACCATGAATAAGGTTTAAAAAATACTTTCCTTAACATTCTTCTCGGCATCAGTAAAGTTCATAGATCCATAGGTTCCTAAAGTTTCACAGGTCCATAGATTCACTTCTGCAGCATAGTGGTGAGTCCCCAGATCCGAACCCGAAGAGTTTCATGGCACAGTGCTTCAGGGGATTAGGGCATGTCCTGCATATATGCCACTGTTTCCAAAAATCCAAACAATCAGCAGCAGTAAGGGCACGAGACTTGTTGGCTTCTGAGTTTACTACTAATCATTTCTATAGTGCTACCTACCAGACATATGCAGTACTGTATACATTATATGCAGGTACATTTTTCTGTCCATAGAGGGCTCACAATCCAAGTTTTTGTACCTGGGAATGGAGGGTTGAGTGACTTGCCCAGGGTCACAAGAAGCTACTGGGAATCAAACCCAGTTTGCCAGGATCAAAGCCTGCTGTACTAACCATTAGGCTACTCCTAAAGTCCCAACACTGGGTTGCAGGATGAGCCCATAGCACCAGAAGTCAAAGACTGCAAAACGCTACCACCTAGTGGGATGAGGACCAGCAGTCCTCATCCCACCAGTGGCTATGATTGGAGTGCAAAGGAAGACAGAAATGAATACTGGGAAGATGAGGAGGGCAGAGAGAAAGAGTACTGGGCAGATGGGGGATGATGAAGACAAGATGCCAAAGGATTAAGTGTGGAAAGAAAGAGAAAGCACTGGAGGAGGGCGGTATAGAGAGAGAAAGTGCAAGGATTGGGGGAGAGGTGGGGAGTGAGGAGTGTGCTTAGCAGGTAGGGGTGGTGAAAGAATGTCTGCAGTTAGTGGCAGAGTAGAGAGTGTGCAGGTGGTGGGGTGAAAAGAAAGAGAAGAGGCTGGGTCCTGCAGAAATAGGGCAAAGAGCGGGGTGATACTCAGGTGCTAGGCAGGTAGTGAAGGCAGTGGCGTACCAAGGTGGGGGCGGTCTGCCCCGGGTGCACACCGCTGGGGGGGTGCCGCGCACCTGTTGGCTCTTCGTTTTCATGCTCCCTCTGCCCCGGAACAGGTTACTTCCTGTTCCGGGGCAGAGGGAGCATGGAAACGAAGAGCCGACAGGTGCGCGGCACCCCCCCCTAGTGGCGTGCACCCGGGGGTTCTTTCGCCGGGGGGTCACGCTGCACCCAGGGGGGCGTGCTGTTCCGGGGGGGACGCTGCACCCGGGGGGCGGGGCGCATCGGCAATACGCCCCGGGTGTCAGCGCCCCTAGGAACGCCACTGAGTGAAGGAGAGAGATAGAAGGAAGCCATTGGGAGATCTGCCCAGCAAGCTCCTCCCCCCCAGGCAGTGCACAGTAGGTATAGTTTAACATCAAACTTACAATTTTTTTAACAGCATAACAATAGTATAATGTACAAGTACAAACATAAATACAATGCAAGAGGAAAACTTGAAAACAGCAAATTGAAACCTAATAATAAGACTACCATGAAACAGAATCAAAAATATACACATTTAACAACACTGAAATTCAAATAACAGAGATATAATACTATTAGTTTATGAAGGCAACATATGGAACTCTCTACCTATTGCCATCAGAACAGAAAACAGCTACCTTAGCTTCAGGAAGAGACTAAAAACCTTTCTATTCCCAAAGACTGCTTCATAACAATCCATTGTCTTCTACCTCCTAGTAACATCCATTATCCTTTCCTGTAACGTTTTTGGTCTCATGCATTACACCAATGGTCTCTAATTGTTCTCATACCTCACACTAACATTATCGATTTTTGTCTCACCTAGAATGTAAACCACACTGAACCCAGGAAAGGGGATATTAGCAGTATACAAGAATTGATTTAATCTGATTTGATTTGGTACCGTTAAAAAATAAGCAAGCCCAACTTTAGTAGCGCACAAATGCCAATGCATAGATTTACACCTGCTCCAAAGTTTCTGTAAATGTGTATGTGCATATTTCGAATTCTGTACCTGCACTGCCCAAACTACACCACCAAAATGCCTACATGCAATACACATATAAATAGGCAGCATCTTATTACTGCACATATATTGCTGTGTAATTTTCTTAAAATGCTTTTTCCGCATTCAGCATTTCACACATTAAAAAATCTCTATAAATTTACCCTCCCACGTGCACAATTAGTGCAAAAATATCATTCTAAATCCCAATGCTGACAATATGAAGAAAAACTGAGCCAGTTAAATAGGGACAGTAAAGTTAATGTTAATCCATTCCTCTGCTATGCTTTCTGTCCCACCCCTTCTCCCCCATCCCCATGTAGGCTGGGGATGCTTTGGAGCCAGTGTTCACTGCCCCTGCAAGAACAGACAATCATCAGAATATGGCAACCCCCTATGGTAGAATTCAGGGCCCGTGATTGCCAGAAAGAGTGCTGGTGTACCCTGCAATGAACAGATTAGGTCATTTGGAAATAGGGGGCATATTAACAATAGTGCCAAATCCTCCCCAGGCAGCTGTAAATCAAGGCTCATTGCACCAGATCCCAGCCTTGATTCTGACTGAGCTGAAAGATCAAAGGAGCCAAAGGAAAATTCCAGGTCATAGAGACTTTGGTCTAGCATCAATCCTAAAAGAGAAACAAGAAGACTTTAAATATTCAAGAGTCAGCCATGGACAGTGGCACAAAAAAGCAACCCAACATGGCCATGTCCTTTATAAAATTGCCCTGCTGATATGTGGCTAGAGTCGGGCATACAGCTTGATTAAGAGATAATTGTATAACACGGACACCCATATACACAAGTAAATCACTAGAATACTGGCATATATGAATGTATCTGCTTAAGTGATATTCCGTAAAAACACACAGATCTTACATAGCATGTATCTTATAGGTGAGCGTGCACATGGCTACATTTGGGTGGAGCATGGGGGAACTAATGCACATAACTTGCAGAATACTCAAAGTTATTATTTATTTATTATGACATTTCTACCCCACATTTTCCCGTACAATTTCAAGTTCAATGTGGCTAACAAACTAAAAGAAGTCATTACAGAATATGAAACAAAATACATAAACCCACACATATCAATAAGGAAAAAACCATAAATTCATAAAGAACTCAATAATAAAGTATAATGTTGAGAATGGAAGGGGGAGATTAGGCATCAGGATCAATTGCCAGAAATTGTTTGAAAAGGAAAGATTTCAAAAACTTATGAAAAACCAAATAATCATGTTGGGATCTTGTATTTTTCAGCAAGGAATTCCACCATTTAGTACCTTAATATAGCAAAGTAGCTGAATATATAGATTTAAATATCAATAGAAATCAAACAAAATAAAACATGGAAAATAAAATAAAATGATACCTTTTTTATTGGACATAACTTAATACATTTCTTGATTAGCTTTCGAAGGTTGCCCTTCTTCGTCAGATCGGAAATAAGCAAATGTGCTAGCTGACAGTGTATACAGTGGGGGAAATAAGTATTTGATCCCTTGCTGATTTTGTAAGTTTGCCCACTGACAAAGACATGAGCAGCCCATAATTGAAGGGTAGGTTATTGGTAACAGTGAGAGATAGCACATCACAAATTAAATCCGGAAAATCACATTGTGGAAAGTATATGAATTTATTTGCATTCTGCAGAGGGAAATAAGTATTTGATCCCCCACCAACCAGTAAGAGATCTGGCCCCTACAGACCAGGTAGATGCTCCAAATCAACTCGTTACCTGCATGACAGACAGCTGTCGGCAATGGTCACCTGTATGAAAGACACCTGTCCACAGACTCAGTGAATCAGTCAGACTCTAACCTCTACAAAATGGCCAAGAGCAAGGAGCTGTCTAAGGATGTCAGGGACAAGATCATACACCTGCACAAGGCTGGAATGGGCTACAAAACCATCAGTAAGACGCTGGGCGAGAAGGAGACAACTGTTGGTGCCATAGTAAGAAAATGGAAGAAGTACAAAATGACTGTCAATCGACAAAGATCTGGGGCTCCACGCAAAATCTCACCTCGTGGGGTATCCTTGATCATGAGGAAGGTTAGAAATCAGCCTACAACTACAAGGGGGGAACTTGTCAATGATCTCAAGGCAGCTGGGACCACTGTCACCACGAAAACCATTGGTAACACATTACGACATAACGGATTGCAATCCTGCAGTGCCCGCAAGGTCCCCCTGCTCCGGAAGGCACATGTGACGGCCCGTCTGAAGTTTGCCAGTGAACACCTGGATGATGCCGAGAGTGATTGGGAGAAGGTGCTGTGGTCAGATGAGACAAAAATTGAGCTCTTTGGCATGAACTCAACTCGCTGTGTTTGGAGGAAGAGAAATGCTGCCTATGACCCAAAGAACACCGTCCCCACTGTCAAGCATGGAGGTGGAAATGTTATGTTTTGGGGGTGTTTCTCTGCTAAGGGCACAGGACTACTTCACCGCATCAATGGGAGAATGGATGGGGCCATGTACCGTACAATTCTGAGTGACAACCTCCTTCCCTCCGCCAGGGCCTTAAAAATGGGTCGTGGCTGGGTCTTCCAGCACGACAATGACCCAAAACATACAGCCAAGGCAACAAAGGAGTGGCTCAGGAAGAAGCACATTAGGGTCATGGAGTGGCCTAGCCAGTCACCAGACCTTAATCCCATTGAAAACTTATGGAGGGAGCTGAAGCTGCGAGTTGCCAAGCGACAGCCCAGAACTCTTAATGATTTAGAGATGATCTGCAAAGAGGAGTGGACCAAAATTCCTCCTGACGTGTGCAAACCTCATCATCAACTACAGAAGACGTCTGACCGCTGTGCTTGCCAACAAGGGTTTTGCCACCAAGTATTAGGTCTTGTTTGCCAGAGGGATTAAATACTTATTTCCCTCTGCAGAATGCAAATAAATTCATATACTTTCCACAATGTGATTTTCCGGATTTAATTTGTGATGTGCTATCTCTCACTGTTACCAATAACCTACCCTTCAATTATGGGCTGCTCATGTCTTTGTCAGTGGGCAAACTTACAAAATCAGCAAGGGATCAAATACTTATTTCCCCCACTGTATAAGTGAAAACATTCAAGCATTACTATGACAGTCTGACAGGGTGGGAGGATGGGGGTGGGTAGGAGGTATGCATGGGGACATCAAAGCATATCATTGATATTCTAACAGGATGGGTGTGGATAGGTGAGGGGTGGGGTGATCAACAGAGACATACAGCTTTATGGTTTATAATGGGCTAGGAACCCCAGATCCTTGTTAAGTCCTTTCTGTTGGGTGTTAAAATATTCAATCATTCTGACTTCAAAGGTCTTACGTTCTTGTATAGTTTTAAAGTTACCTTTCAGGATTCTCACTGTGAAGTCACTGGTACAGTGTCCTGGTCCTGTAACCTTAAGAGTGGACTAACACGGCTACCACACTCCTCTACTTTAGATTTAAATATAAACTACTGTCTTACAGGTAGGAAAATGAAGACGCAGGTAGTTTCTTGCACCAAAGATTGAATTGCGAGAAGGCAAAGTAACAAGGGGCAACATTATAGTCAGGGGCAATACCATACAAAATCTGAAATATGAGAGAACAGAGTTTGAATACAATCCTGGCCCTAATGGAAGCCAATGCAAATGTATCAGCAAAGGAGTAGCCCTCTCAAAGCGTGGTACATGCATGACAAGTCTAGCCGCAGTATTTTGGGCAGTTTGCAGTTTCCTTAAGGTACATTCTTTACACCCTGGATCCAAAACAAGAGATTGGACAAGTAATCTGAAAATATCAATTGAAAAAAAAGGCCTAATACGCTTCAGCTTTCATAGTAATTTAAAAGTTTTAGTAACCTCCGAGGACACCTGAGATTCAAAGGTTGAGTGCCAATCAACAACAACCCCTAAAATTTTTAGAGTGGACTCCAAAGGATAAGAAATACAGTCAATGCTAAAATTGCTGCAGGGATCATGGTCAAACAGATTAGTTATTACCAAAAATTTAGTGTTCTCCTGATTTAATTTTAGCATGAATTCAGAGGCCCAGGATTCTATTAAATCAAGGCCAGTTTTAATCCTATATAGAATTCCCTGGTTGTCACCTCAAAACGTGCTGCAAGCAGTGACATCATCTGCGTAGATAAAAGGATGAAACCCCATTGACTGAAGTCTCCCCCCTAGTGGAGCCATCATGACATTAAATAATATTGGAGAAAGGGGGGGAACCTTGCCGCACACCACAATTTGGAGACCAAGGGGATGATAATGCTCCCGACATTTTTACTCTGTAAGACCTAAACTTCAGGAAGCCCTGAAACCAGGACAAGACTTTCTCACAAATCCCAAATTGGTCTAGTAAATTTAACAAAATGATCCACCACATCAAAGGCACTTGAGATGTCAATTTGCATAACCAAGACCTTGTTGCCTAAACAAATTTCCTCCCTGAAGGCAGAAACTAAAGTGGTTACAACAGTCTCAGTACTACAGCACAGCCTGAAGCCAGACTGAGACACCTGCAAGAGATGAAAGCTGGAAAGGTAGTCAGAGAGCTGGGCTGCTACAATTTCTTCCATCACCTTGACCAATAAGGGGATGGAAACAACTGGCCTGTAGTTGGCAACATCACTCAATGAGCCTGAGGAAGTTTTAGGATTAGGGGTTAAAATTATAGAACCCCTTTCAGCTGGGAAGAGACATTGAGTAAACAAGAAAGATATATGTTCCCTGAGAAGTTCAATGAATAAGCTAGGGGCATTCTTCAGAAGATACTTGGACAGACATCAACGATACAATGGAACGAGGAGTACTTTGAAAGGAAGAATTTAAGTATATCAGAGGAGGGTAACTGAAAAGAAGGCCAAAGTCTATTAGCAGGGATAACAGCCCAATGATCAGCCTGCAACACTTGAAGAGCGGCATTATTGCCAGGGGACTGAAGAACTGTCCTTCTAATAGCTGCTATTTTCAAAAAGTGGGAAGCCAGCTGTTGCACTGTGGCATAACCACATTGGTAACTGTGACCTCTTTGGTGAAAAAAAAAACTGTTCACCAACTGATAGAGTTTGTGGATATTCAATTTATGGATATTTAATTTAATGCCCCCAATCTGTTCAGCGAAGTACCTCATCTTAGCCTCCCAAATTTTATCTTTGTAATCCCTAACAGCTCTTTTCCAAAGCAGTCTATTACCATCAGATCTACTTTTGGACCACTTTAAAAGTCTTTCAAGCTTTCTAGTGTCTCTTGAGAGAGAGAAGGGATTGTTTAAACCAGGGAGACACTCTGCAAGTGAGTTGGGGCTTAATTTTAAGGGGGGGCTAAGACATCCAGAATACGTTCGCAGAATCCATTCCATTGAACTAAAAAAATCTGCAGTTGGCAATGAGAGCAGCAGACTATTGAATACATTGGCTTAGAAAGCAACAATCAGTTCAAAATGGCTGCCGAGAGGGAAAGACATACTCTTGTAGCTCCCGAGGAACTTACCTTTTGAATCTTGGAAAAACTTCGGTTTTTCCTTAAATATTTCCTCACTATGCCGAAAAGAAGGGGGAAAGCCGCGGCTATCGCCCCCCAGCGACTTGGGACCCCGACTCGAAGCAATACAATAGATTTGTTCCTACTGCGGGCTCAAACCGCTAGCACGCCGACGGGCGGCTCGCTGATATCTCCCGCAGCAGTTGGAGGCGTGACGGGAATACATGAGCTGGAAGTCTCACTGAGCCCGGACGCACGAACACCTCCTCCTCCTCCTATGCTTCGCGAGCAATCTCCTTTTTTGGCGGCGCTATCGACTCGAACTCCGGAAGGAGATGTAGAAGTAAGAGCGCTGGGGACGATTAAAGATCAGGAGAAAGCTGGACCGAACGGAACATCGATGGAGGAGGGTATTTTCTCAAGTCGAGTGGAAAACGTACAGATGGAGGTAGGAGTCTTTACATTTGATTCAACACAAGTTAAACCCCCTGAAGTGACTCTTGAATCCCTTTGGAAACTTATCATGGACTTAGGTAAAGCTTTAGTGCCTCAAATACAAACGGTTAAACAGGATGTTGAAAAACTGGAAGAGAAAGTTCAATCCTTAAATTTACAAGTGGGACAACAAGCCAAAGATATTCAATCTCTACAGGAAGTGCAAAATGTAGTCATTAAGGACTTAAGTAATCTAAGAAGAAAGGCAGAAATAATGGAAAATTTTTCTAGAAGTAATAATCTTCGTTTCTTAAATTTTCCTTTCTTAAATACTATGGCTCCTAAAGAGATGTTAAAATTATATTTTAAAGAAATCCTCCAAATAAAAGAAGAAGATATTCCTCCTTTGGCACAGGTTTATTATATTCCATCTAGAAATTTACAGCAAATAGAAAATCAACCTTTGGATGTATCCGCCTTACTAGAACTTTCTGACACTGAACAAGTATTGCCTGCTACATTGATAATAACGGTAGTTTTATCTCCGGATAAAGCTTGGATACTAAGATTATTTTATAAGAATTCAGCAAAACTCTTCAAAGGTTTAAAGATCAGCATCTTTCCAGATGTTTCAAGAGAAACACAATTACGTCGGAAGAAATTTCTACAGAAGAAAGGAGAAGTGCTTACTTTGGGGGCATCGTTTTTCCTTAAATTCCCTTGCAAATGTTTAGTCACCTACCAAAACGAAAAATTTACGTTTTTTGATCCTATTCAACTTGAGAACTTTATAACATCTAGAAGGATAGATGGAACTAATGCTCCCACTAGTATTATTGTTCAATAGTATTGTAATAACGGTTAGAGTTGTCTTTCCACTCTCTTCTTTATTTTTTCTTTCCTTTTTTTTTTTTTTTCTTTTTGCTTCAACTTTTTTCTCTCATTTTGAACTCCCATAAGTGTGGACTTATATTGATTAGAGGATAATTATATAGAAAATAATTTTGCTTGGAAAATTTGTAACCTCTAAAATCATTTTTCTTATATCAAGTTTGATGCTTGTAAAATTTGAAATTTATAAATAAAGAAAATAAAAAAAAAAGAAAGCAACAATATCTATTTTGCCCCTGGACTTACAAAAAGAAGAAATGTTTCTAGCTGGCACAGCTTTGCCAGATTCTCTTTGCATGGTCAAACCAGGGTACATGCAACCAACCTGGGTTATCTACATAGAAAATACCAAAAGGTGACCCAGTGGTGTTCCTAGGTTGGCTGCCACCTCCCCAACAAATCACACCCCTCCATGAATCACGACACCCCCTTGCTGCATTACCTTCCTCTCTCCCCCCCCCCCCCCCCCCCCCCCCCCCCCCCACAAGCGCATCGCTCTTACTTCCTGGGGGAGCAGGGAGCAGTCGTGTGGCTGTCAGCTCCGCTGGTTCCCTGCCCCGGATCAGAAAGTAACGTCAGAGGAAGCAGGGAAACGGCAGAGCCGACAGCTGCACAGATGTTCCCTGTACTCCCTTGCAGCGTGCACCCAGGGCGGACTGCCCCCACCGCCCTGCGCTTCATACGCCACTGAAGAGACCTGCAGTATGAGAAGAAGGTGACACAGTATGGACAAACTGCTAATAAGCCAGAAAATTAAATAGGTTCCTTGTGTAGAAATTACTGGTATTTTCTAAATGCAGATTGATATCACCCATAAACACCCATAGCACAGACATCAGAGACAAACTCTGTAAGACAACCTTCCACAGGCAGACAACTACCTGACAGACAATAAAAAAAAGTACTAAGCAAAGTGGTGCCAGTAAGCAATTGTCAGCAATTCTGCAAGCCAGAATTTCTAGACCAGGAAAATTGTAATGAGAGACCTATAAAAAAAAGGACATATTAGTGACAGCAATACTGTCTCCTCTTTTTCCACACCTTGACTGGTGAAGAATCTTGTAATCTAGAGGACACAAGTCATTGAGCAGAGGGTCAGCTGCACGCAACCAAGTTTCTGTTGGAGCAAACCAAGATGCTCCTTCACAATCCAGTCTTTAATGACCTCAGTCTCGTTTGTGACTGACCTGGCATCATTTTATTTTTTTTTATTTTTGTTATATTTGTACCCTGCGCTTTCCCACTCATGGCAGGCTCAATGCAGCTTACATGGGGCAATGGAGGGTTAAGTGACTTGCCCAGAGTCACAAGGAGCTGCCTGTGCCTGGCCCTTGCAGATCATCAATGTGGCCACGCAGGCTTCTGCTTCTGTGAGTCTGACATCCTGCACGTATGTGCAGGACGTCAGACTCACAGAAACAGAAGCCTGCGCAGCCTTCTACATGGAATGTTGCTAGTGGAATAGCAACATTCCATGTAGAATCTCCAATAGTAGCAACATTCCATGTTGTTGTTACATTTGTACCCCGCGATTTCCAACTCATGGCAGGCTCAATGCGGCTTACATGGGGCAATGGAGGGTTAAGTGGGAATTGAACTCAGTTCCTCAATTCCCCAGGACCAAAGTCCACCACCCTAACCACTAGGCCACTCCTGGTCATTAACATAACACACAGGGATAGGCAAATAGGAAAGGGAAGCATGTTTTAAAAGTTTTACTCTTCAGCCAAGAGTAGTCTATGTCCAGGGAGGACCATGACAGAAAGGGAGTCCACGCCCTCCACCCCGAATTCTGTGGGAAATGATCACAAGTAAGGGAAAGGGAAATGGGACTTGATATACCGACCTTCTGAGGTTTTTGCAACTGCTCCTCTACACATGAATGAAAGGACCCAGCAATAACAAGCAGAGCCAGAAGCAGTGTAGCACGACTGATGAAAGCATCCAGCGCCATATAATGGCACAAGAGGTGGTACAAGACTATGGAACAGTCAAGAAGAGTCCTGTAGGTGTCCATGAACCCACTGACAGATCCTCCAGCCTCCGTGAATGAACACCGGTGAGATAGCCTCACCACTCTAAAGTCTCCCCCATACAGACTGCCAGCAACAGAGCGATTTGCTGAGACTGCAGACAGATGTTTTATGCGACCGGAACCGGAAGAAAGTAAACCTGTCCAGGCAGCCCTCAAAGATTTCTAGTTCCAAATCCAGCTAAATCTGCACTCCTGTGATGACACTAATCATTCTGCTGTGACTCCAATATAATCCACAAATCTCCTCTGAGGGAATGACTTCACCCACTGAGCACATGCCACAGACTTCGGATTCCAGCTGATCGGTCTCCAGTGTCACCGGCAGGACGTTCAACTGCCTCCAGGCCGCTTATGGATAAAACTGCACACTGATGGCATCCACCGCACACAAATCACCACGCAAGAAGGGGTAGGACCTCCCACAGCAAACTCCAATCAGCTATACTCATAGGCAGCTGGAAAATGACAATTAAGGCAATGGACTATCCGTTGCTCAGCAGGTAAGGAAAAATTATGCTCTTACCTGATAATTTTCTTTCTTTTAATCATACCAGACCAGTCCAGACTAAAGGGACTTTCAACTCCTAACCATGACTCTCTTACTCAACACCCTCACTTATCACCCCTACCACTGCAATTTCCCCACCCCTAGCTGTCTGTTCATCTGTCCAATTTAGATTGTAAGCTCTGTTGAGCAGGGACTGTCTTTTCATGTTAATTTGTACAGCGCTGCGTAAGTCTAGTAGCACTATAGAAATGTTTAATAGTAGTAGTAGTAGTAAAGGGTTGTGTCCATCTACCCAAGTGAACCGCCCCTTAAGGGTATTGTGCAGCCTGGAATGTTCAGTATTTCGAATAGCCAAGCAATGGTGCTCTGAAGTCTACAAGAAAACACAGTTAATATAAACAGGCAAACTCTTGGAGCCAATATGCAGAACCTCAGTGTTCCTGCTTGGCCGAAGGCAACTGCAACCTCCCCTCACAGTAAAGTAAGCAGGAGGGAGCTCCATAGTGAGTTTGCCCAAGCACATAGAGATCTACCCCTGAATCCGGGGAAAGAACTCCCTGATCCCAAGTAACAGGAGTCATACAGAGCTGGCACAACAAGTGACAGGAGATTGAATAGAGAAGATGAAGTAGGCAGTGCTGTAGGACATCCCACCGTATTGAAGCGTCATGGAATAGCCAGGGATACCTAAACAAAACAATACTCTGACAGACATTAGCCAGGGAGGGCATCTGGACTGGTCTGGTATGATTAAAGGAAAGAAAATTATCAGGTAAGAACATAATTTTTCCTACCTTGTCATTTATACCAGACCAGTCCAGACTAATGGGATGTAGCAAAGCAGTTTCCCAAAGAGGGGCGGGGGGGGGGGGGGGGGGGGGAGAAAAGAAGAATGCAGAAGGTTGAAAAATCAACAAAACTATACACACAGCAAAAACTGATCAGCAGAAATGATTCGAATATCCGAACCACCAGGCTACCAAAATGGAACACAGTTAGACACTAGAAAAGGAACTGAAGCCGTAGGACGTAAAACAAACATCCTGAGCAAAAGAAAAACTATGTACCCTGAGAGAACAACAGAAGCAGCACTTATACCAAAAGACCCCCCCCCCCCCCCCTTGGAAGGAAGGCAACAGTCATATCCAAGCAACAAGGAGAAGAACTGTCTCTCCTAGACCAGGATCCACTTCTCCGAAGCCTGGCAGGACAAAGGCTAACTCCCAAACCTGCCGGTCTGCCTTGAGCACAAGATGGTCGTAGGAAGCGACCCTAACAAGTACTAGGAGTGCGCAACCCCAAACAGTGCGCCACACTTCATAGAAGAAAGGAAGCAAGGCCCAGGAACCACCCAGACCAGCGCCTAGTGAGAGAATCAAACTCCACAGAACAAGAAGAGACTCCAGAGTTGAGAGAACCAACTAAGTGGAGCGCTAGTCTCTCCAGGAGAACCATGAAGAAAAGGGCAGCAGCATACCAAGGTACAACTGTAGAAAGAGAGTACTCCTAAACCAGCTCGCTCTGGACTTAGGGATGAAAGAACAGAGCCAAGAGAACAAAAGGAGACAAAAAGATAGAGAGTTGAGAGTCACACTGCAGAGAAAAGACCCCCAAGGTGCCAAGAAGACACAAAAGGAGCAGAGACGAATTCAAACTCCAGCAATGGAGAAGCTTCTCGCCAGCCACCAAGAGGCTACGGCAAGAAAAGGTGCCACAGGAATGGTAGCTAACAGGAGACAAGGCAGCCTTGTCTAGCAATCTAAACTGCGGTATGCCACAGCTGCCGAGAAGTTACTGTATCCAACCCGCAGAAAAGAGCTGGGGTTGACCGACAAGGTGAAACAATGCCGAACAGGCAAGGGAAAATACGCTCCACAGTCAGGAACTGAACTGTGCTCAAGGGACAGAAACGAGGCTGCACTCATCAGGCAGAGTAGGATCCATACTCAACGAGAACAAATGGATTTGCACTCAAAATACACAACTGAGCCATGCACCACAGGCAGAGAAGGAGTTGCACACCTCTGGCAAAGATAGAAATGCACTGAACAGGCAGAGAAGAAGCTGAGAGAAACAGACAGAGGATGAGCAGTGCCCCACTGAAAGAGCTGGATGTTAGCGGTACCTGCAGAACTGAAGCTGCGGTGGCGATGGAACTGTGTATAAAACGCAGACAAGGAGCTGCGCTCCACACGCTGGCAAGGAGCTATGCTTCCTTCGCAGACATGAAGTTGTGCAGCACCTGCAGTCACATAGCTGTGCTCAATATACCGCCCTGGAATTGCACCCAATCTGCAGAGAAGATTTGTGCTAAACATACACAGAGATGGAGCTACACTCAACAGGGGGTGGAGCAGCAGCACTGCACTCAGACAGCGAGCTGCGTTCCAAACGCAGTGAGAGAGAGCTGCATGCCACACACAGACAAGGAGATGCGTTCCACAGGCAGACACAGAACCATGTCCTACACGCAAACACAGGACTGTGCCCCACACTGAGACCTGCAGAGAAAGAACTACACTCAACATGCGACAATGGAGCTGTGTTCAACATGCAAAGATGAAAGGTTGCAGAATATGCAGCGAAGGAACTTCATTCAACAATATTGTGAAAACTGACCACAAATATAAACTAATCAAACTTCATCCAACAGAATTAAGCAATTTGGATCCAAGATATTGAGAAATTAAACAAGTAATTATTAAGAAATAGAATTCTAAGTTATTGCAACCCATTGGGCTTTCTCCTGCCTATCTTACAGCTACCTGTGACTTAAACAATGATATTTACCTCCTCAGTTTGTATTAGTCCAATAAAATGGTGGTATGTTATTTTCTGTTTCTGTGGTGTTGCATTGTATGCTCAGTCTGGCCTCTTGGGGGTTCAGTTTAATTTTTGTCTAAATAGAAAGTTTGATTACTTATTCTATAGTGGTTTAGGGTTTATCTGTGTTTGTGTTTCAGTTGGCATTGACTGTGCAGGATCGACGATCTGTACTATTCTGTCTGGTTACGTTTTACAATAGGTGAATTGATGTTCTAGTGCTCACTGTAGTGTTTAAGATGCTTTCCTTTTCCATATGTGACTCATAGAAATTACTGCTTATGGTATAGTAAAATTGTTCTAGAGATCCTGAGTGTTTTGTATTCTCGGTATGCCTAGTACTGGATTTTGGAGGAGGGTGTTAAAAAATGACCGTCCCCGGGTGTCAACTACCCTAGGTACGCCACTGCCTAAGAAACAATGTGGGCAGGTGAAGTAAAACAGAGTGACTCAGTCAGTTTGTATCTCAGATTTTCATTTCGGTTTAATTTTAGTTTTCGTGCTGGAAACACAGATGTTTCAGTTTTAGTATTTTTAGCACCAGTAGGTAATGTTTCCAACAGCATGATTTGTAACATTTGCCATCACATAAATTACATGAACTAGAAAAGGATAAAGATAAGCATAAAGCATACACCACATCATGAAGCCTTTTAGAAAGGGCAAGGGTGTGCTCACAATCACCACAAATTCTTCTGCACTCACACAGCTGCAATCTTGCCCATAACCCCATTAAAAAAAAAAAAAGTTACAAATCATTAGCCAGACTGGAGTAATTTCAAGGGATGGGCAGCTGGAAATTTTTATGCTATGTGATTTCCCTGTTGTTTATGGAATATTAGGGGGGGAGGGTTGTTTTGAGTGTGTGTGTGTGTGTGTGTGTGTATTTTGAATATCCTTAAGAGTGCACACTCCATTTCAAATAGTGCACACTCCATTTCAAATAGTGCACAAATGCACAAACCATCATGCATGTGTGAACCACTGCACACGCATGTTCTATTGAGTAAAAAGTGCACACTCTATGCTAACAGTGTATAATCTTTAGGAAGAGTGTGCCTTATTTCCAAATAAGAATGTGCACTATTATTCATAAGTACATAAGTATTGCCATACTGGGACAGACCAAAGGTCCATCAAGCCCAGCATCCTGTTTCCAACAGTGGCCAATCCAGGTCACAAATACCTGGCAAGATCCCAAAAAAGTACAAAACATTTTATACTGCTTATCCCAGAAATAGTGGATTTTCCCCAAGTCCATTTAATAATGGTCTATGGACTTTTCCTTTAGGAAGCCATCCAAACGTTTTTTTAAATTCCGCTAAGCTAACAACAAATTCCAGAGTTTAATTACACGTTGAGTGAAGAAATATTTTCTCCGATTCATTTTAAATTTACTACATTGTAGTTTCATCGCATGCCCCCTAGTCCTAGTATTTTTGGAAAGCGTAAACAGACGCTTCACATCTACCCGTTCAACTCCACTCATTATTTTATAGAGCTCTATCATATCTCCCCTCAGCCGCCTTTTCTCCAAGCTGAAGAGCCCTAGCCGCTTTAGCCTTTCCTCATAGGGAAGTCGTCCCATCCCCTTTATCGTTTTCGTCGTCCTTCTCTGCATCTTTTCTAATTCCACTATATCTTTTTTGAGATGCAGCGACCTGAATTGAACAGAATATTCGAGGTGCGGTCGCACCATGGAGCGATACAAAGGCATTATAACATCCTCATTTTTGTTTTCCATTCCTTTCCTAATAATACCTAACATTCTATTTGCTTTCTTAGCCGCAGCAGCACACTGAGCAGAAGGTTTCAACGTATCATCAACGATGACACCTAGATCCCTTTCTTGGTTCGTGGCTCCTAACGTGGAACCTTGCATGATGTAGCTATAATTTGGGTTCCTCTTTCCCACATGCATCACTTTGCACTTGCTCACATTAAACATCATCTGCCATTTAGACGCCCAGTCTCCCAGTCTCGTAAGGTCCTCTTGTAATTTTTCACAATCCTCCCGCGATTTAACGACTTTGAATAACTTTGTGTCATCAGCAAATTTAATTACCTCACTAGTTACTCCCATAACTAGGTCATTTATAAATATGTTAAAAAGCAGCGGTCCCAGCACAGACCCCTAGGGATAAGCACAAAAGCTAATATCAAATCCGATCATATTATGATCACTGTTATCAAGCGGCCCCTGCACCATTACCTCCTGCACCAGATCATGCGCTCCACTAAGGACTAGGTCTAGAATTTTTCCTTCTCTCGTCGGCTCCTGTACCAGCTGCTCCATAAAGCTGTCCTTGATTTCATCAAGGAATTTTACCTCCCTAGCATGCCCCGATGTTACATTTACCCAGTCAATATCGGGGTAATTGAAATCACCCATTATTATTGTGTTGCCCAGTTTCTTTGCGGCCCTAATTCCCTTCTCCACCTTCACTCCTAAGCACCCTGCTGTAAAATGGCCCTCCACATGCAGACATGTTTACGTTAATGCATGGAACTTTGAAAATGAATTTGGACTCATTGGATGTTAAAGCGAATGGCCTCTGCCATTCCCATGTTTATTATTCCTCATTATGCATATTCCCTTTTTTCACCATTTCCTCCTTCCCTTCGCTTTCATTTATGATTTGCATTTTTTAGGGCTGGAGCTGTTATTTTTCTTTCTCCATTTGCCTGCTTATTTTTATTCCTTCCAACCATTATAAATGTTTATTCAAAGGCAAAAAAAAAAAAGTAATGTGCTATCCAAGTATGTAAAATGTGAAAAACCAGGCACTCCAAAATGCATCTGACATCCCTCTTGCCACTCAGCCTCAGAAGTTAAGCTCTTAAGTTGAAGACAAATATGTTTCTTATTAGTGTAAAAGCTATTTTCACAATTCTAAAAGGAAGTGGTAGGATTGTTACCTTTGGCTGGAGAAATACACTCATCATAATGTTAATTTGAAAGCTCATTGCCTGACAGCATTTTCAGGGACTGCTCTTGGCAACACATTACAGCTAAGCAGATCCAGGTACAGACGGATTCTGTAATCACTTTCCTCCCACTTTGATGGCAGTGAGTGAATGTTAGAAAAGTGCACTGGTGCTGCATTCCTTTCACTGAAACCTAATGCATGCCACAAGCAGCTGTAGCAGACTGGCATAAGTATGAGCAAACCAATCTCTAGTGCCCCCCCCCCCCCCAATGCTCAGAACTCCCGCGGTAAAGCCAACAGCACTGAAAAAATACTGTTGGAACAGCACAGAAAATTAGCTCACCAAGGCACAAGGAAAACGGTATGCAAATTATACGCACGCTGTTAAACGAAAGGAGGAGGGGAACGTGCCTGGCGCACGTGCAGAACAGTTAGGGTCCTGTTTACTAAGGTGTGCTAGCGTTTTTAGTGCGTGCACAAAATTAGTGCGCGCTGTGTAGGCGCCCATAGGAATATTGTGGGCGCCTACACAGTTAGAGCGCGCTAATGGTTAGCACACGCTAAAAGCACTAACGCGCCTCTAGCACGGCTTAGTAAACAGGGCCCTTAGCACGGTGAGCACAGCTGTGAGCATGTGCCAGGCAAACCCATTGATGTCTTTTTCTGCACCTTTAAATATAAGCTTTTCAATCTTTTTTTTTTTTTTTTAACTTGGAAGGCTTATATCTAAACACAGGAGACAGGCACCAATGTGTGCTTATCAATGGCTTCCGGTTGAATGAGTTACTTTAAGATGGATGTCCCTCCTTACTTAGGGCCCCTTTTACAAAGCAGCGGTAAGCCCAATGTGGGCTTACTGCTCGCTAAACAGGAAGCACCGTTGGGCTACCGCAGCAGCCCGGTGGTACTTCCCACCCCTAGCGGGCCTTCATATCCAGCGCTACAAAAATATATTTATTTTTGTAATGCCGGGGTGTACCTGCAGTGCCTGGTTACTGCAGGAGCCCTTACCAGTAAGAGCTTCCCACGAAATGGCCTCGCGGAAAAAGTGCTTTACTTGCCGCATGGCCATTTCCTGCAAAAAAGAGACTACCCTTTTACCAGCTGTGAGAAAAGGGGGCCTCGGTGGTGTCAAAAACACAAGTCGATGCCAGCACAGGCCCCCTTTTATTGCAGCTTGGTAAAAGTGGGCATATTGAATCTCACAATTCCCTATTCCCTAGCTCGTTTACTCCGTTCTATTGATTTCCAGCTCATTCTCCGCAGTCCTAGAAATGCACAACTTGAATCAACCAGGCACCATGCTTTTTATTTTGTCTCACTGTCATTGCGGAATTCTCTTTTTATTTGATCTGAGCAGCCTTCGGCTTATTTTCGAAAGAGAAGGGCGCCCCACCTTTCGATACAAATTGGGAGGTGGGTGTCCTTCTCCCTGGGTCACCCAAATTGGCATAATCGAAAGCCGATTTTGGGCGTCCTCAACTGCTTTCCGTCACGGGGATGACCAAAGTTCATGGGGGCGTGTCGGAAGCGTAGCGAAGGCAGGACTGGGGCATGCCTAACACATGGGCGTCCTTGACCGATAAGGGAAAAAAGAAGGGCGTCCCTGATGAGCACTTGGATGACTTTACTTGGTTCATTTTTTGTTACGACCAAGCCTCAAAAAGGTGCCCGAACTGACCAGATGACCACCGGAGGGAATCGGGGATGACCTCCCCTTATTCCCCAGTGGTCACTAACCCCCTCCCACCCTAAAAAAACTTTTAAAATATTTTTGCCAGCCTCTATGCTAGCCTCAAATGTCATACCCACCTCCCTGACAACAGTATGCAGGTCCCTGGAGCAGTTTTAATGGGTACTGCAGTGCACTTCAGGCAGGCGGACCCAGGCCCATCCCCCCCTACCTGTTACACTTGTGGTGGTAAATGTGAGCCCTTCAAAACCCACCACAAACCCACTGTACCCACATGTAGGTGCCCCCCTTCACCCCTTAGGGCTATGGTAGTGTTGTACAGTTGTGGGGAGTGGGTTTTGGGGGAGTTGGGGGGCTCAGCACACAAGGTAAGGGAGCTATGCACCTGGGAGCAATTTCTGAAGTCCACTGCTGTGCCCCCTAGGGTGCCCAGTTGGTGTCCTGGCATGTCAGGGGGACCAGTTCACTAGGAATACTGGCTCCTCCCATGACCAAATGGCTTGGATTTGGTCGTTTCTGAGATGGGCGTCCTCGGTTTCCATTATGGCCGAAAATCGTGGACGACCATCTCTAAGGACGACCACCTCTAAAGTCGACCTAAATTCCTCGATTTGGGCATCCCCAACCGTATTATCGAAAGGAAAGATGGATGCCCATCTTGTTTCGATAACACGAGTCTCCCCATCCCTTCGCCAGGACGTCCTGCGAGGAAGTCCTCAGGAAAACTTGGCGCCCCTTTCGATTAAGCCCCTCCTTTTGAAGCATTTAAACTTTTATTGAAGACTTGGCTCTTTAAAAAGGCCTTTTCTTTAAATTAGGTTGGAGAGGCTGTTCTCTATTGCCCTTATGGATTGTTCCTTTTTCCTTTCCTTACCCTGGCTTGCCCTTTCCTTGCCCTTTTCCCATATTTGCTCTTAGTTATGCATGAGTATTATATGACTGTGTATTCTTTCCTGTCACAATTTGTAGTTCCTTTCTGATTATCTCTTTTTTAAAATTGTGTAAACCACTGTGATCTACCAGTTAGGTATTGCAGAGTATCAAGCACAAGTAAGCCATAAACCACTTTAGGGTTTGCTCGGACTCACGCACATTTATTTCTCACTACCAGCGCTTAGGGGTTTGCACGGGCTTCCTTCTATATCCAAACTGTATAAAAACTGGCAGAGTTTAGAGAAAGATTCATGAGAAATCCTCTCTTCAAATCTCCTAAAGCCTACTCCAAGCCGGTGTTATTTTTTTTTAAGTGATAAGGTGGCTTTGTTTTGTGCGCTGCTCTCTGAGCATTGGGAGGTAATAGGAAATGAGCTCATTAACATGCATTGTAGCCCACTGGTTAGTGCAGCAGACTTTGATCCTGGTGAACTAGGTTTGATTCCCAGTGCAGCACCTTGGGACTCTGGGCAAGTCACTTAACCTGCCATTGCCCCAGGTACAAATAAGTACCTGTATATATTATGTAAACCACTTTGAATATAGTTGCAAAAAAAAAAAACCCCACAGAAAGGAGTATATCAAGTTCCATTCCCTTTCCTTCCCTTGACTACATCAGTATCTAATCTTTGACACAGGGGTGTAGCCAGACCTCAATGGGAGGGGGATCCAAAGCCCAAGGTGGGGGACATTCTGCCCACCTCCGCTCCCCCCTCACAGCCGCCACAGCCTCCCTGCCGCTGCTTCTGCACTCCCCCACCCCCACCGCCATTGCGAAGATACCTTGACCGGCAGGGATCCACAACCCCCGCCAGCCAAACTGGGGGCCCCAGAGCCAATTTGGAAGGGCCCAGGCCCCCATAGCTACATCACTGCTTTGGCACACTTGTTTCCACGCACTAGAGCATCTGAGCATTCTGCACTCACCTATGCGGGAGCCAGTTTGGCGTTAATGGCCTTTAGCACCCAATTTTGCTTCTGAGGATCAGGTCATAGGAAAGAGAGGAGATGTGTGCTACTTTGGTGTGGAGCCAATGTCAATTAGTTTTTAAGCATCAAAGTTTTGTTAATCCTTTTATCTAGTGCCACTTCTTGCACCTGGTGAAAGACTGAAGTCTGGTGCATGGAATGGTGGACTAGAAAATCAGAGATATGTGTTACCCAGTTCCAGGCTAGAGATTTTGGGGACAGTCCTGGTTTTAAATTTACATTTGGAGTGTCTGATCCTGCCCATTGAAATCAGTGCTGCAAGTCCCATAGTGCAACAGGATGGGGTGGTCAGAAATCCAGGACTGTCCCACAATCTCCAACCTGGAACTGGGTAGCTTTGTATTTCTGGAAAATGCTCTCCAAATCTAATGGTTCTGGTTTGAGGAGCCAAGCATAAATCCAAAATAACTTCAGTCATGGATGCAGTATTGTATTTGTTTGCTTATCCCTATATAAATAAAGAGCTCAGATACAAGGATAATTAAGCTCAGATAAAGGATAATTAAGCCAGAAATCACCCAAGAAAGGTGAACTTCAGCTCACAAGAGTAGTCAGGAATTCACCTAAGCATGTGACAGTTAACCTGATGTTTTGGGTATTGGTAAGGGAGCTCTACAGGCAGGAAAGGTACCTGGAGGCTGGAGAAAAGTCAACATGACATCTCTACATTAAGAGAGAGGAAAAGACGAGGGCTAGAGAACTACTGGATGTTCAATCTGGCATTATCAGCAGGGAAAATATTAGTGACAATCATGAAGTGAAAATCAACATAACATTTAGAGAGCACTAAACTAATGGCAGCAGCACACCATGGGTTGTAGAGCAAACAGATCAGCTCAAAACAACGTAAGAAATTCATAATTATTCTTAGCAGACAGATCAACAAAAGCAAATAGCACAGACATCTTTAATCTGAATGGTTGCACCAATGAAGCCAGTGAAGCAAATTACATAACCATAGAGGATGATATACAAATGGATTGGAAACTGGACCAGCGGATGCAGATGGTGGTGATAAATTGCAGATTCTGATTGGTGTAGGACGTAAAACAGAATGCCTCAGGGATCAACAGCAGGAGTCCCTGCCCTGCATTAGCAATAATTTACTTTGAGAGGCATAAGACCATGGAGTTGGTTTTGCAGATGACACTATAATAGGCACTAAATAGTCAAGGAAGATATTGACAGATTGGAGGAGGTTGGGGATGGAAATGGAGATCTGTCAAAACGGGCAAATTTGATTTATAGAAGCCATAGAAACACAGGAAAACGATGGCAGAAAAAGACCATACAGCCCAATCTCTACAAGTCCTTCTTTCTCATAGATTCTCGGTGCTGTATTAAATTGATGTATAATTTGTTTGCTTGTTTGTTTTATATTGTTTGTATTGTGTTTTCTTATCTTTGTTGTTGTAATCTACTCTGTACACACTATGGGGTGAAAGGGCAGAATATTGATTTAAAATTCAATTACACTTTTTATCTTTTTTTTTCTGTGAATTCCTGTGTGATTGCATCTCATGAGTTTCTTCCATGAGGTAACCTACCAATGCAACCCCCATTAAGGTGCCCCTCAAGCAAAGGCAGACAGTCATTCATTTACTACTAGTGCTATGTATCATTCCAAAAGTACTTGACCGGATCTGCAGCACAGAACTACAAACAACCTGACTCTTGATCAGAGACATCTAAGTGGCTAGGTCTTTGACCACATCTCCTGCTTCCTGGACAGGATGCTCTGGCAGGCTTGGGATGGGTGATTTGTTCTGTAGATGCATAAAAGTCATGTATGCTAACATCTTTAGTGCGACAATAATAAATGGGTAGAAATCAGACTCCTTTCCTATCTGGTCAGGGGTCAGAAAATGCTGCCCTCTTTCACTCCCTCTGTTTGCTTGTGTTATAGAAACCTTCACACAAGACACCAGACAGCACATCAGAGGGACTGTGGTACCAGGCAGCCAAGGAAGACAGCGAATAAAGTGCTCATGATACATATGGGGGAGAAACGTTGTTAGCCATGGGGGGGAGGGGATGGGTGATAGTGGTAGAGCCTTGAGCTGCCTGTGGTGCGAAGGGGAGGGGCACTCAGCTGAAGATTCACCTAGGGCATCTGATACTCTTGGACCCCTAAGTCTTGGCCTTAATAGTCAGGCATTGACCAAGGAGTTACATCACAGAAGAAATTCCCCGCCAACCATTCTGTGAGTCACCTTTTACACAGGGTGAACTGAAAGCAATGGACGGTGAACACAAAGACTTCATCCAAAGAGGTACATCACCCACCAATCTATGCTCTATGGATTGTTCAAGATGCCCACATTGGGAGCCATTCAGGATGCTTAGAGGTTCCTTTTCTGCATCAAAACATTTTCCTTCTTGCTGAGAATTGTCTCATTTACCATCCTGGCCTGCTCCAAGCTGCTCCAGAACATGCTTCAAAACTATGCCATCATTGAAGGAAACAGGAAATGAGGGCGGGACCAGAGCTGAGAGAGAGAGAAGGGCTGAGCCTGCACGCCTTTTACCGCTGCTGCAAGCTGCCATAAACCCGACTTCATAAGTGAAGATGACTTTTAAAATTTGGAGGTAGGGGGCCTGGAACTGGAAGGGAGGGAGAGTGGAAGGGAGGGACGATGACACCCTCATGTGTGTGACGTCGCGTTCCTTTGCCTGGCAACTCTGCAGCATTCCCTTCCTGTGATTTGTCTTTACGAACACAGAAGTACGTGACGTCATTTCAGGAGATGGATACAGCAGGAGCACGAATGCTTCAAGGCTTCACTTTCACGGAGTCAGCTTCATAACATTGGAGGTGCTTTTTATTATATAGGATGCTTATTGTGCTTTATCCCAGCACCTAACTGTGGACAACCCTTACTGAATTCTCGCCTATTTCCTGGATTCTCTATATCATGCCCAAATTTTTGTGCCTAACTTTGTGCATGAATCAGAGATGCACGCACAAAAAAATTGACTAATGCGCTAGATAACATCAATAATTGGGTGTTAACAACCTAATATTGATGTTAAATGGCAGTCTTAAAATTTTGCATGGACATCTCGCTGCACGCTGTTGTGTAAAGTACAGAGCCTAACTTCAATCGCACGTATCTGAAGAAGGAGCATGGCCAGGGGCGTGTCGTGTGGGGGGGGGCCTTCCAAAACGTTGCACGCGGATTTACAGAATTTGCCCCAAGCGCAGCTAAGCTGGGTGCTGGTATTTACACCTGTTTTCAGCAGGCATAACAACAAAGCCAAAACTTTAGGCGCAGGAATATGTGCTCAATGCTGTTCTATAAAGGGTGGGCTTCCTTTATAGAGTAACGCTTAGCACTCAAGTTATTCAGCGACAAATTTTTTAATTTCTCCTATGTGCATTACTCCCTCCACTATAATGGGATATTGCAGGTAGTGTGAAGCAGTTGATGCTGTCTGTAAATGATTGAATGGGTCACCTGTTGGGTTCCCAGATCATTGTACGGATCCTGGTGGTACTGTAGGTCAGTTCTAGAATTTCATAGAAGGGCAGTGAATATGGGTAATCAATGATGCCAACCAGTGATCTCTCCTTCTTCTGAAGGCCTTGTTTAATTATGTACTGATTTTATCAGAGGGTTCTTTGGAGAGATGCTCAAGGTACAATCTTTGGTGTAGTGTTTGGAAAAATAAATTCACCTCAGACTGTTATTTTTACCCTTTCCCACAGTTCAATCCATCTTCCACACTCAAACATGGAGGAGTTCTAGTGCTGGAAACTGATTGCTGAAAGGATTTGGTTTCAAGGCTCTATTTATCTTTTTCACCAGGGCCGTTGAACTTAGTTTTTAGAACAGAAACTATTTTTTTGGATTCTTGCTATATTTTACTTTATAGCAAAACAGCATCCTAGAAACAGAAAAAGAAATTTAAATATATAGATTGCAAGTACTCAACCACTCAGTGCAGAGTACAATAAAAACTAATAGCAATTTACAAAAAAAGCAGGTCAATATTTAAAACCTGTGGTGTATATGTTTATTTAAATGCTGGCTGTTTTAAAAAGCCTGGGTTAAGTGCATTTCTCCACCGGACAGCTCTGATGGGGAAAAAGGTGATTTTGCAGCATTGGCTCGAACCGGAGTACCCTTCAGTGGCTCAGTGGCGCTCCACAATGATTCAAATGTGTTCCTTGGAACGTAGAGGTATAGTAGACTTAGCGGCTAAGAAAGGTGACTTATTCTGTAAATTGTGGGCCCCTTTTTGGGACACGCTAACTCCAGTGGCTCGGAGTAGGATTCTTAATGCCTGAAGAGTCAGAACAAGGGGGCAGAGGGATAGGGTATTTCAAAATTTGTTATTGGCTGTATGGAATGTGGATGATTTGGCTTGTTTTAATGGCTGCTAGTTGATGTACCCACACTCTGTAAAGTTTGGCTTGTGTTAATAAAAAAGAAGATTAAAAAACATATGTATAATCAGTGCTGCTATCCAGAATGACAGCGGTGCTGAATATAGGTAGAGTGTTTGCTGCCAGCAGCTATGTGTCCTGATGATATCCAGCCTCTATAGGTATAATGCACCTAAAAGGCTTAATTTAGGATAGACATTTTGCATCAGAATCTCCCTGCTGCACGTGTGGTTAGGCTGGGTGCCCTCTCCCTGCCCCTGCTCTGTCTCGGCACTATCCTGATAGTTCTGGACCATTTAGGGGGCAAGTCTCTAAAGGGTTCAAATTGAAATCAATTCTTGTATACCGCTAATATCCCCTTTCCAGGGTTCAGTGCGGTTTACAATCTAGGTGAGACAAAAGCAGATAGTTTAGTGTGAGATATGAGAAAATTAGATGTCATTGATGTAATGCATGAGATCAAAAATATTACAAGAAAGGAATAGTGGGTGGTACTAGGAGGTAGAAATCATAATGGATTATTATCTAAAAATTAGGAGCCCAAAATCTATGCACTAAGTTAGTATTTCTATAATGGCATCTGGACACCCAGCTTCTGGTATAGAATAGATTTTAGGCTGACATTTGGGTAGAAATATTTAGGCACCAACACTTACAGGAAACAACAGGCCAACTGATCTGCAAACTCCAATGTGGAAACAAACCAGGCAGATCAACGAGAAATATAAATAGATCCTTATCGATGAAAACATTTCTTTCCGAGCACTCTACCAAAACCCTCATCCACACCCTTGTCACCTCTCGCTTAGACTACTGCAATCTGCTTCTTGCTGGCCTCCCACTTAGTCACCTCTCCCCTCTCCAGTCGGTTCAAAACTCTGCTGCCCGTCTCGTCTTCCGCCAGGGTCGCTTTACTCATACTACCCCTCTCCTCAAGTCCCTTCACTGGCTCCCTATCCGCTTTCGCATCCTGTTCAAACTTCTTCTACTAACCTATAAATGTACTCACTCTGCTGCTCCCCAGTATCTCTCCACACTCGTCTTTCCCTACACCCCTTCCCTTGCACTCCGCTCCATGGATAAATCCTTCTTATCGGTTCCCTTCTCCACTACTGCCAACTCCAGACTTCGCGCCTTCTGTCTCGCTGCACCCTACGCCTGGAATAAACTTCCTGAGCCCCTACGTCTTGCCCCATCCTTGGCCACCTTTAAATCTAGACTGAAAGCCCACCTCTTTAACATTGCTTTTGACTCGTAACCACTCGCCTCCACCTACCCTCCTCTCTTCCTTCCCGTTCACATTAATTGATTTGATTTGCTTACTTTATTATTATTTTTTTTTTGTCTATTAGATTGTAAGCTCTTTGAGCAGGGACTGTCTTTCTTCTATGTTTGTGCAACGCTGCGTATGCCTTGTAGCGCTATAGAAATGCTAAATAGTAGTAGTAGTAGTAACATAAACCAAAACAAGTGATTTGCCCACATAAGGGCTGCGTAAGGGTCTTTGGAGGGAATCAGTGGAACTAGCCGACGCAGCCCTTATGTGGGCAAAACGTGGCCTGTGTCGGGCATTGTTTTGGTTTGTGTTTTCGTCCATAAAGGTCTGTTTATATTTCTCGTTGATCTGCCTGGTTTGTTTCCACGGCACCAACACTTACACCATGTAAAAGGCAGGAGTAACTGCTAGCAACTAGGCGCGCAGCTCACGGTATTCTATCCGCCTGTTATTCAGCACTATTTAACTGGCCAGGAACGACTCCTAGCTGGTTAAATAGCACTTATCTGGCTATCCATGAGTATTCAGTGGGAGATAGCCGGTTATCTCTTGCTGAATGTTCTCAGTCAGCACTTAGTGGATAGAGCTCTGGGTTACCTTTGGGCTCCTTTTGGGCACAGGCTGGGCTGGGAAATGTTTTCCCATCTGGCAACCCTAACTTTATTGGCAGTAATTAGGAGTTACCTGCAGATCTGTCCTAAGTCCTATTCTATAACATATGTGCCAAAGGGGATGTGACCATAGAAGGGGCAGGTCAGGGGTATTACCAGAATTTAGGCACGAGGTTATAGAACAGTTGCTACCTGTCAGGATTGCGGGCACTACCCACTGCTGCTTTTTGAAGAGTTTCAATACACAATGCCGGCCCTTGCTGGGTTTGCTTGGTTTCTTCAAAGAGCTGTTCTTGTGGGGAAGCAATCCATATTGCTATGCTGGAGAGAGAGAGAGAGGCGCCTTCCATGGGGATGTGGAGAGGACACATATAATAGAACTCTTGAAAATGGAGAGATGCGTTATTAAAAACTTTGACCCAACAGAGGGCAAAACCCTACAGCGAACATGGGAACGATTTTGCAATACATTACAGCCAAGAGCGAGAAGTAGAATCCTTAATTAAATCACTTGACATGCTTTAAGATTGTACTAGTAGTTGTGGGAGGATGGGATGGGTTGGGGGGGGAGGGGAGGCATTGGGAAGAGGGGCGGAATAGGCTGGGGGGAGATAGATGAGGGTGGTGGGATTGTTAAGAGTTTTTGTATGCTGTGTGGCCAGAGTTTTGTTGAGATTTGCTTCATGCATTTGTTATGTGGCATATAATAAATAGGATTGGAATATAGAATAGTTGCTTTTGCACACCTAACTGTCATATACAACAGCCTTTGGTGGGCATAAGTGCTCACACCCAAAGTTAGGCATGAAATTACGCTAAGCTGGTATTCTGGTCATTCCATGTAGAGTGCCCTTTACAGGATAGTAGCTTAGCCAGGGGCGTAGCCAGACTTTGGCGGGAGGGGGTCCAGAGCCCGAGGTGAGGGGGCACATTTTAGCCCCCCACCCGGTGCCGCTGACCCCCCCGCCATTGCCGACACCCCCCCCCCCCGCCGTTGCCGACCGCCGCCGCCGCCGCCACCACCAACAACAACTTTGACCCCCCCGCCTGCCGACAACCCTCTCGACCCCGCTCCCGCCGCCAACCCTCCACCGCCACCACCGTCACCTACCTTTGCTGGCGGGGGACCCCAATCCCCGCCAGCCGAAGTCCTTCCGGCGCAAGGCTTCGTTCTGAGGCTTCGTTCTGTTTCTGAGTCTGACATCCTGACATCACGTTTCACACATTCATTTTTAATTAAAAAAATATTAACATTAGAACTTTTTGTTGTGTGTAAAGCAATCGTACATGTGTTAATTCTTAAGTTGATGCTCATTAAATCAATTTTGTGCACATTAAGGAGGGAATTCTATTATGGCACTCAAAATTAAGTGCAGGAAAAGAGCACAATTCTATAAAGGGCACTTGCTACATACAGTAGCCATGGCCCCTAATTCACAACTACCTCTCTATTTCTTCCTCTCCCCCCTCCCCCCCCATTTTGAATCCTTTCCGCCTCCTTCTTCCATCTAACCCTACCATCACAGTCCAGTAGAAGCAGATCAAAATTGCTTTTTCCAGTTTCAGCCAAAACCCCAAACTGCCACCAAAACTGTCTGAAAGCTTTAGGCTGAAATTGAAACTAAAAGTCACAATGCTTTTACAGTGACTGACTTTGCAAAAGAATGCAAAGAGTAGCCACCCCTCCCCCAGACTATCTTACAATATGTGGTAGTCTAGTGGTGTAGTCAGCAGGGGCGTAGCCAGACACCCAATTTTGATGGGTGGGCAGAAGAGCTTCACCTTGTCCCATAAGTGATTTGGTATCTCCCTCTCTCACCTGCATGCCATATGATCTCTCAAACATCTCCCTCCCCCGCATGCATTTTAAATAGCAGATTTTCACTGGCAGTGAGCAGCAGTGTTGCCAGGTGGGCAGTTTTACCGCCCAATTGGGCGGTTTTCCGCAACCCGCCACGGGAAATTTTTGCCCGCGGCGGGTTGCGGTTTTTTGGGCTTGTTTTGTGTCTTTTGGGCGGTTTTTTAAGCGTTTTTCTTGGCCGCAGGGGCGGGGTTAGTGACGTTCTGGGCGGGGCCGATAACGGGGGAGGCGGGGCCAATGACGGGGGAGGCGGGTCGATGATGGCGGGGCGGGGTTGATGACGGCGGGGGCGGGGTTGATGACGCGTGGGTGGGGGTGTCAGGGGCGGGGTTTGAGTTTGGGCGGGTTTTGGGCTGGATTTGGGCTCGTTTGGGTGGGAAAAAAATTTTCCACCTGGCAACCCTGATGAGCAGCAACTAATACATGCTGCTCATGTTGGCCCCACAGCCTTCCCTCTGATGTATCTTCCTGTTTCCGCATAGGTGGGAAGGCTATGGGGTCAGTGCAAGCAGTATGTATCAGTCGCTGCTCGCATCAAGTGAAGATTTGCTATTTAAAAAGTATGCAGGAAGGACAGTTGTTGGCAGTTTTTGGCTAGTGGGGCTTTGGGATCCCTGCCAGCCACACATCATAGGTGTGCTGCTACTGGATGGGCCTGAGCCCAAAGTTGGTGGGCCTGGCTACGCCACTGGTAGTCAGGGCAGGAGCAATACCCAGTTGTAGCAGCCATTTTGGGAGCTGAGTCAGACTGGGAAGGAGTAACTGGGGATCACTCCTGCCACAACTACGGTCCTAGAACACTAGGAATTATAAGATAGGTCCAAAGGGGCCTACAGATAAGGGTGGGAGGCACTTGGGGGATCTAGGCAGAAGGGCAATTCCTGTTTGGGGTGAGGGGAGGAGGAAGGGATGGAGGCAAATAGGACAAAGCACACGCTTTCGGCTTCAACCAAAAACACATGGTCATTTTTGAGTGTGACCAAAAGCATAGTTGAAAATTAAAATAAACTTTCAGCACCATAACTGAAACTAAGAACATAAAAACTACTAGATGAGACTGATGATCCATCTAGCCTAGTACCCTGTTTCCAACAGTGGCCAATCCAGGTCAAAAGTGCCTAACAAGAAATCCAATTAGTAGCAACATTCCATGCTATCAATCCCAGGGTAAGCAGTGGCTTCTCCCATGTCCATCTCAAAAACAGACTATGGACTTTTCCTCCAGGAACTTGTCAAAACGTTTTTTTAAACCTAGATATGCTGACCGTTGTTACCACATCCTCCAGCAGTGAGTTCCAGAGCATAACTATTCTTTGAGTGAAAATATATTTCCTCCTATTTGTTTTAAAAGTATTTCCATGTAACTTCATTGAGTGTCCCCTAGTCTTTGTGCTTTTTGAAAGAGCGAAAAAATCGATTCACTTTTACCCATTCTACACCACTCAGGATTTTATAGACCTCAATCATATCCCCCCTCGTCCATCTCTTTTCTAAGATGAAGAGAGCCCTAATCTCTTTAATCTTTCCTCATATAGGAGGAGTTCCATCCTCTTTATCATTTTCGTAGCTCTTCTCTGAACATTTTCTAATTCCATTCAATTTTTTTTGAGACACAGCGGCCAGAATTGAACGCAATACTCAAGGTGAGGTTGCACCATGGACCAATAAGCATTATAGTATTCTTGGTCTTATTTTGCATTCCTTTCCTAATAATTCCTAGCATCCTGTTTGCTTTTTTGGTTGCCACCATACACTGGACAAAAGATTTTAGTTTATTGTTTACAATGACTCCTAGATCTTTTTCTTGAGTGCTGACTCCTTAGGTGGACCCTATCAAGTAACAATGATTCGGATTATTCTTCCCAATGTGCATCATTTTGCATTTGTCCACATTAAATTTCATCTGTCATTTGGATGTTGAATCTTCCAGTTTCCTATGGTCCTCCTGAAAATTTTCACAACCCGCATGTGTTTTGACAACTTTGAATAGTTTTGTGTCATCTGCAAATTTAATCACCTCACTTGTCATTCCGATTTCCAGATCATTTATAAATATGTTAAATAGCACCGAAATTTGGTCAGTCTCTACTGTCCAGCCAGAGACCAAGATCATGACCCTTTCAAGTACTCAGCAACCATGAGACTGACCACTAGATGTCACCATTGTGCACTGAATGTGACTTTCATCTCTTAGGTCTGTGCCCACAGCTGTCCAATGATCAAAAGCCCCTCCTATTCCAAAGAGCACTCTAAAAATAGCGCTGGAACAGCACGGGGCTTTACCGGACTTATGATCAGAGATAATTGCATGCAAATTTAAGCACGCAATTCTCTGTGATCATGGGGTAGAAGTGTGAGAGGATTGTGTCTAAGCGCCTGCACTTGACAATCCTCCCGCACTTGTTTGACAGGTCTGGGCTGTCAAAAGCCCAGACCTGTCAAACACAGGGGTGGAGTTCCATGGGACCACCAGACCTCAAATACCCCCACCCAATCCAAGCGAAATAGTAGTAGTAGTAGTAGGATGGAGGTCCAGCGAACCTCTGGTTCCCCCGACCCCCCCAACATAAGTTCATGGGGGGGGGCTGGAGATCCGGCATCCCATGTCCCTGGTGGCCCAGTGGGCCACGGGTAAGTAAGGAACACTGACCTGACCCCCCCCCCCCCCCAATCCCACCAACAAGGGGCTGGAGGTCTGGTGGACCTCCGGTCCCCCCGACACAGTTTCAGGGGGTTGGAGATCCAGTGGGTCCCCAGCCCCCCTACCCCCCCCCCCAGCATCACACCGATGTCCCTGGTGGCCCAGTGGGCCATAGGTAAATTCCCCCCCCCCCCCCCCACACACACCTGGTGGTCTAGCAGCCCTTCTCCACCCCTTACCTGCAGTTGGAGAAAGGAGGTGGCCTCCCTTCTCTTCCATCAGCACCGCCTGCAAAATGGTGGCGCCCAGCCCTGACCCCTGTTGCTGGGGGGAGGGGGGAGGCTAGGGGTTCCTGCTGGGTCGGGCCAGGGTTTCTGCCAGGGCTGCTGCATTGGGGGGAATGGGGGCCAGCTAGCATGCAAATGCATGCTGGACAGGGCTCACCATTCCTCCCCAATGGTCTGCAAACCCTAACGCCATCTCCGAGCTGGCGTAGGGTTTGCTACAGCCAGCAAACTAATCTTTGGCGTGCTGGTCACTGATCATTGGGGATGAATAGGTTTAGCATGCATTTGCATGCTACTTGCGCTGAGCCGTGTTTTGCATTCTAGTTGATTTCAGAGCCCGCGAGCGTGTTGTTTCATGCACTTGGGGGCTTTGGTCATGGGGCGATAGCAAACGCAGGTGCTATTATGGCGCTAACAGCCTCTAGCACCTACGTTTGCTTCTGATCATTGGGCCCATCAAACAGCAGAAGCAGGATTTTAAGAATCAGGCCTTACATTTCTCTAGCGTTGATGGCCAGTGATGGAAATACCCTTCCTAAGCTTCTGAATATGGTGACTGTTTAGCCTCCACCCAACTAAATGAATGTTGCTGCCATCCCAAAAGTCTATTATGATAACCGTTGCATTTATAGAGCCTTCAAAGGAGTCTCTGATTTTAAAAAAAAAGGTCTCTTGATAGATTTTTGCTATATTGAGGCCTTTCTTAAATCACTCCAAAAGGGGCTGTAGCTGTACAGGTATACAGAGCAGCTCACTTCCATTGTACTATAGAAATGATAAGCAACTGTAGGTTTTATTACCACTTACACCAAGACATTCTTCTACTAGGACTACTTGTCCTATAAAAAACAAACACGACCATTTGTAAATCCCAAAATTATAGACGAAAAATTAACTCCATCCCCTTCCAGCAACTGAAGATGTGCAGCATTTTGTCAATGGTATAACCCACTTCTTTAAAGAAAGACAAAGGGCATGATACCGTGAAGCAGGATCGAGTACAGAGCAGGAAACCACTCTGACTCATATATTTCTCGCCTTACTAGTACTCGAGTATATCTAATTGAATAATGCTCTGTCTGGAGCTTAGCATGCTACAAAGATAAGACTTTTAATAAGAATGTTTCTGGCTAATAAGATTTGAAAATATTATCTCACTTAATTGGCATCCTTTGATGTTGGTTCTACTTGATAAACCATTGTGTAATGTGAGGAGGTGTGAAACTGACTATTGTCAGAATTAAAACAATGAAAAGAAAGTTTCTTTTAAACTACTCATGTCTTATTTTGATTCTGAACTGCTTTTTAGGGTAATTTTGCTCCACTTCCCCTCTGTAGCTTGTACCACTCTTTTCTTGACTGATGGTTGATTGATTGATTGATTGATTGATTGATTTACAACAGCATTTATATCCCACGATTTTTCAAAATGAATTGGTTCAACGTGGCTAACAAATTTTAAAGTAAAAACATGTTAGGTAGCATCATTTGTGTTGTATCTATCTAGGGAATAGGGGTGATGATTCTTAGTCTCAGCTATGTAGTGTTGTTCTCAAGGAGGAATTTCCTGAAGAGAAAAGCTTTGAGATGTTTATGAAATTCTAGGTAGTGGGACATGTATCTGAGGTCCTTAGGGAAAGAGTTCCACCATTTGGTGCTGATGTATGAGAACCCTGTACAATGGACAGACCTATATACAAGATTCTGACAGTTTGGGTAGAGTAGGTTTAGGTAATTTCTTGCCTTTGAGTTTGCGTTTTTCGGTGGCAGCATGATTAGGTCATTCATATAGTCTAGGGCAGTGCCAAAAAGGATTCGGTAGACTATGGTGCATAGCTTGAACATTATCTGTGCCAGTGTAGTGCTTGCAACAGTGGGCTGGCGTTATCGAAGTGTGAGCATCTGAAGATCAGCCAGGCTGCTGTGTTTTGTGCCACCTGTAGCCTTTTCAATAATCACTCCTTGCAACCTGTGTAGACTACATTTCAGTAGTCAGTGTGAACGAATACCATTGACTGTACTAGTAAGCGGAATATGGTTATCAGGAAGTATCCTCTGACTCTCCTCAGTTTCCACATCATGTGGAACATTTTGGATGTTACATGCTCCACTTGTTTTTCAAAAAACAACTTTTGGTCTAGAATCACTCCTAGTACCTTAAGGTGATCAGAGATGGAGTATGGAGAACTTTCTATGGTGATGCTGGAGTATATGGTATTACAGTAAGGTGATGTCAATACAAGGAGTTGTGTCTTTTCTCTGTTTAGTTTCAGCTTGAAAGCTGATGCCCATGATTACATTATATGTAGCCCTGTTTTAATCATGTCGGTAATTTTGTTGAGGTCTTTCTCGAAAGGGATGAATATCGACACATCGACAGTATAGATGAATGAGTGGAGATTTTGTTTTGCTATTGTTTTTGCTAGTGGGATCAACATTATATTGAGATAGGATACCCTTATGGTACTCTGCTGATTGGTGAAATCATGTTGCCCATTTTCACTTGGTATGATCTAGATGTGAGAAATCCCACAAACCAGGTGTGTACTGCACCTCCGATCCTGATCTCGTCTAGCAGCCTTAGTAGAATGGGACGGTCTACCATGTTGAAGGCTGAGGACATGTCAAACTGAAGTAGTAAGATCTTTTTACCTATGCTTATTTGCTTTCTGAAGTTGATGATTAGAGTTGTTATGACAGTCTCGGTACTGAACTGTGGTCTGAAGCTTGATTGTGATTCGTGAAGTATGGAGAATTTGCACAGATATTCCATTAGATGTTTAGCAACAATTCTTTCCATGACTTTGGCCATGAGAGGGGATTGATACCACTGGCCAAGAAAACATACAAGCGAGTCAGCAAGTAGGACACAAGAAATGGAAAGCAGACGCAGAAAAAAAAAATAGTCAGTTATCTCCCGAGAAAGCAGTTTTGTGAAATGGAGACAGTCTGTTGGGATAACTACTGACAGTACTTTTCAAAACTAAGATAAGTGCTCTCTCCTATATTTTATAAGGTCCTGGCAGTTGAAAGCAATATAGGAAAAATGAACGTTAAAACAATTTATATAAAAGAAACCCATAAAGGGGCAAGCATATCTAAGAAAATCTGGAGATTTTTAAGACTGGTAAAGAAGTTCCATGGCAGTCCTGGGAAGAATATTCACGAGAAAAGAGCCAAACACCTGTCACGTCTGTGGCCGTGACCACCCTCAGACTTACCTTATTTCTGGGGGTCAGCTTCTAAGCTGGCTTCTGCCTATCCTTTATGGAGTAGTTTTCCTTCTGTGTGCTGGCTGCTTCCAGCATGGCTCTAATTACTCCACTCTACTGCACCTGGGGGTGCTGCCTGAGTTAGCACTACCTCTGTCTCCAGCCTGGCTCTGTTTGCTCCTCTGTGCTGCACCTAGGTATTCTAAGTCTCTCTATGTTCTGTGTGCGCTCTGCCTGCTCCTTGGTTTGTGCTCCTCTCACCCGCTGGTGGCCAGAGCCAGTGGCTGCCATAGTTTGTCTTGCTGTTCCTACCCGTTCCAGACTTTAGGCCTGGTTCTTCCAGGCTGCCAGACTTGTCTCTCTTGTTTGTGCCTGGACAGCCTCCGTAGTTGCTTACTGATGGCTGCAGCTGCTCCTCAGGTGTTGAAGGGCTTTATTAATCACTTAGAGACTGCAGCCTTGGCCTTTGCATCGTCTAAGGTCCCTGGTATGTTTGAGTGCTCTGTGCACTGCTACCTTGTCCAGTTCAGTGTGAGTTTCTTGCTTGGTACTAGTAGCTTGGGCATAGCTTTTCTTGTTGGCTTGTGTACAGCTTTACTAGTTCTCCTGTGTGTTGTGTTGTGTTGTGTTGTGTTGTGTTGTGTGAGTTCCTAGTGTGTGACTAGTTAGCTTGGGCATAGCTTTGCTTGTTAGCTTGTGTACAGCTTTACTACTTCTCCTGTGTTTTGCTTAGTGTGAGTTTCTAGCGTGTGACTAGTTAGCTTGGGCATAGCTTTCTTGTTAGTTTGTGTACAGCTTTACTTGTTTTCTTGTGTTTAGCTTTCTGGTTTTCCCGTGTGTGTTTTCCTTTGCTTCTGGAGCTTCAGCCCTAGTCCTGTCCGCTGCCAGTACTCCTTGCTACTGGAGCTCCAGCCATAGTCTTGCTACTTGACCTGACCATTGCCTGAATCTGACTACTCTCTGCCTGAACCCTGATACTTGCTGCCTGCTGCCTGACCCGACTACTGCCTGAACCCGAATATTCTCTGCCTGTGGCCAGATCTGACTATTGCCGGAACCCGGACATTCCCTGCCTGTCTGCCTTGCTTTTGCCTAGGTGCCTGGGGCAGTTCTGTAAATAGGGCCACGAACCTTTATGTAAGGAAAGTAAATAAAAGCAAGAGAAAAAGGAAACCGATATGGTTCTCCAAGCAAGTGGCTGAGAAAATAAAGGCTAAAGAGTTGGCGTTCCAGAAATACAAAAAAACTCATGAAAAGGGACACGAGGAGGAATACCGGATGAAACTGAAAGAAGCCAAGAGAGAGATACGACTGGCGAAAGCACAAACGGAAGAACAAATGGCTAGAAATGTGAGGAGGGGTGGCAAAATTTTCTTCAGGTATATTAGTGAAAGGAAAATGACTAAAAAGGGAATTGTGAGACTAAAAGATACTGCGAACCGCTATGTGGATAATGATGAAGAAAAAGCAAATTTGCTAAATAGATACTTCTGTTCTGTTTTCACAGAAGAAAATCCTGGAGAAGGACCGCGATGGACTGCAAAAAGTACAAATGAGATTGAAGTGGATAGAGCACCGTTCACGGAAGAGAGTGTGTATGAACAACTTGAAAAGCTAAAGGTGGACAAAGCCATGGGGCCGGATGGGATCCACCCTAGGATATTGAGGGAGCTCAGAGAGGTTCTGGCGGGTCCTCTTAAAGATTTGTTTAATAAATCCTTGGAGACGGGAGAGGTTCCGAGGGATTGGAGATCGGCGGATGTGGACCCACTTCACAAAAGTGGTGATAGGGAAGAAGCTACAAACTACAGGCCGGTAAGCCTCACTTCGGTTATTGGAAAAGTAATGGAAGCCATGCTGAAGGAAAGGATAGTGAATTTCCTGGAAGCCAATAAGTTGCAAGATCCAAGACAGCATGGATTTACCAAAGGGAAATCGTGCCAAACGAACCTCATTGAGTTCTTTGATTGGGTGACAGGAGAACTGAATCAGGGATGAGCTATGGACGTAATCTACTTAGATTTCAGCAAAGCTTTTGACACGGTTCCCCACAGGAGGCTCTTAAATAAACTGGAGGGGCTGAAGATAGGACCCGAAGTGGTGAACTGGATTAGGAACTGGTTGACGGACAGACGCCAGAGGGTGGTGGTGAATGGAATTCGCTCGGAGGAGCGAAAGGTAAGTAGTGGAGTGCCTCAAGGATCGGTGCTGGGGCCGATTCTGTTCAATATATTTGTGAGTGACATTGCCGAAGGGTTAGAAGGTAAAGTTTGCCTATTTGCGGATGATACTAAGATCTGTAACAGAGTGGACACCCCGGAGGGAGTGGAAAACATGAAAAAGGACATACGGAAGCTAGAAGAATGGTCTAAGGTTTGGCAATTAAAATTCAATGCGAAGAAATGCAAAGTGATGCACTTAGGAAGTAGAAATCCACGGGAGACGTATGTGTTAGGTGGGGAGAGTCTGATAGGTACGGGCGGAGAGAGGGATCTTGGGGTGATAGTATCTGAGGATTTGAAGGCGACGAAACAGTGTGACAAGGCGGTGGCAGTAGCTAGAAGGTTGTTAGGTTGTATAAAGAGAGGTGTGACCAGCAGAAGAAAGGGGGTGTTGATGCCCCTGTATAAGTCGTTGGTGAGACCCCACCTGGAGCATTGTGTTCAGTTTTGGAGGCCGTATCTTGTTAAGGATGTAAAAAGAATTGAAGCGGTGCAAAGAAAAGCTACGAGAATGAGACCCTCTCCATCTGTCTTCTATCTCACTCATCCCTCCCTGATTTTTACCCTCCCCCTTATTAATTTTCACCTTCTCTCCCCACCAGCTGATTCTTACTCTCCTCCCTTGTCCTCTTGATTCTCATTTCCTGCCAAAAATCCTCTCTTTACCCTGATTAATTTGTCTGGCAGAAAGAGGAGAAGAGCAGAGATGCCTAAGGCTGTATCCTTCCCCTCTGACTTGGAGTTTGAAGCATGTAGTCTGAGGCACCACTATTCTCCACCCCCGCCCTTACTGCAGCTGTAGGCCCTGGCTATAGAGAACATTTATTCGTATCGCAAACAGAAGTAACGATATCCCATCTTGCACGATGCACATCATCATAGGAGTTTTCAGCTTTGCAAGTTGGCTGTTTCTTTTCTAGGCATGCTGTTGACCTTTAATATCCCAATTGCTCCGTCAAAACAAGTAGTTATCCCTGGTAACACTGGTGGTTGGGAGGCGGGGATAGTGCTAGGCAGACTTATAGGGTCTGTGCCCTGAAGAGGACAGGTACAAATCAAGGTAAGGTATACACAAAAAGTAGCACATACGAGTTGATCTTGTTAGGCAGACTACATGGACCGTGCAGGTCTTTTTCTGCCGTCATCTACTATGTATGTTACTATGTTTAATATCCCAATTGCTCCGTCAAAACAAGTAGTTATCCCTGGTGTTTCTCTTTTTGTTCCTTAGAATCATACATGCATATATATGACCATATAGCCGTGTCTAGGGAGAGACAGGCTGATTCCATCCTGGCTTTAACCCTTTGAATGTGTGAAGATATTTAACTTTTCTTAAGGGAATCAAACTTACAACTCCATTCATACAATGGGACAAAACCAAGACCGGCTCAGCCTATCTCCCTTAACTTGTGACCAGCCCACATAGGCCTCTTGTTGTGAGCGGCAGCTTCTTGGCAGCTGAGAGCATCCCGTTCCTGCGCCATACATTGGAGTTTTCTGTCCAAACAAGGCATCTGAAAATTATCAAAATTCCTGTGAAGACTTAAAACTGACGCTAAGGAATTTTATTGTTATGCTTTTTTGCAAGAACTTTCTTTCATATGACGTGATCTCAGTCACATGCAAACCTTCCAAACAACATAAGGAAGCTATAATAAGGCCCAAAATAAAGAGCATCTGGGGAACAGAATCAAAGCAAAAAATAAATATTGCATTTGGTCCTTTTCATTCTCCAGAATCACTTCTTACTGATCTTTCTTCATGCTCTTGCTTGGATCCTGACATGTTTCTGCTCCATAAAAACACTGGGATTGATTGCACCAGCAAGCCAGAACACCAATGTCTGTGGCCATAGCAAGGGTTACATACTTAGCTGATTTGTAGGGCCATCCACTATCTTCTCCTGAACTTGACTTAATTCAGTTTCATAAGAAACAAGTATTTATACACAAAACAAAACAAAAATAACTCCAAAGAAGAAATCCTATATAATAATTTGCACCTCTAACGTTCTACGTCTGGATGCCTGGGTTCGTAACACAATTCCCATTGGTCCACCCTCGCATCGGAATGTGATGATGGATCAATGAGAGGGAAGGGAAACCAGCACCAGCCAGCCACAGAACGTTGGAGGTGAGGATTCATTTGCGGGAGAATGGCCCCCTCCCTCCCCCCTGTCCTCCGAGTTCCAGGCCCCCCCTTTCCTCCGAGTTCCAGACCCCCCCGTGCCTCCCTCCCTCTCTCTCTCTCTCCTCCAAGTGGCAGCCCGACCTGCGTTGCCCGCCCTCTTCTCGCAGTCCTCCACCTGCCCCTCGGCTTCCTGTGTGCCGGCCTGAATTTAAAAGTTCTTACCTCGGGGTCCGCCGGCAGCAGTAAAAGGCGAGCAGGCACTGCGCTTCAGCCTGCCTTCCCTTCTGTCTCAGCTGTGCCTCTGGTCCCACCCTTCCGGAAACAGGAAATGAGGGCAGGACCAGAGGCACAGCTGAGACAGAAGGGAAGGCAGGCTTAAGCGTCGTGCTTGCTCGCCTTTTACTGCTGTCGGCGGACCCCGAGGTAAGAATTTAAATTCAGGCCGGCACGCAGGAAGGCGAGGGGCAGGGGAGGACTGGGAGAAGAGGGCGGTCAACGCAGGTCAGGCTGCCACTCGGAGGGGAGAGAAAGAGAGAGGGAGGCGCGGGGGTCTGGAACTCGAAGAAGAGAGGGGGGCATGGAACTCAGAGGGGAGGAGACAAGAGGGAGGGAGGAGGGTCTGGAACTCAGAGGGAAGGGGGGTCTGGAACTCGAAGGAGAGGGGGGGCATGGAACTTGGAGGAGAGGGAAGGAGGGGGCATGGAACTCAGAGGGGAGGGGGGAGGGAGGGGGCCAAGATGGAACTCGGAGGATAACCTTGCTAGCGCCCGTTTCATTTGTGTCAGAAACAGGCATGCTTTACTAGTAATAACATAATATATTCAAGCGAAGAGCAGACCAAATCATGAAATAAAACAAGGAAAACAAGAACACTTTTGGATACCATTATAAACTGCTCTTAATAACCATAATTTATACTAATCCTCCTTAGTGTTGATACCCGCACCTAACTTTAGGCAGTAGATTTACACCTGCTGAAATCTAGTGTAAATGCTGGCACCCAAGAGAGGTGCGCTGAGGCCATATTCTATAAATTTTGGGCCGCCTCTGACAAGCCCATGGCCACGCCCCCTTTTGAGTTACACGCTAGTAGAGTTAGGGGCCATGCCTTATAGAAGAGGCCGCAGCAAGATATGCGTGTGGAAATTTTAATGAATGCCAATTAACATCGATATAATTGGTTGTTAGCACTCAATTCTTGATGTTGATTTATTTACTTATTAGAATTTGTTTACCTCCTTTTTGAAAGAATTCACTCAAGGCGGTGTACAGCAAGAATAAGTCACACATCAGCAATAGACAATTAGAGCATTAAAAATATTCAAACAACAATACAAAGTATAGCATAGTACACTACATTACGTCAACACAATATGTAATAAAACATTTTCATAGACAGCCTAGAGTATAAGCAAAGATGGAACATATAGATAGAGTAACAGGAGGAAGAAAATAAGGGGATTAATTTTAAGAAAGTTGCAAATGAGGCCAGAAAGTTGATTGAACATTATCTTAGCTAGGGTAGGGGAAGGTCAACATGTCCTGCTATAGTATGTGCAACCAGCGTCATTTACTTCTTCCATTAAAGGCCTGGTTGAAAAGCCAAACTTTCGCCTGTTAATTGGTTCATTCAGTGGCAGCCCTACTGTAAGCCCTGCCCCTTGGACCCTCAGCGTAAGGGTGTGTGAGTCCCTGATGTTATTGTTTGTAGTCTAATAACCGAGTGTTTGGCGTCACACTGCCAAGAGCAAGGGGAGGAAATACATTAAATTTAACTTCTTCTTCTAAAAAAACAGTGCCCGAGAGAATAATAAAATCAAATTTTCAAACATTTTGTTTCATAATGATCAGACCCAAACGTTAAGATAATTATTTATTATTTTCCTCTAACTCAATCAGGTAAGTAAATTCAATTTTTTTCAACGTACACTTCCACTTCCACGGGAACCCCGCAGGAATTGTTTCTGTCCCCACGAGAACCGCGCAGAACTGCTTCCATCCCCACAGGAACCCCTTGGGTTCCGCAGGATTCCCGCAAATCCTGTTCCCATGCAGGTCTCTAGTGAAGAGGCCAGTACCGGCAGCAGGGCAGCCTATGTGAATCGCTGCTGCCTTTTGGAAAAAAAATAAAGTAAACACGAGGAAGAGGGTTGAGGAGGGAAGGGGGAGATGCTACTCCAGGCACGGGGCAGGGGCGGACGGCAGATTGGGCCACCCCTGGGCTCATTACTCAATTAATTTGCACGCACATATTTGGTGCACGCAGAAATTTGGGCATGCAATTCTGGGCAACATATATAGAATCCAGGAGCTAGAATGCACTCTTTAAGAAAGGCATGTTACATGCAAACACTGAGCACTCTTCATGGCCAAACAACAGTCCTTTCAAGCAAGAGCCATCCCTAGTATAGATGTGCAGAATAATATCTGTAGAGTCCCTTATAGGGCATCTTAGGGCTGGTGCTGGAAACAAATGGCTCATGCTAATTGGTAACCAGCTGTGCTCTTGTTCCAGCTGTGGAGGCTCCTTTAAGCAGATGAAGGCTGAGAGACATACCTTGTGTCCCTTCCCCCACTAAAGACAGGGATCTGGTTTTCATCAGCCACTGTCAGTGAGGTCTGCCATGAAAATAATTAGGGCAGACAGACAGGTCTTCAGTTTCAGTCTGTCTGCAGAGCCAGTGTTCGCCCCAAGAGCCAGGATTTAATAGCAGAATAATGTTGTGGAACAAATCAAGTGAAATGTCTTTGTCAATTCGGTGAATTGAGAATGAATCAATGAAGCAAAAATGGCTGCATGTGCTACTGACAAATGTCATGCAAATTAACAGACCAGCGGTCATTTTTTCCTGTTTTCCAGAGCCAATTTCTGAAAACTCATTCGTTTGACAGATACGGAGTACTAGCACAAAGCATAATGTAATTTAAGAAAGATCTAAAAACTTACTTTTTTCATCAAGTGTATGGAGCAGAGGAGCAATGAATTTAGTTTAACAGTTTTATTGTAAGGTGAGAAGACTGAATGTTAGTTTAATACATGATTTGATGATATGAATTTATTTGTTTTTATGTTATATTTTTCCTCAGTTTTGTTTGTCATATATGCTGTATATGTGATGTGTTACCCACTTAGAGTTTGGAGACAATGCAAAATAGAAATACATTTTATTATCATTGTTATTTATATTTATTTGTTAATGATTCTATTCTGTTTTTGTACACCAACATAAAGCAACTAAAATAAGGGTAAAAATCAACACAATTACCAATAAAATACAAATAAATCACATTTATAATAATAATGGGCACGATATTCAAAATGATTTAAACATCCAGGAAAAGCGACTGAGCATTTAAAATCGCCTGTCCAGAGTGAACCAGCAACATTTAACCAGATAGCGCCACTGAAAATGCCCAGTTCCTGTCCAAACTTAAACCAGCTATTTTGGAGGTGCTGCAGGGCCAGAGTCCGTACTTAACTGGTTGTGCAATATTTGGCACTGAACCAGTTAATGTTAACTAAATAAATAGGACCTCACAGAAAGGCTGCCCTATCTTTGATCTTTAGTTAAGTGCCAAATATTGCACTTAACCAGCTATATTTTGGCTGTCTTGGTAGACCCAAAAATTCATTGCTGGAGCCTGGACATGACCCAGTATTGAATTTCTGGGTATAAGTCGCTCTTGGCCTTATGATCCTTAGACCACAAGTGCTGAAATAAATAAATAAATAAATAGGCAGTAGCTTCCCCCATGTCTATCTCAATAGCAGACTATGGACTTTTCCTCCAGAAACTTGTCCAACCCTTTTTTAAACCCAGATATGATAACCGCTGTAACCATATCCTCAGGCATGCCAATGCAATTCCCAACTCCTATACCAGCTTCAGAGGAGCACCCAGATCTGCAGCAGTGCACATCTGGCACGCCAGTGAAATTCCTAATCCTCGATGGTGAGCAGATCCACAGCAGCATAATTCAAGTAAACCAGTGGAGATTGAAACCTTTGCAGGCTCAAGAGGATGAGCAGGACCAGAGACACATTAGGTGCCAGCAAGGGAGGAGAGGAAGGAAGATAAGGGGAAGGGAGGGGAAGGAAAGGAAAGGAGAAAGAAGAGATGAGAGGAGAGGGGAGGAAAGGGATATGCTAATTCACCCATATTCCCCTGCACTATCAACCCCCCTCACACATCCCACCATACTTATTCCCTACACTCACACACTTACCCCCAGCCAACCATCCAAATTACTGCCTCTGCAATCATACACATGCACACGCAGTAAAATGCACCTTTATGGGATCCTTAAAGCAAGCACTTTCCAGCTTTTATCCAGCTTCCTAGAAGACCATATCCTTACAGTATTGCATCTGAAATGAGGTTGGGTGCACATTTATAAACATCTATTTAAAAGAACCTCCAGAAACACATGGACAGTAAGTGAAGGAAACCAGAAACGTTTTATTTATTTATTTATTTATTGCATTTGTATCCCACATTTTCCCACCTCTTTGCAGGCTCAATGTTACTTACAATACATCACGAGTAATGGAAATATATCAGAAAACAGACATTTAGTGTTACAGCAGGATTTTGGATTGTTTTCCATATCATCTGCGGGAAATTCCATTTTGTTTGCCCCTCCCCCCTATGTGTGATCACAGGAAACGACACAGAACCACAAAACAAAAATGTTCTGGTCTTCTTCTTGCAGCCCCTCCTGCAATCCAACCCCCCTTTTGACTCCTTCCCAATCCCTGCAGACCCCCCAGCCCTTCTTCAATCCCTCATGATCAAGAGGGGGAGGGAGGCATTTGGGTAGGAGCAATGCCAATTTGCTCCCGCCAATAGCCTCTGCCACATTCATTATGGTAGCTGCAACTTTTCACTCTAGGCTTTTGATACTAGCTAGAGGTCATGGCGGCCATTTGGAGGCTGGAGATGCAATGGGCAGGAGTGAGTGGTCATCGCTCCTGCCTTATGACCCCTAGACCACAAGGGATAGTAAAGATAGGTCAGGGAGGGCCTACAGGTATTGGGGGTGGAGGGGGATCATGAAAGACCTATTTCTTCTCTTATGGGGTGGTTAAGTCTTGTGGGGTCTATTTGTTGTCTTCAGGGATGAGGGAGGGAGAGGAATCAGAATCGAAGGATAGGGATTTCTCATCAAACTATTCTTTCTTTCATGGTATAGGGAGAGAGGGAGGAATATTGGAATTGGGGTAAAAGGGGTCTTGTCAAGCCTATTTCTTTTATTTTGGGGGTTAGGGAGGGAGGGAGGGGGATGGGAATCAGGATGGGGACTCATGTCAGGACTAATCTCTTTAGGAGGGTATAGGGAGGAAAGGAGAGGGAATTAGAATTGGGGGGAGTTGCCATTTCTCTGGGGAGGGAGAGGGGGATGAAAAAAACTGTTCAGGACCCTACCTAGAAGTTAACCAAGCACCTGACGATGCTCAGATTGGTGCCCGGTTAGTTCAGCAGATAAAGTTAGGTTAATAATAAGGCTGTCCTAACTTTATCACCGCTAACTTGTAAAGTGCTGGCTCTGCCCAAGCTCCGCTCCTGGACTGCCAGGGCAGTCACAGGCGAGATTCAGCATCACTAAGTATATATAAGTACTGCTGTATATTGCAGGGTTTAATGGTCAGGAGCCTCTCCTGCCTGGCTAAATCTGCTTGATTAGTGGGCCTATAAATTCCATTTCCTAATGCGGCCCCCTCTTCTCCTGGTGCTCCTGCTCCACCCACATGTCTTCTCAACAGTTCATAAGTACATAAGTACATAAGTAGTGCCATACTGGGAAAGACCAAAGGTCCATCTAGCCCAGCATCCTGTCACCGACAGTGGCCAATCCAGGTCAAGGGCACCTGGCACGCTCCCCAAACGTAAAAACATTCCAGACAAGTTATACCTAAAAATGCGGAATTTTTCCAAGTCCATTTAATAGCGGTCTATGGACTTGTCCTTTAGGAATCTATCTAACCCCTTTTTAAACTCCGTCAAGCTAACCGCCCGTACCACGTTCTCCGGCAACGAATTCCAGAGTCTAATTACACGTTGGGTGAAGAAACATTTTCTCCGATTCGTTATAAATTTACCACACTGTAGCTTCAACTCATGCCCTCTAGTCCTAGTATTTTTGGATAGCGTGAACAGTCGCTTCACATCCACCCGATCCATTCCACTCATTATTTTATACACTTCTATCATATCTCCCCTCAGCCGTCTCTTCTCCAAGCTGAAAAGCCCTAGCCTTCTCAGCCTCTCTTCATAGGAAAGTCGTCCCATCCCCACTATCATTTTCGTCGCCCTTCGCTGTACCTTTTCCAATTCTACTATATCTTTTTTGAGATACGGAGACCAGTACTGAACACAATACTCCAGGTGCGGTCGCACCATGGAGCGATACAACGGCATTATAACATCCGCACACCTGGACTCCATACCCTTCCTAATAACACCCAACATTCTATTCGCTTTCCTAGCCGCAGCAGCACACTGAGCAGAAGGTTTCAGCGTATCATCGACGACGACACCCAGATCCCTTTCTTGATCCGTAACTCCTAACGCGGAACCTTGCAAGACGTAGCTATAATTCGGGTTCCTCTTACCCACATGCATCACTTTGCACTTGTCAACATTGAACTTCATCTGCCACTTGCACGCCCATTCTCCCAGTCTCGCAAGGTCCTCCTGTAATCGTTCACATTCCTCCTGCGACTTGACGACCCTGAATAATTTTGTGTCATCGGCGAATTTAATTACCTCACTAGTTATTCCCATCTCTAGGTCATTTATAAATACATTAAAAAGCAATGGACCCAGCACAGACCCCTGCGGGACCCCACTAACTACCCTCCTCCACTGAGAATACTGGCCACGCAATCCTACTCTCTGCTTCCTATCTTTCAACCAGTTCTTAATCCATAATAATACCCTACCTCCGATTCCATGACTCTGCAATTTCTTCAGGAGTCTTTCGTGCGGCACTTTGTCAAACGCCTTCTGAAAATCCAGATATACAATATCAACCGGCTCCCCATTGTCCACATGTTTGCTTACCCCCTCAAAAAAATGCATTAGATTGGTGAGGCAAGACTTCCCTTCACTAAATCCGTGCTGACTTTGTCTCATCAGTCCATGTTTTTGTATATGCTCTGCAATTTTATTCTTAATAATAGCCTCCACCATCTTGCCCGGCACCGACGTCAGACTCACCGGTCTATAATTTCCCGGATCTCCTCTGGAACCCTTCTTAAAAATCGGAGTAACATTGGCTACCCTCCAGTCTTCCGGTACTACACTCGATTTTAGGGACAGATTGCATATTTCTAACAGTAGCTCCGCAAGTTCATTTTTTAGTTCTATTAATACTCTGGGATGAATACCATCAGGTCCCGGTGATTTACTACTCTTCAGCTTGCTGAACTGACCCATTACATCCTCCAAGGTTACAGAGAATTTGTTTAGTTTCTCCGACTCCCCCGCTTCAAATATTCTTTCCGGCACCGGTGTCCCCCCCAAATCCTCCTCGGTGAAGACCGAAGCAAAGAATTCATTTAATTTCTCCGCTACGGCTTTGTCCTCCTTGATCGCCCCTTTAACACCATTTTCGTCCAGCGGCCCAACTGACTCTTTGGCCGGTTTCCTGCTTTTAATGTATCTAAAAAAATTTTTACTATGTATTTTTGCTTCCAACGCTAATTTCTTCTCAAAGTCCTTTTTTGCCCTCCTTATCTCCGCTTTGCATTTGGCTTGGCATTCCTTATGATCTATCCTGTTACTTTCAGTTGGTTCTCTTCTCCACTTTCTGAAGGATTGTTTTTTGGCTCTAATGATTTCCTTTATCTTACTGTTTAGCCACGCCGGCTGACGTTTAGTCTTTTTTCCCTTTTTTCTAATACGTGGAATATATTTGTCCTGAACCTCCAGGATGGTGTTTTTAAACAGCATCCACGCCTGATGCAAGTTTTTTACTCTGCGAGCTGCTCCTTTCAGTCTTTTTTTCACCATTTTTCTCATTTTGTCGTAATCACCTTTTCTATAGTTAAACGCTAGCGTACTTGATTTCCTAGTTTCACTTCCTTCAATGCCAATATCAAAACCGATCATATTATGATCACTGTTATCAAGCGGCCCTCGTATCATTACCCCCTGCACTAGATCATTAGCACCACTAAGGACTAAGTCTAGTATTTTTCCTTCTCTTGTCGGCTCCTGAACTAGCTGTTCCATGAAGCTGTCCTTGATTTCATCAAGAAATCTTATGTCCCTTGCGTGTACAGATGTTACATTAACCCAGTCTATATGCGGGTAATTGAAATCCCCCATTATTATTGTGTTGCCCCCTTTTTTGTCTAAAAATTAACCTCTGGTTTTAGCAAACAGTGTGTGTGTATGTATGTAAAATATAAATGCACACACGCATATGTGCATTTGGCTCAGAATAGGTGTAAATATACCCCAAACCCTTTGTGTGCCACTGGGGAGAGTCCTGTTTGAATGTAGTTGCATAAACCACAGAAAGGCAGTATATCAATGGTTGCCAAAATTTAGAACCGGTGCACCAAGAACAAATTCTATATTGGCAAATTGCCATCATGGATTAGTGTGTCAGCCTTTATGTTCCAACATTTAGAAGTGTCCGATTACACCATGTCAATGGCTAGTGTGACTAAACGTTGCGGTTGTCCCAGCCACGTGCATTCCTCATTGCAGTTACACACAGATTCAGTAAATGGCACCCAAATTTGGACACTACAAAAATACACACCGAGTTGGGTGCTGTTGATAGAATAGTGCGTACTGCACTGCCGGGATCTGTGCCCAACTTTGGGTGTACACCAACTCAAACTTGGTGTAAATTCTCACGCATAAATTAGGCGCAGATCCCCTGCGTTCTATAATACTGTGCAAATCTTTAGTGACCCCCCCCCCCCGACCTGCCCATGTCTCTCCATCACCATGCCCCCTTTTCAATTGCACTTAGCAAGTTACACATGCAAATACAAACTGGTATCGGGGCCAATAATTGATTGCTAGTACCTGATTATTGCCACTAACTGGCTCATTGCACAATTAAATTACATGCACAAATTGGGCATCTGCCCAGATTTGCACATGCAATTTTGAGCACCATTTATAGAATCCATGGGTATAGCTTTTGCACACTAACCCCTGGATTCTATACGTGGCACCCAAATTTGGGCACTGAAGTTTGTATGCAGATCAAAGACGCATGCCCCAATTAATTAACAAGCCCTTTTGCTAGCAATAAATTGATGCTACCAAATTATTGTAGTTAATTGGCATTAGATTTTGCGTGCATATCTTCCTGCACACTATTCTATAACCCTGTGCCTAAAATCTCCTAGTGCACAACTTAAAAGGGACATGGTGGGGCATTCCATAATTTGCACGCAGTTATATAATGCTGTCATTCCCACACCCAACTGCCAATCGTTGGGCTCTGGCATTTATACCAGGTTTCAGCTAAAGATCGGTGACCAAATTTGGGCATGAGAATGGGCTAGTCTATAAAAAGCGCTCAACTCGGAACCCTTTTTTTGGAACAGCATTCCACACTGATTTTCCCATGCCTAAATATAGGCGCTATTTACTGAATCCGCGCCTAAACATCTGTAGAACAGCCACTACTGTGTAACTGCATATTAGTGCCAAGTAGCAACAATAAATTCCAATTATCACCTATCAACTTACACACTTAATTGCCAATATTCTGTCATTTACAAATGTAGAAATGCGCACGCACGATTGTAGAATTAGTGGGTCCGTGTGTGGGACTGGTTGTACGGGTGTGGGACTGAGGACATAGGCCTAGACCACTAGTAGCACAAGGGCCCTCTTAAGTAAAGCCAAATGATGTCATTGCGACAAGGCCCCTGATAACCACCGATATTACTGAATACATGAACCCTTTAAAACATGAAAACATTTGTAGTGTGTCTGATTATGTACTTCCAGAAACATTGTCAAGACCCATTTGTTTCTCTTTAGTTGATATGACCAGCGGGTTGTGGCAGATGTCATGGAGCCAGAGGCTGAGCAGAGCAGTTTTCACTGTGGTTGATGACAAAGCTCCTGTGATTATGACAGTTAAACCTAAAAAGCCTGAAACAGCAACATTAGACATGGGAGTTAACTGTTTGTTAAACAAACAGACACATTTATTTATCCCTTACTTTAAGAGAACGACAAAACATATGATCGATTTTTGGCTGATATGTTCATTAATCCTAAAATGGAAGAAGCATTTCCTCAACTGGTTTTATTACTTTGTCACACAGGACCTGTGACTGACCTCTTTTTATAAGTACTGACGTTAAAGCCTCCTTTAAGTGATATATCCCATTATTCACATCTTTGCATGCTGTTCTGTGTGAGAATAATGATCCCTTTAGTTGGTATGAGTTTCCTCTCCTAGATATTCAAGGGGAAAAGATAGCAGAGAAGGCTGAACCACATTTCTATAGTACTCCCCTCCAGGAGCACCATAATGGTACAGCCCAGAGATTGGTCAGAGTTTCACAGGGAGATTCTAGGAGAAGGGTTCCTAAAGGGTCAGTTTCTTCTCTCTGGGGCTTGGAAGGGAATGCGAAAGCAGAAAGTGTCTCTTGTCTTTATTATCCTACTAGTAAACAAAGGCCCGTTTCTGAGAGTAATGAAACGGGCGCTAGCAAGGGTTTCATGGCTGCACGGGTCGTCGTGGTTTTACCTGGTTCATGGCGTGCACCGCTGTTGTTTCCGTTGTAGCTCTGTGTGGGTGGCGGTTTTCGTGCCCCGCCCTCGACGTCATCGCGTTTTGACGCGAGGGCGGAGCAGAGCTACAGTGTGGAAATCCAGAGTTTGTGGCCTGAGTAGAATGTTGGAGGTGAGAATCGGCTCCGCCCTCAACGTCATAACGTTTGACGCGAGGGCGGGGCCCAGAGACTGTGATTTTCGAGGCTTCAGAGCTTCGAACATACGAACCTTGGCTTCAGTGACGTCAGCAGCCAATAGAACGTTGAGGGTGAGTTTTATATATATAGATGGTGGATTGAGAAGAGCTCCTTCCATGAAGTACCTTGCTCCTGAGGGATCCAGTGGAGACTGAAAAAAAGAAAGGACACAGCAGTCCAACTAGTATCTATAAGAATCTATGAAATGCAGAAGAGAAAAGGAATGCAGAGAAGAGATTCAAAAATTAACACTGGGCAAATAGATAGCAAGAAGAGGCCTTGAGGGATCAGGGATCATAGTGAAGGACCAGAGGGAGCCCAAAATCCAAAGAAGGGAAGAATGAATGAAATCTACTGACTTGCTTTCTATGCTGGTAGGCTGTGAAGCTGCAATAGAACCTGTTGATTTGAAGAAACTCTACATTGTGGATGACATTACTGTGTCTGAAGCGTCCTCGAATAAATAAACACTGCCCCTGTTTGGAGTAGGGCTGAGGGACTTAGCCCTGGAACTGAGCTCCCCCTCTATAAAATGTAGCTCATGGGTTCCCAAACTTGTCAGGTTTTCAGGATATCCATCATACATGCATCTTCTCCACTGCATACAAATCTATTTACCTTGAATTCTGATGAAATAAGGTAGAATATAAACTGCAGAATAGATTTAGGAACCACTGGTGTAGCTAGAAGAGAGGCTACAATGTCAACAAACAGATATTAATAAGCCCACACCTCTCCTTTGAAAATATTGCAGTTTTATGAGAAGGCATGAATGTATATGAAGAATAGAGTACTTTCTAGCTCTGATTCCTTCGTAAGTTTTACAGGAAGTATTTCTCTACCTGCTTGCACAAGCCATTAAGTAAGTCTTTCAACTGAAGAACTGTTCAATGGATAATTCACATTTAATATACTAACTTTCCAGCTGCTATTGCCAAAGCCTGTTTGACATATTTCTCTGTGGTGCCATAAACTGTGAGCATCTGTAATAAAATGATACAGCTCATCATAGTAATTGGATTTCAGAGGCTTAGCCAATTGACCTGATCTGCCTGTAAAACTAGAATGATCTTCTGAGGAAGTTTCTTTGTGAAAAAGAAAACATTGTATTCCATAACAGACTGTAGGGCTAATTATTCTTGACTGTTCCTCATGCCTATGTTCCAGCTTCTTCTTCTTCAGAGAGAAGAGATGCCCCATTAGGAAAAGTCTCAAGTGAGCTAGAAACAAATAAATTATTAGATAAAAGAACCAGGCCATGTAGTTCTGAGTTACAGAACAAAAATATTTTCTCAGACAGGTGGAGACCGCAAAGATTAGATCACCTGATCACCTTCTGTTAACCCTGATACAGCTGAGGCCAGGGCATGTGTTTATGATTACAGATACTTAGCGGCACTGTTCCTTCTGAACTGAGCAGGAGTCCTCTCCAATGGCATTGCTGCCAGTGGGGGGGTGGAGTTTCAATACTATGTTTTCAATCACTAGGGGCAGGCAGGTTCCCTGGAGTCCTGCAGAGCTTGCCTGTGCCTCACTATTGAAAATGTGATAGTGAAACAGCGCCACCCGCTGGCAGGACTGTAGATGGCGGACTCCTGCTCACCTTAGACGGAAAAGTGCTTAGCGGTGCCACTACTTACTACTACTTAACATTTCTAAAGCGCTACTAGGGTTACGCAGCGCTGTACAATTTACATAGAAGGACAGTCCCTGCTCAAAAGAGCTTACAATCTAGTAGACAGGTTACTTCCACCCACCAGGTAACTCCCACCTCCGCCCCCAAATCACCCCAGCACTACTAACAGTGTTCCGAGGTGGTCTGACTAGATAATTCAGCCCTGTGTCGATTAAGAACCAGAAGCATTAATTTGCTTGTGTGAACAGCTGTATCGTTTGAGGAGTATTTCTAACCCTGGAAGCAGGCGCTTTGGTGCTGCTGAAACGCCACTCTATACCCTTTCGTGGGCATCAGCTGTGGGCTTAGTCTCTGACGTCGGACTGTTTGTGGAGAAGATAAAGCTAGGCGTTGTGCTTCATTATGCAGAAGTGTTTTTGTTTGAAATGTGACATTTCTTGAGCATTTTCGCAATACTTAAGAGGAATTTTAGATATGGGAGGTGTGACAAATGATTGGAAACATTGGTTAAGGTTGTTGATCTGAAATAGCATGGGCTATGAGAGGTCATTTGCTCTATATAAACCCTTATTTAATGAAATATGATGTCCACCTCTCCCGTTCTTAGTTGAATTTAAGTGTTTCTAAATATATAATTTATCACTACTATGACCTACATTTTTTCTATGTGATTTACTTTTTGGAGGATCATTTTGGAATTTTTTCCCCTTTTTTTTCTTCATTTATGACTCAATAAAGTGAAGCATGTGGAACAAAATGATTTCTACCCAGCTTTTTTGTTTGTTTTCTGTGTGCTAAGTAATATCAGGCAGACATCTTATTACACCAGTTCCCTTCCCTCTATAGCTAGAAATGTAAGTTTGAAGTTCTGTCAAGGGCACCCAGTGCTACCTGACAATAGTTCATTCCTGATCCTCATCCCACACACACTCTGCCAGTTCTGACACAACATTTACCCCCAATATTCAGTCTGCAGCGATTGGTGGTTTTTATTTGTTTTTTTTTTTAATGCCGGCTACCACGGTCTTTCTATACCCAGGTATTCAGTGACAGATCCAGATCCCAGCCAACACTACATATCCAGGTACCAGGGATATTCAGACCAGCTCCCGCATAGAGTTAAAACTTTATCTGGGCAGTTACCTAATTAGTGATCTGAATATAACTCCCAGCTCTGCTCCCAAATCACCCCAGCGCTACCCAGAGTGCGCCAAGATGGTCCGACTAGATATTCAGTAACTTTATTTGAACAGTGCCACTGAAGTCACTATGGGCCCAGTCAGCAGGACTTTTCTGCATAGGAGCCATTCCTACCCACATGAATCCTGCCGAATATTAACCCCTTAGGGCTAGATTCAGCAAAAGGTGCCGGGATGATCCGCACTATGCTAGTATTCAGTAAAGGGACTCTATACAGAGTCCCAATTAGTGCCAATTAGTACCGATAATTGCTTAACAACCAATTATTGGTGCTGATTAGCTTGTTAACTGAGTTGCACGTGCAAATCCAGCTGCACTAATTCTATATAATGCAGCTGGATTTGCATGTGCAACTCAGTTAACAAGCTAATCAGCACCAATAATTGGATGTTAAGCAATTATCGGTACTAATTGGCACTAATTGGGATTTACGCCCGCTACTAAGTGTATTCTATAAAGCAATGTGCATAAATTGTACCACATGGATCTCAAAAGTGGGTATGGACATGGAAGGAGCATTGGTGGGTTGTGGGCATTCCTAAAATATATGCACAGTGTTATAGAATAACCCATTCTGCGTCTAAAGTTAAGCATGGGCATTTACACCAGGTTTTCATTGGTGTAATTTGCTCCACCTAAGTTTTAGTCACCTGGATGGCATTAGGCATATCCTGTAAACCGTACCTAACTATAGGCGTGGCTTATAGACTCGCCTAAGCGTGTTTAATTGTCACTGATTATTTTTGGTGCCATATATAGAATCAGGTCCTTTGTGTCTAACTCTGGGCATAAGCATTTACGTCTGTCAAAGGCTGGTGTAAATTGTCATGCCAACTGATGGCAGTAAGGCATGCAAATAAGTAACATCACACCTAATATCTGGGAACACCCCTGATTCGCCCATATCCTTCTTCTAGCCACATCCCCTTTGGAGTTGTATGCTATGAAATTTAGCTGTACATGCTATAGAATAGAGCAGAGGGCAGAACTCCAGGCAACTCCTAATTATTGACAATTATTTATTTATTTGTTACATTTGTACCCCACATTTTCCCACCTATTTGCAGGCTCAATGTGGCTTACATAATACCGTCAAACGCGTTTGCCCAGTCGGTTGATAACAAATACAGGTTATATAGAGATCGAATGAGGTATATATGGAGGATCGGAAGGGATGAAGATTGTGTGATGTCCAGTACAATCATTAGTCATGTTATGTTCCTGGGTGAGGAAGTTTACGTGGGGTCGTTGGGATAGGCCTTTTTAAAGAGGTTGGCTTTTCGTGATTTCCTGAAGTTCAGATGGTCATGGATTGCTTTCACTGCTTTTGGGAGGCCATTCCATAGTTGTGTGCTCATGTAGGAGAATTTGGCCAGGAGGGTGACTAGGAAAGTTTCGGTGCTATGGTGGGATTGGAATCCTGATTGTGAGTTATGTAGTATTGAGAACTTGTCCAGGTAATCCATAAGCTGTTTAGTCACCAAACTCTCCATCATTTTTACTACTAGTGGGATAGACGCAACTGGACGGTAGTTGGTGAGATCGTTTGTGCTTTTTCTTGGCATCTTTTGGTATTGGTGTGAGTAGGATGTTGCCATATTCCTCAGGGAAGAGACCTTATTGTAGCATGAAGTTTAGGTGGGATGTGAGGTCTGCTATGACGTGGTCGGGGTTGGATTTTAGTACATGACTGGGACATGTGTCCAGTTTGCAATGGGTCTTGGTGAACCTGTGAGTCACTTGTGTAACTGATTCGGTGTTGAGGAGATTAAATGTTGCCCATATGCGGTCAGCTGGGTATCCGTCAGAGGTTAGGTCCAGATTGTTGAAGAAGTTTTCGATGTCGGTATTGTGATGAGGAAGTGTGCTGCGAAGTTTTATTATTTTTTCATAAAAGTAGCTAGCGAGTTTGTCTGTGGTTGGGATGTCTGTGTTGGTTGTGGTGATAGAGGTGGTGTCTAGTAACTTATTTACGAGTTGGTATAGTTTCTTCATATCTGTCATGTAACTCGGGGCTTCTCCGTAGATGATTTTGTGAACCAGGGTGCAGATTTTGAAGGCGATGCGTTCTTTGATTGGGAGCCAGTGTAGTTTTTCACTGAGGGGTTTTGCGCTTTCAAATCGCGTTTTACCAAATATAAGCCTAGCTGCCGTGTTTTGAGCGGTCTGAAGTTTCTTTAAGGTTTGTTCTTTACATCCCGCATAAATTCCATTGCAGTAATCTAAGTGGCTTAGTTCCATTGATTGTATCAGGTTGCGAAATGTTTCCCTTAGGAAGAATTGCTTCACGCGTTTGAGTTTCCACATTGAGTGGAACATTTTCTTTGTTGTGGATGCCACTTGGCTCTCTAGTGTTAAGTTATGGTCCATTGTAATGCCGAGGATTTTCAAGCTGTCTGAGATAGGAAGGGTGTGATCTGGGGTGTTGATACTTGTGGGGATGTCCGTGCTGTGTTGGGATGAGAGGATGAGACAATGAGTTTTTTCTTTATTGAGTTTTAGTTGAAATGCATTTTCCCATGAATCCATGATGTTCAGGCCGAGCTTGATTTCGTTGGTGATTTCTGTCAGTTTGGTTTTGGAAAGAATGTATATTGTGACATTGTCTGCATATATGAAAGGGTTAAGGCCATTTCTTATTTCCTTGTCCCTCATTGTACCCATTGACCCCTACCTTATCTGATCCTTTTTTCTAATTATATTTGTTTGTAACCCACTGTACTTGGCGTCCACCATTACGGTATTTTGTAAGCCACATTGAGCCTGCTAATGTGTGGGAAAATGCGGGATACAAATGTTACAAATAAATAAATGGTTGGATAAGGACTTGGCAAGTGGGGTCATCATTAAGTTGAATAGGATTGGTGATAGCGGTGATCCTTGCGGTACTCCACAGTCTGCTTTCCACGTTGATGATATGTTTGAATTTGATTTTACTTGATATGTTTTTGTAGTTAGGAAGCCCTTGATCCAGTTAAGTATGTTTCCACCAATCCCGAACTTATCTAGTAATCTTATTAATATATTATGATTTACCATGTTGAATGCACTAGACATGTTGAATTGGAGGAGAAGGATGTTTTTGCCTATTGCTATTTCCTGCTTGAATTTGGCTAGAACTACTACTACTTATAATTTCTATAGCGCTACTAGACGTACGCAGCGCTGTACACTTGAACATAAAGAGACAGTCCCTGCTCGACAGAGCTTACAATCTAATTAGGACAGACAAACAGGACAAACAAGAGATAAGGGAATATTAAGGTGAGTAATACTGTTTCCATGCTGTGGAGGGGGCGAAAGCCTGACTGTGATTCGTGTAATATTGAGAATTTGTTTATGTAATCTGTAAGTTGTTTGGTTACCATGCTTTCCATCAGTATGACCACCAACGGGATAGGGGGATAGATGCTACTGGATGGTAGTTAGTGATTTCGTTTGTTTTTTTCTTGGTATCTTTTGGTATTGGGGTGAGTAGGATATTGCCATTTTCCTTAGGAAAGAGGCCTTGCTGAAGCATGTAATTTAGGTGGGATGTGAGGTCTGCTATGAAGCGGCCAGGGGCAGATTTCATTAGGTAGCTGGGACAGGTATCTAGTTTACAGTGAGAGTTGGAAAACCTGCTAGTCGCCTGGGTAACTGTTTCGATGGTAAGGAGGGCGAAGTTTAACCAAGTCCGATCTGCTGGGTATTCTCCAATGGTTGGGTTCAATTAATTAGGGAAGTTTTCAATGTCGGTGTTGTTCTGAGGTAGCGTGTTGCGTAGGTTTACAATTTTTTTCATTGAAGTACTTTACAAGTTTATCTGCAGATGGGATGTCTGTATTCGTGGAAGTGACCAAGTTGGTGTCTAGGAGTTGTTTACGAGTTGGTATAATTTCTTCATGTCTTTGTAACCTGTCCCTATTTTGGTTTTATAGTTTGATCTTTTGACCTGTCTTATTGTGTATTTCTATTTTCTTTGTATTTGTTTCCATGTGTTGAGTTTATGTTCATCTTTTGTTTTATTCCATGCTCGTTCGAGTTTCCTGGTTTACGTTTTTAACTTTTTTCAGTTCATCGTTGAACCACGGTGTCGAGTTATGCTTGCGTGGGGTTCTTGTTCGTAAGGGCGCAATTTCATCTAGTATGCTTTTGCATCTTTTGTCCAATTCTATGAGGCAGTATATAGAGCCCATTTGTTACTGTATATTAGTTGCCAGAATGTTTTCGTGTCTACTTGACCTCTTGTGCTGTAGGATGTGTGTTCTAGCATTCCTGTATACCCTTCTTCCGCCAATGTAGGGATAAGTTTAGTTTGTAGTGGTCGGTCCAGGGTGTCTTTGTCCATTTCGTATTTGTTATTGTTAGGTTATGGTCTGTTGAGAGTTTGTGTGAGATGAGATCAAGTGTGTGCCCTTTGATGTGGGTTGCTTGCATTTGTGGCCATTTGAGATCGCATAAACGGAGAAATTCCTTACATTCTTGTGCGTTGATAGAGTTCAGGTCTTCTAAGTGAAGGTTGATGTCTCCTAGTACTAGTGTATTGCAGTTGGTTACACATGTGTTTGAAATGAAGTCCATGAAGTTGGTCTGGCCTTCGTTCCAATTACCTGGAGGTCTGTAAAACAAGACACAATTCAAATGATCGCTTAGGGTTTTGTTGTGGATTCTGTTTGAGGCAATTTCAAGTTGAGGTGTTATGGAATCGGGAGTGGTTTCAGTAGTAAAGTGGGACTGATAGATTAGTGCTATGCCTCCGCCTCTCTTTTCTTTTCTGGTCCAGTGTGTGATTTTGTATCCTGGAGGGCACAGGTCTAGGATTATAGGGTCCTTTTGGTCATGGATCCAAGTTTCAGTGAGGAAGAGTAGATCGAGGTTTTCTGACATGATCCAGTCTGTTAGTATTGCTGTTTTATTTACAGCGGATCTGCTTGTTAACTTCAATAACTGATCGTTATCGTTGGCACCTAATTGATTGGGGTGACCTATACAGAATTCGGTGGTTAGTATTTTAATAATATGGATGGATTGCAGCAGAGACTAAAATTTATGGGCATGCATAGACATTTAATTTATCTAAATAGAAAATGAAACTAATTTGTGTCGCAGTAGCCTCACACTCACTGCAAAACAAAACAAACCACTCCCAGGCCTTTACCTGCATTCTTCCTTGTCGCCTTACCAGATGTCTCCCAATCCTCTTCGCCTTTCCATGGACCCATAAACTTACGGTTGCTCTTGCACCACTCATGTGGTAATGCAAATTACTCTGGCTGAGAATAGCTGCCATGCAAAATGGGGCTCATTGACCAAAAAGAGGCCAGCACCATTTTTAGTATATGCAAGACTGACGGAACATTGTTTAGGCCATTATTAGGTGTGCAGACCCTTAATATCTTCAAGCAGCTCAGAGCACTGCAGTAAACGTTTTATCCGCCACTTATCAGTTTGATCATTCATGCAACACCCGCCCCTTTTAGAAAATCATTGGCTAGATGTTTCTTACTGTATGCACTTCAAGAGTTGTTCACTGGTTTTCGATGTTGGCATATCACCTTAACTGCCTGAAGTTATGATTTCTTATGTTTCCACTCGTTCCCTTTGTTCCCAGCCAGACAATTTTCTTGCCATTCACCTGTGTATCATGCTCGCCTCGCCTCCGTGAGGTGCTGAGCCTTCTTTTTCCTTGCACCTCATCTATGAAATTCTCACCCAGCAACTGTCTGAAAGAAAGGGAAAGGGAAATGGGACTTGATATACCGCCTTTCTGTGGTATTTTGCAACTACATTCAAAGCGGTTTACATATATACAGGTACTTATTTTGTACCTGGGGCAATGGAGGGTTAAGTGACTTGCCCAGAGTCACAAGGAGCTGCAGGACATCAGACTCACAGAAACAGAAGCCTGTGCAGCCAGGTTGCTGATCTGCAAGGGCAGGCTTCTACATGGAATGTTGCTAGTGGAATAGCAACATTCCATGTAGAATCTCAAATAGTAGCAACAGAATCTCAATAGTAGCAACATTCCATCAAGAATCTCCAATTGTAGCAACATTCCATGTAGAATCTCAAATAGAAAAAGGGAAATGGGACTTGATATATTGCCTTTCTGAGGTTTCTGCAACTACATTCAAAGCGGTTTACATATATTCAGGTACTTATTTTGTACCAGGGGCAATGGAGGGTTAAGTAAAGGAGTAAACAAACATGTGGACAAAGGGGAGCCGGTTGATATTGTGTATCTGGATTTTCAAAAGGCGTTTGACAAGGTACCTCATGAAAGGCTACACAGGAAATTGGAGGGTCATGGGATAGGAGGAAATGTCCTATTGTGGATTAAAAACTGGTTGAAGGATAGGAAACAGAGAGTGGGGTTAAATGGGCAGTATTCACAATGGAGAAGGGTAGTTAGTGGGGTTCCTCAGGGTTCTGTGCTAGGACTGCTGCTTTTTAATATATTTATAAATGATTTAGAGATGGGAGTAACTAGCAAGGTAATTAAATTTGCTGATGACACAAAGTTATTCAAAGTCGTTAACTCGCAACAGGATTGTGAAAAATTACAAGAGGACCTTACGAGACTGGGAGACTGGGCAGCTAAATGGCAGATGACGTTTAATGTGAGCAAGTGCAAGGTGATGCATGTCGGAAAAAAGAACCCGAATTATAGCTACGTCATGCAAGGTTCCACGTTAGGAGTTACAGACCAAGAAAGGGATCTGGGTGTCGTCATCGATAACGCGCTGAAACCTTCTGCTCAGTGTGCTGCTGCGGCTAGGAAAGCGAATAGAATGTTGGGTATTATTAGGAAAGGTATGGAAAACAGGTGTGAGGATGTTATAATGCCGTTGTATCACTCCATGGTGCAACCGCATCTTGAGTATTGTGTTCAATTCTGGTCGTCGCATCTCAAGAAAGATATAGTAGAATTGGAAAAGGTGCAGCGAAGGGCGACTAAAATGATAGCGGGGATGGGACGACTTCCCTATGAAGAAAGACTAATGAGGCTAGGGCTAGTCAGCTTGGAGAAGAGACGGCTGAGGGGAGACATGATAGAGGTATATAAAATAATGAGTGGAGTGGAACAGGTGTATGTGAAGCGTCTGTTCATGCTTTCCAAAAATACTAGGACTAGGGGGCATGCGATGAAACTACAGTGTAGTAAATTTAAAACAAATCAGAGAAAATTTTTCTTCACCCAACGTGTAATTAAACTCTGGAATTCATTGCCGGAAAATGTGGTGAAGGCGGTTAGCTTAGCAGAGTTTAAAAAGGGGTTGGACGGTTTCCTAAAGGACAAGTCCATAAACCGCTACTAAACGGACTTGGAAAAATCCAAAATCCCAGGAATAACATGTATAGAATGTTTGTACATTTGGGAAGCTTGCTAGGTGCCCTTGGCCTGGATTGGCCGCTGTCGTGGACAGGATGCTGGGCTCGATGGACCCTTGGTCTTTTCCCAGTATGGCATTACTTATGTACTTATGTAAGTGACTTGCCCAGAGTCACAAGGAGCTGCAGTGGGAATTGAACTCAGTTCCCCAGGATCAAAGTCCACTGTACTAACCACTAGGCTACTCCTCCACTACCAACAGTCCATGTAGAAGCCTGCCCTTGCAGATCAGCAACGTGGCTGCACAGGCTTCTGTTTCTGTGAGTCTGACGTCCTGCACATACATGGAATGTTGCTAGTGGAATAGCAACATTCCATGTAGAATCTCAAATAGTAGCAACAGAATCTCAATAGTAGCAACATTCCATCTAGAATCTCCAATTGTAGCAACATTCCATGTAGAATCTCAAATAGAAAAAGGGAAATGGGACTTGATATATTGCCTTTCTGAGGTTTCTGCAACTACATTCAAAGCGGTTTACATATATTCAGGTACTTATTTTGTACCAGGGGCAATGGAGGGTTAAGTAAAGGAGTAAACAAACATGTGGACAAAGGGGAGCCGGTTGATATTGTGTATCTGGATTTTCAAAAGGCGTTTGACAAGGTACCTCATGAAAGGCTACACAGGAAATTGGAGGGTCATGGGATAGGAGGAAATGTCCTATTGTGGATTAAAAACTGGTTGAAGGATAGGAAACAGAGAGTGGGGTTAAATGGGCAGTATTCACAATGGAGAAGGGTAGTTAGTGGGGTTCCTCAGGGTTCTGTGCTAGGACTGCTGCTTTTTAATATATTTATAAATGATTTAGAGATGGGAGTAACTAGCAAGGTAATTAAATTTGCTGATGACACAAAGTTATTCAAAGTCGTTAACTCGCAACAGGATTGTGAAAAATTACAAGAGGACCTTACGAGACTGGGAGACTGGGCAGCTAAATGGCAGATGACGTTTAATGTGAGCAAGTGCAAGGTGATGCATGTCGGAAAAAAGAACCCGAATTATAGCTACGTCATGCAAGGTTCCACGTTAGGAGTTACAGACCAAGAAAGGGATCTGGGTGTCGTCATCGATAACGCGCTGAAACCTTCTGCTCAGTGTGCTGCTGCGGCTAGGAAAGCGAATAGAATGTTGGGTATTATTAGGAAAGGTATGGAAAACAGGTGTGAGGATGTTATAATGCCGTTGTATCACTCCATGGTGCAACCGCATCTTGAGTATTGTGTTCAATTCTGGTCGTCGCATCTCAAGAAAGATATAGTAGAATTGGAAAAGGTGCAGCGAAGGGCGACTAAAATGATAGCGGGGATGGGACGACTTCCCTATGAAGAAAGACTAATGAGGCTAGGGCTAGTCAGCTTGGAGAAGAGACGGCTGAGGGGAGACATGATAGAGGTATATAAAATAATGAGTGGAGTGGAACAGGTGTATGTGAAGCGTCTGTTCATGCTTTCCAAAAATACTAGGACTAGGGGGCATGCGATGAAACTACAGTGTAGTAAATTTAAAACAAATCAGAGAAAATTTTTCTTCACCCAACGTGTAATTAAACTCTGGAATTCATTGCCGGAAAATGTGGTGAAGGCGGTTAGCTTAGCAGAGTTTAAAAAGGGGTTGGACGGTTTCCTAAAGGACAAGTCCATAAACCGCTACTAAACGGACTTGGAAAAATCCAAAATCCCAGGAATAACATGTATAGAATGTTTGTACATTTGGGAAGCTTGCTAGGTGCCCTTGGCCTGGATTGGCCGCTGTCGTGGACAGGATGCTGGGCTCGATGGACCCTTGGTCTTTTCCCAGTATGGCATTACTTATGTACTTATGTAAGTGACTTGCCCAGAGTCACAAGGAGCTGCAGTGGGAATTGAACTCAGTTCCCCAGGATCAAAGTCCACTGTACTAACCACTAGGCTACTCCTCCACTACCAACAGTCCATGTAGAAGCCTGCCCTTGCAGATCAGCAACGTGGCTGCACAGGCTTCTGTTTCTGTGAGTCTGACGTCCTGCACATACATGGAATGTTGCTAGTGGAATAGCAACATTCCATGTAGAATCTCAAATAGTAGCAACAGAATCTCAATAGTAGCAACATTCCATCTAGAATCTCCAATTGTAGCAACATTCCATGTAGAATCTCAAGTAGGGAAAGGGGACTTGATATTCTGCCTTTCTGTGGTATTTTGCAACTACATTCAAAGCGGTTTACATATATTCAGGTACTTATTTTGTACCAGGGGCAATGGAGGGTTAAGTGACTTGCCCAGAGTCACAGGGAGCTGCAGTGGGATAAAGTTCAAAACACATCTTAAAACATATTTGTGTGTGTTGCTCTTTTATTTGGACCCTACTGCAGTGTCATCCCGCAGTGGCTGACAGGTGAATGCACCTAATAATTTGTGGATTTTGCTTTCCTGTTTAAAATGCTTCTTTTCATTTTTTTCCCCTTTAAATTTGTGGCTTTGTAAACCAACAAGCAGTAGACCAGATACAAAAATCAAACGGATATTCAAAGGCCAGTGCCATTTCTAATATTGTATTTTCAGGGCAAAAGCAGTTGAGGGATCGATCACGCCTGCACTGTGAGCTTTATGGACTCTACAGATGAAGTAAAAAGGATGGGAACAGGACCTAAGACTGAACCCCTCCCCCCCCCCCCCACAACTTTCTTTCATGGAAGGGGTGAACCCAAACTATTTAAAACAAAATGCAGGACATTTTATAGACATTTCCTTTCCATTTCAACAAAAGCAAACTCACTATGTGTGATCTAATAGGCCTCAAGATGGGGAGCTAATATATTTTTCTCTAGCTAAACTTCTTATATACATCACGCTTCACTAATTGTACTTCTCTCTCCCCAATAAACGTGCAGATATTTTTCTTCCAGTATTGCCTTTCTTCTAGGATTCCCGGAGTTGGATTCCAATCTGTGGACAGCAAATCTTTCAGAGGACCACTAGGGTTCCCCATCACTTAAATAACTTCTTTAGAGAATGTTTTTTTCCCCCAACCTCCAGGTACTAGTGATCTTATAACAGCAATGGGCACTGTGTCCTTTTCTCCAGTCTACTACCTTACCTTAACCAAGTGAAAGTGGATGTCTCAATATCCAGAGAGTAGCAAATCAGTCATACTCAGAACTGAACATTCTGTTTTCCCATGTGGCAATAGGCCTGCCATTGAACCCCCCCCCCCCCCCCCCCCCCCCCCCGACTAAAACATTTTTTATGTTGAATATTTGCAGGTGATTGCCTCAAATACAGTTAAACTCTGAGCTGGAAATCCACTTTGTCATATCTAGGATTACCAGATGGCTCAGGTTGACCCAGTCCTAGTTTTATCCCCATCGCATGCATGCAAATTATTGTTCTGCCATGCATGAAATGGAAGTATTTCCAGGAGCCATCTGGTAACCCTCATTGTCTCTTGCATCAATTTGTCTTTGTTGCCGGTGATTAATTGGGGACTATGACATCGTAACAGGCCGTAAATAGAGCAGATTAGATGGGTCCTCCACTCCTTTTCCGCCTTCATATTCGATGTTTCTGTAACAGCACTCAGTGCTACATAAAATATGGCCATTTTTTATTTAGGGAGCGTGTGAATAGAAAAACAATTTTATTAAAGGCTACAAGTGAACAAGACTATTTGCTTGCCAAAGAAATATTCATGAGCGCACCTCAAAGAAAAGAGTTCTCCAAAATAAACCAACCAAAAAGAAAAAAAAGTCATCTGCTCCTTGTTGGTTTTTAACGAGCTTGGCTGCCTAGAGGGTTGAAAGGTGCTGTTTTGAACGCTGCATGCTCCAGTGGAATAAAATCAGCGTTATAATATTAAATCCGCTCTTGATGAGCACCCCGTACCGCTCAGTCTTTCCTGATACAGTGCAGAGTAATAATTAAAATAAATATACCTTGAAGCCCACGACTTTCATCACTACAGACTTTTAAGTTCTTCAAAGAGCAGAAATGAGTCCAAAAGCCACTGCCTGCCCTATTCTTAGTCCTTTCCAAATTCTAAATGCTTCCAAATGTGATCTTCCACACATTGCACATTAGTTGAAGTACTACTATTAACACATTGACATGGTGTACTGCATATTCTCTTCCTTCTCTTGCAGTTTGAAATTTGTAATTTGCTGAGGCTTCTATAGTGAGGTCTCTTTACCCCCACCTTTCAAGGATTATAGTATCTATTTTTATTTCTCCACATAGGAAATATCTAATCTGTAGGCTTTGCTTTTTCAGAAATGTTAATATGAATTAACAGAGGCTAAGGACCCCCTTTCTGTGTCTAGATGACTGCATCATATTTTATATTGCAATAGAGTGTTTCCCAATCATTTGAGGTCTGCTCCTCTGGTTTTCTTCTTTGTAATACTCTTCCATACCAAAAATCAGATAAAATCAATAGTGGGCCAATATACTGCAATTAAAGTTCTGCCAAATAGAGAATTTCAGCTTACACAGAACCACTGCTGAATGGAAAAAGACATCCAATGAAACAAAACTAAACAGAACTTACAAAATGTCATCACAAAGGCCATGTCCACCCTTGCAGCCTCAGCCACTGCAACTGGCAAGATAGGTATTAAATTCAACAGTGAAAATGAGCATTTGGAATTCATTCACAGTAAGCTACATGTGAAAAATGCATGGCCTCATTAGTTAATTTAAATAATTGATATTTATTTGCATTTATCATTTTAACATCCAAGATACTCCAAGAAACTCACAACATACTGGACAAAACATGGAACCCAAATCCATCACAATAAAATCTACTAAAAGACAGCTGACACTCAATGAAACTCACTACAGGATAGCTCACCTCCCCGTCTCACTACCCTGGCTCAGCCTAACTGCACAGTCTTTTCTCCATACCAGACCCAGCCTGCAGTCTGTCCCTCATTGGAGCTGATAAACTAGTGCTCTGTCCAATGTCCTTTAAGGCCAGCTATCACATTCTAGGGACAGCTAGGGACTGCTGGAATCTTGCAGCATGCACATTTGAACACCACGACTTGCTGACAGATACCCCCTTTTCCTAAGTGCACTGTATATATCTATATATAATGACAAATTTCCAAGAAAATATCGGCCTAACACTGGGGGCCTTCTGCTAAGGTGCGCTGAAAATTGGCCTGCGGTAGTGTAGGCGCAGGTTTTGGGCGCGCGCAGAATCATTTTTCATCGCACCTGTAAAAAAGGCCTTTTTTAAAACATTTTTGTCAAAAATAGATGCGCGGCAAAATGAAAATTGCCGGGCGTCCATTTTGGGTCTGAGACCTTACCGCCAGCCATTGACCTAGCAGTAAAGTCTTACGCGGTAACCGGGCGGTATTGGACGCACGGCAAAAATGAAATTACCGCAAGAGCCACGCGGTAGCCATACAGTAACTCCATTTTGGCACGCATTGGGCGCGTGCAGACACTTACACAGCTTAGTAAAAGGACCCCCCATAAGAAAGCAACCTCAATTCATAGTTCAACACATCTCAAAAATCCCATTGTCTATTCCTTTCTTCTTAACTCAAGCTGGATAATCCATTTATTCCCTACATTGAGTCTCAAATACTTAGAATTATCGTGGAGCAGAATCATAGCATTTGAGGCTCCAGGTTTTAGCTTGATAGCATAAGGAAGGGTGGGAGTGCTTTGCAAAGATGGTACCTTCATTAAGAGCTGGCCACCATGCAGAGCTCTGGATGATCAAACAGCATCAGTTTCTCTGTTCACAGGGAAGGAATGCACGCCAGTGGTTTGTAGGTCACGGCGACTTGGGTGTTCGTTGCATGACCATCAGAGGAAAAAGGAAAAGAGCAAAAAAAAAATCCATAATTAACCAGATTATTGATAAATACTATTGTTACAGTGGTTTTAAAATAATTCTTTACTAAGTGAAGTGTATTTGTGAAAATGTGTCACAACACTGTATAATGAAAAGCGAATGCCAGTGTGGCATCCTCATAATGAGCATTGTGAAGGGCTTTGGTTCCTGGGGTGCAAATGTTTAGTTAAAGCATTGATTGAAGCTTATGTGATTTTCAAGAACTTACAGTGCTTGAAAATCACAGCACTTCACTGCTGAAAGGACACAATGGAGCTTTGAAATGGTCCAGGTCTGAGTAAATGGAGTTAGAAAAGCTGTTCCATTTTAGGATTCCAGACTCCTATTTTTTTTCTAATAATTGGTACTGTTATTTATAGCAGAATGAAATAAGGGGTGTATTTTTTGGGGGGGGGGGGGGTGGGGGGTGGAGAAGTACTCCATCAATTCTTAGCCTCCTGTTTCCCTTCACCTATGTTTGTCTGTGAAGTGTCACATTTGCAGTTAAAGCTGTAGTCACAGCTGGAAACAGCATCTGATCGGAAGAGCTAATATTTAGGCATTCTCAGATGGAAAACAGTGTCGTTATGACAACGTGGTAAAGACTGTGTCTATAAAAAGGGGACTTAAAATAATTAAAAAGTCAAAAAGCAGAGCTACTCAAATACAAGCTGTTCTCAGTTGGACTGCCTCGGAGATCTCAGCTGTCATGGGGACAGGCTTGGTTTTCTCCTACTGGAGCCCTCTACTGACATCCAGTGGTTAAATAATTTAATACAAGCACATGTTATACTGTGACTGCAGTTGTCAGTGGTAAAGATTTGTTGGTGCACCTCTGCACAGCAACGGCATTATGCCTGCCCTTACCACCACCACCACCATCTGTATCTCTCACAAGCAGAATTTAGTCAGTCTTTCAGTGGATCCAGCTTCTGCAGATAGGCTGGTCTAAGCAAACTATCCTCTCACTAAAACATACATCTTTCCCCACAATTCTTTTGAGCCACCCACCTTCCAGACTAAAATCTTGGACCTGTATCCTAGAGATTCATTTTATGGAAAATACCACCCTCTTTCCCTCAGTAAAAATCTGCCAGATATTAAAAATGCTTTTATTATATTTCTCCATAGCTACATCTCCTACTTTTAACTCATGTACACTTCTCTTCAGGAGAATCCATTTTGAGTTAAAAAAAAAATATATATATAATATATATTGGATTTCTTTTTCCACAGCAAAACAAAAATATACCAAAGCAAATCAGGAAAAGGGTATTGGTTGATGAAATATTATCTAGGCATTGCCATAGACCCCTCCTCCCCCTCCCCAAATGCCGTGGTGAGCCCCTATGCCTTTAAGGAAGTGGGCATGGCCTATTGAGTACCTGTATATAATATGTAAGCCGCATTGAACCTGCTATGAGTGGGAAAGCGCAGGGTACAAATGTAAGAAAAAATAAAGCATATACTATGTGGTATTGATGCCTTTTGGATACCTTGGGACTCCCTCTCCCATGACTTCAAGGGGGATACCTCTGTTTGCCCCTCCCCTCCCTATTTCACCAATCTTGTACGCTCTCTGCTTGGCAACCTTTAAGTTCATTGAAATGTGGAGGTCTTCTAGTTTAGTTCAGTAATAATGGTTAAAATGTGTTTGGTGATTAGTTCAGTAAGGTTCAAGGTTCAATTTATTTTGATATAGCACCTGTCACAGCAACAGCTAAGCAGTTAACAGTAAAAATAATTTAAAAGCAAGAAAAGAAATTGCATTCTACAAAAGAAACTAGGATAATATAAGAGAACAGACAACGAGGCAACATGTTGTACTTTACAGCATAATACCAGAAACTCCAGGTCTCTCATCTTCCTACTACTACTTAACATTTCTAGAGCGCTACTAGGGTTACGCAGCACTGTACAAATTAACAAAGAAGGACGGTCCCTGCTCAAAGGAGCTTACAATCTAAAGGACAAAATGTCAAGTTGGGGTAGTCTAGATTTCCTGAGTAGAGGTGTAGTGGTT